>NC_058043.1:33379186-33986686 GCF_020085105.1 Siniperca chuatsi
AGAACAAATGATCGCTGACTTTTTTATTGACCTGGTGACATCCAGGTCATAGGTCAGACTGGCCAATGCTGCATTCAATGGCTCTCAGGATTGTGGGACAAAAGAGAATGCTGTCTCCAACCAAAAGTTAAGTTAACAATCACCCAAATTAATGAATACTGTGGAGTCCCAACAGCATGTTTTGATGTGCATCAGGAGTGACCAGTGCGTGTTGCCGTTTAGTTACCGTCAGTGCTTGAATTAGAATACAAAAAGTGCCAGTGCTCTAAACCAGCAGCAAGCATGACACATGCGTGCGCATGAATCATGTACAAAAATTGAGTATATGTGAATATGAGTGTGTGAGCAATGCTAATAATGCTAGTAATAAATCAACAAACAGATGAGGTAGAGTCCGAAGTACACTTCCTCACATCATTTTCCCAATATAATAAAAATACACCCTGAATTTGAACGCATAACAGACATAATTTTTATTTCATATTTACTTGGAGAAATTCTCAAATGTGAGTTGATTGCAGCAAAATCTATCACCTCATGTCACGACCTGAGTACAGCTCGTACAACCTGAGAAACACAACTATGTGACTTCTTTTTTAATTGATGATGATGATGATGATGATTATTATTATTATTATTATTATTATTATTATTATCATTTTGTATATATCAGTCAACGGTAGGTCCATAATTTATCTGGTTTATTAAAACCTGACTAATATTATTTGACTTGTAAATTATTTAATGATTACATGTTTATTTTATAACCAGGTTATATATATGTTGCTATAAACAATTTAGTCAATTATAATTCTGTAAATACTTTAATTATTTGATCATTTTGAATAACTCCTTGCTCTTATACCGATACTGAGTGTCTAATGTAGGAGCTAAATACACAACCACCCAGACCCTCCACTGTCCAGGTACTGATACACACACAAACACATACCAACATCAACACACACACAAACACACACCAACGTCAACACACACACACCACCACCAACATAACCACAAATACACACACATACACAAACTCACATGCACTCACTAACAACATCAACACACAATAACACAGTCTTCCACACACACCACCACCACCACCACCACCACCACCAACATAACCACAAATACACACACACACACACACTCACATGCACTCACTAACAACATCAACACACAATAACACAGTCTTCCACACACACACAGAGCAAATGTTCTTTGTTTTCTTTTTCTGCTATTTTCCTGATTTTATGAATTGTACTTTTGTGTTTATTTTTTCATCTCATTATTACTTGACACTTTGGCAATATTGTCTTTGTTACACTTATGCCAATAAAGCATACTGACTTGAATTGAATTGAATGAATCTGAATGAATGATCAAAAAAGTCAGACGCCAGTTTCTGAATGGATTATACATGGACAGAGGATTTTGGAGGTATGAGCAGAAAGGTAATCCAGCAGCTTTTGCACTGAACTAGATCTCAGAGCAGCTGCATATATTTGCCTCCCCTCCTGACTTGATTCAGCAGGAAACACTTAAAATAACTTAATCATGTGTACCTACATGTATTAGAAAATAGCCTCTGAGTAATTAATCTCTCTCTCTCTCTCTCAACCCAACCGGCAGCTGCGGCAAAACTATTTTAACTGTAAAAATTATCCATTTGTGCATCAAAACTCTACACACAAATATCAAATGAGTAGTTCTTTCTACACATAGTACTAGTTTGTCATAGTACTCACACATACATGTATTTTCACAAATATAATGAATGCTGATGTTACTGTGAACTACTGTAAATGTATTATACAGTAGTACAGTACACAGTGCAGTTCTGTGAGTTTAGTAGCATGGTATTCCAAAAGAAACACATTTAAGTTTTGAATGATGTGTTTAATGTAGAGAACTGTGTTTTAGTGTTTTGCAAAAAGGGGATTGTAGAATTGCTAAAATGAGCGTAAAGCAATGGATGTGCTTATAGTTAGCATATAGCATACCAGGTCAATAGATACATGAGTTAATGGTTTCAGTAATTGTGCCACAGGTACCAGTTTTTGTTTCTTAGCAATCATAAAAAACTGGAAATAAATCAGATTTTGCCATGACCTCTCTGACCCAATCAAATCAGTCAATCAAGCTTTAAAACAGTTCATTTCTCTTCTGCTGTCAGATCGATGCGACCCTCCTCCACCCCATTCACCTCCAGTTCTCATCACATCCAGCGCCCATGGGTCCTTCCGCTGAGCTCATCAAAAGTCCTGCTTCATCCAGATCTTCAGCCATTGCTCTTCACCCCTTCACCACCACCAGTATTTAGACTCCATCAGGGTGATATTGCTGTACAGTTCATGGCATCACTACCCCCTTAAAATAATGACATCACGATGGGGTCTAGTCTCCGAAGACTCCTCTCATATTTCTTCAACTTTCTTATTGTGCACAATGCGAAATACATTTTAATAAGTTACTCTTTAAGTCTCTCCTGATTGAAATAGGTAGCAGTACTCAGTTGTACAGAAATCTAATGTGCTGGTACTCTGTACCCATGTGTACAAGCACAATTCAAGCAGTGGTTTCCATTTTAGTCTTCCTGCCATCATAGCAAGACAAGGAAATTGATGAGCACTGTCCTTGTCTTGCTATCACAGCCCAAATCATCTTAAAATAATAAAACTGACATAAAAATAATGAGCAAAAGGAAGAACATCCTTTAACAATACTGTCCAGCTAAATTAAAGATGATAGAATATAAGAATCAGAATCAGCTTTATTGGCCAGGTATGTGTACACATACAAGGAATTTGACTCCGGTTTTTCATTGCTCTCTATGTACACACACAGAAATAGACATAAATATGGCTAAAAACAAGGACAACAAGCTCAACAAGGTAGACAAACATTAAGCTACTATGTGCACATTAAGCTACTATGTGCAATGTAGATATAGATTTTTATATATTTTTTATATTTTTAAGTACAAAAAACAACAGTAACATTTGTAAACAGTAAGAAAATTAGTACAATGGTACAGAGTGAAAATGGTGCTAAAATAAATATGATTCATGTAAAAGGTTGCTTAGCTAACAGGTTATCCAACTATATACCTAATCTAACCTTTCCTTTCTCTCTAAGATCTTTGAGAAAGCAGTCGCCAATCAGTTGTGTGACTTTCTAAATAACAATAGTTTATTTGAGGATTTTCAGTCAGCATTTAGAGTGATCCTAGCAGAGGGACAGCACTTGAGAAAATTACAAATTACCTTTTAATTGCATCAGACAATGGACTTGTCTCTGTACTTGTCTTGTTAGATTTTAGTGCTGCATTCGACACCATTGACCATCACATCCTATTACAGAGAGATTATCCAAAGATATAGTTACTCTAGATGGCATTGCCCTGGCCTCCAGCACTACCGTAAAGAACCTCGGAGTTATCTTTGATCAGGATTTATCCTTTAAGTCCCACATGAAACAAACTTCAAGGACAGCCTTCTTTCACCTACATAACATTGCAAAATCAGGCAATCATGCTTTCTCGTCTCTCTCCTCTCTCTTTTTGTCGGTTTCAGTTGGTATTTCTGCCTCCAGAGCTGCAGAGTTTGGATCTGTGATTGTGGGCCACCTGCTGCCCCCACGTTCCTGCTCGACAACTGCTACTACAATTGTTATTATTAGCCTTATTACTATTATTATCATTATTATTCCTATCACTATCATTCCTATTATTATTACGTTATTAATTAATTCATTATTACCACTACTATTACATTATTATTATTTTAAAATTCTTGGTGGAATTTGCATTGTGCTTCCCCCTCCTACCCCTAAGTAGTCAGGGGTTATTGCACAGGGATTGTTCCTGACACTATGTGACTGGTGTTAACTGTTCATCAGAATGACGGCTTGTGGGTAGAAACTGTTCTTGTGTCTGTTGTTTTGGCATACAGTGCTCTGTAGTGCCTACCAGAGGGGAGAAATTGGAACAGGTTGTGATGGATCTGCAGTGATGTTTCTTGCCCGTTTCCTGACACTGGACATGTTTAAGTCCTGAATGGAAGGCAGGCTGGCACCGATGATCTTTCCTGCAGTCCTGACTGTTCATTGTAATCTGTTTCTGTCCTGTTTGGTAGCTTATCCAAACCAGACAGTGATGGATGTGCCGAGAACAGACTAGGTTATTGCAGAGTAGAACTGGATCAACAGCTCCTGAGGCAGGTTGAACTTCCTGAGCTGGCACAGGAAGTACCTTCTCTGCTGGGCCTTGTTGATGATGGTGTCGATGTTGGATGCCCACTTTAGATCTTGGTAGATTGTGGATCCCAGAAACCTGAAGGCTTCCACAGTAGACACCGTGTTGTTGGATATGGTGGTGGGGGGCAGCGTTGTGGGGGCTTCTCCTGAAGTCTACTGTCATCTCCACAGTTTTGAGAGTGTTCAGCTCCAGGTTGTTCTGACCGCACCAGAGGCCCAGCTGTTCAACCTCCTGTCTGTATGCAAACTCGTCACTGTCCTGGATGAGGCTGATGACCGTTGTGTTGTCTGCAAACTTCAGGAGTTTGACAGACGGGTCTCCTGAGGTGCAGTCGGTGCCTCACCTGCTGCCTCCGGTCTGTCAGGAAGTTTGTGATCCACTGACAGGTGGGAGATGGGACAGTGAGCTGGGTGAGTTTGGTGTGAAGGATGAAGGTGTTGAGCGCCAAGCTGAAGTCCACAAACAGGATCCTTGCATATGTCACTGGAGATCCGAGGTGTTGCAGGATGTAGTGCAGTCCCATGTTGACTGCATCATCCACTGACCTATTTGCCCGGTAGGCAAACTGCATGGGGTCCAGCAGGGGTCCTGTGATGTCCTTCAGGTGGGTCAACACCAGTCTTTCAAAGGACTTCATGACTACAGATGTCAAGGCGACGGGCCTGTAGTCATTTAATCATGTGATGGAGGGTTTTTTGGGGATCGGAATGATTGTGGAGCGTTTGAAGCAGGAGGGGACTTCACAAAGCTCCAGTGATCTGTTGAAGATCTGTGTGAAGATGAGGGCCAGCTGATCAGCACAGACTTTCAGGCAGGAGGGTGACACACTGTCTGGTCCTGGTGCCTTCCTGATCTTTTGTCTCTGAAAGAGCCAACACACATCCTCTTCGCATTGCAGATGGGGGGTCAGTAAGGAGGAGTGAGGGGGTGGCAGGGAGTGTAGGTGGTTGTTTGATGTCAGAGTGGGTGAGGGGTGTGAATGTGGGCATGTCAAACCTACAGTAAAACACATTCAGGTCGTCAGCCAGTTGGTGATTCTCTATAGTGTGGGGGGATGGTTTCCTGTAGCTGGTTATTTCCTTCAGGCCTCTCCACACTGACACAGGTCGGATGAAAACCTGTTTTACAACTTCTCAGTATAGCGCCTCTTGGCTTCACTGATCTCCTTCATCAGAGACCTGGCCTGGTTGTAGAGGATTCTATCCCCACTTCTTTAGGCCTCCTCCTTGGCTTGACGAAGCTGCCTGAGTTTTGCTGTAAACCAGGGTTTATTGTCAGAAGGTTTTAGTCGACACATACATGTCCTCAGAAAAATTGATGTAAGATGTAAAAGTGTCAGAGAGTTCATCCAGGTCTGTGGATGCAGCCTCAAAAACACTCCAATCAGTGCAGTCAAAGCAGGCATGTAATTCCAGCTTTACCTCATCGGTCCATCTCCTCACAGTCCTTACCACAGGCTTAGCAGATTTTAGTTTCTGCCTGTATGTCGGAAGAATATGAACCAAACAATGATCAGAGAGTACCAAAGCTGCACGGGGGACAGAGCAATAGGCGTCCTTTAATACAGTATAACAATGGTCCAGAGTATTAGTTTTGTTAGTTTTTAACACTTTAAGGCATTTTCCTGCAGACCAACTGTCTACATGAAAGAATTTGCATATTTGTTGCAACAAACTTACACTTATACAAAGAAACAGGAATATCAGAAAGGACATCATGTACTGAGGACATTATGTACTTATGACCACAAGGAGACGTAGCAGTTGCTCACTGACAGAGGAAGTGTAGGGTTCCTCCCCCTAAGGCACTGTCACCTCAAGATGGTTGGAACCGTGTGCCAAGAGGCTGGGACCAGCCTTTGCACCAACAAGGGAAAGCCAAGTCTAAACCACGGCTCCCCCCCTTCTTTTTACAACCAGTCAGATAACTGCACATTTCTATTATAAAACACTGTGTAACGTTAAGAAGAGTACTCTTTTCTAGGATGTTGGCTACAGACTAACAGCTTGCTGTGGTTTTCTGAATAGAAAAGATCCATGTACAAGATGCTTTTGATCCTCCAATACTTTAATAAACGTCAAACTGAGAAATAGACTTTCTCTGGACTGTTCTTCCACAAATAAACAAACGTGCTGACAGAGGCAGATCTGTCTGAGTTTGCTCTGTTGAGGAGCAGCAGTTAGTCCATCTTGTTGGCCAGAGAGCGGACATTTGCTATATGTATTGACGGGAGCGCAGTTCAATATGGTGGCTGGCGCGGTTTAACGAGTGCTCCGGCTCGTTTCCCACGTCAGCGTCTCCAGCAAATCCTATAGAGAGCTGCTGCTCCTCCGGCTAATAACTTGGTAAAACCTTCTGGTTCGATGAAGACCAGTGAAAAAATTTTACCATTTAATAGTCTTAGACATTCAGAAGTTCCTCCCTGGTGAATATGACCAGAGAGGGAGAGCAGAAAACTAAACAAAAAAACAAAAACACAAAAAGTACTACAGAACACAGTACCGAGGCTGCCATCTGCAGTGCCATCTTGTTGTTCAGTGTCAGTCAATATGTGCAAAGAGCAGGCTCAGAGACTTGACTTTGTCAGGATTTGTGAATAAAGGGGTCCAATAAAATCAAGATAATCTATACAGAACAGATACCTAATTATCACATAACTTTTCACACTGGGGATGAAACGAAAAAAACAAAACGAAAATGCAGAATATCTGCTGACGTTTTTTGTGTTCAAAACTTTCACACCAAGTTTGACCCAAATATTTGCATTCTGCGCATTCCACTGAAAATATAAGCTTCGCACAAGCACACAATCATCCATTCATTCACTGATGTAACGCCATGGTTTGTCCTATATGGTCAGGTTATATATAAGGTGTACCTTTCACAACGATGTATTTTTAACTCGTTAAGCTAATGTCCATAGCATAACTACTATAATATATCTAATGCACTGTTTAACCCTCTTTTGTAGGCTACTCAGCGTCACAAGCCAGTTCAACTGCTATACTTTCCCAGATGTTGTGTTTGAGTCCATTGTCTTTGTAATCTTTATGTTGTTTGTCATACAGAGCACTATGCTGTGAGACCAAATGGATCAGCCGATCAATATCCATCTTGATGAGTGTGAATGGAATTATGACATTAACACAGAGTGAGCTGGATGTATATCATATTCTTTTCACCTCCAGTTGTTTTCAGTTCATATTTTTTCATTCACCTGTCATGCTGGCAGTGTTTTGTGGCACGTCACAACATCTATCCATTCTGAAAAAGTAGTTAAATTTTGAGAAGGTTCAGCCAGATCTGAGCAGCTGTCAAGCCAAACTGAACAGACCTGAGATCACAGACCATCAGGTCAATTAATTGGGATGCTAATTTTGGCTAGGAAAAACAGGCTTAAAACATTATCTACTTACCGGAAAAACTAAACAGCTGACTCCTTAGAGTGTATTTTAATACAACCGAATGCTGAATAAGACATTTTTAGGCAACCAAAATATTACCATTAACTTTCATGAACTGAAAAAACACTGTGAAAGTTCTTATACGAAAACATCGACAACCCAAAAACAAGTTCACGGATAGTTAAATGTACACAGTGCAGTGGATATGCATCGTCTCTATCCTGATTGACAGATCGCCGTCATAGCGACTTGTCAATCACAAGGTAGTCCCGCTCTAAAGCATACTCTGCTTTATCGTCTATTTTCCTCTAAATGGAACAATAATTTACAAAATGAACTTCTATACAACTTCTTTTTGCAACCAGTGGAGTTGCCAACCTGCTGGCCATTCGAAATAATGCAGGTTTAAGGTACAACTTTTCAGGACCTTCAGTAGAGGTCTTGACATGCAAGTATAGCAAAATGGGTAAATGCCAGACTTTGCTATCCTGAGTTGGGGGGCAGCAGGCAGTCCTTTTTCGGCACAACACCAGTGTGCATACAGAATCAGGGGCTACAGATGCTGGAGAACTATCCAAATTAATATTGAAGAAAGGATCCATTCCAATGATCCGAGACCCTTCCCCAATCATTGAAATGCTGAGTAAAAAACATTTTAATAACATGACTATTGTGCCACTAGCTAGCCCAGTGCCCAGTGTACAGTGTGTGTAAGAACACGGTGTGCTAGCTATGTGCACGTTATAACATTAGTTTGTTTGCAACTGAGGTAGCTAATGCTGTAACTGTAATGTGACTCCAAATGGTATCACTTACTATTTTAGTTGGTTTGTAATACTGTAAGTCCCGGGCTGTAACTCACGATTGAGCGCAAACCACTGATGCTAATGCGCTCTACTTAATATATAGTGTTAGAGGAGGGTCCATGCTCTGTGGTTCCAGTGCATCATCGAGCAATGATTTCAGCCCCACCCAAAAAATCCTGGACACAAAAATAGTAAAAAACTGTTTAATGGTCTTACTCCACAATTCAGTACTACATAGTTAACAGTCTTTGTAACATGTTTAAGCAATACATTTCTAACATTTATAGTGTGTTTTCATAACTTTCAGAATTTCCTTTACACAGACTTTAAGGACAGAGAGTTTTGTTGGCAGTTGTATTGAAGAGCAAGGACTTCACCATTTGTGCGGTCTTAGTTTTAGGTACCACTAGTGTTTTAGGTGCAGTGTGCAGGTAAACTAGCGTGTGAGTGAGGGAGCGCGTGGTGTGGCTGCTGTCAGGGCGGACAGAGGTGTGCCGATCGGTGCAGAGCTAGTGAGCAGTATAAACTGTGAATGTAGCTGCACATGTAGCTATGTTATGATCCACATTTTGCGATAAAAAATAAATTATGCAGTCCTTCGAGCAAAGCAGAGCTCCTGAATTTTGTGTAGATACATTTTGTTGATTGTAGTGACAGGAATAGTAATATTAGCCTACCACCCTATCTCCAACCCGACCCATTTCCTAACATATTTATTTTTATGGATCCATTAGACCTTGTTCACAGGCCAGACCTTCCCAGAGTATTGGCTGCCAGACCAAAGATCTGTTGGCACTCAACTTTCCAAAGACACTGAAGAATCACGACAGAAGTAGAGGTTAGTGAAATTGAATGTGTATGTTTAGCTGCAAAGTTTTATTATTTCATTACTGTTTAAAATATAAAGTTTGTAGGTATCCAAATGTTAAATATTGCTTCAAATTCTCTTGATACCTTAACTTTTTGGCATTGTAATGGCACATAGATATGAGGAAGTACAGGAAATAGTTATTCCCAAATTATGTGTCTGTGGACCATATATTCACATTGCAGTTGAAATCCTCAGGCTACATCAACACTGGGAGTGATCCTTAAAGAAAGCGAATTAAAGAAGAAAATTTTTTAAATGTCAGTAACTACGCACACATGTTCTGTCATTTTGGTTTCCTCTTGTCATACTGTAATCACCTTGACATTAGTACTGTGATCACCACACACCTACATGCTTTTTCTTCATTCAAGACCAAATTTATCTGCAGTCGTACATGGTTGGCACTGATAAAACATCATGACCGTATAATGTACAAGTAACACTGAATCTGCCATGTTCTACAGATTATCTGCGTGACCTGATGAAGCTCGTGTTTGATTAGGTGTTCCTGGCCCCACCAGACTCTCCTCACAGTCTGAGAAGCCATCAGAGGAGGAAGTTATTGCTGGGCAGGTGTCATGCTTCAGTCAAGCAAAGGCCTTAAGACAACACAGCGGCCAGCAGCATCATGAAGTCTGGGTCTCCACAGGACATGTCAAGATGACGACTGTGACCTGAGAGCTCCAATACCAGCTGACACAACTTCAGTATACAAGAAACCCTTCAACCCAATGGAGGACATGTTCTGGACTTTTTACATAAAAGTTATGACTTTGCTGCTTTGTGCATTATATATTCGCCATGTATATTTCCATTGCATTGGCTATGAATAAAATGCCTTATTTTTAAGGAGAGTTTTGGTCATTTTTAAATTTAGTGGTAAGGGTCCTGTGGTATTAGAGATATATATCATGTTCTCTCACAAAGGTTTTATGAAAAACCAATGAAAGAGTTTAGCTAGTAATCCTTTACTACAGGTAGTAAATAGTGACTAAACAACACAAGACATTTCTCTGGTTTACAGTCAAACTTTATTATGGTGTTGACAAATCACAATACAAGTTATACAATACAATGCTAATAGTCTGACAAGTAAAATACTGAGCAGTATTTCAAGTACATAAGCAATTTACTTTGTAAGATCAGTATTCCACCTTATGTTGAAATGGTACAGGATAAAGTCTATTCCAGGTATACGTATTTCTGCCTCATGGTAAGTGTCACTGGTCTGATGTAACTAATGTGTACATAGAGGATTAAAGTCATCACTATACTATTACTTTGATCATGTTTATTAGGTGTCTTTTTACTAAAAATAATTATTTGACTAATGTTTAACATATTCTATTTGTTTCATATCATACTTTCCACCCAATATTATATGCTAACACGTTACCGCTTTCTACTTAACTGGGCTCTGTAGGTCACTTCTAACAAATGTACCTGTAAAGATAAACGTAAAACAGAGTGTACTTTTTAGATAGCTTAGTATTTATGCATAAACTAACATTTTATGATAGCAGTATTTACCTGAGGAAAACATCAGGGAAACCTGTAATCTTGATTGCCAATGTTCATTTCTCCACTTCGGGTCAGACACAATCACTGTGGGGGATATTTTCAAACGACTTAAGAAGATTGCAAACGGCTTAGTTTACAAATCAGAAAATGGATAAAATAATTAATATACACAGTCCTGTATTTTAAATTGGACATTTATAATCATAGAACATGAATATAGTGTTAGTAAATATTTCCTAATTCTTAATCGCTTCCTCTCCCTTCCTTTGATATGGGTGTCCACTGTGTCGGCTTCTGGAGTAGCTCCGTAACATCCCATCTCTTCTCTCCAAACACACTGTCTGAAGGCCAATAATTGGTCCACAGTCATGCTGGAGCTGTAAAAATGCTGCGGAAAGCACACGCCTACATACACTGCAGACAGCATTCCACAATATGCCAGTATGCTACATCAACACAAGCCTGCAGTTTAAGACTGTTACAGTTCTGTGAGTGCAAATCCAGTCAAGGTCAAGGTCTAGTTGAGTTTTCAGTCGCTCATGTTGTATTTGATTTAGAGAGTCAGAGTAACCTTACACTTTGATTAATGGAAGAGACAAAACACAGAGAGAAACACTGACAGTGTCAAAAACAACACCCTGCTTCTGAGCTGCAGCCTTGGTTTACAGAGTCAGTGTAAACAATGGGCTTTAAGTGATTAATGACTAAGGATAATTGTACTCTTGTGTCCTCAAAAATTATTTAGAAACATTCCTTACATAACTGCCAGCCCTCAATGGCACACAGGCCATGTCAGATTTTTGGGCAGAGAAATAAAATCACACAAAAAAAATGCTTTTCCCTTTTCTACTTCCTTTTTTATCCACATTTTACGATGCGGTGCATTAACATCTAACAGTTCAAACCTGTTGACTGATACATAATTAGATGTTTTTTTTTACTTGCTCCAGACATTCAGCCACTGCACCACAGTTTCTCTGCCCAGTGTACCCTCATCCGCCATGTTCACTGCTGTAAACAGTTTAATTAAACCTTAATAATAATAATTTAACCTAATAGTTAAAAACAGCAGCACTGTTGTCCATAAACTATTAAAAATACACCAATGAGCCACACTGTTGCACTGGGTGACATGTTCCTTCATTACCATTTAGCCTTTTTTTTTTTTTAAAGAAAAAACAAACTACATTTGAGAGTTGTTTTCTTGAGTAGAAACCAATGGGCTTAGAGCTGAATGCCACAGACAGGGTAGAGAAGTCAGAAAGTATTGAGAGATGGATTACAGTTTTTTACAATCGCTATGACAGTTTTTTCGATACATTTAACAATTTTCCTAAACTCTTGACGCACCAACACACCTAAAACACACAATTGGCAAAATGGTTAATTTCATGCTCAAAATCACACATTGTTAACTAAACCCCAAAACTAATTTTCAAAATACAATAATAAACTAACACAATACACTATGCCTAACAAAACACTGCAAACATGTTTTAAAATCAAATGATTATTCAAAACACTAACACATGTTCTCTTCCAACAGGAACATTTAGTCAATCATAGCACAATGACAAAAGAAACACTATCATCTGCTAAAATTACAGAAACTGCATTATTTTATGTGTCAGGTCTGCCCTTATACAATAGACAGTATATTGTATTGATCACAGATTGTGTTTTGCATTGTAGTTTCTTTTGAAGCCTCTCTACATTTTTGTTTTGTTGGGTTTAGTAAATGCATGCATTTTGTTTCTTTTGCTGCAGAAATTCAATACAAAAAATTAATGAGAGTAGCTTTATAAAATGTACAGTTTATGAAAAAAAAATACAGACACAGAATTGCTGCAGTGAAGACTTTATTTGCAAAAGGACATTACTGCAAGATATACAAACAGAAAAAGAACCGGAATTATAATTAAAAAAAAAACAGTAATCTTCTAATCTGCCCGGTCTTCTGCATTTGGCCACATGTTCTCATCCACATCACACCTGATATCTTCTCTGGCAAGGCACCGTGGGAAGAATCTTTTGGCATGCCTTATCCGCCCCTGGCAGTGTTCAGCTGTGATTTATATATTTGCATAATTGCAATAAGCTGTTTGTCATTAGCAATGGAATAAAATACAGGGAATATATTTGTGTTTCAATTCACAATATGAACAGCTGTTCACTTTGACTTTAGCCTATATAAGTTATGTTTAGAACATGATGTTATCTGTTCTGACATACAGTGTGAAAGCATTTGTAAATTTGACTGTAAAATTACCTTGTTTTGGTCTTGGTTGAGCTTGTGTGTAAAAGATGTTTAAGCATTTTAAATTGGTGTTAACTGTATGCATTTTGTATCAAAGCAACAAGAAATGTGTTAATTGTATAGCCTACAAAGACGGATGTTGTGCTAACTGTGTTAAGAGTTTCGGAAACTTGTTAAATGTATTGAAAAAACTGTCATAGCGATTGTAAAAAACTGTAACACATTGTCCGTTTTGTTTCAAGGGATTTGTTGACAATAAGAAAAATTATAGAATAGCACCATTCGAGCCTTACCCTTTAAGAAGTAAAAAAAAGTTGGATGCCCAGTCCACCACTTTAGGCCAGACTGAAATATCTCAACAACTATTGACTGAATTCCCATGACATTAGCACCATCATCAAATCTTGTCCAGTGCTTTAGTTTATGATCAAATACCTAGTGACATTCCCATCAGACTCAACATGCTAATATTTGTTAATTACTACAAAACACAAAGTAAAGCTAACATGGAACTAAGGTGGTGACTGTGTTAAACATTATACCTGCTAAACCTGGTAAATATCAGCATGTTAGCATGCTGACATTAGCATTTAGCTCAAAGCACCATACAGTACAGAGCCTCACAGAGCCGGCTGTACACTCGTTGACTTGTTGAGGGTTTTTTGGGGAGAGTAGTTGACAAAATATTACTATGAGAATGTGGAGCTTTTAAGACCTTCTTGTAGCATCGTTTCAGATTTGTCACATAAGCACTGGCCTATGGCTGGTTGTTTCAAATGTCAGTCAAACAAACGTTTCCAGTCAAAACAGACAGAACATATTACAGAACAGTATGGACTGAACTCTTTGATAGTCAAAAGTCTGGCTATGTAAGACTAACATGGGGTGATGCTCAACATAGAAGAAAGTTGTACTGAAACTTTTATTTCTACTGCCAGTGGTCAACACTTGAATACAATCTCTCAGTAACCCTAACCCCAAGTCCTGAGCCTAAACTAGTGTTTGCAGTAGGGAGGTTCAGACAATTTACTCATATATTTATCTCAGTTTGGACAGTTTGTCCTCATATGGGTAGCTGAACAGGAATGTACACACACTGTATTCATGAGTGAATGTTTAGGTGGATCCACATTGGTTCTGCTGGTCACCAAAATACTGTAGTCATAGTGAACATTCACAGCAGCACAGCACAAAAACAAGGGCATTGAGAGTTGTGTGAATAACAAGGTTGTGTAACTCAGTAAAAGAGGTGCAGGCTGGCGGAGCAGTAGAGAGAGGGAGGCTGGCTGCTGCCCTGAGACAAAAACAAGGTTATAACACTTACCAGAGAGGGGCTGAGTGTTGTTAAAGTCAGAGTCAGGGTCAGAGGTGGCGGACTGCTGTACAAAGGCCATCAGGTATAAAGAGTCTCCCTGGTCATCATTCACGCTGCGACCTCTTAGGGCTGGCAGCCATAAGGGAGCGATAGATCAGTGCGGGGAATGGCTGCAAGTATTTCAACTACACTGCCCTTCATACCAAAAGAGGTTCTTGAGAAAATTATACAGCTGAACTTTGTATATACGTAAACTGTTGAGGACCCAGAAAGAAAATTAATAATTAAAATTGTATCAAAATTACAATTTTGTAAAGTGATTATAATGGATAAGGGAGAAATAAAACTTCCTACAGCCCCTGCAAGCTGTTAGACCAGACCGGTGTTTTCAGTTGTTGCTTAATTAGACCTCTCCTCAGGACTGTGTGGGCGTGTACAGACTACACCTGACTGGCACACAGTTATCATTGTTATTATATAGAGTTTGGTGACATCACTGAATTCACAGTGTAGCTCCAATCAACCTCCACCTGACTAGAAGTCTAATCAGCCAGGGTAATTTAAAGCACTTGCGTTGGCCTTTAAACTAGCTATAGTCAATGTTTTTATATTAGCAACGGATCATATTGTTGGGCCTCACCATGCGTGGGGAAACAAAGAGCAGCCTGTATGTAAAACGTAAAGCCTGAAAAGTTGGCCTGAATGTGAAAACAAAGACCTGAACGGCGAATGGCGCCAAATCCCCTCAGGTTCATTAATTCATACCTGAGTGTGAGATTTAAGTTGAACCCAAACCTTGGATTCCTATTGGACAAGCCGCCACAGGAGCGCAGGAAGCTCCGGACTGCAGCCAGGGCGTCATCAAGCCTATAAACTCAGAGTGCACCGTTACTGTCTTTCCATTGTGACGTTGGTTGCTACAGGGGACACTCAGTGTTGACCTTTGAAAATCCCTGGGTAAAAGTCTCTACTCGCTGTTAGTTTTCGCGTGGAAATAACTGTGCATTACCAAACCAAAGTCCAGTAACGCGGCTGCCGAATGCAAGTTTGCTACCAAGTTCTTGTGTGATAAAGGGTTCTGTGGCATTTAGGATTCTCTTGTACTTTGCTTTGTGTGCCCTTCTTTCTCTTTTACTAACCCAAACACACACACACACGCTTCATGTACATCTCAAACAACCCAGATAGCGTGGTAGCCTAGCCTAGCTATGCTCCATGCCATCTTGAGGACAAGTAGCGTGTGTCCTCCATTTTGGTATTTTAATAATTTTGATAATATTGATAATTTTATTATTATTAATACATATATTCAGTATTTGCTAATATTTGCAAACCTGCCCTACCAGATCCCAACAATATAAGTGGTAAATGGCTACATTTCTGTGGTGCTTTTATTCAAAGCACCACAAGGTTTTTGACGCTCATTCACTCACACACACTGATAGCAGCAAGCTACCATGCAGGGTACTGGCCAATCATCGGGAGCAATTTGGGGTTGATTGTTTTGCCCAAGGACACTTCGACATAAGCCTCCTGAGCCACAGCCGCCCCATATGACTACTTGTATCTGTGTTCTGTTTTATTTCACAGCTGTACATATCCATAGAAACTTCTTATGCAGACATATACAGCAGAACTTCTTCCCTCCTACTAAGTCAAACTAGACAGCACTCAGAGTGCATACACAGTCAAGGCAACACAATTCCAATGTATTCTATGTGAGAATTTTAGTTTAAAACATTCAAAAATTAATTAACATTTTGACGTTATGTCAAAGACATCTATGTATTGTTTTGCAGAGATATCTACTGAAGTTAGCATGTTAACCAGCTATCCCCAGCACGTCCTGTCTTGTAATACCACTTTGTACCTCAAGAAGCGATAGTGAGTCACTGTAGCGTCCAGTCTGCCCTCAGTCCAGCATAAGAAGCTGAAGAAGTACCTGAGGGCAAGAAACCACGTTCGGCAACAAAGAAAGAAAGGGATAGAAATAGAAGCAAAACTTCAGTTAACATTGGAATTGCTTTCCACCACTGGAGACAGCTCTTGAGGGTGCTGTCACTTAACATAAACATATGTTGTTTTGGGTCATTTGCTGAAATGGCTGATATTGTTGTTTTTCTTGGGAGGACAATCAAATCATCAGAAACATCAAAAACAAAACATTGGACTTTAATACAGGTGACCGCTGTTTGTTTCCCATTTCTGCCCGTCAGTCAGCGTTGTTTTTTAAATGTATAACCACATTCCATAACCTTAACCACATGTTTATTACTGTAACCATAACAGCAAAGACATACAACACATCTCATTATTTAATTTGGACTTGTTGGCCTCAGTTGTGAGCCACAAGTGCTGTAGAAATGGCCCCATGATGGCAATATTGCTTTGGATCCACACCATAAACCTGCCACCTTGTTGCTTATCCTGTGGCTGGAATTTCCACCAAAGTTTACTGAAATCTGTTAAGTAAATCTTATGTAATATAACCAGTTAACTGAGGCATTCTGGTGGCCTGGGTGTTGAAGGTGGTGACCATGTAATTGCAACATCCTGGCCGGATACTTTTGTTGCATGTAATTTTTTATCTCCCCTTATTTTTTGTCAGCTTCCTTCTTACTCTCGGAAGATATCCTGCTATCTAATAGACTAAAAAAATAGCGTGTGGGACTGAAAACATTAACCTCTTTAGATGTAATGAAATCATTGTTCCTTACTCTGCCGTCACCACATTCCCTCCTTCATGAGGCCCAGCAGGATATTAATATATTCTAAGGTGCAAAGCTTTCGTTTCCTAGGTTGTGGGGTGTCTTTAAATGTCCCTGCAGATTAATAATCACTGAGAAGAAAGGAGCTCTTTTTCCTCAAAGTTCACTCCAGGACTTGGACCATCATGGTAATGATGTTTGTGTTTTTCTCTCTAGGCCCCAGCCTGATTCTCTGGAGGAAGCCACAGGTCAAAGGGAGGGAGAAATGCACCAACGAAAGCGAGAACGAGCACAGTCCCCTGATCACACTTAGCTTTAATGGGAAACAAATTTCATGGACGGTTGGAATGAGAGAGAAATGCCACATAAGGCTGAAATGTGTTGTAGAGGCCTGTAAGTGGTGCTGGGTAATGTGACTCTGATTTATGAGAGTGATTTAATTTGTGTGTTTCTTCTGCAGTGATGTCCAGTCTGTGTGTGTGTATAAAAGATTATTTGTAGGATCAGAATCTGAGCCAGATATTAATACATGACATGCTACATGTTTCTGTAGAAATTAAGTCAAGTGGGAACAGCGGTACAACCCATGAGATTATGCTATGTTTCTCTGTGAGAATGCTATTTGTTTTCCTCAGAGGGAGCTTTTTGCTTAGCTTGTTATTTGTAGAATTAAAACTGGGCCTTTGATGTTTTCATCTTCCATTAAACATTAGACACACATGTTGCAGTTTCAACGCTATAAAATAGAGGCGAGAGAAAATAAGGCAAACATCCCACATGTTTTATGTAAAGTTTTTCCTCTCTATCATTGTTATGATTACCATTTGTGCTGCTTTCCTGGAAAGGGAGGCTTTTTAATGGAATTTTATTTCAAGAATACAGCAATGGGATTTAACCAGTGTCTAAAAATGACATTTGCACACAAACACACACAGGCACACACACACACACACACACACACACCACAATGTCCTTAGTCTTAGAAAGGACTCTTGGGTAGCACAGAAGTATAACCAAACATTAATGACACAGTTCAATGAGTAATTCTGCCCACTATAGTTTGTGTGTGTGCAGCTGTGGGCATTTCAAGAGTAAACATGTACATTTTCTTAGCAGACCTACGGTACAGAGCTCTGAGTAAACAAGAGGCAGTATCTGGATGTTCACTTCCAAAGTTTGACAAATGAGGCCTGAAATTAGGGAGTGATATAAATAAACGCTGTATTTTTGCAGCCTAAACTTGGTATGCTGAGTGGACAGTTTATTTCCTGCATCAGTCACTAAAATAAACGAATGATGTAGATGTATATTATACAAGATTATTATAACATTGTTGTTTTTCACAGTTAGCCAACTTCACGCTTTAGCCTTAAAGGAAAGTTCTGGTTTATTCAATTTTGGGTCTTAAGCAATTTTTGGCTTTTCCTATTTCTTTTTAGCAATATTAGCTTTCTGCAGGGCAGGCGCATCCTGATGTCTCTGGTGGACAGCCAGACCTTCTGACCCAGTTGCTACTCAGGAGCAGTAGATCATCTGTGGTCGGCTGTTAGTCTGCGCCTGCAGAGCGCTTGTTGCAGTTGATGGTGGGCTGCATCCCAGACCCTCTCACTCTCTCGGAACCAGTAGTTGACCGCGGGCACCTCTGAAGGTTCCCCCGACCATGGGAAGAAAGGGGGTTGGTAACCAACTACGCACTGGAAGGGAGTGAGTCCAGTGGTAGGCTGATGTAGGGAGTTCTGAGCGTACTCGGCCCAACCCAGGAACTGGTTCCAAGAGTCCTGGCAGTCATGGCAGAAGGTACGCAGGAAGCGCACAATTTCTTGAATTTTCCTTTCTGTCTGTCCATTTGTTTGTGGGTGGTAACTGGACGAAAGGCTGACAGTCACACCGAGGAGTGAAAAGAATGCCTTCCATACTCGTGAGATAAACTGGGACCCTTTGTCGGACATGATGTCCTCAGGGATACCGTAATACCTGAAGAAGTGATTAAACAGTAGTTCTGCGGTTTCCATGGCCATGGGTAGTCCTCTGAGGGGGAGTAGTCGGCAGGACCTGTCCATGACCACCAGGATACAAGTGTAGTTGTCGGAAGCGGCCAAGGTCGATTGGGAGTGGGCAGTGGACAGAGTTTACTGGATGAAAGGCATGGACTTTACTGGCATGGACTTTTTGTGATGGCGCATTCCTGACAGCCCTGCACGTACCTTCGCACTTCCCTGGCCATATTTGGCCACCAGAAACGGTCTTGTAGCAGTGAGAGGGTTTCATTGGCGCTAGGGTGACCAGTGCCCAGAGATGTGTGGGAAGAATGGACTAGGGCGGTAGGTTCTGGGGACATACTCTCGGTTTGGGGGACAGCCTGGTGGAGCGTTGGTGGAGGCATTGGAGGAACGCTGAGACGTCTCGGACCACTGGATGGGGTTCACGATGATTTGTTTGGGGAGAATGGTTTCAGGTTCGTCAGGGAGTTTGTCTGGGGCATGTAACTGGGAGAGGGCGTCTGCTTTACCGTTCTGGGAGCCAGGGCGATAGGAGATGTGAAAGTTAAAACGAGTGAAGAAGAGGGCCCAACAAGCTTGACGGGGGTTCAACCGTTTGGCTTCCCGGAGGTACTCCAAGTTCTTGTGATCAGTGAGTACTGTGAAGGGATGTTTAGCACCCTCCAGCCAATGCCTCCACTCTTCCAGGGCCAGTTTGATGGCTAGGAGTTCCCGGTTACCGATGTCATAGTTTCTTTCCGCCAGGCTGAGTTTCCGGGAAAAGTAGGCACATGGATGGAGTTTGGCCGGGGTGCCCTGGGATTGTGACAGCACCGCTCCTACTTCGGTGGTAGAGCCATCCACCTCTACCAGGAATGGTCGTTCTGGATCATGGTGAACCTGGAGCGGTGCACTGGTGAATGCTTCCTTCAAGGTTGTGAAGGCCTCATGGGCAGCGGGTGGCCAGGACAGAGACTTGGGCTTGTTGCGGAGGAGATCAGTCAGAGGTTGGACTATACTACTGTATCCTTGAATGAACCGACAATAAAAGTTGGCAAAACCCAGGGATCTTTGGAGTTCTTTGATGGAGGTAGGTGTGGCCACGCAGGTCGATTCTCATGTGTGGTCCACTCTCGGGCATTCTCGGATGCGCCCCATGTCACAGCTTGGCCAGCTGATATGTTTTTCTCTCTCGTGTCGAGCTCCCAGGAGCTCTCGGGAATTTTCATGGCATTCTCGATCCCATGTAGCGACTTGGCTAGAGTGGGTCTGTCTTTCTCCATTCAGCAGACAGCGGGGTGATAACATCTTCACACACCACCACTTAGCTGGGTGTGATGGAGCCATGTTGGCTTTCAGAGTTTGTTGAACTCAAAATTTGTTCCAGTTCTAACTTCTGGTCAAGTGTTGGGACTCCACAGATGAATTGATTCATTTGGGTGATTGTTAACTGAACCTTTGTTAGGAGACTGCATTCTCTTTTATCCCACAGTCCTGAGAGCCATTGAATGCAGCATTAGCCAGTCTGACCTGTGACCTGGATATCACCAGGTCAATAAAAAGGTCAGCGATGCTTTGTTCTGTCTCTCTTTCTCCTGGAATCTTTCACTGTGGCAGACAGCTGCGGCTGTCCCCCTCTCAGCGTGGTATGCTCACCAGCAGATACCCACCTGAACTCTCTCCTCCTGGCTTCACCGTGTAATCTGCTCGGAGCAGAAACACGCAGCAGAACCAAAGTCTCCTGATCTACTGCAGCGCTGCAAAGGCCTGTTAGATCTCTGCAACAAAGTTTAGCGCAAACGGCTGCCACACACAAAGCCTGCCAGCTAACTTCACATGCTAACAGGAGCATGAAGCAAGTTAACGCAGAGCAGTTAACTCTGTAAGTTTATTTGTAGCATTGGAGGCGAGGCTTAGTGAATTGGAAACGCAGTTCGACACCATGGGAAATCAATCATTAGCTGCTGTAGTTAGCTGGTCCCCAGTAGCCGGTATGGACCGACCAGAGGTAACTCCTGTTAGCTGTCCCCCAGTAGCTCCCTAGCAGCCAGGAAATCAGGGAGGCTGGGTAACTGTCCGAAAGGAAGCATAGCCCTAAGCAGAAGCCCATGGTTCACCACTGACCTGTTCACGTTTCTAACAAGTTCTCCCCACTCAGCGACACACCTGCTGAGAAACCAACTCTGATTATTGGTAGCTCCATTTTGAGAAACGTAAAGTTAACCCTGAACCTAACCCAAAACCCTGACACCAGTAACCATTGTCAAATGTATTCCTGGGGCCTTGAATCCTACTTAAAACTGCTGGCTAAGGATAAGTGTAAATACAGTAAGATTGTTATTCACGTCTGCGGTAATGACTCCTGAATTACGCCAATCGGAGGTCGGGCATGTAGTGTACAGTGGGTTTATCAGAGCTTTTTCACTGAATAAAGCTGCCTGCTGCTGCTGCTGGAAACAAAGTTGAAGAAAGTGGTAAGAGTGAACCAAAACAATAAAGTTGGGTGTTCTAAAACCAAAACAATGAGCTAAAATGTTCTGTGTAGCTGACGGGGACTACAGAGTTGGGCGATCATTCTCTGTGGATTTTGTCAAGACGAGCGACACCTTTCACATTAGTCATCTGACCCATTGTTCATATATAAATACTGATGCAGCTTTAAATATTGCAAAGGAGTAATGGAACAAGTGAATATGAAGGTGAAATGGTAGGATATAGAGGTGAAGGTGGCAGGTATGCTGTTGTCTGGGGAAATCTCAAAACTCCAACACATCCAGGAAAGCAACACATTTCATTCATAAACAAAGTCAGTGGCATGTCAAGTTTCTCACGCTGCTGTGAGACTCATGTTTTAGTGTGAGCTAATAGTACTTATCTCCATATTTCCATTGAAGTTATCTTGACAGGTGTGATCCCATCATGATGAAATTCAACATGTGAAAACACTCAGGGCTTTGTCTAAGACCACTACTTAACTTTAAACAAAGCAGGTGTTTTCCTGGTTAGATCATATGACCTAGTGTCAGTGGACCGTGTGTGGTAATTGTGAACAATATTAGACCACCAATAGTCTGAAACACTGTGATCACTATAGAAAAACTAAATATAATGAGTGCTTATGAAGACCAGAGGGAAATATCTCCTCTACAGTGTAGATCACACTAATAGCTGGAGGGTTCATGATATACACAGCTTTATTCCCTCTTTCAGTTCTGTCACATGGCCTTATATCACATAACTTAGCTTTATTATTTAACATAAACACAATAGATTTTAAGATGACGATTTGCCTGTTAGTACATCCTTTCCCCAACTCTTCGTTTAAAAAATCCCACCCGTTTCTAACAGACGTTTGTTGATCGATTCAAAGAAAATTACAAGAGGTCTGGGAAATATGGCTTAAAGTGGACTTGGATCAAAGGTTGAAGCCACATACAGTATATATGTATCAGCTCTCCATCTTGTGATGGGTGAGGTGAGTCAGCCAAGCTCACTGCAACAGAACACTGCACTGCAACACTGTTCTTCAAAAAGCCTGACATGAAAGGCTGACGGTAAAACAAGCCATAATATCCACTCACATAGAGAGTGTATTAGTCTGTGGGTCTAGCTTCTCTTACGTAATGTTGGCTGGACTCTGTTGAGATATAATAAGTGATGTATTATGAGATCACCCTCATGTTCTTTGAGTCCATTTTTTGCAATGGAAATTCATATTTAGGTTAAAGCTGGAAGAAAATCTCTTAACAATAAATTAAACATTAATTCAGATGCAAGGTTAAAGATAAGCTCGCTAGATTAGTCCTTTTTTTCCTTTTCTGTGGGTTTGTTAGAGAAAATGTAGGATACAACTGAAGATAAATTTCATATTGATAAAGTGCAAAAATCAAATGTCTGTTCGACTGTTTTTGAGATTTCTGCTTTGCTGAATGGGTTACATGGAGGACATGCAATACATTTTCCAGTCCTGGGGCCAAATGTATAAACAATGTGTCCACACAAAAACCATGCATACACCTTTTCCCACACATAAACTGGTATATGTGTGGTAATGAAGTACCACACATACTTCAGACTAGGCGTACACACGGTTTTAGCTGGGATATCTGGTGACGGTAACCTTATAGCAAAACATTGTTTGTTTGGGTTGTTTCACTAAATGTGTTATTATTTTTGTAGTCGACACAACTTTTTGTAAAATGTCAATCAAAAGTGCATTTATAAACTTAAATTATTTATTATTGATGAATTTAAGTATTCTTTTTATTTACATTTGAGCCATAATTTCCTCGTGAATTATCTTAATTAATCATCTTTCTAACATTTAATAATGATGACTGAGATAGCACAACGATGATGGTTTAAAGATTCATGTCATGAATTAGTGGTATGGGTGCTATAAATAGCCATAGCAGTGCGTAATGACAGCAGCTCTAGTGCTGTTAGAGAACCTCGCAAGAACCTCGCAGAAGTATCAGTATGCAAATGGATGTTTGTGCATGTGCGCCCAGTTCCACAATGGTTGAGATTTATTAACAGAATCAAGTTTTGTTTATCCTGTCTCCAACTAGTGCAGCAAATGCAGCAGCAAGAGTTTTAACAAGGTCAAAAAAGAAGGAGAACATTACTCCCATTCTTGCCTCCCTACACTGGCTGCCTGTTAGCTACAGGATTAATTTTAAAATCCTGATGTTTGTCTACAAAGTGTTAAATGGGTGTGCTCCCTCTTTCATTACAGAACTCCTGTCCCCACACTGTGAGAGAACTGATATCTTCTGACCAGGACTAAGTGTTATGGAGACAGGGCCTTCTCTATCGCTGCCCCAAAACTATGGAATGCTTTTCGTCCCACCATCCCATTCTCCCCCACTATTGAGACTTTCAAGAGTCACCTTAAAACACACTTTTATTCACTAGCCTTTAACTGTGCCTAACTTAACCAGCTCAGGTATTTCACCTTAATATTACTATTATTGTTGTTATTATTATTATTATATCACTCTGACTTTTCTTCTCTTGTGTTTGTGTGCTGTAAAGCACTTTGGATCAGCTGTGTTGTGGTTAAAGTGCTATATAAAGTTGAGTTGAGATCGCTGTGTTTATTTTCATTCATTCATATAGAGCGGCGGATCGCGGTGAGCATAAGGTTTGCAGTGTAATCCAAGCCCAAGCTGACCAGTCACAGTTCTTATGTGTTCCCCACATGGTATCCCCGTCACTGCCAAAGTACATGTAGTTACATTTTTGAGGAAGCACACATCAGCTACAGTGTAGCCTACGGTGTAGCTTCAGAGCCTTCCCACAGAGATACAAAGGTACAGCTTAACCCCTTAACACAGAAGTATAAAACTGAGACTGATACTGTGCAGAGGATAACTCTTTAGGTAACAATATGACCTTTCCTCTGGTGCCACCCTAAGGCCAAACATTTTTTGCTCCACAAGTAGTGAGGTTCTATGAATTGCAGTTGTCTGTTTATTTTTCATCCATAAAACAGTTTTGTCTTCTGCTTGGGTGTTCTAGCATGGCCAAAGAGTTTTGGTAGCTGCAAGCTATGCTACAATGGGCATTAACCAATCAGGGCCACCTTTATTCAGTCACTTACAAACTAAGCGCAGTACATTGCAGTGAAGGACAGAAGACTTTAAATCTGAAAGGTGTTGTAACTTGATTTCAAAGTGTCACTGTCTGTCATGGTTTATGAATAAATCACCTGACCTCATCTATAGTGAGGAGAATTTAGTGGTAATTGTGCATATAAGAACCCCCTTTCCCTTTATTAAGGAGTGTGACAACTCTACAATGTGACGTGTATTTGTCAAATTTGAGATTAATATTCAAGACAAAGTTTGTAAAAACCCTCGTGTGACACATGACAAATCTATCATTTTGGAAAGAATCACAGTCCCATAAGCAAGATTTGCACTCTTATTAAATTAACTCAGGGACCAGCCAACAAGGCAACCACACTGGATGCCTTTTTGGCAGCCTTTTTTCCAATTGCTTGTAAAGGGTTAAAGGTACTTATGTGTCCTGGGCACCTCACTTTTTATCCACTTGGTGTGCCTGGTGTTAATGGAATAGCCAAGTGAGCACCCCAAGCTGAAAATGGACAACTCTGAGTGCACAATGCACTCTATCACTTAAGCTTTATCTCTATTGGATGAAAACAGTCAGGCCTTTCTTCGGGTCTCTTGTAAGTAGGGACGGTGAGGGTGCTGAAGCACCCCCTAAAATCAGCCGTTATAAAAACCATCAATTTATTTAAAAAAAAGTTTAAAAGGTATATAATGTCTTCCACTTTCCACTGGTAATCTGGTCATGGATCACATCTCTCGCCCGCGCCCAGGCGCCATCTCACTCCCTCTTCCTCTCCTTGCAGTTAAATGGTAAATGGTTAATTGCTACATTTATACAGTGCTTTTTTCCAAAGCGCTATACAAGGTTTTTGCCGCTCATTCACCCATTCATGCTCACACTCACATACCGATGTCCCGCAGGATGCTGGCTCCCCATGAGGAGCAATTTGGGGATCAGTGTCTTGCCCAAGGACACTTCGACATGTGGACAGGAGTAGGTGGGGATCGAACTGCCAACCCTGTGATGACTCGCTTTACCAGTTCTCATGTATTAGTTCAGTGTGGTTGCCTGTGTAGTTGCTGTGGCTGTTGTGTAGTGTAAAATGCTCTCAAACAGTTGTAAATTGTTGTTAATAACTATTAGATCAAATTTATCCCGGCCATTCAAATAAAAGCAACAACCATGAATGTCGCCCAGCATTTAGCATGACGTCATTATAGAATTTATCAGCACCCACAGCTCTGACTGACTTCCAGTGTCCATGGTTGTTTGAAGTTGTTGTTGTGTTCCAGCCTGTTTCTCCAAGGTTTTCTACTTTAGTTAGCTACCAGCATTAGCATCATTAGCTAATATCTTTAGTTAAGCTAGTTTAGTGACTGACTGTAGTGACTGGCAACAGCAAAAGGACGCCTCCAGAGCTTCTGACTGTGCCATGGAAGTATTCAAAGAGCTAGATACAACGTAGTGTCACATCCACCCACAGAATGCCAGAAAGACATTTTTGGATAAGTAAAGGTTTCCAGCTAATAATGATCATTAACATTCAAGTGCAGATGAAATTGTATACTGGTAAAACCTTTCTCAAAGTAGATGTACAATACACATACATATACATGTACAGACCTATGGTTTTCCCCAACACATACTATACAGTCACATATTTGGTTTAAATGCACAGATGCCCTTTCAGGAAACAGATGGAGGTTTGTTATGCAACTCCAAGATCAACCCAATGTTTGTTTGAGCCTGAGCGGTGGGATCGTCCCCCCGCTACCGCTGATATCAAACCCTGCGGGGCCGTCTTCCACCAGACTAGACTCTCTGTCCCAGCAGAGAACCACTCTACTGTTCCCCCTTTATTCATCCAGTCAGCCCCGCGACTGGGGACCGCCTATCCAACTTAATCTGTGACCATTATGAATCACTGCTTTAAAAACTACATCCAAAGTGGGTTTATGTTGGTCTGTGTGGTGACGTTACACGGGAGACAGACCGGCTGGCTCGTCAGACTCTGTTTGGTAGAAAACAGTGTGTGTAGTGTACTGTGTACTATGGGATAGTGTGTCGCCCTGTGTATGTTTCACCATGGAAACCTTAGGTATGATGTAAGCATTCATTTACGTAAACATGTCAGTTTACTGATTAAAACATGTAAAATTGATTTTTGACAGTGTAACAGAAGGAACTGTGTTTCTAAGGCTGGAAACAACAAGTTTAATAGTGGTTATGAAAACCAATCACAAATATGCTGGTAATGTGTCAGCCAACCACAAAATGTTTGGAATTTTGGTGTAGTCATTCATCATTCTTCCTTGCCCGGTGTAAATGACATCAATAAATCCACAGCACTCGATATCAGAGAGTTAGCTGCAGCAGAAGTTGACATTAGCCAGCAGTAAATAAACAGTTTTGGAAAGGCAGCGAGGTTCCCTCCAGCACGGATTAAAACCCACTGGTCTGTGCTGGGCTCAAATCATTGACTGTATATTAAGTTTATGGCACAAACACACCGGAACAATTTAGAAGCAATTTACAAGAAAACGAACTGTTGTTTATGTTGACCCAACATTAGCAGATGTGTTTTCTTGTTGGAAATGTGATCATGACGGGTTGTTGTATGTGTACCGGCACTGAATCTTTTAGTGGTAGGGTGGTAGTCGAGGTGTGTTGGCTAGAACAGCCAGCAGCCGGTTCATTTTAAGCTAGATTTGACACTGTGAATCTATGATTGTATTTGCTTAGTTTTTGTGCATTTATACTTTTAGTAATTTTTTTAAATCATTCATTTCACTTTACAATTTATTGTTAATAATAATTGTTAATGATGGTGTAAAGACAAAAGCCTGCAACCTAGTTCAGGTAGTCAACTTTATCTATTCAGTGTTTCCTCTAGGATTTTTTCCAGCAGTGGTGCTGAAGTGTGTGAGTTTTATTTTGCGCCACCTGAAGATATTTAGTGCGTCCACTGACATGAGAAGGGCTTTAGATACATATTTGTACACAGTTGTAGATGTCGAATTATGTTTAGTAACATGCTTAGTTTAGCTAATCAAATCATAACAGAAAACATAGTCTAGTAAAATCTCACACCATCCAGGCATAGGCCTAATGTGACAGTCATTAATAAATCGTGAATATTGCTACTGACCCCGGGACCACACCCAATACGTTCACAAGTGGGAAAATTTTGACAGTGAGGTGGCAGAGTGTGGATTTAATATTTTTGGATAATAGCTTAGTGGTCCTTAAGATTTCTGATCCTTTTGATATATACTGTATGTTCTCTCTCTCTGACTATGCAGTTAGTTCAAGACTCTAGCATTGGTTTTAAAAGTGTGGGGGGTATATAATAAGGAGATTTGATAGATTTGTGATGTGTCACACCAGAAAAAAACAAGATTTGAATATCATTTTCTACATGCTTTTATCATATTCTCAGCTACTTAAAAGCAACACATTATGATTAAGATGGCTGTCATTCAATTCAATACAATTTTATTTATATAGCACCAATTCATAACAGAAGTTATCTCATTGCACTTGTCCTATAGAGCAGGTCTAGACCAAACTCTTTATATTATTATTTACAGAGACCCAACAATCATGCATAGTTTATTAATTTTGCCAGAAAAAGCTGTCTCTCTGCATGTTTAACCCAGAACCCTACTGAACATCACATGCTGTGATATTCAATTAAGGACATAAGCTATACTAGAATAGGACTGGTAGATCAATGGCACATTATTTATGGCCCTATAAACAGATATTGTTCCATTTGCAACTTCAATCACAACATATAAGAAATGTATCAAAATATGAAACATATACTGTATATATTTTATACATATATTTTAAGTCACACACTGTCAATAGTTTTATCAAGATCATTGTAAATGAATGTGTCTAGTACTCTTTATTATGAGGAGTACATTATGATTGTACCTTCTCACTGTAACTCAGATTTTTTAATTTTTTTACTACCCTTTTTAAAAATATAAAAATTAGAAAAACATTCTATGTATTTACTCCCTTTTCATCAACCCACTCAAGTCTCCTTTCTTTCTTTTAAAGAAAAGCATCAAACTTGCTGTTGGCTATGCTTAATTTTTTTTATTTTTGTATTGTAAAACTCTACCAGTAACGTTACCACTCTATTTACTGTCTGTGACTCACAGTGCGAGACTGGGTCCACTTGATTTCTGTCACAGTTTGCTCCTCGGTCCCTCTCTTCAGCCACATTCCCACTTCCTCAAACACATTCATTGCCATTCTCGTCCTGTCCACCAGATGCCCTTTGACTTTTTCTCCTGTCCCAGTTATCTCACTCCCACATTCAGCCACTCCCTCCTGCCCTGCAACAACCCCTTTCCCTCATTTCCCCATCACCTGACTGTCCCACCCATCTACACACACGTTTCCACTCTCTCTCTCTTTAGCTCTGCAGTTACTTGGCCTAGTCCGCCCACTCCTCACCTGCTACTCATTCCCAAATCAGCCAGTGCCATCAAATTAATGTCAAATAAGCATATCGGTGACCCGCCGTATATGTAGACTAATCGAGTGGACCCAGCATTAGAAAATCGGACACTAGAGAGCTACCACAGCTTTTTGCTGGATTAAAAAAAGTGTGTGTGGGGGTGGTGGGCATGTCCCTCGTGGATGTTGCACCGTTGAGTTAACTAAATAACAGACCTTCCAGTTTATCACAATTTGGGTCTTATTTTTGTAGTTTTGACTATCAGTGCTGTGACAAAATGACTTATCTTATTTTCTTACGCATTTTTGATTGAACGATCACAATGAGTGCTAGCCTCACAAACAAATACACAACACATCTTCATACCTAAACGACAGAATAGGTTGATCGTCAATGACGGCCAAAACGACACACAGTATGACCATTGGAAAGTACCAGCGACAGGCGTACCACTTAAGCACGTGATTAATGTTGTGAAACGGTCGCAGTTTGGTTAGGTTTAGACAACAAAACTACTTGGTTAGGTTTAGGAAAAGATCGTGGTTTGGGATAAAATAAGTTGCATACGTCATGTGACGTAAGTCAACAACGTAACGTTATCACTTAAAACTTTAAATAAGTCAACATTGACTTGGTTTCACACGGGACACGGACCCCGGTCTCGTGGCTGAAAGCCACGTGTTTGTTTGACCCAACCACCTCCCAACATAGACATTAGCACTCTTTATACAATGTCACCTGACTTTCTCCTTTGCTCCCATCATAATTGCTATGGCCAAACAATAAACATAAATATGGGTCGTAATAGGCTGCTTTCACGATAGACCTATACAGCCGTCGCTTTAATATGAAGCAGCAGTAGGAAAGGCTGGTTTGCATTAGCTGTATATTAGCTCTGATATTACTGTGGAAAGTTAACAGTGAAACTGATATCAATGAGATAAAATCTTATTAGTAAAATTTAATAAGAGATCAAATGATGTAAATGCTGAAATATTTTTAGCATTCAGCAAACTTTAGTTAATTTCCCATAACCCCCAGAATGTAGTGCTGCCTGTTTATTGGTAGAAAAAAGGTGGACTTGATGGAACTGTGACAAACCGGTAAAGTCACAAGGGGGTGGGGGTACAAATGGCTGGAATCAGAAGCCAGGAGAAGGGAAAGCACAGAGGTTTTAAGTGCAAACATATGTGGAACAAGAAATGCTGATACATGATGTGTGCATGTGTGCATGCATCTTGAATGAGCCTAAATACGTTAGAGAGGACTCGGAGGACAAAGTGTCGGTGATAAAGTGCAGGATCTTGGATTCTGGTGAACTTCTTACAGGCCAGAATGTAATTTTGGATTTCATTGTTCTCTGCTGCTGCTTGTGAGTGATTACAGGCCTGATTGAAATGAACGCGGGCCCCTGGCTCTGTCTCAGCTTGAGGTCCGCTGACATCTGAGGACTGGCCATTTTAAACATTCACATAAAGCCTCCAATGTACCAAGAATGTAAGAGTCATTATTTTAAATGCAGCAAACACATTAAATAAAGGCTCAAGGCAGCAGATATAGCAGCTCTGTGTTACTAATTAACACACACACACAAACAATCATGGTCTGCACACAGGAATGCATAATCAGGTTATGCAATGCAGAGAGATTTCCAACATTAAACATTCAATTCAAACCACACTGTGGATTATTGTGACTTCCACAGCAACAACATTCTGTTTTTTGATTAGTAACTGGTCCTTTAATTGCAACAATTGTAAGTTTCTTAGTGGCTGCCACATCCAGTGTGTTTCATCTTAAATGTGTTCTGAAATTATACGCCAGATGATTTAGGAATCTCCTACTTTCTGGCTGGATGATTGAAGTATCTCTAGCTAGATGAAAGAGACAAACTGTAATATCACTTGTCTTTCTATGAAGGGTTTTGTAGACAAGTTTTAGATCTAATGTGTGGTGTGTCTATTGCCACAGTCCTCTTCCAGTCTCATGCCCTCAAAAGAAGTGATGGCTGAATGCCTGTTTGAAACAACTTTATTTACCAGTTAATGCATGACAACACATTTTCAATGTCTTAAACGTTACTTTTTCCACAGACGATGCACACACATGTCTGTACATCCCAAAATAATTCACCCTCAGAATAAAAATGGATTGTCCATATTCAATTTTTCTGTATCCCAACATAAACTGTTCATGTCTGTAGACTCCTCTGCATCACATGTTCAGGGCAGCGTGAGTAGTGGCTGGTTTTAAAATGTGCACATTGTATGTCACTGACAGACTTTTAAAGTTGATTGGGCATCTGAAATTAATTACAACAAAGTTCTTCTTCCTCCTTTTTGCCGCCCGTCCAGCTGGTGGAGCTCTATGCGACTCCCTAGCTTGCATATGCCTAAAACCGGCCCTGCAAATAAGGGTGTGAACATCTGACCAAAATGAAATGATGTACCACCTGTGACTGTGATTTCTGTGGGAGCTGCCAATGTCCAACATATAAAACATATAATACACATGTTGCAGCATTAGGTGTGTGTGTGTATATATATGTGTGTGTGTATATATATATATATATATATATATATATATATATATATATATATATATATATATGTGTGTGTGTGTGTGTGTGTGTGTGTGTGTAGAATAGCCTTAATCACCAAATATATATGTTCTAAAATGGTCCAAATCATATCCTTGCCTGACCTGAACATCTGCAGGTTGTTTTAATGAAGTGTTTAGATTGATGTCATACAGCCATATGATTACTAAAAACAAGACAGGTGTCATCCTTACAGAAATGCAATAAAATGCAACAATAATTTATTAAACAAAATTTAATGGCAAGCTGACAAATGTCCTTTGGAGATTAACTTAAACGTTCATGAGCAGCTACATTATAGAACATGCAAATTAACATAGTTCATACTAATTATAAGCAGATTCTGCAAAAATAGTACACTGTGACAATTAGTATGCATTATGGAATCAGAAAGCAGCGTCATTCTTTTACTGTTGATCTTAATCAATTTAGTTCTATTCTTGTGACTCCGAATTAACTTCAGTATGCTGGCCTAGTGGCTTCACATCAGTAAGACTAAAGAGAAGAGAGCACAATCTGTGTTTGTGAGTTGCCTGTACAAAGCCGAAGGTTTCATCCTAGTTATGTTATAAACCTACGCCCAAATATCAACTAATATTTCTGCTGGCATGTTTCTTTGAAGCAGCTTCACATTTTCACTATAAATCATAATGTAATCTGCATAGTTTGGCTGCAACCACCTTTGTCGTCATCTTTAAATGGATTCACAGACTTTGTGCTGAAACAGAGACAAGCACTGAATGAGTCTCCCAGATGACACATCAGACTGGGAGAGGCAGTTGAGTCAGTCTGGACAGAGGACAGGTAACTTATTGCAGAGCCACACTCCATGCACAGCTCAGATGTGAAATAGGAAGCCGTGACAGTGTAAGCCTGCACAGTATTCACATCCACATGATGCAGCATACCTCCAGCACATGGCTGCCTGTGCTGAGGTGCCATAAATCCACCAGGCTGCTTTCATCTGAGAGCAGAGCTAAATTGACAACAAATGTTGTCCCTCCTTTCCTTGGCCTCCTCAAGGTTCTGACAAACTGCTTCCAGAGAAAGGCTGCAAATGGCTTTATGTCCTGAAGGCTCGTATTTATGTGCAGAGATGTTAAATTAACTCACGCCTATTTGGACTTCCCAGAACTTTTTTCGCTCCTCATGCTGGACTCTGCAGGCTGAGTGGTTGAAGGATTGAATCCCTACCCAGCAACTAATGTTGTGGTGTAGGTTTACAATACAGCCTTGTATACTTTTCTAAACACACATGTAGCCCTCGGCTTGCACAATATACTATCATATATATATAGTATTCTATCCCACATCAAACTAGATTCTTCATCATCTGAGACCCATTAAAGATCCGCAAACAGACAGGAACCATGATACATTTCATCTCAATAATAAACACGTGCTAAAAGTGTGGTGGAGTGCTGGGTCAGAAAAGCCCTAGGTGAGTTGGAGAAACATCTCTGGTTAAATATGGAGCATTGAAAATGAGGTCGGCTTCATGGGCTCTGCCAAGCAAATAAACAGTAAGAACACATCACAGCAGCATGGCTCGATTCATGCATTTTTCAGACCATTTTCCAATCCAAAAAACTGCTCTAAGCAAGGCCTGTGTCCACAGATATGTGCACTGAAATCATCCAGCAGCTGACCGCAGTCCAACCGTGGTATTTAAGGCTTTGTAAACTCACAGCTTCCAACCAGGCATGTGGTATATCCTTTATTAAGCTGTTTTCTCACTGCATGTCAACACCAACACAGGATGGGCATTTATGATAACTTGATGGATGATACCGCATTTAAATCACATAAAACAACACACCAGCACATATACTGCAGTAAATAGTTAAGGAACAGATACAGGGCCCTTATTTAAAGAGATACAGAGGTAAGAATACAGTTGAGAATTCAGTAGTACAGTTGAACATGTGAGTCTTAGCATAAAAACATAAAAATTAAGCTATGCTACAATGAAGTAGAATGAGATAAAATGAGAAACTAATGAGATGAAATAAGATAATATATACAACCACTTTCTGGTGTGATCAAGGCTTTATTTAGGTTTTTCTCTTGTTTGAAGATACTGACATTCATGTCTAGGAAATTCCTGAAACAATGGAGAACTGGAAACATCTAAACTTGATAGAATCATTTTCACTTCAAAACAGATGTTTTTTTGGAGAGTGCTGGCCTATAGGCACACACACATGCACACGCAGACACAAAAGCAAGTACAATGCTGATTTGGAGAAACCCCCAGGTTGGTTAATGGCACTGCAGCCATCGACTGACCTGGGGTCCAAACATACATACATACACACGCATATACAGCATGCAAAAGGCTTAATTATCCACCAAAACAAAGTGTTCTCCTGCCAGCCAGTGAGAGGAGCAAGGGGAGCAGAAAAAAGCCAAGAACATTTTGTCCAGACTGCTACACTACACTTCAAGTCAACAGCTTGTCTGGGTTTAGCCCTAAGCTGTGGCACAGGATTTCTGGATTTGCTGCTGTAATGGACAGTTGTCACCAAACAACTGCAGTGCCAGAGAAGTATACTGATTTAGCAACTTAGTTGGCTGAAATCAAAATTAATTTCTGCTAAGAAATCAATAACTCCTTGGCATTTGTTTTGACTAAAATTTTAATTAAATTTATACTCCTGCAATGACGGTGGCCCATATAGTGAATAATATAGTTTGCTACTGTACATTTCCAAGTGCCTAACATCAGACTAGTCCAGCCATCTTATATTAAAATATTAATATAGTTTTGAACACACTACTGTATAAGTTTGACACCTTGAGGCTGACGTTGTTATTCGTCACTGACAGTTTAGATACTTACCATCACCACACCTGGACCCATGATTTGTGCTAGACAATGCTAGACAAAACTCTGAGGGGCAAATTCACAAATAATTATTTGCAGTCGCTAATAGCACCATGAATTGCGCATTTGCAACTGCTATCTGCACCATCTCAAGGTACGATTCACAAAAGATATCGCGCTAATTATATTACAGCGCAAACACGCCCATCAAGTTTTGCAGCTGAGTGCAATTTGCTATTGTTATCTATTACATGTTCAACTGCAATTCTCTGTAGTCGTCCCAGTAATATTTGTTCTTAAGGTGTACTGAAGTAGCATTTCACATGAAATGGTTAAGCGCACGGAGAGCTGTTGTCTCTCCTACTCTGCTCTATGCTGGACTGTTACAGTGCGTAACCATCGTCTCCATATCTCACATAGCAGCAGGTTTTATGTTGTTTTACAGTTTCATTCCCTCATGGTGAATATCAGTTAGTCTATTTAGCCTACTCTTTCTTTGCCACCTGTGCGCATATGATGTACTGTGATGCGCTATTGCTTGCTTGGCTACAATCACTGCTGCCATGATCACTGAAAAAGTCGTAGCATGACACAATGCACTTCAGTTACCGTCAACTCTCTGAAGACGCTAATAATTTCATTCAAACTGTGTGTGGCTATTAGCACTGGTGTTTGTGAATTTGACTTTGTTTTTCAATGAGGCTCATTTGCATGGAAAGGGGCCAATTTTGCACCAAATGTATGCATATTACCTCATTTACATACCTGCAAATAGTACCGGAGCTTTCCAGCAAAACGAAAGGTGGAGGTATCTGTTTTTACATCAACAGTGGCTGGTGTAACGATGTGACAGTAATTCAACAGCACTGTTCTCCTGATCTGGAATATTTATTTATAAACTGTAAACCTTTCTACTCCCCATGTGAGTTTGTTTCATTCATTCTGGTCGGTGTTTACATTCCACTGCAGGCCAACATGCAACAGGCACAGTGCATGCTCGCTGACCAGATACTGTGTGCGGAGCGGACAAACCCGGACTCCTTAGTTATTGTGCTTGATGACTTTAACAAAGGAAATCTCAACCATGAACTCCCCAAATACAGACAGTTTATTAAATGCCCGACCAGAGAGGAGAATATTCTGGACCACTGTTATACTACAGTAAGCAGTGCCTATCATGCCGTCCCCCGCACTGCACTGGGACACTCTGACCACGTCATGGTCCACCTGATTCCTGCATACAGGCAGAAATTAGCTTTGTAAACCTGTTGTGAGGACATCAAGGCAGTGGACCAGTGAAGCTATGGACGACCATCAGGTGTGCTTGGACTGTACTGACTGGGATGTTTTCAGGACTGCTACCAACAGTCTGGATGAGTTCACAGTGGCTGTGACATCATCCATCAGCTTCTGCGAGGACTGCTTTGTACCATCACGCACCAGGATGAGTTATAACAATGACAAACCCTGGTTCACAGCTAAACTCAGACAGCTAAGTTTGGAAAAGGAAGAGGTGTTCAGGATTGGAGACAGGGACCGGTTTAGGGCGTCAAAGTACAGGCTTAGCAAGGAGGTGGAAGCTAAACGAGTGTACTCTAAGAAACACCAGTTCTCAGCCAACGACTCTGCTTCTGTCTGGAAGGGGCTCAGACCGATCACCAACTACAAACCAAAAGCCGCCCACCCCATTAAGCGCTTGTGCCTGGCCAACCAACTGAATGAGTTCAACTGTCGCTTTGAGAGACAATGGGACAGTCCTGACACCATCCCCCGTGACTCCATCCACCAGCTCCAGCTCCAGCTCCAGCTCCACCTCCCCCACCTCAGCAGGGGCCTAGGCCTTTCTACAATTGCCCACCTCAGAGGCTCCCCCCTCCCCTCCCACAACAATGACTCTCTCCATCCTGGAGAAGGATGTCAACAGACTGTTCAGGAGGCAGAACCCCCGCAAAGCAGCCGGGCCAGACTCTGTCTCTCCATCCACTCTGAAGTACTGTGCTGTGCTAATCAGCTGTCGCTGGTGTTCACGGACATCTTTAACACCTCACTGGAGACATGCCATGTGCCAGCCTGCTTCAAATCCTCCACCATCATCCTCGTCCCCCCAAAAAACAAGGACCACGTAACTACAAGTCAATGTTGACTGCAAATTAGCAGGAATAACTACATTTAGCTTTTTTTTTTAAAAACCTCCAAAACGCATTGGCTTTTTTTACTGTCAGTTTGACTAATCATGTTTGCATTGCATGCATTGGTGAAAATGTGTATTTGCTCACTCACACAGCGTGGCTTTACACAGGTCATAAATAGAAACAAATAATTTGTACAGTAAATTTAGCTCCATCAACTGACCTAGTTGTTTGTGCAATCTTGCTCTCTGAACCATGTTGATGGGACACAATGACAGCTCACTTCAGAGAGAGCTCCACTTTCAGTCAAGAGCAAGTTTTATTGCAACATGCACTGAGGAGGGAGTGATGATGGGATGGGAAGTATTTTTACCACTGTCCCTAAGTGGCACAAAGGCAGAGCGTTTCATCAGCAGTTATCATGCAAGCCAGGAATGCTTGGCTGCTGTTTCTTCAGCAGGCCTCTGGAGATCCATGCAAGGCTTGGCTCAGGCCGAGGCTGACAGCTCAACGTTCTTTGCACAGTATCAGCAGAAAGGAGGAGAATTATACTGTAGAGACATGAATCAGGCTGAAAAGATTTCTGAGAGAAAATATGATAATGTCTGCTGATTGAGGAAACCCAGCGTATCCTTCTTGGCTAGTGAAATAATATTGCAAAGAAATGTGACCATAAAAAGAATACATCACCAAAACTGCAAAACGTTTGTAGGTTGCTCATTTCGTGGAGAACAGCAGCTGCAATCAGCTTGGATTCACAGATGCTACAATAGAATCCAATGGTGACCCAGAGTCACAAAAAGTAACAAAACATCCATAGAAGCTTAATCCACTTCTCCACCATGATCCTCATGTTCAGTATGTTCCAAACGCTTAAAAAATTTGCTGCCAAAATATGGCTAAATACAAAGCTTCTGTTTTTTCCACAATGGCAATTAGCCATTGTGTCCTGCTACCAAGAAGTGTAGAAACTGGTTAACTTCTCCTTATCCTTGCATCTGCAAAGGAGCAAGCTACAAATTGATCAGAAACACTGCATTGTCGAACTGATAGCCTGTTTCCGTTTTTGTTGCAATTCCTTGGAAAGCCACAAAAAATAGGTCATCCATCAAAAGTGTCTTAATGTTGGAGAAAAGCTTAATTCCTCATGATTGTTCCCATCAAAGAGTGTAAGAGCTGTGTGAAATAAAACCCTGATTTCCTTGGGTGAGGAGATTCAAATCATTATCAATTATGAAAAGTTCAAACAGCAATGAAACCATATTTTTTACTATATTAGTCTGTTATGACAATATGTTTATGTTGTTCAATTTGGCTATGAGAGCAGAATTGGCCTCAGGTCAGATGGATCATTTAAACTCTGTTTTCCATTCAATGATACAGAGCTGTTGAAATGGAAAAATAATAAATCTGCAGGCCAGAGGAGCTCCCACCAGAGGGTTAGTGATGTAATTTAATTGTTCTTATTTAGAAAACATGTTTTCAATAAAGTATTGAAGCACAAAATAGACACAGGATGGTGAGTTTCTCCTAATCATTCTAGTAAATATATTCATCTTTCATGTATTACAGAAGAAACTGCTCAAATATTACAATGGGTATTGAAATATACGCCACTTTCTATGTTTCTGTCTTACCAAATTACTGTTACCACATATTTTATAACTCTGCACTCTAAAATAAGTATTGCTGCTCCAGAGACTTTGGTTAACCTTGCCTTCTCTGACGCTGACTGTCTCTCGACAGACTCGGCCTAACTTTAGATTATGTAACTACTGCTTTTCACCAGGCAAGTATGCAGGTAAGATCTCTCTATAACAAACGGCTGAATACACCACGTGTATAACCCATTTCTTTAGTCCCCTCTGTCACACCATGCAGGTGTGACAGAGGGGATTTATAATGTGGAAGAGACGGGAACAAACAGCTGTGAAAGCTTTTCAATGTGACACAGTGGGAGCACTGGGAAGGGAAACACCTGCTCTTTAATGGAGGAGAGACTTTGGATCAGTCATGTTAAATCCAGGCTGCCGAAAAGGTGGCTGACGCACATGTCTGATGTGTCTGAACGTCTTCGCTCTCAGTAATTGGTTCAGGCTACATGTGGGAAAGAGTGTGTGTAAGTGTGCAAGCTGAGAATAAGTATTTTTAACATCAGTAATTTATTACATCATAAGATTTGGTGGTGGACAGGAGGTTCAGCTGTTGGTATATAGGGAGAAGAGCAGAGGAGAAAGAACGCAGTCTTGGGGGTAACCGGTGCTGATGGTCCAGGAATCAGAAACATTTTTCCCCAGCCTCACATGCTGCCACCTGTTGGACAGGAAGTCTGTGATCCACCTACAGATGGAGTCAGGCACACACAGAGAGCTTGTTTGTAGTTGGTTATCTGTCTGAGCCCCTTCCACACAGAAGCAGAGCCATTGGCTGAGAACTGGTGTTGGAGTTTCTCAAAGTACACTCGTTTAGCTTCTCTCACCACCTTGCTAAGCCACTTTTTGACTCCCTAAATCTGTCCCTGTCTCCACTCCTGAACACCTCTTCCTTTTCCAACCTTAGCTGTCTGCCAACTAAATATTTCTAGCTAGCACATTCAAAACAATTGAATAATTTCAAGTCTTTGGACTTCAAATGATGAGCCAGTCAGAGTCACAGTCTGACAAAATGTTAGTAAATCTGACAAGCAGCTTTTCTCAACAGGACTTATATTTTAAAGCTGCACCCAATATTTTTACATTAAGAATGAATCAAATTATTGCGTATAATGTGAAAGAGGTTGTACATAGTAACAAACCCACAGAAAACTCAGTTAATTCATCTGTGATATTAAAAGGACAGACATAAATATTCTCTGTTTTTTTCCTCAAAATATCTTTTTCTTATGCAAACTAGTTGTATTTGAAGGGAATTTAAATTAATTGAGATAAAGTTGATCCAGTGTAATCATGAAAGAACTCTTTAAAAATACAGTAATACCATTCAAATATGTGCATGCTAATACAGATGCAAATACTCAAATACAGAGTTCAGACAAAAAAATACATGTTATATATAAATAGTTTGTTCATCATGAGATGTCGTGGCGCTACAGTGCTCTCCAGTAGCAGTAGGCAATGTGGACTTCAAGAATGTTGGGATGGAAAAGAATCAAACTTTAGATTGACAACTTCAAAGGTTTACATTATTCTCTTCTCCCAGAAATGTCATCAGTATACTGCATACAACCCATTTTGCCAACCAAGATTTGCGTGGATGATGTGTGATTTTTTTTACAATATACTAAAGAAAACCAAAGGGACAGGAGAGGCAAAAGCTCCAATCTTGATGAATCCATCTTCTCTGGACAGAGCAGTTGCTCACTTGGATTTTACTCCTAAAGCGACACTATGTAACTTTTACTGAATGAAAGCCACTGTAAGTGACAATTACAGCATAATGGTAAAACATAGGGTAATGGTACAACAAGTAGAGAAGAGTCATATAGTCATCAAACTTACTCATTGTCAGTTACACAGCAATATGTCTAAAGTTTGCTAACATTAGCTACCATACACTACTGGTCATACCAGAGTAAGTAAGACTATAGCAGCAAATCTCCTGAGAGTATTAAAGTGAGTAAAGGTGTGTTTTATAACTAACTAACTAACTTTTCATTTTTAAGAGGAAAAATTACATAGTCTTGCTTTAAAGAAATAGTTTGACATTTTGAGAAATAGGCCTATGCTTATTAGCCTTCTTGTCAAGAGTTGATCATTGATGAGAAGATCAGTACAAAGTCTGTATGCAATAGTCTCCAAGTCCAAACTGAGATAACAACATCATCAGAGTTATTTTCTCAGACTTGCTGAAGTGCTAAATTGAGGATGACCTGATCCGTCAGTCTAAGAGAAGTTAACAAAAATAGGTTTTCCCAAAAATTCCAAATGGCAGAAAAAGCAAATCATATTAAGCTAACAGAACTTGACAGGTATGATGACAAAGATTTTGTCGTATTGCACGATCACTGAGCCCCAAATGCAGAAAACACGGAACAGAGCTGGGTATATTTGCAACAGTCTTTATTGTACAGTGCAAATATCTGTGCACGAAGTCTGCCGTAGTTCATCGTCGCCCCGAGGACTCGACCGGTCCAGGTCGAGGAAGAAGTGGTGACGTTACAGATGGAGACAGGGAAAGTAGGCTCTGGACTGGCGGGCGGAGTGGAGTGAGCTGAACCGGCCAGGCGGCGGACCCGTGAAGACTGGAGGTTGGACCCGATAGACAGCATTCTCCGGAGGTGAGGTTGGCCAAGCAGACAAGGCAGCTGGCGAGGGTAACGTGGCAGTCGGTGTAGGAACAGACTTGCAGAGATCTGAGGACAGACTGAGGCTGAGATCACCGGCAGAGAGTAACTCTGTGACAGAGACAGCACTGAGTTACCACAAGGAAAAAAACAAGAACCACTTATCTGCCCGCTTATCAAACACTTATCTGAGTTCGAAGTAGGTGCCGTTACGTAGGCACAGAGTGCTAACAGAGACTGGTTTTATTTGCGACACGTGAAAAGTGGGATGAACTCTAATAGAGCGGGGTAGTTTGAGTTTCACTGCAGAGGGATTAATGATGCGTTCAATGATGAATGGCCCAATGTAATGGGGGGACAATTTTCTGGACTCTGTTCACAACGGAATGTTCTTGGAAGATAACCAAACTTTCTGACCTGGTTCGTATGCTGGTGTAGGGGTCCTATGCCGATCCACGATTTGACGGTTCCTGTCCCCCGACCGGCACAGTGCAGTTCGAGTCTCTCTCCATACTTTATGGCAACGCTGGATGTGGTGTTGGACTGAGAGAACAGCAAGCTCACTCTCCTGGGATGGGAACGGGGGGGGGGCTGGTATCCTAAAGATGCCTCAAAAGGAGAAAGACCAGAAGCAGAACTAGTTCTCTGTTAGAGAATTATGAGCATACTCGACCCAGGCGAGTTGGGAGCTCCAGGCTGAAGGGTTTGTGGCTGCCACACAACGTAGGACTGCCTCAAGGTTCTGGTTTGCCCTTTCTGTCTGGCCATTGGTTTGTGGATGAAACCCGGAGGAGAGACTGACGGTGGCTCCCAGTTCTAGGCAAAAAGTCTTCCAGACTTGAGAAATGAACTGGGGCCCCCGGTCAGAAACTATGTCCAAAGACATGCCATAGAGACGGAACACGTGTTGCACCAGGATATCGGCTGTCTCCCGAGCCGAGGGAAGTTTAGCTAGTGCCACAAAGTGGACTGCCTTAGAAAAACGGTCTACGATGGTTAGAATGGTGGTGTTACCTTGTGAAGGCGGTAACCCAGTAAAGTCTAATGTTATGTGAGACCACGGACGGCTGGGGATGGGGAGAGGTCGGAGCAAGCCAGCCGGTGGTCGATGAGAGGCCTTTCCGAGCACAGGTGCAACACGCAGCTACAAAGGCTCAGATGTCAGCCTCCATGGTGGTCCTCCAAAAATGTATCTTAAGCAAGGAGAGGGTGCGGGTCACCCCAGGGTGGCAGGTGAAGCGAGAGTTGTGCCCCACTGAAGCACCTGGGAACGAGCTGAGTTAGGGACAAACAGGCGATTAGAGGGCCCATTCCCGGGGTCTGGCTGGTCACACTGGGCCACCCTAACTACAGACTCAATTTCCCAGGTGACAGCGGCCACAACGCAGGCGGACAGAAGAACACTATCGGGTTCGGGGGTGCTATCCAGGGTATGGTGTTGACGGGAAAGTGCGTCGGGTTTAGTGTTCTTAGATCCGAGACGGTAAGTGAGGGTGAAATTGAAACGGCCGAAGAACAGGGCCCAACGTGCTTGATGGGAGTTCAGTCTCTTAGCCGTTTGGATGTATTCCAGATTTTTATGGTCTGTCCACACGATGAATGGTTGTTCAGCTCCCTCCAACCAGTGCCGCCATTCTTCCAAGGCTAACTTGACTGCCAGGAGTTCTCTATTCCCGATGTCATAGTTTCGTTCAGCCGGGGAGAGATGTCGGGAGAAGAAGGCGCACGGGTGGAGTTTCTGGTTGGTGGAGGAGCGCTGAGAGTACCGATCCAACACCTACATCCGAGGCATCTACCTCCACCGTAAACTGTCGTACAGGATCGGGTTGCACTAGAATGGGAGCCGAGATGAAGAGGGCTTTGAGTTGGGCCAAGGCTGTGTGTGCTTCGGGGGTCCAGAAAGGGATTTTGGTAGAGGTGAGTCTCGTAAGAGGAGCTGACACCCGACTGTAATCCCGAATGAACCCCCGATAAAAGTTAACAAACCCCAAGAACCGCTGCAGCTGCTTCTGGGTAGTAGGTGTAGGCCAATCAACTACCGCTTGAGTCTTGGCTGGATCTGTCCTCATTTGCCCACTCTCAAGGATGTAGCCAAGAAAACTCACAGAACTGACATGAAACTCGCACTTTTCTGCTTTGACAAATAACCAATTTTCCAGAAGCCTTTGAAGGACATGGAGAACATGACTGGCTTTGTCCCGAGAGAAGATGAGAATGTCGTCTAAGTAAACGAAGACAAAGCGATTCAGAAAGTCCCTTAGTACGTCATTCACAAGTGCCTGTAAGACAGCTGGGGCGTCCGTTAGTCCGAAAGGCATCACTAGGTACTCAAAATGACCCAAGGGGGTGTTGAAAGCCGTCTTCCACTCATCCCCCTCCCTAATACGCACCAAGTGATAGGTGTTTCGGAGATCCAGTTTTGTGAAGACCGTAGCCCCCTGAAGGGGTTCAAAAGCGGAGTTAATAAGTGGCAAAGGGTATTTATTTTTAATGGTGATTTGATTGAGGCCTCTGTAGTCAATGCAGGGACATAGTGTCTTCTCCTTCTTTGTCACGAAGAAGCCTCCCTCGCGGGTCGAGAAAAGGTTGTACAACCGGGTAGATGGAAGCGGGGCTCCAGGGAGGAGGTCGATGGCACAGTCATAAGGACGATGCAGTAGTAAGGACAGGGCTAGGTCCTTACTGAACACCTCGCTTAGGTCATGATACTCTTTAGGAATTGGAGACAGATCCAGGGGTTCCGGACTGAGCGGTGGAGTACTGACCTCTGGAGGTGACCGAGCAGATTGCAGGCAGGTGGAGAGACAGAATGGGCTCCAACCCATGATTCTTCTGTTGGCCCAGTCAATGTGTGGATTGTGGCAATGTAACCAGGGGAAGCCTAGGTGTGTTGGGGGACGAGATGAGTTGGAACTGGATCTTTTCTCTGTGATTTCCGGATAGCACTAAGGACACAGGAACAGTACGGTGGGTAACTTGAGCCAGAAGTCTGCCATCCAGTGCCTCAGTGTTGCGTGGAACGTCCAGAGCTTCAGTGAGGAGACCAGCCTGTCGAGCCAACTCGGTGTCCAGGAAATTACCCTCTGCTCCGGAGTCGATGAGGGCTAACAAGGGGAGTGACCCTCTTTGGTTGTAGAGGGTGGCCGGGATTTTTAGTCTAGGCGGGCCCTGGTTACGGGGGTTGTCTTGGCTCACCAGAACCCCCACTGCGACTGGTGAGCCTAATGTTTTGGCCTCAATGAACACGTTGCCAGGAAGTGACCCTTGTTACCGCAGTACAGACACTCCCCCACAGCGCGTCTATGGCGACGCTCGGCTGGCATCAGATGGGTCCAGTCTAGTTGCATAGGTCTGCAGATCTGAAGCTGCGGTCGGACTGGGCGACCCTGTTCCCAGGCGCGTTGTAGTAGCCGTGTTGCGTGAGGGATGGGTGTGCAGACGGCTGATCCGCTCCTGACGCCGCTCGCATATGCGGTTGTCCATTCGAATGCACAGCGAGACCAACGCATCTAAACCGGTGGGTTCCTCCCGAGCGGCCAGTTCATCCTTCATAGTTTCACTCAGTCCTTTTACAAACACACTGATTAGTGCCTCCCCGTTCCAGCCTGAATCTGCGGCCAGGCTGCGAAACTCCACAGAATAATCTGCCACGCTGCGGTCTCCCTGTCGGATCCATAAAAGTCGCTTCCCCGCGTTCCCACTGGCATCTGGATGATCAAACATCTTCCTCATCCTTTCCAAAAACTCAGCCAAGGAAAACGACGATAGGGGTTGACTAGCATGTGTGGCTTCTGCCCAGGCTAATGCTCTGTCTCTTAATAGTCCCACAATGTAATTTACCTTAGATTGATCTGAAGCAAATGTGACGGGGCGCTGGCAGAAGACCAGAGAACATTGCAGCAGGAAACCCCGACATCTAGTGACATCTCCGATGAAAGGTTCCGGGTCGGAGGCGTAAGATTCCCGGAGGGGTGGTGATGTCGCCGGTGGATTAGCAGGGGTAGTCAGAGAAGATGGTGCGGTCAAAACTGTCGAGGAGAGCTGAGTTGTGAGTCTGGATACCTGATGAGTTAGCTGCGTGATCTGGGTGACCATGGCTTGGTTACTGTCGGAGAGAGCCCGTAGTATCTGCTCGTGTTGGCCCAGAAGAATCCCCTAGGCCGTAACATATGGAATTTGAAAGGTTAGTGCTGGTTCAATTCTAGCAGCTGCATTGTTTCAAGAGGACTGGCTATACTGTATATAGAAGAATTATAGTGATGCTGGGAGTTAATGGGCAATTGGCTGATGGCAGCCATGTTTCTTCATCCAAAAAGAACTTACACTGTGTGGTCAAATTTGAATATTGGTTTAACAGAAACAACATCTCTCACTGTAATGCCACAATTTTTCAAGCACAATTCAGAGTCACTATCAGATGCTCTGCCAAGCATCCGCAACTCATGAACATTTCATTCATAAGTTCAAAAATCAAGTGTGGAACAGTACAGAAATACTCTCTATCGTTCTCTACAGTATGTACCATTCTTCTATAATGTAGATGCTGTAAATTAACAGGTAATCTATTCATTGAATAATGTCAGTGGTTTCTAATTGCAGCTGTTTTTATTGGTTTACTATTTTCTGCTGTTTGGTTATTGCTGCTGGAGGACGTTTCATTTCAAATTTGATGGCACCGTGGAGGATTTTCAATTTTTCTCTTTGTTGCACTCCTTCTGAGCATTGAAGCATTCCACAAATCTGGCATTACATTATGTTACCAACTAAAACACACAAAAAAAGAGACAGTGGGTGGGTGTGTTACACTTGTATAGGCTGGTGTTTTTATAAGTTTGCTTCTTGCAATTCCTATTGGTTTAATTTGTCTTTTAATTTCATTTGTTATATTGCTTTTATCGTCGAGTATCTGTTTCCATTTTATAAATTGTAGTTTTCACTTGCTGTTTTATGCGATGTACTATTGTGCATTTCTGAGTACTATTATACATTGCTTTGCTTGTTATATTGCTTTTATTGTTGAGCATCTATTTTCGTTAAACAAATTTTATTTTACTTGCTGTTTTCATACTGTGTACTATTATGCATTTTTATTAAATGTGAAGCTGTTTTGAAAAGTGCTATATAAATAAAGCTTACTTTGTCAAACTTTCAAATGGCAGACCAACTCAAGCTGTTTCATTTCACACAAACACTCAACATTTTGGGAAATATGCTTTGTTTCCATCTTAAACAGAATCAGCAGAGAAGGTTGTTATCAATTTGATCTATGTAACCCATAGTGAGATAGGTCTGGTGTTTTGTATTTCCCAATTGATTTATGTTTCTCGTTACCTTAACCTGAACCCAACAGTCATCTCTGTAACGGCTAACCATAAACTGACCTAAGCCCTGACTCCAACTACAGAAAAAAGTATTCAAAGGGGAAATAGTTTCCCACTTCTGTTGGTGTTTGTGCTAACATAGGCTAAACATGTCCAGGTCTTGTTGAATTCTGTTCTCCACCAAAATGGAAAAATATACCTTCCAACAATTTCAAAAACGTCTTGTTTATACGTTGTACATTTGAAGCTAGAAAGCTAGCCACTAATACATCCAATAATTACAAAGGTTTTGTTCAGAGTTACAGAAGTGTGCAGTGTTTTTGATCTTAATGCATAAGCTAACTGCTCAAGCTACAATGTCTTATTGTCTATTTCTACGTGTTAAACACACACATACAAGATGCAAAAAAGACTGTTTTGTTGGGGACACCTTGCTTTGACAGAAGTAGCTGTTAACAGCTAGCTGTTCCTCTCTACTTCTAGTGTTTGTGCTAAGCTCGGCTAAAAATGTCAGGAACTTCCTCTGTATGTTCCACAGAGAAATTAAATGAAAGATGAAATTGTTATCAATTTTCCTATCTAGGTGAACTCCCGGTAAGCAAACAAGTGTACTTTCCAAAATGTTGTACTCTTGACTTAGTAACTGTACCTTTGCACCTTTTATTATGGATCAAAATGTATGTATCTTTTTTGCAAGGGCCTATTATGTGTCTTTTATGGTAAAATGTGCTCAAAAATGTACTTGTCCATACAAAAATGCACTTCTCCCATACTGCTATTTTGACAATAAAGTGGGCTATGGCTGTGTATCATTGACCATTTCATTGAACAGAATCAGTAAACATACTACCATCAGTGTCTAGGTATGCTGAATTTTAGCCTCTAGTATGGCTCAAGCTTCAAAAATCCTGAAATCCTTCCCATAATGCAAATTGATAGCATCTTTCGTTAGACTCTCCCTGCCTGATAAAGAACCATGTTTTTTGGACTTGACATCCCTAGTTTGTAACACAGGCTTTCTGTTGTACATTTGTCTCCAATAGTCTCCAAGTCCAAACTGAGATAACAACATCAACAGGTTTATTTTCTCAGACTTGACTAAATTCCTCCAGAGCCACAGAACAGTCAGTATACAGACAGTATACAACTCACTTTCACAGGCTGAGTAGTACTCCTTATGACTAGTAAACTGACCTTGATGTGTAAAATTGGTGGAGTACACCTTTAGGCTGCAACTTACAAAGAGTTTTGCTCAGCAGTTTTAGGAAAGAAGTTCTCACTGCCTCATCTCATTTCAGTAAAAGAATTTTCAGGCTTTGTTGTCCTTGCCCCCCCCCAACCCTGCCTCCATTCCCCTTGGCTCTCCATCTGGATGGGATTACGTAAGTCGTTGATCTGAACCCCTGGCAGCGTCCTGGGATTTTTATTAACTGGGCTGTATATTATTTTTATACCTTGTGGTGCTGCCAGTGACTGCCAGCCATGCCATCCCTTGCCCTGTGCCAAGGTGAACTTGGCCGGCCTGGACCAGGATTTGGGCAGAAAGTCAAAGGATGCCAACACATAAACACTTGGAACACATACAAACACATATAGCACAAAATAATGCCCTTTTTTACTCACACATATAAACTTTGTGAGTTCCCATCGTCACTGACTTTCGCACTTCAGCTGTGTGAGAATTGCTAATTTACACGCTGGCAAGGATTTGTTCACCTGCTGTGGAAGAAGATGAAAATTAGTTACTAGAGAGAATTTCTTCTTTGGCAGATTTCAAATGAGACACATTGTTGACTAAACTGAAGAGAAGCAATGAAACCATATGCTTGTATGTATGTTTGCTGACTTAAGATTTTCTTTTAAAGCTGAAGATAGTTAATTACAAGACTCTCTGTATCTCTCTCTGTGTGTGTGTGTGTGTGTGTGTGTGTGTGTGTGTGTGAGTGAGTGAGAGAGAGAGAGAGAGAGAGAGTGTGTGTGTGTGTGTGTGTGTGTGTGTGTGTGTGTGTGTGTGAGTGAGTGAGAAAGAGAGAGAGAGAGAAAGAGGTGTGTGTGTGTGTGTGTGTGTGTGTGTGTGTGTTTGTTGGGTTGGGAGGCAGGTGTTTCAGTTTATTCCAGGAACGCTGATGCAGGACCTGGTGTGTATTTATAGCCAGTGTATCTCCAGCAGTGTGGAGGTTTGTGTAGGTTTGGTGTGAAAATACACTCAGATGCCTGGATATACAACAGCGACCCCACTGGAGAGCTCTCAGCCAATCAGGACAGAAACATACACACACAAGTTATAAATATAATCTGCATGATGGATATGTGGAGTTTCTGGCCACACTGCAGAGTATAGACCATCCTCCTCACAACAACACGAGTTTAGCCCTGATTCATTAATCTCACTGCTCAGAAAATTAGCATGAAAAAAACACTTTTCACACAATACATTTCTCAGACATGTTCACTTTGTAACCTAAACTTGACAAGTGGAAGACATTTAAAGGAAGTCTGGCAGTGATTTTTTCACTTAAAGGTGGACTGCAGTAATCCAGTACTCACAAGAAACAGACTTGGTCAAATCCAAGAAGAAAGACAGAGATGTCCTGACTTTTAGTCCCTCATATGTTTAAACTTCTTGGATCCTAAATTTCCCATAATGTACCCAATAGCATTTTTTTTTGTTACATGCTCCTTTTCTGATAAACAAATCCTACAAACTCCATGCCTTCAGTTTTGCAATGCAGGCTTTCTGTTATAAATCTGTCTCAAAGCCCAAATAACCCTGATGACATCATCAGTGTTACTGTTTTTTGTAAAAACAATCCCAATTCAAGGTCAGTTCACTAGCTTTTTCTGAGCTTTCAGTCATATCATATGGTCTCCATCAGCAGATGGAATTCAGTTGTCGTGGAGTTGGATCTTTTGACGTGAGCTCAGTAAGTTATGATATCAACTAGCAGTTTTAGGACTTCTCATCAGTGTTGGCTTAAAGTTAATAAAATAAATTTAAATGACAATTCAGCTAATTCTTTCTGCTGATGAAGTTCATGTGACACAATTGAAAGCTCCAGAAAAGGCTAGTATGTGGACCTTGACTTGGGACTGTTTTGTCAAACTACTATTTCCAAGATCATGAATTAACTTTCACACTTTAATTATACATCTGTTTTCACAGGCTGAGCATTCTTCATGACAAGTAAATTACCTTTATGTGAAAAATCTGTGGACTGCCCCTTTAAAGTTGTCTCTTCGGAGACCATCTTTAAGAGCTGCTTCACTCGTAAAGATACAATATTATGCCATCCAGTTAGTGTTATTGTTCAAATACAAAGGTCAGTCAGTTATCACTAGCCAGCCATCTTCCCATTTTAATCCAAAACTGCACATTTTGTTCCGAAGCAAAGTCTCTCAGGATCTTCTGACAGATGGTAAATGGACTGTACTTGTATAACGCCTTTCTAGTCTTTCCGACTACTCAAAGCGCTACATATCACATTCACCCTATTCACACACATTCATGACAGGTGCCAACTGTTCATCAGTACAAAGAAACTAACTGATCAGTCACACACACTCACACACCAAAGGAATTTGAGGTTCAATGTCTTGACCTTCTGAGTGGTGGACGACCCGCTCTACCAAGCCACAGCCGCCCATGACACACTGACCTGAAATTTTATTTGGATCACCTTAGCCCTTTCAGGGTGTCACAAGTACTGTTCAACAATTGGAAACTTGGTTAGGAAATAAGAAATGTAAAGTCAGATATCTCAAAACCTAAGCAAATCCCAAATCACATAAAAATTATCTGCATAGCAAGATATCACTCAAGGTGGGTGAGAAAATATTGAAAACATGTGTTTTTGTGATTTGGGTGTACTGAATCTTTAACTAGTTGTTGGACGTGGGTATCGCTGCTGTTTTTGATAAAGAAGCACGAGCCTGAGAGGCAGCTGATATATGGTAGAGTGCCTCCCCCTTGTGTATCAAAAAAGAAAAGACAAGAGAATGATGGAAACACAGTAACTGCATGCGTGCACACACAGGCACACACGACCACACAATCCGAAACAGTTATCCAACCACAGTGTCTGCACACACACACACACACACACACACACACACACACACACACAGTACTGATGAAACAGCAGTAGAGAACTGTCTTGCCTGTTTGTGTTAATAATTAGATGATGTTTTTATACTCAGTCACATCTCAGTGCAGATTAGGACCAAAGCTGATTGTTCAGCGGTGAAATTCTTTAAATTGCTGGTAATGCAGGAGAGCAGATAAATTAATGTAGCATTTGTGGATGGTTGAGAAAAAGTGAAATACTCATTGCAGTTGTTCCTGAGGTATGAACCTGAGGTTTAACAATCAGTGTTGAACTTTTTCATAGTACACTATTGACCTTTGATGTCACAAAAGGCCACAAAAATGTCCCCAGAATCTATACTAAAAGGATAAAAATTACATTTGGTCAAAAGACTGCCAAGCAGTGAATAAATTTAAGGAAAGCACATCCATCTGCATTTAATTCAATGTTATGTCTCAATATAACCGAAGACTCCCATGCAAATCCCAGCCCTCCCAAATTGACATTTATTTGGATGATAGCTCACTGATACCTGGGACAACGCAATGCTGAGTTCTCTGCAGGACTGCCTGTCTGACCTAAAAAACTTGATGTCAATAAATTTTCTTCAGCTCAACTCAAATGAAACAGAAATCCTTGTCATTGGGCCCTAACACATCACTAAACAAATACTGCCATCTACTGGCTTCCTGTCACAACATGTCAAGCCTGTTGAAAGAAATCTTGGTGTCCTGGTTGATAGCAGTTGTTTTGAGCAACATATCACCAAATTTTAGAGATGCAGAAACTGTTGTACATGCTTTTATCTCCTCACGCCTTGATTATTGTAACAGTTTGTTCACTTTTCTTAATCAAAAAACTTTGAAACAACTGCAGACTGTACAACTCTCAGCTGCTAGGCTTTTAACCAGGACCAAGAGGTACGATCACATCACGCCTGTTTTAGCCTCTGCATTGGCTCTCTGTTTGTTTCAGGATTGATTTTAAGATCTTATTGATTACTTTTAAGGCTCTTTGTGGCCTGGCTCCAGACTATATTTCAGACCTTTTAATCCCTTATGAACCTTTACGTAGTTTGAGATCTTGGGGTAAGGGTCTTCTGTCTGTTCCTGAGTCCAGGATGAAAACTAAGGGGGACAGAGCTTTTGCCATCAGGGCCCCGAGGTTCTGGAACAACTTGCCTGAAGAAATTAGGTTGTCTGAGTCAGTGTCTTCTTTTAAGTCTCTTCTCAAAACACATTTTTATCTGAAAGCAGATCCTGATCTTACCTGAGCTGTCTGTTTATTTTATTGTTTTTATGTATTTATCATTCACTGTGGTATTTTATTTCTCTCTCTGTGAAGCACTTTGTACTTTGTTTTGATAAGTGCTCTATAAATAAAATTTTATTATTATTTATGGTTAGCCTGTTATTATGTGTATACTATTCCTTGCTGCCTGAGGATTTTGGCGAGAATCGCTGCTGCAGTTTGGTTGATAGTTAGAAAACTTTTAGTGCCTGTTAGTGTTTTGTATTTCAATAGAAATACTTATCATTCTTCATTTCTGCTACTGTCATGATACAACATACATACGAATTGGTAGATTTTGGTTTATTTACTGTGAAAATGTCACACACGTACTGTACCATCAACACAATTATCCCAGTAACACAGTCACTTGATTTCTTGTGTTATTAGCTTTATGTAACCTACATCATTTTGACAGGATAATGAAGCATATTGCTTTACTTCCACTCGATACATATCTTCTTAGTGTGTCCTGCACTCTGTAGCCTGAAAGATGCACAAATACTTGATATATTTAGAGGTCCAGAGCCAGGTATATTGAGGCATCATAACACTTTAACCTTTCAGAAAAAAATTCTAGTTTGTCTTATGGAGTATTGTCTGCTAATAAATTGTAACAATTTTCGAATGCCATTTTTTAAGTGAACTGGGGAGACAGCTCAACCTCAGAACAGACATCTACAGTACAACATTTACATGTGAATATAAACAAGGCAGTGCAATTGAATGTTTCACACCTGAGCCCTGTATTTCCATACTTGGCGTTCCTTCTTGACCTGCCATACTTCAACAACGGTCATGTTGATGACACCAGGGTGGTGGCCATAGATCAAAGCCACGAACGCTGAGAAGTACCCAAAGAATTTTAACCTCAACCTTTAGTTGTTCTGAGAGGAGAACATCCTAAAATAGAGAGAACAGAATCTGTTTCAGCACCTTGGAGAGAGACATACTTTGCCAGAGAGGGTTAAACTGTCCAAATGGAAAGATGGACTTGGCCATATGTAGAAATTCATAATGGACAGTTTTGGCGCTCATCTCTCCAGCCATGAACTCTACAAATGACGATAGACACTTACCCAGCAGTTTTGGGATTCACGCTTGGGCACTCTCTCAGGAACCCCTGGAACACCACCATGGACATCTTGGCCTTGGTTTTCTGACACAGACCAATTTTCTTTGTTACTTTGGTGTGGGCCAGCATCAGTCAGTTAGGCCTGAAAGAGCCGGCAGAGGGTTGGGGTCATCTCTTTGAAGTACTCAAGGATACATTCCTCAAGTAAAAATCTGCATGTGGCTGGTGGCAAGAGTGTCAGATTTTATACAATTTATATGTTTGTTCTTCTATTTTGTCAAATAGGTCCACACAGAGATGTGTTATTCTGACACAAAAGATATGTCAAAGCGTGTTTCAATGGATTCTTGTGTTGATGAATTCATGTGCAATTACAACTTGCTGTGTAAAAACATGTTATGTGTATACAATTTCAGTTTGTAAAAATTAAAATGTATTAAAGTAAAATTTTTAACACTGGTGCTTACAGTTGCATGTTGTAGACTGAAATAACCTACAGTTAATAAAAAACAATCAAATTGGCAAGACTGATTATAATTACAAATGTCTTCAGTAAGTGTATGCCAAATTCACAACAGATTCAGATATCTCATGGGTATTCCACAAAGCAGGATTAGCAAATTAGCCAGATTACTTAAAAAGCGTTTAATATCTTCTAAATTAAAATGTATTAAATCAAATTTAAACTTAAACCAATTCTCAATTTGAAAAAGTATATGTCAAGACAATATTTGTTTTAGGGACTCACATCATTATCATCAAAATAGCTGCATCTTTTTCCCAGTGATCTGTCTGTCTTCTTAACCCTGCTTTGTGAAATAACCATTCAGCGTGTTTGATATGTCCATAACTCCAAAAAGTTAATTTTCTGTATTCTAAAATAAGCTACATCATGTCAAGACAGAACAATTAGTATTGAAAAAAAATACAGAAATCTGAAGCTTCAGCCATTGTGATCACTTCACATTATTTAATTAATTGCACTGCATAGGCATAAAAATGGTCATCTCTTGTAGGATTGTCACAAACATGAGAATTGCCTATAGGCAGAGGGGGCAGAAAGTGTGTGTCTCAGCATCGTCATGACTGAAAGAAAAGAGAAAGGACAACCTATTTAGTTGATTCATGAACACAGGTAATAAGCTTCAACAAATCACACATTTGATTGACAAAATATAAAGAAACAAACAAAAAATAAACAATATTTGGGTCAAATGTATAGTTTCACAGTGATTAGCTTCACAAATGATAAAAATATGGAAGAGGATTGTTTTACATGTGCATGGCGAGAGAAGTGAAGGAATAGAGAGAGAGGACAGAAGAGCTTTAAAACAGCACCAAGCAGTTAAAGGATGAATTTGTTACAGCTTATATAATAACTAACATTAAATCAAATACGCAATTCATGTTAAATATTAAATAAAGCTTAATTGGGCTACCCACGCCAGTTGAAACTCCATGCACTGCAAGGGTGGAGAGAGAGGATGGGGTGAGGAGGAAGTGGAGTCATCAGCGCCGGTCAGTCTCTGGAAAAGCCTTTGAACTTTAAATTTTGATGACTTCCATGTTCATTAAACGAGTAGATTATCTTCTGTCACAATTACAGGCTGTATAAAACTAGCTATTTTGAAACGTGTGAAAATGTTCTGGAGCTGTTGTTCGGTACACAGAATAGTGTTATTTCAGTGTTAACAACAATCTAAAAGCAAATAGTACAAATGGCTAAAAATCTTACAGTTGTTTGGGAATGAAGATGATAGTGAAGTTGGTAGAGGACTGTTACGAGAGATCAAGGTCACGGTTCACATCTGCACCTGGTGCAGGCTGGCTTTAATGACATAAATGATCCGAATTACAGGGCAAATGTTTTATCTCTTCTATCATCACCTGCCTATAGCTTCACTTTGAAACTAAATTAATGTCTTTATATTGAATGTGCTGAGAGAAGGAACCTTGCAGGTGAACAGACTTACAAATGAGTGCTGCACTGAATAAAGTACTTCCAATCATCTAATCTACAACAATGAGATGTGCCTCCAAACGTGTTTATCAAAGAGAATCCTTAAATCTCCTTAAGTTAAAAAGTGAGATGTTTGTTGTGAGTGTTACAGTCTAAACTAAAGCTTGCCGTTCGTCTGAAAGCAATGAAGCTAATTATGTCTTTACGTACCCTGATGATTAAGACAACAGGAAAATTACTGAGCTGTCCCCATCAGTCAAAGGGTCTGTCTGGGGAGGAACGCTACATCACGGCAAACTGAGATAGATGTGAAGCAGAGGCCCTCCGCCTGTTTCCTGCCAGGAGGCCGATGAAAGAACTGTCACTTTCCTGAAGCCTCTGCTAGCACAGTGACTGAGAGAAAACTGATAAAAAAAGACGTCATGATAGAGCCTGATGGTACCCAGTTCTAGATCACAGCTCCGCTGACAGCAGAGGGTATGATGGCCAAGGGCTCATCTCAATCATCAGCCAATTAGAGGCAAGTTGAGGTGCCCTCAGCAGCAAGCAGACATGAAAACAGAACTACTACTGAGAGGACCTACAAGAGAAATAATTAACAAGGGTGGAATACCCAACCTTGCATCACATCAAGCAGTGGTTCACCACAAATTAGCACCAAAACAGGTACAGGTGTGTTTGTGCTGGGAATCATTGTGACTGACAATACTGTATGTTGAAGTTACAAATCTGAGTGGCATTGAGAGGCAATAGTTTGAAATTAAAGAAGTTTACGTCCAGTGACACTCCCAATATAAGTGGCTGGCTATAGTTTATGCTGTTTCCAAAAAGTTGATTTCCTGTAAATGGAGAGATAATACAACTCCACCAATTGCCAAACTTGAAAGTCATTTACATTAATATAGGGTCTCTGGATAAATGTGATGCTATATGGTCACCCTTCTTAATATTTGTGCCCTGAAGCCTGAGAGACAGGAAAGGGAAAAAAAGGAATGTCAAATTTTTTTGTAAATATGTTTTCTGGCTCGCATAGACAATCCCTTTTTTCTCTGTTACATTTATTTAGTTTTTGAACTGTTTGATTAATTGATCTGTATTAGATATGGGTCAAAAAGTATACTGTTGACCTTTTGTTCATGTATGTTGTAAAATCTATAAAAAAGAAATGAAAAAAATGTAGTCACTGAACGTGATCCAAAATCTTCCAGTGTCAACATTCTGCCAGGTGATAGGGTTGAAGTTACCATGTTGTCATAGTTACTCCCGCTGTTTACCTGCGCTTTCACTAGCAAGGACCACACCATCAACAGATGTGATTCATTGATGAAAACTAAAGTTTATGAGTGAAGCTTGAACTCTTGTACTTCTTCTGTCTATTGCTTTGTGTGGGAAAGCTTCATGGGCCGTAGCATCCAGGCACGACGAACCCCCAAAAGCTTCCAGTTACTTGAGACAAGATTGAGCGGGTCTGAGATCTTTGAGATCTGAACGAATGTAGCGTATGCTTGAGAGGACCAATGGTCCATGATTTTTTGATTAAGTGCTCAGGGGTGCCATTGCGGAAGCCAAGGTGGCAGCTATGATTCTGAAGGCGTGAACACCAGAGTACTGGATGGGAGAAATACCGGACAAGGGGATATGTGACAAAAGTGCTGGTGGAACGAGAATCACTTTTTCAGACTCAGAGAGAATCTGTCATGGTTATGCTGGGATTTCGGGAATTGCAAGAAGTTTGAAAAGGATTCAGGGTCTCGAAAGGATTCAGCAGTGATTGGACTTTGAAGTAAAAGTAAGGTGTAAGCTGACTGGATTGGTTGGTTTTGGTTCGCTTTAAGTAAATACAATGGTTTTATCTGAGAAATTAGACGAGTCGGAAATGCAGGTGTGACGGCGGGGTCGAAGTGAAGGGTAGAGGCAGTGAATCCAGAGCATCTGAGGAAACCGAAAGCAAGAGAGACATGACTTCTACAGTTTGAGCAACATTGGGATGTTATATCCAGAGCAGATGGTCAGCAGTAAGAGGAAGGTGGCGAGGACTTGAGCTGGCTCTTGACGAAGAAGGCCTCTGAGAAGCGAAGTTATTAGAGGATAGCTGGAGGTTAGACCTGGGCTGCCGGTTAGGAGTTTAGAGATGCTAAAGCCGCTAGTGTAAACTTTGATAGTACATGTTTTGATGGCTGTCACAAAATGGGCTATGATCTGTTGGCGTAGACTGGTGGGAACTGAAGAAGGACGGGAGATAAAAGTTAGGATGATGAATGGGAGGACTGGCTGTAGACGGGTGATGTAGCTAATGGTTGTCTGCTGGGCTGGAATAGGTTGTGAAGGAAGACCAGAGTTAAGTATGGAAGGAAAGTGCTATTGCAAGGGCTGTGGAGGAAAGATGGGCACTGGCATCCTGGTGAGGAAAGCTCCAGCTGATGAGAGCTGCAGGGACTGGGAGACGGAAGACCCTGGCATCCTGGTGCCATGAGCCCTAGCTGGAGCAAGCTGCAGCAGTAGCTGGAAGTGGGCAGCTGTGGTTGTTGGAAGTTCATGGCTGGGGGTGATGGCATCACGTTGCAAGGAGCCCCAGCTAGAGCAAGCTGCCTTGTTTACTTAACCTTGCTAGGCAGCTGGACTTGCGAGAGCAAGATATCACGATAATCCCTCTCGCCAGGCTTCAAGCTATGCACTTGTGTCTGCGCCACGGTTCGTTTGCACCGATCAGCGTCCAGTGAGGAAATACTGGCAGCTATGGCATGACCTACAAACAAAATGAAGACTTTGGAGTGGCCTAGTCAAAGTCCTGACCTAAATCCTATTGAGATGCTGTGGTATGACCTTAAAAAGGCAGTTCATGCTCGAAAACCCTCCAATGTGGCTGAATTACAACAATTCTGCAAAGATGAGTGGGCCAAAATTCCTCCACAGCGCTGTAAAAGACTCATTGCAAGTTATCGCAAATGCTTGATTGCAGTTGTTACTGCTAAGGGTGGCCCAACCAGTTATTAGGTTTAGGGGGCAATCATTTTTTCACACAGGGCCATGTGGTTTGGATTTTGTTTTCCCTTAATAATAACAACCTTCATTTAAAAACTGTATTTTGTGTTTACTTGTGTTATCTTTGACTAATATTTAAATTAGTTTGATGATCTGAAACATTTAAGTGTGACAAACATGCAAGAAATAAGAAATCAGGAAGGGGGCAAACACTTTTGCACACCAATGCATGTGTCAAAGTGCAAACGGGAGGGTGACAGCCCATTCACAAGCATGCTGAAAATCTGTGTTCAGGAAGTTCAACACCTGCTCCATGCTGTTCATTGTCACAGTGAGCGCATGCAGGCTGTCTCCTTAAATTATCATGTCTTCACAGACGTCCCCTCACTGATCCTACCTCCATATTAAGTCATTAAGTTCTCAACCGCTCCCATGCAGGTTATTAATAAACATAATTTGTCTTAATTATAGGTTTATAACTCATCAGTAATGATAGGAAGCACTGAGCTTCTCTTTGAAGCGAGATTCCAATCTTCTAGAAGATGGATAAGCACCAGTCCTGCAGATCAAGCTGATACCTTCATGTCAACAGCCTCAGGCATCATAAAGAGAAATATTTGTTAATTTGTAAAACACACTATTGCTTCACTTTGGAAGATTACACATGGCAGCAAGCCTGTGAACTGCTGTACTGCAGTGGAAGTGAAACAAATATTTCACAAGTAATACTTTTATATGTGTGTCTTTGAGGGTTTTGAGGGGTCATTAGTTGAGAAAGTTGAAGCTCTTGGCAAGTTTGAGCAAGTATTTGTGATGCATAATTCATATTTGGGATATTAGATTTTCTGTATGTTTCAGAGACAAACTATATCTCTGCATTTAATAATTAAATTTGTTTTTTTCACACGTTTTTAGGGAAACTCAGATTAGCTGGATTTCTACTGTCACCAGTTAATTTGTAAACACAGATATACAATATGAACGGCTAATTCAGAGGTGGCCTATTTTAGAACAATGTTCCCTTTATTTGTCCCCTCCTGTGATCGTTTGTCAGCTCCCCCATTCATCCTCCCTCGCATTTGGGTTTCCTAGCAGTCAGACAGCTTCAGGTCAGTCTGTCAGGTAAGTTTTACCTGCAGCTGAACTCTGCACCACCTCCTGTTGTAGCTGTCAGCTCCAATCATGTTTTTAATCACCTCAGAAACATTGCAAAAATACAATTTATTTTAAGTTTTAGTGATGGAACTTTTGTACATGCTTTTCTCTTCACACCTTGATTATTGTAACTTTTCACTTGAATAAAAAAAACAACAACAAAACAACAACTTTGAAGCAACTGCAGACTGTACAGAACTCAGCTGCTAGGCTTTTAACCAGGACCAAGAGGTACGATCACATCATACCTGTTTTAGCCTCTTTACATTGGCTCTCTGTTTTAGGATTGATTTTAAGATCTTATTGATTACTTTTAAGGCTCTTCATGACTTGGCTCCAGATTATATTTTAGACCTTTTTAATCCCTTATGAACCTTTACGTAGTTTGAGTGTTACAGTACACAGAGGTTGGACCCAAAAAGCACAACTGACACAGAGTGAGTGGTTAGTTTGGTTTATTTTAAGCACTAAGGGTACCAGGTGTGTGGAAGCAACTGCCGTGAGAAGGTGGACTGGGCGAGGACAGCTGGCTGGCAAGAGACTGGTGAGAACAGGCAGGTGGAGCAAGGACAGTAGGCCGAGATGGAGCAGCGGTGGAACTGTGCCAAGATATTTCTGGAGAGCCGGTGAGTAACTTGGAGGCAGGTGTCGGTTGGAGGAATGAACCTGAACACAAGGAGTCAGAGAGTTAGCCAGGGTTTCAGAAAACATGCAGGAAAATCTTTCTGAAGCTAGTCAGAGGCCGAGACTTCGTACCACTTGGGTAAACAGACAATCTAGCGAAGACTGGTGAGAAGAGCCGGGTAGATATACTGCAAGATGTTGATTGGTGGATGGAGAGCAGGTGATCAGCAGCAGATGAATAGCAGGTCAGAATGTGTCAGTCTCTGATTGGAAGTTCGCCGGAGGCCGCACCCTGCCAGCACACAAACACATACAGACAAACACAGGAGAGGAACCAACAGGGGACAAACAGACAGAGACACTAGGAATGGTACAGCTGTACCACGACATTGAGATCTTCAGGCAGATCTTCTGTCTCTTCCTGAGTCCAGGATGAAAACTAAGGGGGACAGAGCTTTTGCCATCAGGGCCCCGAGGCTCTGGAACGACCTGCTCGAAGAAATTTGGTTGTCTGAGTCAATGTATTCTTTTAAGTCTCTTTTCAAAAAGACATGCATTTTTAATCAGAAAGCATATCTTGATCTTATCTGAGCTGTCTGTTTATTTTATTGGTTTTTAATTTATTGTTATCTCTCACTTTGGTTTTGCCCTTCATGTAGTATATTTCTATCTCTGTGAGGCACTTTGTTTTGATAAGTGCTCTATAAATAAAGTTTATTATTATTATTATAATTATTATCTTACAAAAAACTAAAACAAAGATATGATATCGGTGGTAACAGCTTCTTGCAATATTCATAACTGAAACTCATGTGCCTTTGTCTGTCTCTGGTCATGCTCTTGGAATGTCTAAGTTGGGGCCCCTGCACAGTAGCAAGAAGACATCTCTTGAGTGAAGCCAGATGTTCTTGTACATGAGCTTGGACTACATCAGTGCAAGGACACTGCATGATCAGAGCATGTTATACACTTGGCCTTTCCTAATTGGATGAAAGTGTTATCTTCGGGCTGAGAGCCAGTCACAGTGGGGTTCTTTGTCTTGAAACACTAGAAAATGTTTTTTCCGAAAGTATTTGGGGACATACACCTTGGATGGTTCTTGCATTAAATTACAATTATTTACTTCAACTCTTCTGTGTTTTGTCTCTTTTTTTGTCTGCCTGAAGGTCATCCTTTTGAGGAACGGGACAGCAGTAAGTCGCCTCAACTTTAAAATAACATTTAGAGGGTTAAACTGGCATGTTAATTGTGTGGAAATTGTGTTTGTATATTTTTCCTAAATTTGTATAGAAAATGTATGGGATAATTTAAAGCATGCACTGAAGTGGTTGAAGTGGTTTTGTGTGTTGATCTAAGCTTAGTTAAAGGGAATTCTAGAGGAATTCGCCTAAAAACAAGCAGGGACGGTATTCCCTGGCCTAAAAGTAGCCTAATTTCTGGTCTGAAAGTACACAAAGAGAGAGTGTCAGTAGCCCCTGACCTCTGGAGCCATTCAGCGTGGTCGATAAAAAGTACTGGGTGAGTTTGGAACTCATTCGATCTTTTAGAAGGACCAGCTGATATTTTGAAGTCGGCTTATGTGTGTATTAAAAATTGTTATTTGTGTGTATTGTTGTTAAAAAAAGTGGGTTACTGTCTGCCTTGAAAAATGGCTGGATCAAGCCTCAAAGATATCTACGTGGACACCTCAAGAAACATCGTGCCTTACCACTACTGCATGGAGTCCAGTAACAATGCAGAATAAAATCACGTTTTAACTGTGGCCCAGGTACAACTAGGGCAGGAACTATTTACCAACCTGCAATGTCAGCTCTAATATCGGACCCTTCGCCTGCAACTGCACAAGAAGAATCATATTTAGTTGTTTTGGCAAGCCCATTTCTTGCCCCAGTGATAGAATGTCCTCTTGGAGCTGGAGGTGTTCAACATGTTTACAGACCATGGAAGATAACAGAACAGGCTATTATTGACAAACTTCCAGAGCCAATTAACAATAAGAAAGTGTGCCCTGGAGAAGATGGTGGTACAGTGCAGACCTACTTCAGTGGAACTGGAACATATCTGTGTAACCAAAATGGCTCTTTCCTGGGGAAAAGTCAAGCCTGCTAATTGGGACTCAGCTGTTCCATGGAATTTTGCAAATGCCTCTGCTTACCAAACTCAGCTAACAGCTTTCAGAAATCAACAAATGAAGAAATCCAATGCAACAGCTGAGAAGCTTCAGATGCTTCAACTGGCCTAGTGTGCTCCAGCTGACAGCATTAGAGGAGGAGGCAGAATCAAAGGGCCGTGGACGAGGGCGAGGCAGGAACTTCCTCTCCAACAGCAGAGAAGAAAGTGATGCCTGTTAGAAGTGTGGTCAAATGGGTCACTGCGCTAGAAATTGCACTACCACAGTGTCAGAAGCATGGGATGGCAAACAAAGGACATCACGCCCATCACCTGGCAATGTGTCTGTAGACAGACCATTTGGAGACAGGAACCACCCATCACAAAGATCATGACTCCCTGCGCAAGCCTTAAATCCTGCCACTGTTTATCAGGAGGAGAGTGCTAGGTGCAGAGCCTCATGCTAAGTTGGTGTTAGTCTTTGCATGCTAACAAACTCCTTTTATCTTGGCACCGTTATCCTAAACAGATCATACACATACACCACTAATTTGACTCAAACATAACCACACACCCAGCGGAGAGAAACTTTAAAGCTCCCTCTTCAGATGTTCCTTTGTTTCTGACCATGTGGGTTCATGCTTGTGCACGCGAGACATACAGAGGCAGAACAAAGAAACATACACACATTCCTTTTGGCGCGCACCCAGACCTGCACGCACACACACATACACCCTGTATTCTGTAGTTTTTAGAGTTAGTCTTAATATTGCGTGTTTTTGCTTTGTTTATCTTTTAAATATATGCTTGTGTATAATTATGCTGGCTTCTTTAATGTTGCACAAGAGTGAGTAATTTGCCAACCTCCGCTATGTTGAACTCCATATCCATCAATCTACTAGCTATTGGTGGTAATTCTGGTTATAGTTATTAATGTCACAGCCTGGCCAGTCATGGCCTCACCAGCCTGTAATCACCCACACCTGCTCTCAGTTACATTCCTGCTCTCAATCAGCCCCAATCACAGCCAGTATAAAGACACTCCACTTCACTCAGTGTCCGACCTTGTTCGCATACAGGACTCTACCGCCAATATACCAACGGTGTTAGTTACGATGATTTCCAGTACTTTCCCCTGTTTCCAGTGTGTCCCGTGGCTTCTCTAGTCCTCCGTGACTTCACCAGTCTCCTGTGGCTTCTCCAGTGGTTCCCCTGTCTCGGCCTACCTCCAGTGACTTCCCAAAACCACTTCCCCTATCCAAACCCTCTCTACTCCTGGCTGTCCTTAAATAAAGTTAATTCCTATCACCCTCGGTGTCTCCCTCCTGTCTGTAATTCGTAACAATTAATTTAATTATTAATCTGAGTTCCAAATTGATAGTTTAATGTATTTTATGAGACTCAATCAATTAATTAGCTATCATTTCTCTTTAAGAAGAGTGGTGCCCCTGAGAACTTTATTAATTATTGATGATTATCTTTGATAATTCCATAATTAATTGATCGCACCTACACAAGTGGGGGCCCCATTAAACGTTGTAAATTCCAACACTGTTGTGACACTGATCTAGTCATAAGTCAAAAGGTGAACTACAGGGAGGGAGTCACCATCCATTCTTTCAACTGCTTGTTGAGTGCTCATAGAACTTTTTGCTCTAACGTGAGCATATATTCTTGCAGCTGGGAAATCTGTCACTGTCTACACTGATAATAGATATGCTTTTGGAGTTGTGCATGATTTCGGTACTCTGTGGAAGAATAGAGGCTTCCTTACGTCACAGTGCACATCTATCCAGCATCATCATCTCGTTAAAAGTATTCTTGAAGCCATCTTGCTTCCATCTCAGGTGGCTGTTTGTAAGTGCCAAGCAGATGTTAAGGTTGCAGATGCTGTGTCAAAAGGAAATGCCTTTGCAGATTCTGCTGCTAAATCTGCTGCTGACTCATCTGAGTCACATTCACTTACACAGATACATCTTGATGTGCTGTGGTGCAGACATCTTTTGATCCACACATGTCCCTCAAAGACATCCAAGCTATGGCGAGTCCTGCAGAAAAGTTTGCATGGAGGAACATGGTCATTGTGACCCAGAGGGTGTCTGAAGGGGACCAGCTAGAGGATAAGTATTGTCTAGTTGTGGTTGATTTGTTTTCTAAATGGGTTGAAGCTTTTCCATGTAAACATGCAGATCAACTGCTATTACAGGAAAGGTGGGGAATTCCAGAAAACTTGTCATCCGATAACGGTGCTCACTTTGTAAACAATACAATCTCATTTTTGGCAGAGAAAACAGGTATGACAGGACACACCATTGTGCCTATCATCCACAGAGTGGGGGTGCCATTAATAGAGCTAATGGGATGTTGAAAAACAAGCTTTCGAAACGGATGGAAGAGACACAATTAGATTGGGTTTCTTGTCTCGTGTTAATGAATATGAGGGGCAGACACCACTTGTCACCACATGAAGTTTTGACAGGAAGAGTTATGCCCATGGGACAAGATCTGTATAAAGGAAAACATACAGACCAGATTCTTGTAGATGAGGCCATAGTGGCCTATTGTAGGCAGCTAACCCATATTGTGAGTTCTATCTCTGCCCAGGTGAAAGCAGCTCTTCCATCGTCCCTGAGGGAGGGAGAAATGACTCATCCCTTCCAGCCTGGTCCTGGTAAAGGATCTGAGGAGGCGTCAATGGCATTCACCGTGTTGGAGAGGCCCTTATTAGGTTGCAGAAAGATGAGATGAATAGTGTTTAATGTGAATATACTCAGCAAGTTACAAGACAGTACCTATCAAGATCATTTAACAATGAATGTGGTAGTAATAAGTATGGTTCACTTATCCCCCTTCATAAGTCAACAGACCTTAGGAATAGACCAGCACCTGTTGGTCAAGTGTTTGTGCTTGAGAAACCACCTCATTGTTTTTGACAAGACAATTTCCACAAATTTACAGCCGACTCCTTAGTGTCTTTTATTACAACGAAACACTGAACAAGACACATTTAGGTGACCAAAATGTTACAATTAACTTTCTCGAACTGAAAACACACTGTGAAAGGGTCAAAGTTCTAAATTCTTCCCAGGTCTTTAGACTGTGGTGGAAAAGCACACAACAATGGGCTGAAGAACTTTTTTGGTTCCTTGAAAAGTAGTTCCTGGGGATAAAAGTTTCTGGTGGAAAAGCAGCTCTACTGAACCTTTAATCCTGTATGTCTGATAAAATCAAAGACAATTCTACTGCCTGGTCCACTTGACAGTGAAGATTCTGAATTCCAGCCTTCTTGAGATCTTCTTGCAAATGTTGCCTTTCTTCATGTAATCATGGATTGTAATAAGTATGAACATACTTATTACAATCCATGATTACATGAAGACTCCTCAACTTGGCAATGCTCACAATGACCAGGTGGATCCTTTCCTATTATCTTAAGTGTGCCATTTAAATTGGAATGGCCACGTTTTATTCTGTTCTTCTCTTGACCTACTTATGTTTCTAAATGATGATTTGACTTTATTATTTAAATTGTACAGAAACCTTAGCCTTATTTCAGTGTTCCACTGCTCTTTCCACTCTGCTACTTTGCTTTACTCCAAACTATTCCCTTGACCTCTGATTTGCCTAATGGTACTCTGTAGAGCTTGTCTTGCTAACCTGACCACCGCCTCATTTCTTCAGACTTACATGTGTTCCAACAACTTTTCTTTCTGAAACTGAAAAAGAAGCTAGTTGTCTGATATTCTGGATCTTTTGACCATTGGTATATATTTGTACATACTGGAAGTAGTGCTCTCTAACATGAACTGAAAAGAATCGACTTTCCCTCTCTCTGCTTTCTTCATCTCCAGCAAGTACATATCTGTCAGTGGTGTTGAGTGTGTCCATGGTTCAGCCTCTAGAATACCTAGTGTTGGGCTCAGCTCGATATTAATAACCTCAAGTCCTCTGCATATCTTTTGCCAACCCACCAAAAGCTTGCTCTTTGTCCTCTGCCTTGTTCCCAGCACATACCACTTTATGGGGGGTGTTGTTCTTCATGTCCTTCGAAGTTAGCCCAGTATTTGGTCAGTAACTGCTTCCTTCTAATATCTAGTGTCATTTTTCCCACCAGGACTTGCAGGGCTGGGATGGGGCTCCACAATATTGTCTTATTAAGCTTTTCAAAAAGAGTTTTTAAGGCTGAGCCATAGACTACACTACCGTAATCAAGCACAGACCAAATTGCTACATAGAAAGTTTTTAATGGAGAGAAGTTTGCTCCCCATTGCACCACTTCTGACAATTTTTCACTATTTTACTATTATGATCAACCTATGTTAACTCAAAAAGAATTCCTAAAAATCTAAAAACTTTCACCCTCTCCGATGCTCTTCCATACATCTGCAGACCCATGTCAGGGAGAACTCTTCTCCTAGTGAAAACTACTGTATTAATTTTCTCAACTGAAAATTTTAATCCCCAGTTGTATGCCCACTGTTCAACTTTATTACTAGATTCCTGAATCCTTCCATTAATGTGCAAGATATTCCTTTCTCTTTTCCATAGTGCCCCATCATCTGCAAAAAGAGATCTAGTTGTATTTTAGAAAAAAACTCACTCACTCAAACTTGATCATTACTGAAAAGATAAATGGACTTATTACACTCCCTTGTGGAATCCCTTTTTCCTCGACAAATCGACTTGATATTTCGTTTCCAATCCTTACTTGAATAGGTCTATATATCATAAAGTCCTTGTACAGTTGAATACTCTCCCTCCTACATTCCCTTCTGTTACATCCTCTTAATCATACTCCACACATATTCTACTGGAGTAGTACTCCCTACTTCACTACAAAAACTTGCTCTCTTTGCTTGTCTTGTTGTTCTTATTGCTACAGCCTGGGCTCTCTTGTATGCAACTAAATTGTCATAATTATGTGTTCTCTTTAGAAGTCTAGAGGCTCTCTTCCTGTCACTTACAGTCCTACTACACATGTCTGTCCACCATGGAACTGCTTTCCTCTTCATCTTCCCTCTACTTTTTGGAATTTACTCTGATGCTGCCTCAGGGATTCTTGCACAAAAATTCTCATTCAAGTTGTGAACATCCTGACTTTCATCAATTGCTGCCATTCTTTCTTCACTGATTTCCTCAAACATATCCCAATCTGCCTTCCCCCTCTTTGCTCTGATACTTCTACTTCAATATCCACTGTTGTAATAATTGGATAGTGATCACTCCCATTGCAAGACTCTACCCATATCTCACAGTTACACTTTATAGCCAAAGTATTAGAAGCCAGGGTCAGGGTACTCTAGTACCCCTCCCATCATTCAGACATACCAACTGTCTTTCCTCTGAGAGCTTCTACCACTTGACCATTGACATCAATGTGCCCCCCACTCCAAAGTGAATTGTGGAAATTAAAGTCTCCACATTATATTATTCTGTCTATCCTGACCATGAACGTCCAGCAATTTGTCCAACTCTAACCTTCTACATGGATTATGTTTATGATCACCATCTCTTTCCCTACACTACACCTCCACCACAGCATATTCCTGACCTTCACCTTTTCCCAGTACTCTGTAAGGTACACCTTGTTTAACAAGTGTAGCACACCCTCCACCATTCCCTTTCTCCCTGTCTTGCTGTGTGATGACAATGCCCTATATTACAAAATCCAAATGTGGTTTTAACCATGTATCTTATACACACATCACATCTGGCTTTATTGCTAGATCATCGGTAAAATGCTTGAACCCCTGCCCATTTGCTATGAGAGATCTTGCATTCCACTGGAGTCTCTCTACCATAAAAAGTATTAACCACATGGTTCCTGTCTGAAGATTTTCTCTAACCTCTTCCTAAGTCAGTCGAGTCCAAGAGGGTGAACTGCTGCTTTTACTATTAACTGAATCTTTTGAGTTTTAGACTCCACTCCAGCTGTCCTGTTATGAATGTCTCTAGATTTCTCTTTTCTATTATTAAATTGTCATTTTGTATCTGTCTGGTGTTTCCCATTGGCCTGCATTTATGTGCTCTTTAACCCACAGCTTGCACCTTAACCTGTTTCATCAGTTCTCTATTTCTTTTCTCTCCTCAATTGTTCCTCACTTTCCTCCAAGTTTCCCTTGGTGTCCCTCCCTCTCCCCCTTCACTTCTAACTTCCATACTTCCATCACTATTCAAGGATTCAAGGTTTTTTATTTGTTATACAATAGGATTGCAGAATGAAATACAGTTGTAGCCCCATCCATGCTACACACACAGAAAATGTATAAACAGATATTCATATAGCCTATTTAAAATAGAATAGAATATAAACAATACAATAGAACAAACTATATAAATGTAGCACTAATAAACTAATAAAAAGGAAATCTAAATTATATTTACAAGGACTATATACAGTTATGTACATACATACATATACATACAAAAAATATATACAACATGTGTAATATCAGTTTAATATGAGTGTTTTAAATTATGGTGCAAATAGAAGACACTTTTATAGTGGGAATGAGGGTAGTGCAGAGCCCTCCGGTCCTGGGCTGTGCACATCCCATGCCAGTTTGTAATGTTTCCAGTCAGGATGCTTTCTATTGCTCCTCTGTAAAAGTTGACAAGAACTTGGCACGGGGATTTTGCCTTCTTAAAGTAGCCCTCCACTCAAAAATGTGTTTTTCTTATGTTTATGTCTCCTAAAATGTCAGACCTTGACTTTACTTACTTGAATCTGTGTAAAGTGTGTCACCAGAGAGGTATTTTCACTGTTCTTTACTTAAGGGGGGTATATCTGTACACTTTCCTAAAATCTGAGATTCAAACGTACTCCGGGCTAGATTTGGTACATCACAAATCCGAACGCCAATCACAATGCCACTGGCAAAGAAACCTGAAACCTCCGGCGCAGAGCGGACTTGGCAGTACAGAGAGCAAGTTAGCATCGTGAAAGTTTCTGGGCATTCATAGTTCCAGAATTTCTCAATGAGGGAGAAAGAGTAGATGTGGTTCCAGCCCCTTTTCAGAGTTTTTTCTTATTAAACGAAATATTAATCATAGCAGAGTATTTTTACAAACTTTAAAACGTGTCTGGAGGAGAACTGTAAGTTTCCTGAAGAAATAGTCATTTCTGAGCTTTCTCTACCAACGTGGAGATGTGTGATGTCCATGACAGGTTCCCTGTGATGCTGATTCCCAGGAACCTAAAAGTGTTCACTTGCTCCACCTTAGCTCCACTGATGTAGACAGGGTTGAAGTCTTTTTCCAAAAATCAACAATCAGCTCCTTGGTTTTGCTGACGTTGAGCAGTAGGTTGTTCTCTTACCACCACTCTGCAAGGTTGTTGATTTCTTCCCGATATGAATTCTCATTGTTGTTTCTAACATGCGTCTGGGCCCCACTGCCTTCTAAACCTTCATCAGGACCTGTAAACTGAGCAACAGTAACTTCACCATGGCTTCTGTGGACATCCTCTACATAAAAAGGCTACAACAGCTAATATTTTCAATATAATTCTGCTTTTGTCAGTCACCCACCAGAATTTATCTTTGAAAGACGTTATTGCCAAGCTCATTTAACAGAACGGTTGAATTTTAGTTATTTGATTGTATGTGCAGGTCTGTTATAAATCTTCAGGTCATAGGTTGAACAGCTTTGTGTTTGGAGTTTAGTCTTTGTTTTTAGCCTAATTCCACAACGATTATAACAAAAAATAACTTAGATTATGTTTCAGTTTTAGAGATCAGTGTGGTAGGTTGAAGTGTTTTTGGGTTTGGCCTCACACACAGTCTCAGGCACAGTTGTATTACTAAATATCTGATCCAAATGTCACCAGTTTCTGTTTATTCTAATTTATACTAAATGAAAATTGAGCATTTTGTTCTGTTCAGTCTATACTGTAATGCCAGAGGCCAGTTTACCTGTAAAAAGTTAGACCATAATCCAGTAGTTGCCACCTCAATTCAGTTGTATTCTGAAGTGTTTAAGTTTAATTAGAGGATGATAGGTGAGGAAATTAATGAATGAATGGACGGCAGCTACAGTATATTTGAAACTGTCTTTATACCAAGTACTATCCCTGATAACTGCTGTATATTGTTGTATGTAGTGAGTAAAAATGATCACACTTCATGAAATTATCAGTATGCTGCAGTCAAATTATGGTGAAGCCCCTTTGTGTTTTTGTTAATGTATAAGTAAAATGTTTTCTGTCTGGTGTCCATTACAATTTTAGATTTGATAAACTGAGGCAGCTTGAACAGCAATTGTGTGTGCACAGAAGGGACAAACATGTTTTTGTCTGCATAAAATGTTCATGGGGATCTTTACTCTTTTTCAATTCAGTTTAAAGGCTTTATTGGCATGAAAGTTTTGAAAAATTTTTTGCCAAAGCATCCAAGTACAAATTGACAGGGAGGTGGTCAGGGTGGATGGCAGGCATACAGAGTGCAGGACTTTGACACCAGAGTCAGGGATTTGCATCTCGAGTCCTGCATGTGGTCAGGTTTTAGCAACAAAACCACTTTGGTAAAGGTAAGGGAATTCAGGGAAAGATGGTGGTTTCAGTTATGTTAATAAAGTATACATGTTGTGCCTCGTGCTTCATGTCACTCCTGACTTTTTCTATATTAAGGCCTCGTCACACCAACTTTTCATTCCAATAGAATCGCTGCAATTAGTGGATTCACTCACGGGGCAAAGTAAATCTGCACAATTATTTTTAATATTTAATATATTTGGTGTGCAAATTCACGTGCTCTGCTTTCAATTCATTTTGAATTTAGTGAAGTGTTTTGACCTGCAAATTGAGACACAGTGCTTTGTTATCCAACAGCAAGCCATCTTGACAGTGCTGACCTTTATAATAGGATGGAGAGTCGGAGAGCTCATAATAGCAACAGAGGAAGCTATCATATCTTATTAGCCGTGTGTCACCATCCACTTTTATTTAACCTCCTTGGTCAGAATATTAACTGCTCCACAACAGAGGCATGCAGACAATTATGAGACAGGAGTCGATGGTACAAATACATCTTTTGAATAAACTGTGTGAATTTGTTGTCTCGTTAACAACCAGGTAAAGGAGATCTTTATTTTCCTTATTCAATAGCTTTTTATTGAGTGAAATGGTGAACAAAATGTCAGGGGAGAGTAAACAGAACAGTAGAGAGAAAATAGAGAGAATCTCTGGGAGCTATTGTGACTGACTTAATTACCGGTTAGCTCGCCAGTTACAGCACATTTTACTGATACGTTCAATTAATTATGTTGATAAAAAACGTAATGCGTGTATGTGTGAGACTTGCTTGAACTGACCCTTTAAGCAAAGACAGTGTTAATAAAGAGTGAATAGTACACTATCAGTGTAGAATGGTGGTACTGATTGGCCAATCAATGTACCACATGCATAATTGTTATTTGCTGTATGTGTTAACAATGATTTTATTGATAGGTGGCTAGTGGCCATGGTATAAATCGAATACTAGTATACTAGTTCCAGGGTGCGCCTCGAACATATACGGATGTTATGTAATCCTCACTTTGCTAAGATTCAAAATACTGGAATGCTAAGCTAGGTAATAGCTAATAATGTCCTTTGTTTGTTTATCAGTGTCTGTGGGAGAAACTTGGGTGACTGAGGGCTTTATGGGTGACACTTTGACTAAAGAATGGTTTCACAAATGAGGCCTCGGGCCCTGTGATTATGCTGTTTTGGGTTATGGGGCAGTAAATGTTCCTAACATAAGATAGAAGTGTCTGTTCTTTTTATACTGATAACTTGGGACGGAGACAGTCTCTTTTTTTTGTCTCAGCTATAGATGATGTAACCTGTAAACCACCACCCACTGTTCTGGTATAAGAAGTGTACCTTTTGGATGCAAAGTTAAGTATTGTGTAGGTTGTGCCCTGTGTACACGCTGCCACATTGCTGCTGTGTCGACAGATTTGTTTATAATAAATCCAAATATTCATGTATATATGGACGCCAACTGGGGCTCATCGAGTTATTCTCTTATTCAACTGTTTATATTCAAAGTTTTTCTTCAACAAATTGGTGTCATGAACAAGGAGTCCAACAAAGATGGACATTGGGTAAGTAAAAGTGTCGTATGATGCTGTGTAGTGGTATGTGGACCCAAAAGCAGATGAACAGGAAGCGGTATCAGGGTGAAGTAGCCGGATGACTACAGTGTTTATTGGGTGGTGATATGCAGGCAAGTACAGGCAGACCGGTAGGCAGACAGGTAATGAACAGACAAAAGGCAGATAGGTTACCAGCTGCCAGTGGTGGAAATAGGGGAGTGAGTCCAAGGTGGCAAACAGTTCACAAGGGAGCAGGCAAAATACAAAACTCCAGGATCCAGCCAAGGTCCAAGGGAGAACAAAGAAGCCAATACAAACTCACGGTAACAATACTCAGCATGAACAACACCATGTGTACAACGATGATCCAACACTGAACAAAGAAAGAGACCCAGACTAAATACCCTAGGGGAGGTGAGACAACATGACACAGGTGCAAACAATGAAGGAAGGACCAACAATCAAAACTGGAAGGAAAACAAAGACAGGAAGTAAAAACCACAAGAAACACCAGCGAATGAACACACTACAAAATAAAACAGGAAGTGACAACACCTAAACTACCACAAAGAGATTTGTATTTCCTTTTCTTGCCCTGTGTGCCTCTTGTCTGAATTGTAAAGAAACTGTGTATTTTCTGCATTGGACTAAAAGGCATCTAAGATCAGAATAAGGTCAAAACAAAATGAAACTATATATGTGACTCATTTTTAACCCATTCTGCAGTAAGAGCCACTGGTTGCCACAGACATGGGTGGAAAGTCAGAAAGATGAACTAACACGTAAAATCTAGCATAACGCCAGCCTCATCCTTTAAAGGTGATTGTTTTACATGCCTATACATACACATGTGTTATGTAATGAAGCTATTTTGGCAGCCTGTAATATACAACCTTAGAATTCTCTGATCCCTCTGTCCCTGAAAGCCTGTGGACCAGTTTACACCACACTATTACAGTCAATCAGTGTACAGCTGCAGATGTGGGCAAGAGCGTTGTTTCAGCAGAGTCCCTTCTACTGCACTCATTCAGGCCTATTGGTCTATGAGGAGAAAACAGACCTCTGATAGGTCCATAATAGGCCCGTCAGTGACTACGAGTGTCAGAGAATGAACTTGTTTGTTCCTTTTCTAGAACCGAATGAATTCAAACATTTTATTGAAGACTGAAATCAGCCTCCGTGTTTGGGCCTTAGTAGATTGAAACTACAATAAATTTGCTTATTTTGTGCCAAATTTACCTTTTGTTTTTCTGTGTTTTGAACACCTCTTGGTTAGCCTACTAGAAATTAGCATGTAATTCAATGCATGTCTATTTTCTGTCTGTAAACAAATGACTAAGGATAATTAGACCTCTGCTCTCTGTCCATGGTACAAAATATGTGCCAATGGAAGAGGCATTTTCACTGCACAAAATGCGCATTAGGCTAACATGCAAAATTATGCATTGTGAATGTGAGAGAGAGCTATGTCTGTTAACCCTCTGAGGTCTGAAGGCATTTTCTCGATTTTATATATCTTCTGAAATTCACCTTTTAAAGGCACTTGCATAACATGATACCCATATGTTTTAAATCAAAATGTGCAGAAGAACCTCAGTTCTCTGTATAATGAGGCACCACATGTCCTAGAGCATTGTGTAAAGAGATAATTTGGCCCTAAAGGTGAAAGGTCTGATTTCTGAAATTCTTCAAATCTCTTGTGAAAACATACCATTACTCATGTGGACAAAATGTTTTGGTGCTTGAAATGGGTTAACCAAAGTCTTAGGTTCACAAAAGTAGTGGAATATCTGAATAAAATAGTAGATAAATGCATAATAAATGTCTAAAATTATTATTTTTTATTACAAGTGTTTCACTTTCACCAAATGTTAGAGGGACTGAGATAAAATGGGACTGAATAATGACATGAAATGTGTGCACATGAAAATTTAGCATTAGAGTTTTTTTTCCTCAAACTAAATATTTACTATGTATAAAAAACACAGAAAAAACACACTATTTACAATATTTACATAATGTTGGCATGTTTCAACTGTCATGCCACGCTGAAAAACAGTGTCTGTCCAGCTGCATGCAGAGGACAACGTCACACTCCCTGCATTTCCACGGTGTGTCCTTTTGCTTGCCTTGGCTTTGGCAATGTTCACATCTCCTGCAACCCACGGTGGCTTTTCCGCAGGGACTTGCTGCATGGACATCAGCAGTAGGTACATTAAGATGACCTGCAGGTGCCTGGGTAGGAGCTGTGTGGAGAGGCTTGCCACAGAGCTCAGCATTCAGCTCCTCCATGAAAGCTCTGTGTGCCATGGGTTTGTTTTCTTGGCAAGACAGAGTTCCTTGTGGAGAATGAAGCCGTTGGTGGTGGCAATGTCCAGAAAATGATAGAACAGGTTTCTGTACCAACGCATGGTTTTGTGTTGTGCAGAGTAATACTGAATGAGCTGGTCTGATCGATCAATTCCACCCATGTGTTTATTGTCCTCTGTAACTGGTGTGGGACAGGGGATTGATACCTTTGTCCAGGAGCCATCTCGTTGTTTCACCCTCCTCTGCACAGTTTTACCGGAGTGTGGTGTATGAAGTGTGGAGCAGACTGATACTTCCCTCGTCTCCATCCATTTCACATAGATGAGGGGGCCATCCCGGATCCATCTTATGGAGCCTCTTTCTTGACTTCCTTGTGACTTCTGTCCTAGGGCAGTCCTTGCAGTTCTCCCCTAGGGCAGTCCTTGCAGTTCTCCCTATAGGTCCCACAGGCAGCAAATCTTTGCTCATGGAGAGCCCTGAAGCTTGGGACTGGAATAAAAATTGTCCATGTAACTGTGGTAGCCTGTGCCATGGTAACCTGGGTGCACCAGGGACATCACAACATCATAGGACAGGCCCTGTCCAGAGGGGATGTTGCTTTTCCCGGTGTAAATGAAAAATTTCACTGTGTAGCCATTCCTTGAGTCAGCCAAGACAAACAGCTTGAATCCCCACTTTGTGGGTTTTGCCTTCATGTACTGCGTCATCCCAGTTTTAGCCTTTGAGGCGACCATTCTTTCATCTACAGCCACGTCTCTGTGGGGATGATAAAATGTCTTCCATGCATTCTTGATGGTGTCCGTCAGGGGTTTTAGTCAGAAGAGTTTGTCGTGGTTGGCTTTGTCCTTTTGTCGTTATGGACATCCTCCATCCATAAATATCACTCAAGTGTCCTACTAATGGTGAGTAAATTACCGTTGTCATAAAGGCGCACTGTATTTTTGTAGTTTTCTAACATTATGTACTAGCAAGCATTTGTTGTGATGATGAGGAGCAGTATTAAATCATGGATGATGGGCTGAGCCTATTTATGTGGGTGTCTGGTAGACGGATTTGTATTGTTGTGTCTGTCAAATATGATCTTCCCCTCCGCCAACACAGACACTCGGGCCAGGATGGCCAGCAGCAGCACCTCCTTTACACACTTCTGCCGAGTATTTTAAGATAGTTTCTGCATTAAATTGCGTTTTGATAACATTTGTAGCTTGAAATGTGCATTTTATTTGCTCCTTATGTGCTCCTTAGTTTTGTTAGTTATTACAAAGATTCTCTCAGGTCTCAGATCGTTGCTATAGCAGTTGCTATGGATGCTGCTACGCGTAAGTAGGGAATTGTGAGTGGACTTGGCGCATTTGATTCCTGTTTCTGGCTGAAAAAAAAAGGCAGCTTAATTTCATATACTGTATTGGAGCTAAACCAGATACATCGTTGGAAAGGCTGCGACCTGGAGAGTAAGATATGTCAGTATGAAGATTCTTCTTGGCTCCTGCTTTGAGATACTGACCTTTGAACCATGACCTTGTTGCATGTTTGAAGGTTTATAATCCAGCATCAAATGAGACTACAGACATATAACTGTTATATACTCCACATCTTTTCTAGTGTTCCTTCTTCTTGCTCTCGCTTGGGATTGCTACATGTATCACCACTGCCTTCGTCTGCTGTTTGTCAATCAACACAATGTCAGGTTGGTTAGTCATCACCAGTTTGTCAGTCTGGATCTGGAAGTCCCACAGGATCTTAGCTCGATCCTTCTCAACGACCTTAGGAGGTATCTTCCATTTTGACCTTGGGACTTCCAGCAGATATTCATGGCAGATGTTCCTGTACACTAGGCATTTTAAAACCAGGAAATGTAGATGGGCCAGACATTTTCAGCAGCCTATTTAAAACCTTTTTTTTTAAGTTTTTGGTAATGCCAAATGCAAATGAATGTAATAAAAAATAGCAGGCGTTTGGAGATGGCGGTAAAATAAACCAATACTTGCCAGTCTAGGCAGGGTTAAACTGATGGTTTTCATTGTCAAATGTCCTTTAGGGGTTGACAGAGACATATTTTCAGTAGAGCACTTCCTACTTGTGACTGTCAGTAGCCAGATGTTTTGAAAAGCTCACATGAGAAAACGTTGATTTGTGAAAGATATGATTGGCAGTGTCGCTGCATCCAAAAACATTGTGCCCGATCGGTACTGCACACGTGGAACTCTCAGCAGAAATAAGAAGGAAGTGAGATGGCTCACCTGTTTGCTGCTCCCATACACTATACAATGGTGTGAAAAAGTGTTTGCCCCCTTCCTGATTTCTTATTTTTTTGCCACACTTAAATGTTTCAGATCATCAAACAAATATAAATATTAGTCAAAGATAACACAAGTAAACACAAAATGCAGTTTTTAAATGAAGGTTGTTATTATTAAGGGAAAACAAAATCCAAACCTACATGGCCCTGTGTGAAATAGTGATTGCCCCCTAAACCTAATAACTGGTTGGGCCACCCTTAGCAGCAACAACTGCAATCAAGCGTTTGCGATAACTTGCAATGAGTCTTTTACAGCGCTGTGGAGGAATTTTGGCCCACTCATCTTTGCAGAATTGTTGTAATTCAGCCACATTGGAGGGTTTTCGAGCATGAACTGCCTTTTTAAGGTCATGCCACAGCATCTCAATAGGATTCAGGTCATTCAGTCTTCATTTTGTTCTTCTTTAGCCATTCAGAGGTGGACTTGCTGGTGTGTTTTGGATCATTGTCCTGCTGCAGAACCCAAGTTCGCTTCAGCTTGAGGTCAGGAACAGGTAGCCGGACATTCTCCTTTAGGAGTTTTTGGTAGACAGCAGAATTCATGGTTCCATTTATCACAGCAAATCTTCCAGGTCCTTAAGCACCAAAACATCCCCAGATGTAATGGGACACACACCTGCCAAAAGGTTAAACTTTTGTCTCATCATTCCACAAAGTATTTTCCGAAAAGTTTTGGGAATCATCAAGATGTTTTCTGGCAAAAATGAGACGAGCCTTAATGTTCTTTTTGCTCAGCAGTGGTTTTCGTCTTGATCTTAACTGAGGCAAGTGAGGCCTGCAGTTCTTTGGATGTTGTTGTGGGGTCTTTTGTGACCTCTTGGATGAGTTGTCGCTGCGCTCTTGGGGTAATTTTGGTTGGCCGGACACTCCTAGGAAGGTTCACCACTGTTCCATGTTTTCGCCATTTGTGGATAATGGCTCTCACTGTGGTTCGCTGGAGTCGCAAAGCTTTAGAAATGGCTTTATAACCTTTTCAAGACTGCTCCTCCCTTGTTCCGCTTAGTGTACAGTCTCAGGGTGCTGAATTTGGGGTGAAACCCTCCATGCATTGTGAAGAGCTTCTTGTCTTGATATCAGTGGTCTCTGTCTCCTCCTTTGACCAGTTTATTATACCAGTGGGGTATCTGATGACTGGCAAGGCATATGTGTTGATGGCTCTCTCATGCTTTTAGGTTGTAGAAAGTCCTCTTTACAAATATATGTTATTTTGTATGAAGGGTTTGCAAAAAAAAGTAATGTTTTGTAAATGGAGAAGAAAACAATGTATAATGGTTCAACCAGACTGAGAAGTAAAAGGGCAGAAAGAGACAAAGATCCTCTGAGCAAAATAAGAATATAAGAAATCAGCAGTCTTTGGTAAGAGAAATTGGAAGCTAAGCATTTAAAATCTGTGCAGATTTAAATAGAAACAGGTTCCTGTTTCAGTGTCAAGTGCACAATAATGCCTCTAACAAGTTGGAATTAACAGGCATGTTGCTTTAGCAAAGCTATTCTTAAAACTTCAAAATAGAAATAGTAGGTTAGTCCAGGGTTAGCACTATTGGAATTAGATCACAGAACAGCAGCTGAACATACTGTGGACAGGCAAATCCCAGTTTAAACCTATTAAGTCTGACCACTGAGTAGACTGCAGAGGGCCCAAAGTAATTTTTAGTATTTTTAGAGCCCAATTGCACAGTTGTGGTTCAAAAATGATGTAGGGTTGCTTTTCTGGACTGGAAAACAAATAAAACATCCTAGAGTAAGAGTATTGACTTATGATTGCAAATTATTATAAAAAGAAAAACAAAACTTTTTTATTTATTTATTTAAAAACAAACCTGATTCCAAGGTATGGCAGCTGCCTACTTTAAGTATATTTTGATGATAAAACTTTTGTACTTTAACTTAAGTAAAATTTTGAATGTAGGACTTTTACATGTAACAGAGTATTTCTACACTGTGGTATTGCTACTTTTACTTAAGAAAAAGATCCGAGTACTTCTTCCACCATTGAAAGTAACAATAAATGAAAGAAAATCAGGCCTAAGAATAATAAGAATAACGTTCTGATATTTTTTTCCTGAAATTTGTATTAACCTACTTATTTCACTTGTTCTATAGCCTGTGTAGCTACATACAGCACATGCACAAAAACACACATACTCATAATCTGCCTACATGTCCATACCTATGTGTAAATATATGAATTGACAGGCTGTTATTTGATCTGTTTATTCTCATCATTACCGCTCGTCCTCGCATCCCTGTAAGATGAACAGGTAGAGCATCATGTACGGACCCGCACTGCGCCTTTTGGACGGCAGCTGAAGCGTTAGTCACACCGAGATATTTTTATAAGAAAGGGGAGCTTTTCGATCGTTTCGGCCCACACTCATTATGATCACACCACCGTGTTTCGCGTGAACAGCCCACTCGCCCTTTTCATTGGTGCCTTCTGTAAGCTGGGATGGGCACAGTGCTGCAGGAGCGAGTGCCACAACAATGCCTGGAGAGGATCTCCATCAGGGAGAGGGAATGGAAGAAGAAGGCGTTGTGGATGAACAACAGGCCTAATGTGGCCAGGTAGCGTGAGATATTATTTTTTATTCAGTAAGAAATGGTGGAGACAGAGATGCTCTAGTGTCTCCGTAACGCTTTTTCCAGTTGCACGCGGAGATTCTTGTTGTTCGAGTATCCGCACTTTGATCTCTGAACGCTGTGCATTTGTGCTTCATATGTGTAATTACCAAAGACAGCCGTCATGTCGGCACTGCAAACAGTGTCACGGGATATATTATTGGTTCTATATTGCAGTGTTATTGGAGTAATTGGTTATGTTTAATATTTAATATTTTTTCTCTTTTTTCAAGCAACAAAATGGGTAGGCGGCAGTCACAAAGGAAGTCACAGCATCCGCAGTGCACGGTCCCAAGTCAAGAAAATAATAATGAGAAGGTAATTGTGAAGAACTGAAACGAAGAGTCAATAAATCGATTAGACAATCACTGAAAATTAATTGCCAACCATTTTGATAATTGATTATTATATATTATATCTGGTATTCAAGCAGAAATTTGCTGTTTGCCAAACATTTGCTGATTAGAGCTTCTCAGATGTGTGATTTTCATGGTTTTATTTCACTCTAAATTGAATATGTTTGGATTTTGAACTTTGGGTAGGACAAAACAAGTCATTTGACGATGTCACCTTGAGCTCTGGGAAATTGCGATGGGCATTTTTCACAATTTTCAGACTATTCATAGATGAAGCGATTCATCGATTAATAAAACAAAAAGATTGTCAGATTAATCGACAATGAAAAAGTTGTAGCATTAGTGTGAAGTAATGATGTGTTTAAAGAATAAACATGTATTATTGATAAGTAGAACATGTGTGCAGTCTTAATAGTGTCTCTGTAATCACAGAGGCTGCAGCAAAGAAGAAAGCACAAGGCTAACGCCCCCTCGACCAAACGCAATGCTTCTCAACACAGGTGAGATGTTTGTGCAAATTTCAAGCCATTCTGCGCTGCCTCGATGCGAAGATAATATAATGTACTTTTCCCTCTAGTACTCAGGGAACCTCAGAGTCAAAATCCCATCCACTGTCCCCTGCAGAGGACAGGAGGGAGCCAAAGGTGCAGCTCGCTGCTCAGCACTACAGCCGCAGAGAACACAAGCACACAGGTTTCAGAGGGAGCAGACGCACACCAGCCTTTCCCTGCCACCGCCTGTCTGATTCAAGTCCTGATCTGCTGGAGAGACTGTCACCAAACCCAGAGGTAGGAAGTCTGAGTGGCCATGGAGAAGGTGACAGTGACACTGACTTGTCTGAGTCAGAGAGACTTCCTGTGTCGCCCTCTGGCCAGGTTCCTCCACAGCTCGAACTAAGGCCTGAGGTCCTCGAGCCTGAAGACTGCTCCTCTCGCAGCCACAGGCCCAGAGGACGCCACCATGGTGGGTTTGACTTCCCAGACTTCCTCCCTCCACCTTTTAACTCCTGGAGCCTCAGTCAGCTGGCTGTCTTCTACAACATGGAGGGCCGGGGTGCCCCTCGGCCAAGGCCTGTTGGCCCTTTGGAAAGGTACCTGGAGAGACTGCTGCAGCTGGAGTGGCGCCAGATTCAGAGTGTCCAGGAGGAGAGTGGGAAGTCCGCAGGGTCAGATGTTATATCCAGCTGCCACAGGTCACCTTCTGCTGCCTCGTCACGTCTCAGCTCTCCAAAGTGTATCCTCCAGTGTCAGCGTGCCTTCCCCCTCACCTTCCTCTCCTCTCTGGCCAGTCACACTGCCCTGCTCTCTGGCTGTGCCTGCACTCTCTGCCGTATCCGCTACTCCACCTGTAGCACGTCGTGCTGCCGCTCCTCCCACAGCCACTCCCGTCAGTCCAGACTGAGTCCCATGCTGGAGTGCAGGGGCCCCACATCGCTCCCCAAAAGGAGCTACAGCGAGAGCCGGGTGCACTCCTCAGACAGGAGCTCAGCATCCCGAGCTCAGAGGTTCAGCAGCCCTGTGAGGACCAACAGCCACCTGAGGAGAATGCAAGCCTCAGGCAACATCCGCAACCTTGTTCAAGGTATTAACACGAAGCCTCATTCCACTGCCAGAGACTCTAGTGTCGGGGCTGTGAGGGACCGCTTGGGAGCATGCAGGGATGTGTTGGACTACAGGACAGGAGGGTTTAGGAAGAGGAGTGGCTCAGAGCAGAGAAGAGGTGGAGTAGAAAGACAACAAGGTGCATCAGATAAAAGACAGAATGGTTCTGAGTGTAGAAGAGGAGGAACTGAGAGGAGGAGAACAGCTGAGCTCAAGGAACAGGAAATAAAACCAGATGCTGTCACTGCAACAATGGACAATTTACCTGGGTCCAAAAATTATCCTATAAACAAACCAAACAGACTGAAACAGGTTGAATTTGTTACATAACAGTAACTTGAGTACTGTAAGTCTGTATCTGTATGCCATTTTATTATGAATGGATATTTTCAGTGATTTTTCCTTATTTGAACAGGTTGACAGAAAGTGTAGCAAGATTGTAAATGTATTTTTTCACTATAGGGGATGTTATGTTTTGCAGATTTTTTTGTTCTCTGCTCGTTATAGTTACATTATTGTGTTTAATCCAATGCTGTCAAATAAGTTAAAGGGGACCTATTATGCTCATTTCCAGCTCAATATTTTTTATTCTGGGACTCCACTGGAGTAGCATTGCATGATTCATAGTTCAAAAAAGTCCTTATTTATCTTATACTGGCCCTTTATGCAGCCCCTCAGTTCATCCTCTGTCTGAAACTAGCCATTTTAGCTCCTGTCTCTTTAAGGCCCCCTCTCTAAAAGCCCACTTTCTTCTGATTGGCCAGCTTCCATGAAGCCTACTCAGGGGCAGCACCAAGTGCTTGTGAGATGAACACCTCTTGCTGGTGTGCTCGACGGCATATGACAGCTACAGTAAATTAGCTTGGAAAATAGCAATATGGGGTACTGAATTTGATGAATTGAATGTTTATCCAGCCCGTTCTCATTCCCAGGGCATCAAATACCAAGGTTTTGGTCGATATTTGACGCCCTGGGAATGAGAACAGGTTGGTTTAGCAGACCACAAATGAGACAAGAATTAGGTTGGAAAAACTATAGAAGCCGCCGGAGTGGAGACTTTTAAACTTTATTCACTGATTTTGGTGAAACTGGATCATATTTTCTGGAAAAAATATTTTCTGGTTTCCCTCTGATGTCCTCCGGCTGCTCTGCCTCAACTCTCTGTGATTTACGGAGTTTCCTGATGGACAAATAGCTTTAAAGTAACCACTAACTGCTGCTAACTGTGGCTGCCGTTAGCTAGTTAGGTCAGTTTGCTGTGCAACTAGCAATCCTATTAGCTTAACACTCCCCCACTGCTCCGAGCTTCCAGTCCGGAAAGAGTCAGCTAGCTAATAGGACCGCTAGCTGCACGCCTAACTAGCTAACGGCAGCTATAGTTTACAATGGTTAGTGGTTACTTTAGCAACAAGTAAAACCAGCACTTTGGTCAACTTTGGTTGTTTTTAAATGTGCTTTATAAATTAACTTGATTTGATTTGATCTGTCTATCAAGAAACTAACTAACTTTCCTTCACAACCGAAAAAGCACTTTCTGCGTGACATACTGAACAATCTCCAAAAACTTGAAGAGCAGTCCTGAACAGAGTGGTCCCTGTACTTCATGGGCGTGCTGTGCCTACAGCAGATCATGAGGAGATGACTATTGGAAATCTAGTATTCAGAGCAGTCTGAAGCCTGAGCTTTTTGCTCACAGGGATTACTTTTACATATATTTACCTCATTATTTGAAACTTTGGCCATGTTTAATATGAACATCCGACATTGTAACATTATATATATGACAGAAAATAAGGAAAACATAATAGGTCCCATTTAATGCAACAGTGGATGTTTACATGCATTATTGATCATACATAAATCTTATGAGCATGTGGATATTTATATAAGTTTTTTTTTTAAGTTTATGATTAAAATCAACCCAGTAAGCCTTTGCCAGCACATATATTTGTATGCAAGATGTTTCAACACACCGCTAGTTTTACTAGTGGTTCTGTTTTGGTTTGTCAACAAAATAAGTGCATAAAAGTTATTAAAGTTTACAAAACAATTATAATTGACAGGTGTAATTATTCATATGAATAATTACACCTGTCAATATTAAATGACTGATTGTCTGTGATGGCTGTATAAAGCATCCAGGACCCAGCAGACACATAAACTACATACCACACATTAGCAGAAACACACCATCCTCACAATTAAACCTGATGACCTGATCGTACTAGGGGGGAAATGCCAATTAAATAAAACAAATTTTTCAAAAAATTACTTGAAATTTATGTTTTCATATGTGAAATATATTTCCGAAAACCATGTGCCTACATGTGAATTTATTACGTGAAAAGCTGTTTCATGTGATATTAGCCTATATGTTTTTTGCAAGGGAAATCTGAGGGGTGGAGGTGAACATTCATGGCAGTAATATACAGTATATGGATATTTGTGTGTGTGTTTGTGTGTTTCATGTTCTTATATCCTGGTGGGGACTTTAACCTGAATGCACACTAACTCATGGGGACTTGTGTCACTGTGGGGACAAAAATTGAGGCCCCCATGGGTAGAGACTGCTTTTTGAGGGTTAAGACTTGGTTTTAGGGTACAGGTTATGATTAGGTTAAGGTTAGGGTAAGGGTTAAGGTTAGCCAGTTGTGATAGTTAAGGTTAGGATAAGGGGATAGGGAAAGAATTTTGTCAATGACTGTCCTCCATGGGGACAGTGAAACAAACGTGTGTGTTATTAGATAACTGCACTTTGGGATACACAGAATGATATTTTGAAGGCTGCATTAAGGAGACAGAAACTTTCAAAGTGCTTTGTGTAGCCTACACCTTTCTAAATTACATATTGAGTAAATGTGTCCAAAAATGTCCACTTCACAAAATGTAAGTGGCAGAGAAACTAAGTTGCTAAAATACTGAGCAAACAAATTCACAATTAGGTCTGCAGATTTGCCAGGTTTTAATGGTTTTCATTTTTTTTAATGATGTCAAAGAAGTACTTCTGTACAGTAGGCCTAGTCTCGCTGGTATATCTTCCTTAGATGCTTAAATGGTCAATTTCAAAACCATAAATCCATGTAGGGGAGTGTTTGTTCTAATAAATCCAAATAAACTCATGGAAGACACGTCTACATAGGGAGTGTTTGAGGAATTATTATTGTGCGGCTCCCTGGCAGTCCTTTCTGTTTCCAGTCGTTGTTTCAGACCGGACGTGTTTTCATAGCGACACAGCTACCATGGACGCTGTATCCCAGCGTGTTTTGGATTATTTGACAGAAGTTGAGGAGGCAGCTGAGGATGTCCTCGCCGCTAAACAACAGGTAACTAAAGATTTACAAGAGTAGCCACTAACAATAAGCTCTTAATAATGTGCAGAGCACGGCCACCAGGATCGATGTATCAGCTCACGTTAACGGAACTGGAATTGAGAATGTTAGCAACAAGCTAACTAGCTAAATTGTGTAGTCGTGGTTCACAGCCAGTCTATTTTAGCTACATTTCCAGTTTATTGACTTTATCGTGTATGGGATCTGTGTTGAAAACATTAAAATTACGACATGCACTGACCATAAGAACATAAGACATTAAACAAAGCACTACAGCCCAACAGTAGATACTGTAAAAATAACGTTAAGCAAGTAAGTTAATACTAACGTTAACTTGCTTAAAATGTTCAGTTTTTAATGAAGACTAGCTAACGTTACTATTTAGTTGTTTTCGTGTTTTTGAGGCTGTAGGCTAACCTCTGTTCAACTAGCCTCAGCCAGAAAATGGAATTTCTCACGGAAGGCAATCTCTGCAATCTGAGACATAATACTGTCCATATTCTAACATAGCTCGGTACCATATCTATGTATAGTGAACTGCTATTATACTGGATAGAAAAAGTACTTCGTCATTAAACAAATATAAAAAGACAATTATTTTCTTAGCATTTAACAAACATGCCCCTCGAGCCTCAGCCACACAAGCTCTGTGAATCAGAATCAGATAACCTTTATTGACAATTACAAAGCGATTGGAATGTGTCCTTGATATGGCTCACAAGTAAGAAAACATATTGATCAAATTGGTAATAACAGAAAAAATATGGTAAGAATGGCTGTACAATAAATAGAAAAATGCAAATTACATGCGGAATGAGTAATGAAGGGGTGTGAAGGGTGCTGGGTGTTATACCTTCTGGGTGTAGAGATCTGACAGCTGGGACTGGGTGCTACCTATTTTACTACTCTGGTTGAGTGTTGTGTTGAAGACAAGGATATAATGTCGAAAAAAGTGAGTCCCAACTCTATGAATGGTTTGTAGACAGCTGTTTGGGTTGACCTGCTGTTGACAACAACAGTTGTTCAAATTAACCAGTACAGCAGTAGATGCATATTTAGCTCAGAATATGGGCAGAAAGCCACAGAATTCTATTTTAGTTTTACAGAAAGTTTGATGAAAGAAGCCATTAGTGAGAAATGACATTACTTGGAGCAATGGAAGCTGGTGTAACAGAAGCTAACCTGGAAATGGGGCTTGAAACTTTCTTGGACTGCATTACATTGAAACTGTTTCTAATAATTTGTCCACCTCAGTTACTTAATATGAAGCAGCACGAATACCAGAAACACCATAGAATAAAATGCATCGCAAGCTACAGCCTCAAAGTTGACACAGTTCTTCATTAAGGTGATATTTAATACAGGAATGTTGTATTGTACTATGATGTGCAGTACATGAGTTTCTATTGATGGTCATTCAGTATATTGCAGTGATATACAATAGTAACAGACATTTAAAATAATGCAAGCTGACACAGTCCCCATGGCAATATTACAGTGATTTTTCCCCCTGAAACACTATGATATTGCATATTTATATTCTAAAACTTATGTATACCTGTTAAACATGGCTGTTGTCTATGACTCTAATTATGTTTTACTCACCAATCCAAATAGTTGAAATTTGATATTAGCTTGTCTTTACCTTTTCACATTCCATAATGAAGAAGCAAAGCGATGTTGCAGCATCACTTAATGTGTAATGTTGAGAACTAATGTTCTCTGTTGTTTCAGATAGTGGACCTGGACACAAAGAGAAACAGGAACAGAGAGGCACTGAATGCACTGAAACATGAAATGTCAGATTCAGGTGGGTGACCCTTCATGACAGAATGTTGGCAATGTGGCCGTTTCAGTGTGTTCTGTTTCAGTCACAGTGGTAACAACACATCTTTGCTCAAACATTCAAACAGTAATATCATGGACACATTGGCTTAGGTTATGAAAACAATTCTCCCAGTGATTTCACAGTGGATACAACAGTTTAGTATTTGGATATGAGTCAGGCGTATAGTTGTCATACTGGTTGTTGACGTCGCTGTACTCGAAATGATACTAAACACTGCTGTCATTTGCAGAGAAAGTGAAGGTTTGCTTTGGAAGCATGTTCATCAAATTTCCCAAAGTGAAGACAAGAGAGATGATTCAGAGAGGTAAAAAATTCCAGTTAATAAAATCTAAATGTATTGGATAGATTTCCACTATAAATTTGAATATAAATAGATTTGTTGTACACATATTGTAGCTCCATATGAGATCATCCTAAACTCTTTGATATTTGTTTCTCATCTGTAGACCAAGAGCAGCTGGACAAGGAGATAAACGACCTTCGCAAAGGACTGAAAGCAAAAGTCAATCGTCTCAATGAGATGCAAGGTATGAAGAGTATTTTGGCTGTTCAGTTGGCCACTTGCAACATTTAGCTAATTTATGCTTTGTATTCACTTGGACATTCCTGACACTTTGGGCCTGTGAAAGCTGAGAGGAAAAACAAGTAGAGAACCACTGTCATCATGTCTGAAATATATCTGCAGCCTACACTGGAAGAGTGGCTTGTCACCAGTAACTTGTGTTTGTACTGAAAATACAGTTTTCTGATAGATCGCCGATAGATGCTGATGTGTCGTTAAACTCTGAATGTCTCCCAGTGGTTCAGTTGTTGGAAGAGGGAGTGGAAACCGAGCCCAGTCTGGGTTCAGTAAGATAGCTCTAGACTTGGAGGAATAAACAGGGAGGGGTTTCAACTCAATAATTCTTCTTCTGGTAAAGCAGTTAAAAAGGGAAAATCCTTAATGTTATTTTTGGAAAAAGGTCTCAGTCACAATCAAATCCAATGCAAGTGGAAACATTTCAGTTGCTACTATTTTGTGAACAATATGTCCTTAGAAGTCAAAACTGGTTTGTCACTAGATTGAATTTCCTCCCAGGCGTCTTCTGAAAGGTGACTATGATGTGTGTCTTTTTGTTTGTTTGCAGGAAAACCTGAGCTGAGAGGCTACAATCTTTCTCCTCTGTCAACTGATGAAATCAAAGCTATTAACAGCCTTTTAAAGAGATGACATCAGATCTGCTAAGGACAAAGAAAACATGTTGACAAGATGCCAAAGAGCCTCACCTGCAGGTCTCAGCCATGCAGATGGTACTGTAACATGCTAACCTCTGGATGATCTGATCTCAAGAAATTAGTCTCCTGGATGATCGACGATATGGATGTAATTGACATCTTCATAACCTGCCTTTAGGACAGTTTTTAAATTCTTGTCAAACATTGTATCCTAGGTCTTAAATCCAAAGAAAAACACATTTAAGACAGAAAGTGTATTTAGCCCTTCCCCCTTTCCTCACCAGAGGCAGTGGTAACCTGCATTTGTAAAGGTGCTGAAAAAAGCAGAGGGCAAGCACCACTACTGTGTGTACACAAAGCAACACTGATGTTATTTTGGAGTCTTGTCTGCTGTCTTTGGTTATTTTGTGTTTGACTGTTCATACCATAGCTGGTGCTGTGGCTTTTGTGCTCTGTAGCCACTGGCCTCACCTTGACAGCTAGTGTTGTGGGTGGTTCACTGCTAGCCACAAACACAGCAAGTTCCATATCATAAACATTTCAAATAATGTAACTGAAAAGCAAATTTCAGGCAAACTGTAAAAAAAATATGTGAGGAAAACTACAGTTCATTGCAACTTGGGTTTTATTTTCGTAACTGCAGCCATCGGATTAATCATTTATGAGAACATTGAACTCACTAAAGAGCTTGCTAACATCTCAGAATGCGGAAGCTTCTTTAAAAAGGCGTCCAACGGGGCAAAAAACACAAGCGGTGAGACAACACAGGTTGTAAACAAGCGCAAATTCGCAATAGCTGCCACCATATGCATTAATGCAGCTACTTGTACATGCATTATGCAAAATACTGTGTACTTGTTTGAAAGTGAAATTCCTTTTATACTGTATATTTGGCCGAAGAAAGAAAAACTACTCTTTGTTATGTATGAGTTATGAATGAGTTATGACGTGGCTAAAGTATAGGGGCCGGCCAAACCATTACTAATGAAAGTGTCTGTGTGTATATGTGTATGTCTGTCTATCTGTGTGTGTGTGTGTGTGTGTGTGTGTGTGTGTGTGTGTGTGTGTGTGTGTGTGTGTGTGTCTTTCTACAAAATTTGGCCATGTTCCGTGAATCCGTTTAGAAGTTCTGTCCCTTTTTGTTACAGACCACGCCCATTGCTACACCCCCTTTTTACCAATTATTTGCATGAAGAGTTAATCAGCTGTCCTTTGGCTCATGACCAACCTTTCTACAAAATCTTGTGCAAGTCTGTGAATTCATTTGGAAGTTATGTGCCTTTTTGCTATAGGCCACTCCCACTGCCACGCCTCTTTTACGTCAACTTGCATTAACATACCTTCACACACAAAACACTTAACCTCCATGCCAAATTTCAGCCTCCTAGGGCGAAAACTGTGGCCGCCAAAGGGTGGGGAAATGTATGTGTACCGAGCTATAGAGCTGCTGGTTGCAGCTAACAAGCAGCTGAAAGTCAGTAATAATTCCTCATTTCACAGGAAAACTGCGCACAGCCAAGGTAAGTACAGTAAAGTTGAAGCATGACATTGGTAAGTTATGGGTGATTTATGTTTACAATGAGCAATCTGGGTAATAATTTGATCATTTGCTTTTGTTTTCTCTTCCAAGTAAGTGTCTATTGGCTAACCTTTTAGGTTTGTTTACAACCTGTCTGATCGACTTGTGTCATTGCCCTAGTTTTAGTGATGTCACCACGTTCCCAGATCTCAGGAGTTAATTTTGGTGAGTATAATATAACAATAGAACCGAGGACCAGAGCTATGAAGATAAAACCCAAGGTGTAATTCAACTGTGTGGGATTCTACAGGAGGATTGTTTGACGTTATGTCCTGTATAGTTTGAGTGGGAATTCAGGCCATGTAGTTGGTGAATGGCCACAAGGTGGCAGTGCAAGTGTACAGCAGAAGGACAGTTTCACTCACTGCCTCCACAGCCTCACAACCAATCTTCAAATACCCTGATATTAATGCAGCACTGTTTATAATAGGCTATGTAATACACAACAGAATTTGTTCTTAGAAGTTAAACAAAATCCTTAAACTTTGCATGTCCATTGTGTTAACCAGTGCATAATGGGAAATATTTGTTTTCATATTGTTAGTAACTTTTTTTGGTCAGGTTTTTGTCCTTTATTTACCATCTTGTCTATAAATTGTCTATATGTTATTATTTTGGATGAGTTGTATTTTTTGTGCTGTGAGAGTTCACAGTTACTCACACTACGCATTCAGTATGTGTTACTGTCTCTGTTTTTTTTTTTCTTTGAATGAGACATACCATACATCCTGAGTCACAATGTGAGTGACAAACAACCAGTGTGCTGTCCTGAGGGGGAATAAACTGTAAATAGGTGTATTGCAGTGTAAGTCCTTGTTCTGATTTGCCATGGAGCATGAGAAGACATGATTAGCCTCAGGCAACGGGAGAATGGGAGAGACAACAACAGTCACATAATAGGTATGATTGTTTGTGTGTGCTGAGGTGGTGGTGGTGGTGTTTTTGGTTCACTCTCTCCTCAGACTAGATTGCGTGCCACAGCTCACAGACCTGGAACCAACGCTGAGTGATGAATTTATGAGTCAAAGGATTGGAACCTGCTGATCATCTCAAGTGTTTGATAATTATATCAAACAAGACACGCAACAGTGCTATGTTAAGAAAGTGACACACTGACACTCAGCATTTGTCTTCCACCAGTGAAACTACAAATCAAGACATTCTAAACTGCTGATTAATCATACAATGATATTGTTTGCCTCCACGAGACTACAAGAGCAACATTATTCACCCCCAAGAGGAATGAAAATAAATCCATAAATTGTGTGGGTTTATAGTTATAGTGGGTTTGGCAGTATAGACAATCTATGACTAATTGTGCTTTAGCAGTATTCACATATTAATCACAGTTTGAAGGCCAGACACTAGTATGTGTGCCAGAAAGCAGTAATATTGCTGCAACACTTGAATTAAAAAGATCTATAACAAACATATCCAACAGCTGTTGCTCTTTGTGAGAGAACTTGAATTTATTTGCTATTGATTACAAAAATGCAAACTCTAATGTTTAAGCATTTTTCTTCTAAGACATTAGCAATGTCAACTTAATAAGGCCATAATACTTGATTAATTAATTAATTGATTAAAGGAATAACTCGATGGGCCCCACTTGGTGTTACTTGAATATATGTGTATTACAAACAAATCTGTCAACAGAGAAACAATGCGGCAGCCTGTACACAGGGCACAGCCAACACAGAACTTAGAGATACATCAGTGTGTGTAACCTAATCAGAACAGAAAGAGTTCAACAGATTACTCCCAAGGCACACCTTATCTACAAATTCAGACAGCTGGCTCCTGTTGACCCATAACAACATAATCACAGGGCTGTAGGAGAGCCTGAGGCCTTCTCTACAACAAACAATTATTAGACCCATTACCATAAATTCTATTACACCCCTAAACCTTTTATGACTCCCCAAATTCTCCAACACTTCATATGTGTGATTTACAGCCTTTTGTGGAGTACAGCCCCAAAGTGAGCAAAGAAAAATGTATTAATGCAGATTCAAATCATAATTAATACATATCGTATCAAAAATGATCAAACAATACACAGCCTTACTTTTGCTCCCATCTCAGTACAATGGAGGTGAATTTTATACGTGGTGCACACAGCACTGAAATGACATTTCAACAGCAATGTCTCTCTCCCAATTACCTTCAATGATCCACAGACGTCACTGTATACATTTTTCATTGAACAATTTTCGACCTCATATTACCAGCCATAATTTTTGTCATTGTGATCCGGGTGAACTGACCTGATAAGATTCCTAAATTAGCAAACAAGGGTAATTCATGTGCAACAATAAGACTTAGAATAAGAATAAGCCAGTGTTACCTGATAGAGTGGAGTTTCATATAGGAACTAATGAGAAGCTGAACTTGATCTACATTTAAAGCCACTACTGCACACAGACAACAACAGTATTGCTCAGCTCAGTAGGCCACACAAGTTCACTGAATGGGACTGCCGAGTACTGAAGTACGAGCACGTAAAAAACATCTGTCCTCCATTGCAACACTCACTACCAAGATCCAAACTACCTCGGATAGGAATGTCAGCACAAGAACTGTATATTCAGAATGTCAAGACATTGGTTTCTACTTCCAAGCAGTGGCACAGAAACCTAAGATGAAAGTCTGCAATGCCAGTCATAGGCTGGGTTGTTGTAAAGCACTCTGCTATTGGACTTGCGGAAACATGTTGTCTGTCTGGATCTTGGAGTGTGATGGACAAATCTGGGTTCGAACGCTACTTGCCTGAATGCAAAGTGCCAAATGAAAAGTGAGATAATGGTCTATGACTGTTTTTCATGGTTTTTCGTGGTTTGGGGTGAGCCCCTTAATCCTGATCATTTTACGCACAATGATATTTTAGACAATAATGTGGTTCCAACTTTGTAGCAACAGTTTGAGGAAGGCCCTTTCCTATTTCAACATGACAATGCCCTCTTCCACAAAGCAGAGCTTTAACACCTTCGGGATGAATTAGAACGTCAACTGGGACTCAGGCCTTATCACCTGAAATCAGTGGCCACCCTAACTAATGCTCTTGTGGCTGCCAGGTTCCAACATCTTGTGGAAAGAATTGAAAAGAGTGGAGGGTGTTATGACAGCAGATTAAAGGGGAACTCCACTGTTTATATACTTCAAAGTCTGTTTACAGGTCTTGAAGGAGGACCACTGCATATGTGAAAAATGTTATTTTCAATGTTATTTCCAAGATAAACTGCCTCAAGTGATGTCACGTGAGTCAGCATCATTTGGGGCTGAAGACTACAAGTTTGAAAACAAAAAGTTTGGAGTTATTGGAGTTAGAGAAATGATCCTGGTGGGGAACAACTAAGTGATGAAGATTATATTCCACCTGATTCATCAGGATCTGATCAGCAGAGCAGTGATAATAGTGACAGTGAGCCACAATTCCATCCATATACTGTACATCTAAACATGATTACAGTCACCATGAGCAGAGATCCAGAGGACATCAGCATGGTAAATGTGCTGACAGCGCTGGAAGTCTGCTGCATTTACTCTAGACTTCAGACAAGATTGGCAGCCACTGGACTATGTGGAGCAGTATATCGACACAGTGTTGATGAAACTCATTGCTAACTGCACAAATGCTATGTCACTAGCTAACAGTGGTAGCTCTCTCAACACTTCAGTTGATGAGATTAATCCATTTTTTGGTGCATCAGTTTTGATGTCTTGTGTGCCTTACCCACAAATTAGGAAGTTCTGGTCCAATACCTCACAAATCCCTGCCATTAGTGACAAAATCAAGCGTGACAGATTTTTCAAACTGAGGAAACATCTAAAAGTAGTCATTGATAGTGACATTTCAGAAGAGGAAAACTAACGAGGCCTTTTATGTATCGCATTCACAAAGGCTTGCTTCAGACTCGACCTGAATGTTTGTCAATTGATGAGCAGATGATCCCATTTACAGGAGCATGTCCATTTCAACAGTATGTGCCACTAAAACCCAATCCACTTGGCATGAAGAACTTTGTGCTGACTTCGGCAGGTGGCATTGTGCTGGACTTTGAAGTGTGAAGAGGGACTGGGTTTGGGAGCCTTGGTTATCGCACGTCTGGCTAAAACTCTGCATCCTGGTACAAAAGTATATTGTAATCGGTTCTTCACAACCATGAAAGCTGTGGATCAAATGCTGGAGAACCAGGTGTACCCCTGACTGGTACAGTAATGAAGAGGGTCATCAAAGCACTGCAGAAGCTACCAAGTCACCAAACCATGAAACAGCAAGGAAGAGGTGCCTCAGCATCAGTTACTAGGAGAGATGGGAAGGTATGTGTAGTGAAGTGGTATGACAACAAACCAGTTTTGATGCTTTCCACTGTTCATGCTGAATAGCCAGAAGACACCTGTCAGCGATGGTCCAAGAAAGACAAACAATATGTGACTGTCACACGACCAAGTATTGTGCGCGAGTACAACTCCAAGTGGGTGGGGTTGACTCAGTAGATAGGATGATGACTTACTACCAAATGAGCGTCCCAACCAAGTGGACAATTCGGATGCTGATGCACTTTACTGATCTCGCTTTAGCTAACAAGTGGCTACTGTACTGCCAAGACAACACTGAATGTGGTACACCAAGACAAGGCATATTGCAGTTCCTTGAACTTCTCATGACAGTGACTCAGGAATACTCGAGCAAGTGTAACACTGATGTCGAACATGTGCAGGAAGAGAATGCACACCTTTCGCAACACGGCACAAAACATCAGGTAACTCCAGTACTCCATGTCTCAGTCCACACAACTTTTTCTAAACATCTTTCAGAGATGGTCAACCTGAAAACCCAATGCATTGCACCGCCTGTGCGGTGTGTGACATATAGTGTTCCTGTGTTTTGCAGCATTTCACACAGGCCAATAGGTGTGACAGACTGTTCCTACAGTCTAGGATATTCCTAAAAAAATAGTTTGGAGTATGGAGCAAGGAAGATTTCTACAGAGTCACAAAACATTGAACAAATCACAAGGCTTTTAGATGTGTTACATTGTTTGCAATTTTGTTTTTGCAGAAACCATGTTCAGTCATTGAAATAACCAGTTTTATACTTTTTTGCACACTGGTGTTATACACTGTGTGTTATACAGTAAAATAAACCCATTGTCCCCATATGAGGACTTTTTTTTTCAAAAACTACTTCCTGTTCAAAGACAATGCTTATCAGGTCCTTCTAATCCCAAATATCTTAGAGAAATTAATAATACATACAGAATCAAAGCTCAGGACTTAGGAGGTAATGCCCATGGTTTTTGAATCACATGTTCAACAGTCATATGTACTGTATGTAATGTTTGGGCATCCACATACTTTTAGGCCATATAGTATAACTGCACAGCTACAGCAGCACCAGTAGAGGTAAGTTGGAAATTTGACTTTTTTGTGATTTTGGTCGACTGACCCTTTGAACTAATACTCTTGAAAATGAAATAAAGAGACTGAGCTGTCAAAGTGTGATAATTTACTCAGCAATTAACTTGCTAGTTTTTTTAAATACCGGATATCTTGTTTTCAAACAATGCGAAAAATAAAAATCAAACACCTGGGTTGGTGGAAAAGCAGATTATAAATGTCTCTTCTTAGTCTGCATGCTACCCTGTGTGTTGAGTGTGTTTCCGCTGAGAGAGCTGCTTCCTTAGCTTCCAGTGATACCAGTCCCGGCTCTGCTGCTCACCTCTGGCCTTCATCACTAGACATGGTAAACAAGGTGGGACATCTGCAATCACTTTCCACTTGTGAAAACAACGTTTTGAATGGTTTACAGTGTCCTGATGCACCTCCTGCCTGAGATATGGAAATGTTCCCTTTTTTATAAATGAGCTGTGTGTGCAGTCTGTGTTTGTAACTGTTTGTCTAACACATTCCTGATTTAGGAATAGCAGGCTTATTGATGTAGATCCCAGGCTCAGAATATAAGACAGGGCTAACATGTTATTATTTTGTTACTATTGTATGGAGTAAATACAATTTTTTTTTAGTTTGACTTGTTATCTCAAGTCAGATTGAGTGTGGTTTTCTTTGTGGGAATAACTTCTATATGTATATGCGAGTCAACATTTCTCATTAAAAGTGTCCAATGGATACCAACATACCATCTTATCATATTATAATGAGGAACATTTCTTGATTTTAATGAGATATGTTAAAGTGAAATGGGTAATGCTTTAGATTACAGCTCACAACCAGTCTATGCTTGCTTTGGGGGGAATTTAGAGAGAATTTATACTGTAGTTATTATTTAACTACTGGGTACCTATTCTATTACTAGTACTGGGTACAGTATGACCATAAAACTGAACAAAAATCTGGACATTTCAGGGAAAATGGAGTAATGACTTCTGCATCACTTAATATAAATCTGATGTGATTTTGTTTCAAAGCCTACTTAAAATAACTACAGGGTACATCTGTGCATTTACTTCAGAACAAAGGTCCCGGAGACAGTGTATTGTCATCGATAGGCCTACTGTCGGCCTCTGAAGACTGTCTTAGTGTCGTTCACCTCACCAGCAAACTTCATTACTGGATGCTCGTTTATGGCCTCGTGGCTCCGCCTGCCATCGGTGGACGGAATTCACCCACCCTAGATGTCACTCACTTGTGTTTTGGTGGAACCGCAATTTTGAAGTTGTTAAAATGTTAAAAGTCTTCTTCCTGACAATTGTGTTCGACCAGCATTACAGCTCCTCAATGTGCAAGCTTATCTTTTTTCAGCTCTGCATGTGCACGGCCTCCTTTCATCCCAGGAATTAAATACAAATATAGCAAGATAAAACACAAGGTATGAATCACAACGCATATACTATAGTATCTGGTTAATATACACTTCTGACAGCAACATGTGCAGTTAGTTTTTTCTTCCATGTTTTGAGGCAAGTAAAATCGAAACAAACTGTTCTCCGATAATTCTCTGTAGTTACAGAGTAAGTTAGATATATATGCGGTGGTAGTTCTCCCCTTGTTACATTTAGTGACAGGGTAACTACAGGTAAATTTGCTACAACAGCTGATCTTGAAGTACTGTGATTGAAATAAATTTTGTTACCCCACTGATTAATCCAAAATTTTTCATCAGTAGTCGAATGTGTTTCTTGAAGAAAATTAATATGAGCATTCTGACCCTTGTAATATAGAAAAATATCTTTTCTTTTGTTCTTATCCTGAAGATCATTAGTATTTAATAAAATAAACAAAAGTAGATTTTTTAAGGATAAAATAAAATTAGAGCCACTTTAAATTTAAAAATAGAACTGAACATTTTAGCCACATGAAACATTTCTTAAATTGAGTGCTATGCACTGGACTGTTTTTAACTAGCTGCTTTTAATGGTTAGCATAATAGCAAACAGATTGCTCGTTTGCCATCCACAAAGGCGAGTGGACCTCTGAAGCCGGCCTTCTTCCCTGCTTTTCTTGCCTTCTCAGTTGTGGGCCAGTATGTCTCGGCAAGTTTGTCCTCCTTGGTCAAATCTTCCACAAAGCAGATCTGCAGCTTCCCACACACCTTGTGCCGTGAATGTGTTTGGTGAAGTGCACAATGACTTCTGTGAACAGTGTCCACAACATCCTTCATTTTTGGCATCAGATGTGGTACAATTCGGCAAAGGAGGTGGATGACATCCTCTCTTGTGTTTTCTCCCTTCCTCTCTTTGAATCAATTGATTCTCAGATTCCATCGTCTTTTGTATCTCTCAGGTTCTCTCCTTCAATTCATCATTCTCCTTTGTCAGCGGCGACAAAGTTTTGAGCATCTCCTCCACTCAATGTAATGTGCAATGCACAGTTTTCTTTTAACTTGGCCTTTATTTCTTCAAGTTTTTGGTCTTGTTTGTCAAGATGATAAATCAAGGACTGAATGTCAATTAGCAGGGTAGCATTAGATATCTGATCGGACTCCATCTGACCTGTCTTCATTCTTTTGGGGGTTATTAACAGACGCTTTGCTTCTTTAACATATTTGTTTGGTGACTTAGATGCTATACTAATCAAAATGGACAATTGACATGTAGTCATCAAATGTAGTTGTGAAAGGTTCTGTCAGGCAAATCTTGGTATAAAACTGAATTTTCTGGAAAGTTTAGGCCAGCTAACCATAGAGCGTCTACGCAGCCCACCTTGCCCCCTCTCCCAGTCAATTCTGTATCTGGAAAGTAACATTAACTCATATAGCTGTCAGATAAATGTAGTGGAATATTATAAATTTTCTTCTTATCTTGTTTTGTTGAAATATCTCAATAAAAGTACCAGTAACCTACGTAATCTGTATTGTAGTCTACAGTAGTTAGTACGTACTACCTATGTCTGTTGTTTGCTGATGGAAGTTTAATTTTTCAATTCAATTCAATTTTATTTATATAGTGCCAATTCATGACAGAAGTTATCTCATTGCACTTATCATATAGAGCAGTTCTAGACCGTACTCTGTATAATATCATTTACAGAGAGCCAACAATTCCCATCATGAGCAAGCACTTGGCGACAATGGCAGAAAACTCGAGCAGAACCAGGCTCTGGGTGTCGGCCATCTGCCGCTGCCGTGTTGGGTTGAGAGAGAGAGAGAGCAGGAGGTAAGAGAGCATACACAAAACACCAACAAATGCATGTAAAGCAGAGTTAGGGAGATACCCACTGATGATTAACATTCAAAAGAGAGTGCTCTAATTTTTTAATCACCTTAAATCCAGCCCTCTAGACACCCTCCATTCCAAAGCCCTCCAAACCCAAGAGCTGAGCCCAGAAGAGTCCCCGATGTCAGTTGGTGCTGAGACTAACTGCCCCCTCTCAGACATACTCGGACGAGTCTCATAACAACACTGCTTTCCAAACACCAATCAGAGTCAACCAAATTATAACACAATGTAAAGAAACCTATTTGGACCATTGGAAAAAAGAAACTAAAAGCCAAAGTAGATCAGAATGTTATCTGACCCTAAAAAGAGATTATAAATTGGGAGAATATCTCTCTACTGTCAGAGATAGAAAGCAGAGACACATCCTAACTAAGGAAGACAAGACAAGGTAAAACATTCAGTGAAATAAGGAACGTTTACTTTAACAAGTTCATCTCTGGCTTGCTGTGTTCTGCCTCCCACATGATGGTCTTTGATAGATGAATGACTTCCTTTGGAGACCCAGAGCAGCCATTTGTCACAGTAGCCTGTCTGTAGTCTGTTCTCATCACCTTCAACTTTAAAAACAATCACCACGTGTTCGAGTCCAGTCATTTCTCAAACACAGAAAGTCAGAAAAATGTCAGTGGGCCCCATAGATTAATGGACTTGTAGAGTACATTGCGATCCCACTGAAAGTTGCATATTTAATGCCAGAGGGTTGCTCTTGTGTGAAATGTTTTAGTTCAAGCCTCTAGACTTCGAGCGAAAACAGAACATCAGGAGCTATCCCACTTTAGAATTCCCTTTTGCAAATGAACAGTTATTGAGGAGTTTTTTTTTATTTTGTAGTTATCCAAATAGACTTCTGATGAAGCAATTTTTCATTGATGCCACAGCCCTTTTCTATTCATACAGTCTGTGTGGAATCTCCGGTGAGTTGTTGATGTAGCTTGCTAACAGTTAGCATATCGTCTGTGAAGATATGGCAAGGGGAGAAGTTATATGATGCCATTATTTAATTCGTCTAAGAGTATTTATCATAACTAACAAAACAAACAAAAAAAAACAATCGGAGATGAATGTAATGTGAGTTAAGATTTATGAATGTAATTGTGACTTTGTGGCTACATGTATGCAAACAGGGCTAGGTAAGTGGTGTGGGTTTATTGGGCTACACGTGGGAGAATATTTTCAGCCGAGAGGTAACTCTGAGAGATAGTTTTGAGGCTTAATGCCCGAATGAAGAGTTTGGATTGTGAAATGGTGTTGAATGTGTGAATATGTTGCTCACTAACTGTGGTATTTCAAATAATGCCTGTTAGGTATAATTGATAGATCCTATTGAGAATTAAGTTCATGTGTAACTGAGTCGTGCTAAGAATATATATTGGCATGTTAATATTGACTATTCTATGCAGATGTAATAATACTATTGTGTACTGCAGTGAAAATAGGTCATTTACTGTACATAAGGATACATGAAAGATATGAAGAGAAATACTGTACAGCATTTGATTCTATTCCTCTGTATGCAGATTGTTTTTTGTGTTTTTGGATTTTGATTGAGCCAGCGATCTCTAGTCACCCATGCAGGGTGTGGAGCAGCATCCAGGCTTCTTCAATCATCCCACCAGGAGACAAGGATACAGATAAGAGCTCAAGGCTTAAAGCCTACAGACATACACTACACCGGGTAGTAAACTGAAAGACAATATACTGAATTTGACTAACTGAGAGAAAAAAATACTGGTTTACCATTTGGGTTCTGATTTATTATTTTAGTTTGTTATTTTCCTATATGCTGTTTCTCATATGTTGTTGGCCAGTTGAGTATTTGGCAAACTAAGAACATTAGCCTTGGTTCATTCACTCCCAGAGCGACCTGAGAAAAGATCTCAAACCAACACTTTAAATCATACGTGTTACACATACTATAGTGAAGGAGTTGAAATGACAAAATGAAATGACAAAGAAGAATTAGCAACATGGATTACTGAAGAAAATTACTTTTTTTGAACTAAGTCTTATAAGAAACAAAACAAATATGAAGCAATAGAGAGCTTGCCTGCAGGAATGTTTGTTGCAGCTGTGAAACCAGCAGGCAATACTCTGTCGAAGTGAGAGGTTTAAAGAAAAATCATAATCAAGAATTTAAAGTTTCAGAAGATATGATATGCAAATTTTGAACCTACTGTTTAGATCTGAATAATAGTAAAAGTCATCTCCCAAGTCCTCCAAAATAAATGACAAAACATGTTGTTTGTAATTGCCTAAAAAAAGTCTTAAAAAGTCTTAAATCTAACTTGCCTTTAGGAACCGTCTATGATATTATCCCATCTCTCATACTGTGTCACCATTTTGTCTCAGGCAAGCAACACAACAATGCAACCACTCCATAAACTCAATAAACAAACACTGAAGGTACTATCGTAGAAAAGGTTTCAGTCGTAGTCATCTGGACACTGTTTTCAGAATCAAGACATTTTGGCTCCCGAAACGACTGAAACCATTTCTACGATGGAACACTCCTGGACGAATGAGGGACTACACCGTACTGAAGGTACTAGATACAAAATTTTATTCTATAAATCCTCTTTTCAAAACAGTAGGCCTAACGTGTGTGTGTGCGCACACGCGGCACTGTGCACAGTAACATTAAATGTTAGCCTTTACATATAATATCAGTCTAGATTATGTCATATGTCTGGATTGCAGTCTAAGACCAATGTTGTTGAACCATTGCAGCTGTGCATTTGCTGTCTTGAACACACCCCATTCCTCCTGCGAACAATTGACTTGAATCACTCACTTAGTGAGTGAATGATCCCTGCACTTTTTCTCGCAACTGACTGAGAGCTCAACTGAAACGACTGAGAAATAAACAGATCGCTTCAGGAAGTGATTTCGTTCACTTCATTCACACAAAAGATTTTTTCTTTTAACAAGTCATTCGTGAACAACACAACACTAATCTTTTTTTTTGGGGGGGGGCTTTTTTGCCTTTATTGAATAGTGACAGCTTCAGAGAGAGACAGGAAAGGCAGAAGAGAAAGAGGGGATGACATGCAGCAAAGGGTGTGGTAAGGACTCAGCCTTAATGGTTACACACTAATCTCAGGTTTAATAATTCTGGGTTCCTGCACATCCTTAAAAAGTCTTAAAAGGCATTTAATTCATGAATCTAAAAATAAGGCCTTAATTGGCACTAAAATGGCTTAAATCTTTCAAAAGTCTTAAAAATGCTAAGACATGGGAAGTAGGATTTTATGAATCGTTATTTTTTGAAGTTGCATTGTAAAATCTAAAAATAATTGGTAACATCTATTTTTTTTTAAATAATTTACCGATGCCTCTCGCATTAACGTCACGCAGATCAGGATAGCAGAACCAACAACACATGTTTTGTTTCCAGTCGGGATGCTCAGAGCAGAGGATCCACTGTCTGCAAGTTAGCTGTCACTGTATCCTGGACGACATGGGGAAGTGCAAATTCAATGAAAATTGGCTATTTAACCAAGATTTCGCGGCATGGCGGAAACCGGTACAAGGCAATACATACGAGGCTTGGTGTGTATTTTATGCAAAAGGTTTTTCAAACTCAGCACGATGGGAATGAAGGCAGTGGAATCCCACATGCAGAGTGAGAAACATAAAATTGCCAAGAAAACACACCAACAAACGTCAGGTATTTCCCAGTTCTCTTCTACCCTCGTCTCCGCCACGCCTCCACCCCCCTCTATGATACCAGCACCAGGGTCAGCAGCAACATATCTCGAAACAACATTCGGGTATATGCCTACACAAAAAGCAGAGTTACTGTGGTGTCTGAACATGGTGACAAACACCAAGCGTACAAGTCAAATGTTCTTTTATTTTTCATCAATTTTGGTTATTGGCATTAAAAAAGTCTTTAAAAGTATTTAAGTCTAACTTGCCTTAAGCTGTAGGAACCCTGCAGTTAGATCTGCTGTTCATTTGGAGCAGCTACAAACACTTTTGCCTTCAAACGTGGTTGGACGACACCTTGTACAAACTAGTCTGTTTCAAGCACAACACGACCTTTAAACCACTATGTCTCGTTTTTATTTCTAAATACAGGAGATCCAACGTGTTGATGTGGAGGCTTTGGAGTTGTTGGAAGGCACATTTGACGGAGCTGGGCTGAGTAATACATAGCAATGTAAGTAATGTAACTAATTGGTTTTGCTGTTGAGTAATAGGAAATCAGTAATTGATTGTATGTTTCAATTAACTTACCCAACACTGCAGCACAATACAATATTCAGCTCAAATGTTGAGAAGAGTGATGGTTCATGATGGTAGATTGTCCAATTGTAAATACTGGCATTCTGAGAAGAGAGTCCTAATGTTCTAATAAAGACACCAAAAACACAAGACTGTATCTCGCATCAAGTTACTTTTTCTGCATCTCTAACCTGTCTCTGACTTCCCGTCTTATCTCTCCACTGTTGCCTCTCCACCAGTCAGAGGCTTATGTTGTTAAGACCACAGCTGGGTTGGATTTCCAAGTCAAATGTAATTGGAAAGCTGTGTGCACAGTGAAGTCAGAGCTGCAGTCTCCTGTGAGTTCCTTACTTTGCAGGCTGTGACACAACTGTGCAGGAGCACGGCAAGCAAAAAAAAAAGAAAAGAAAAGAGGAATAATGTGTCACAGAGTTTGGTTTCAGTCTTTATTGTATTATAAATTGTTTCAACTCATGCCAGTAGCAATGATTTACACCACTTTAACTCGACACAGAAATGCTGACTCCTTGGATGGAATGAACAATAAACTGGTTATGTCTCTCCTGGCAGAATAAGAATTGCATGGTGATTCTGTGCAAATGTAAAACAAGCAAAGGGTCATGAAATCTAACCATCAGTGTCTTTCAAAAAGTGCTAATCAACATAACAGACACTTTACCGAGACTGACCTCCTCTGTAGACTTTGCTTTGAAAATTGCAGTTAAAACAACCAGATAATACACAGGACAGCACGAGGTCTATCGAATTCACCTTCCATGCACCGTTTCACTCTCTCAGGAGCAGTCTGGGTAGGATAGAGCAGCTGGTTATTTTTCCTTAAGGCAAACTGATTAAGTATTTTTTGGTTATTGAAAGTTTATGGATAGTGATTCTCTTAGTCTCACAGGATACAGACGAAATGAAATTCATTGACGTCACATGTAGCAGTATCTGCAAACAGATAGACGAGGGAGTCAGGGAGGACTTCAAAGAGACAGAGGTTATCTGAGGTGTGCTGAGGATTGTTAAGCCAGGTGCTTTCAAGGACATGCTCACTAATAAAGATGAAATAACAATCTGCTCAAATGTTTCATCAGCAGTTATGCAGCAACAGTGCTATTTGACTCTGGCTCACAAGTAAGCATCATTGACATGATCTGCAGCGTTTGCCTGTGACAGCAGTGACATTTGACATCTGAAGAGAGGGGATTGACTGCTCAACAAAAAGACTGTGCCTGTGACAAACACCCCCTCCCCCGCATACAGGACTTGATTGACTTGCTTGGAGGCTACTGGTTTTCCATCTTTGACAAGGGCAAAGCCTATCACCAAGGCGTCATTGCTGAGGGTTCCAGGCACCTGAATGCCTTCACAACCCCTTAGGGTTTAAATGAATGGGTCAGAATACCCTTCAGGTTGTCGAATCTGCCAACAGCCTTCCAAAGAAACATGGAGTAAATGCTTGAAACACTGAGGGATGAGTGTTGCATCCCTTATCTAGACGATGTCCTCTGCTTCTCCAGGTCCTTTGAAGAGCATGTCGAGGTTCTGGGCCATGTATTCCAAGTCCTGCCCCAGTTGAGGCCAGAAAAGTGTGAATTAGTTTGAAAGGAGGTAAGGTATGTTGGTCGACTGGTGTCTGCAGACGGGGTGGGGATGGATCCAAAAGATGTGGAGGCAGTGCAGGTGTTGAAAGAGAAGACTCCACTGACAGTAGGGGTGTTAGGAGGCTGCTGGGTTTCCTGAGCTATTACCGAGCATACGTGCAAGATTTCTCATGCATAGCCAGACTGCCATATCAGCTGCTCCAGGTGAAGTCCAGTTCACCACAACCCAAGCCTACAAGGGGAAAAACAAAGGGCCCTCAACTGCCTTGACGCACCCCAGTAGAGTGGAACAATGAGCACCAGCAGATCCTTGAGTGCTTCATAGACATCAAAACCAACCCACCAGTACTAGTGTACCCAGACTTCGACCATCCCTTCATACTCCACACCGATGCCTCTTATCAGGGCCTCAGAGCAGTCCTCTACCAAAACCAGGATGGAAAGATGAGGCCGATCGGTCCCGCACACTAACACCAGCAGAGCAAAGTTACCGTCTTCACAGTGGCAAGCTTGAGTTCCTGACCTTGAAGTGGGCAGTATGTGACAAATTTAGGAACTACCTGTGTTCTTCGTCCATACTGATAACAATCCCCTGACTTACATGATGAGCACTGCTAAGCTGAATGCAGTGGGCCATCGTTGGGTAGGGAAGCTTTCAGACTTCTGCTTTGAAACAAGATACAAGCCAAACTGAAGACACCCTTTCTTGTTGTCCCCTTGACATCAACGCCTACATGCACCGGTTGTAGCGGAATCGTGCTACCATGAGTTCCCTTGGCCCTGAGACACATGCTGAGACCACATTTTCAGTTTATATTCTTTATTTATTTCTTTTTCTCCACATGCAATCTTTCCGTCAGCACCCAACTGCCTCTGCTTCTCCCCCATTGTGTCCAGTATGCTACTGTATTTAGGGAGAGCATAATTAGTTAACCGGGTTCAGCTGTGCCAATTACCTCTCCCTGATGCTGCTCACCTGAGCCACTCCACCACCTCTCCCTCTGCAACTGACAGCTACCCATCCCCACCGCCCAACTTAGGCTGGCGAGCCATCCAGCCTAACCTACTCCCCCCGGCCTATGGATCACTTTGAAATGAAAAGGCTGGAGAGCCAGATACCACCGGGTGATCCGGGCGTTGACATCCTTCATGCGGTGGAGCCACTGGAGGTGGAGGTAATACCACAGGGCCTCGACTACCCAGGCACTCTTTTTCGATTGTACTGTACCTGGGCTCCCTCTCTGACAGCTTCTGGCTGATGTATACAACAGGGTGGCCAACACCCTGCACCTGCTGGGACAAAACAGCCCCCACTCCTCTGTTCGATGCATCAGTCTGCAGAACAAAAGGGAGAGAAAAGTTAGCTGTGTGGAGGAGAGGCTCCCCACAGAGGGCTTGTTTTACCCTCTCAAACGCCAGTTGGCACCGCTCCGTCCACTGGAACGGATCAGAGACACCTCACCGGGTGAGATTGGTCAAGGGACTGGTCAGCTCTGCAAAGTTGGGAATGAATCGGCGGTAATAGCTGGCCAGCCCCAGGAATGACCTCACCTCTTTTTTTGACTTGGGCTTCGGGCAGGCGGCAATTGCAGCCGTCTTGTCTACCTGGGGGCGCACCTGCCCTCCACCCAAATAGTACCCCAGATACCGTACCTCCCTCCATCTAAACGGGTTGGCGGTGAGACCGGCCTGCCTCAATGACCCGAGCACCGCAGCCACCCGCCGCATATGCTCCACCCAGCTGTCACTGTGGATGATAAGGTCATCTAGGTAGGCGGCCGCATATGCAGCGTGCGGACACAGCACTCGGTCCATGAGACGTTGGAAGGTGGAAAATTGGGTAAAGTGTGGTAAATTGGTACAACCCGTATGGAGAAGGTCGTCTTTCCCTTATACCCTGGAGACAAGGGAATCTGCCAGGAGCCCTTGGTCAAATCTAGCGTTGTGAAAAAATGAGCAGTGCCTAACCGATCCAGGAGCTCATTGACCCAAGGCATTGGATAGGCATCAAATCGTGACACATCATTCACTTTGCGGTAGTCCACACAGATCAGTATGGTCCCATCCTTCTTGCCTACAAGAACGATGGGGCTACACCAGGCAGTGTTGGACTCTATTACCCCCATCATCAGCATGGCCTTTAATTCTTCCTGAACCATTTTCCATCTGTGCCCAGGCAACCAGTTGGGCAGTGAACGCACCGTCACTCCCGGGTGAGTCTCAATGTGATGCACTATGAGGTTGTTGCGACCTGGAAGGGGAGAGAACACGTCGGCAAAACGCTGTTGCAACTCGGCAACATCTGTTTTCTGAGACAGTGTGAGATGGTTGTCAAAAGGGAGCAAGGCGGCACTGGCCGATTTTGAAACCTCAGGCCCAAACTCATCTCTCTCACTCACCGTTGTCACCAGAGCAACAGGCTCTGCCTCTGTCCATGCTTTTAGGAGGTTGAGGTGGAAGATCTGCATTGCCCCTCCCCTATCAGACTCCTTCAGGGTCCTTGCCACCTGGCGAGTAATTTGGAGCTAGACGAAGGGAGCAATACAAGCACTTTATCTCCCAGAATTGTCTTAATCTAGCCCCTCTGTTGTACAGGCGTTGTTGACGCTCCTGAGTCTGGAGCAAATTCTCCCTTGACAACTGCCCTAACGTGTGGAGTTTTGCTCTCAGGTCCAGGACGTGCTGAACTTTGTTTTTACTGGGGCTTGGACCAACCTCCCAGTTTTCTCTAACTAGGTCCAAGACCCCCTGTGGGTTTCTGCCAAACAGCAGCTCAAAGGGAGAAAATCCCGTGGAGGCCTGGAGTACCTCCCGCACAGCAAACAACAGAGGATCTAGCCACCTATCCCAATTGCGCTCATCCTCGTGCACAAATTTATGGATCATGGACTTCAAAGTTTTGTTCAGATGCTGAACGAGCCCATCGGTCGGAGGATGGTATACACTGGTTCGAATCGACTTGATGCCCAATAATCCATAAAGATCTCTCAGTGTGCGTAACATGAATGAGGTGCCCTGGTGAGTCAGGATCTCTTTCAGGATCCCGACTCGGGAGTTGACCTGAAACAGTGCCTGCGCCACACTCTTTGCAGAGATGGTGCGCAATGGCACTGCTTCAGGATATTGGGTTGCGTAGTCCACTAACACTAGCACAAAGCGATATCCACGTGTGCTCCGGTAATATGGCCCGATGAGGTGTTCAAATGGGACCTCCATCAATGGTAATGGGTGCAAAGGCGCTCTCGGGATGGCTGGTTGGTTAACCATCTGACATTTGGGGCAAGACGCACACCAATGGTGAACGTCTCCCCAAATCCCAGGCCAATAGATTCGGGCCATTATCTGGTCTAGTGTTTTACTACACCCCATATGCCCGGCCATCGAGGCGTAATGAGATGCCTGGAAAACTATTTCCCGATGGCAGTCTGTCCCTGCAGTCTGTCCCTGATCACTGAAAAGTGTGGATATGACTGGGCTGCGTCAGGGCGCACCACATGACCATCAATTTTTATCACTTGGTCGAAGGCAGAGTGTGTCGTCACGAGACTGCTCCAGTGGAAAATCTTGTGTGGAGGGTAACACAGGAGTCTGCAGCGTCTCCTGTGGAGGTGCCGCTGGTTCCCCCTCCCTATCTGCAGCATCGGACAACCTTGCGTCGCCACTGAGCACAGCACACACATCCCATGTCCCTGACGGTCGTGCACGCCTCCCCACTCAGTGCCTTACATTTTGAAATGTTCTCCTCTCCTCGCATGTCTTTGTTTTACTTCCTGTCTTTGTTTGCTTTTCCCATCAGTTTTGATTTTTTTGCCCCGCCCTAATTAATTGCACCTGTGTCTTGTTGTCTCCCCTACCTAAGTGTATTTAGTCCAAGTTTTTCCTTTGTTCAGTGTCAGTTTGTCATTTGCACATTGCATGTGGTTTCCCTTATACTCAGCTTGGATTTTTCTTCTGTTCCTTTTTGACCTTGCATGGATTTTGGGATTTTCTACCTTGCCTGCTCCTTGTCGAATTTGTTTGCTTGTCTTGGACTGCCTTCCCAATTTGGACCTCTGCCTGCCTGACTATCTGTGTAAGCCTTTCCTTTATAATAAACTGTGTCTGCTCTGCCTCTAAATCTGCCTTTGGGTCCTATTCCCTGTTTCCCTGTATGACACCCACACAACAGGTTACGTTAATAACATGCCATCAGATTTTGGGTATCCTATAGGTTTGTGTGTTTTGATATTTTTGTATGTTATTGAGAGTTCACACAGCTTAACGGAATATTTTTAAATTGAATTACTAACTAACTGTAGCCACTTTTGTTTGTGGGCGAGTGTATGTGTGTGGTATACCACAAAATTGTGCGACTATTTTTGTTTTTAATTAGCTTGTTGTTTAAGTTAGCTTAGTCATTTTCTTTGATTTCCAGGGTCTAATATCATCCCTAATATAGGTGACAATCACATTATTTTATTTTTCATATGTATTGTGTGAAGAGGAATGGTAAATGTTAGCAGCACCCAGGTGGAACTCTTGGCATGGGAGCAGTTGCCACTCGGGTTGTCTCGGTAAAACTTCCGCCCACACCCCCAATGCAATCTGGATGACAAACTGAACAGGCCATGTCTTCATTGCTGCTAAACCTTATCTATATTTTACAGACTTCTCTTTTGTTTCTGTGGCACCAACTGTGGGACCTGTAACAATAATAGATCAACTGACTGATGTCTGCATGTTTTGAAAGAGCAGTGTAGAGATTTATTATTTATTATTCATTTTGCTCACCTCTCTTCACTCTTAAAGCAAGACTCTTCATCACAACGGCGCCACAACCTGAAGTGTTTAGATGTCATATGAGATGGTGGTCCCTCGGGGCTAGTGTTATGCTCAAGGAATGATAATGATGTAATGACAATGATCCACCACACCAGTCACAATAAATTATCCGCATCTTTCCTGACTGCAGATTTGGGAGTTTTCCACACTAAAAACACAGGAGTAAAAAATGGTTTCATTATATTTGTGCTTGTTCAATCACAGTGGCAGGGCAATGTTTCAATTTTATTTTTAATTTTTTAACAAGTGTGCGTGCAAAGCAATGTGAGTGCAAAGCAATTATTGAAAATTCCTCTCAATTTGTTTGACTAATGAAAATTGTGTGTTGTGTTTTCATGCCCAAATCCCCTGCTTGTCCTCAAAGTAGTCTTTCACTGTTGCTGAGAATGTTTTACTGTAGGCCAGGCCTACAGCTGGTTGTGGCTATCACGGAGAAGCTTGTAGCCACCACAACACAAGCAAGTCATAGCAACAATAATGGAGGAAAGCAGTAAAACACGACAGTATTGACCTTATCGCCGACCATTTCTTCGTTTGTTCCTTTTCCACTTCGGTCTCTTAACTTTCAGTTTATCACGGGCAATAGAAAACAAAAGTCTCAGTCCAGATCAGTTCATACAACCTATTATAAATTTCTCAATGTTGGGAACACCCATCATATGGTGCTGACACAACACTGATGTTCATAGTTTAGTAATATTCTTTCCCCCCTTGTGTTTGGAACACCCCACTGCAAACTACAATCTCAATAATAATCATGTAGTTAAATGAATACCTCTGACAGTATCAATCAAGAACATCATCACTTGTAAAGGTAGAACTGATGGCAAAGCTGTTGTATTGTATTGCATTAGATTTTACAGGTATACCTAATAAAGTGGTCACTGAGTGTATACTTTTTTCTTTTTTTAAACTATATTTAAACAATGTCTAAGAAAGTCATTCTAGCCTGTAATCTGACTGAAGTGCCATTTTATCATTAGTCAAATACTTTTAGGTGGTGTACCTTTTTATGGAAAATGCATTTAATAAGAAAAAAAACTTTTTGATGGCAAAAATAACAAAATGCTCCATCCAATTTTAAACACATATTCCAGCAACACTGTATTTGAAATAATAAATAAATGGGCAGTTATCAGCTGCCACTGAATGAACAAACTGAGTAATATTATGTATTAAGACACACCTGCGGTTGTTGTTTGTGGTCCGGGGGGCAAATCAGACTGCAGGATGGGCTCAGACCAGGCAGGAGAACTGTGGCCGGTGGCAACTTTAACACTTCAGTATCATCATTACCAGGGACAATGCAGGGTTTCCTATGTTGTTCGGCTTTCAGACATTTTAATGTCCAGGACTTGCTTTCTTACATTATGTTTATGTAAAATTGCAGCAGCACCCATGTAGAGGCATTATGCAATCAGGTGAGAGTCACAAACTAATAAGAAGGCTAATGGGAAGCAGGTGTGCAAGACTGCAGGCTGCCTCCACATTTTGAGATTATGGTGCTTTGTGTGCTCCCTCCATGTTGGTGGGACTATTGCGCTATACACTTGTGGCTCTAGTAAGCCAAACCTGTGGTTTTTATCATCAATTACGTTTTATATTCAGTTTAGTGTTTTGTTTGAGTAATGAAGGGGTGCAAGCACCCTGAGGTATTGAACTTTTTAATCATTATGATAAAGTGGTTCTGCCATAACTCTTATTGTAGGTTGAGAAGCTGAAAAGAGATAATCAGTTAATAGCCACTCGTGGCAGTTATCCCACACTGACCGTTTTTTTTTTTTTTTTTTGAAGCCTCCGTCTCAATTCAACTGTTAATTTCAGGTATTTACCACTCCTAGGAGTAGCATAATAATCAGTCTGCACTTTCATGTAGATGCACAATGCGCGCCCATAGAAAATGTGCTGCCAACTGAAATACTATGGTATACGACACTTTTTTTTTACTACTTAGTTTTACTACTTAGTTCTGAGTAAACGTAGCTGTCCCGCATTGTATTCACTTTATTTGCTGCATTTTCGCGACCTGACTGTCAGGACATAAAAGCTGGCCACTGGGAACTCTTCCCAGCTGGTGATACGATGGTGCCAGACCATTAAGAGCTTTGTATATGAGGAGAAGGATTTTAAATGCTATTCTAAATTTTGCAGGGAGTCAGTGCAGAGAAGTTAATATTAGAAAGATATGATCTCTTTTCCTAACATAAGCATAGCTTAGCCAACAGAACCATATCATCTGCAAAGAACAGAGACATTTGTGAAAATCACAAACAGAATCAATGACAAGGGACAACCCTGTCGGACATCCACTGAAAACATATTTGACTACCTGCCGAGAATTTGGACACAGCTCTTACTCCAGTTATATAAGGGCCGGATGGCTCGTAGCAATGGCCCTGGGAGACATGGTCGTAAGCCTTCTCCAAGTCCACAAAACACATGTAGTCTGGATGAGTAAACTCCCATTAACCTTACACTTGATACAGTTATTGTGTAACAAGCTAATTATTCTAAATTTTAAATAAAATATATACAGTGGTGTGAAAAAGTGTGTTCCCCTTTCCTGATTTCTTTTTTTTTTGCATGTTTGTCACACTTAAATGTTTCAGATCATCCAAAAATATTTTAATATTAGTCAAAGATAAAACAAGTAAACACAAAATGCAGTTTTTAAATGAAGGTTGTTATTATTAAGGAAACACACAATCCAAACCTACATGGCCCTGTGTGAAAAAGTAATTGCCCCACCTGTTAAAACATAACTTAACTGTGGTTTATCACACCTGAGTTAAATTTCTCTAGCCACACCCAGGCCTGATTACTGCAACACCTGTTCTCAATCAAGAAATCACTTAAATAGGACCTGCCTGACAAAGTGAAGTAGACCAAAAGATCTTCAAAAGCAAGACATCATGCCGAGATCCAAAGAAATTCAGGAACAAATGAGAAAGAAAGTAATTGAGATCTATCAGTCTGGAAAAGGTTATAAAGCCATTTCTAAAGATTTGGGACTCCAGCGAACCACAGTGAGAGCCATTAGCCACAAATGGCGAAAACATGGAACAGTGGTGAACCTTCCCAGGAGTGGCCGGCCGACCAAAATTACTCCAAGAGCGCAGCGACGACTCATCCAAGAGGTCACAAAAGACCCCACAACAACATCCAACGAAGTGAAGGCCTCACTTGCCTCAGTTAAGGTCAGTGTTCATGACTCCACCATAAGAAAGAGACTAGGCAAAAATGGCCTGCATGGCAGAGTTCCGAGACGAAAACCACTGCTGAGCAAAAAGAACATTAAGGCTCGTCTCATTTTTGCCAGAAAACATCTTGATGATCCCCAAGACTTTTGGGAAATACTCTGTGGACTGACGAGACTAAAGTTGAACTTTTTGGAAGGTGTGTGTCCCATTACATCTGGCGTAAAAGTAACACCGCATTTCACAAAAAGAACATCACACCAACAGTAAAATACGGTGGTGGTAGTGTGATGGTCTGGGGCTGTTCTGCTGCTTCAGGACCTAGAAGACTTGCTGTGATAAATGGAACCATGAATTCTGCTGTCTACCAAAAACTCCTTAAGGAGAATGTCCGGACATCTGTTTGTGATCTCAAGCTGAAGCAAACTTGGGTTCTGCAGCAGGACAATGATCCAAAACACACCAGCAAGTCCACCTCTGAATGGCTGAAGAACAAAATGAAGACTTTGGAGTGGCCTACTCAAAGTCCTGACCTGAAACTTTTTGAGATACTGTGGCATGACCTTAAAAAGTCAGTGCATGCTCGAAAAAACACTCCAATGTGGCTGAATTACAACAATTCTGCAAAGATGAGTGGGCCAAAATTCCTCCACAGTGCTGTAAAAGACTCATTGCAACTTATTGCAAACGCTTGATTGCAGTTGTTACTGCTAAGGGTGGCCCAACCAGTTATTAGGTTTAGGGGGTAATCACTATTTCACACAGGGCCATGTGGTTTGGATTTTGTTTTCCCTTAATAATAACAACCTTTATTTAAAATAACAACCTTTATTTAAAATTTTTTTGTTTACTTGTGTTATTTTTGAATAATATTTAAATTTGTTTGATGATCTGAAACATTTAAGTGTGACAAACGTGCAAAAAAATAAGAAATCAGGAAGGAGGCAAACACTTTTTCACACCACTGTATATATAGAGAGCTGGTCTTGAAGATCTGTGGCTAACTCATCCACTCAATCAGCTACTGTATTCCTCCTTAGGCTGACGTTTGCGAATGCTTTCTTTTTTTTTTTGGGTACACTATGTCCCAAACTTTAAGCATACAAGGCTCAGTAAATGGTCAGCCTGATTTGGCAATTTCTTCTGCCACTATGAAACTGGCGTTCACTGCAGCATCACTCAGCTTTTGCCCTGCTGTGCCGAAAGAGTCCTCTTTAAAAGTGTTTTGTTTCATAATGCCTCGTTATATCACAGCTACATCGTCCCCCCAAAACAAGACAAAGTGGTTCATCCCTGTTGTAGGTAAACAGGTATTCAATCTCCCATCTACCTTGGAACCCCCTGTTTTCAGTATCAACTTTTCTTTATTTTCTTTTAGCCATTTTATTTAATTTAAAAAGTTTTAATGAGCTGAGCTGCTGTTTTTTTAAGTGAGTGAATGAGTGAGTGAGTGAGTGATTGATCGTTGAGTCGTCAGAGCACTGTTTTTTTAAAAGGGTAACCATGGCAACATCTCGCACAGACCCCACTTGTTCTGCTGTTTTGTAACACTTACATTTTCAGCAGAAGGCCGGTTGGTTTAGAAAGCAGAATGTTGCTGGGGATTGTTGTGGAATCGGGCCAGTAGCCTATGGGCTATTAATAGAAAATCACACAAAAAATTGTGCCTTGAGTTTGACATGTCTTTTAGGACAACTGTGATCAGGTTTTTAATCTGGGAGGATTTTCAGAAATGTTTGGCTGAGACCCAGCCCTGCCCTGGAAGAATTTACCTGTACCCATTTCATGTGGTGACCCCCCAATACAAAAATAGTGATGGCTTGGATTCGTAATTCAGTCATGTCCATGACACATCCAATATGTTGAATGTCCACAAGAAAAGTCATGTCCTTATCATGTTTCTTTTATTTTTGAACATTTAGTAAAAATATTCCCAATTACCTGGTAGAAAAGTCAGAAATGGAAAGTTAAGTTACTCTGCTAACATGTCTGCAGTAGCAGCGGAAAAGGCAGAGTGGGGCCACTAGCCTATGACGAGACAGAATTAGAGCGGAGACTTTCGTGTCTTCTTTGACAGACAATCCAGATGTGATATTTTGTGTTGTTCAGTTGCACATGCAGCTCATTGCATAAGGAGGTCTGGTTCCAAAATCAATATAAACAGTCTGAGAAAAATAATGATTTCCATTTCTTGGCATGCATAACATCAAGGACATTTCAGTTATAAAATATATTTCTTTACCTTGATTATATTTTGTGTATGTTGAAGAACATACAGTGATGTGAGTTTATCCAGGTGAGACTGAGTGCACAGCTAAAATCCCTTTAGCTTCTTCCAGTCATCACTCATTGTCATGATAGAAATTGTTTCTCCAGCCAAAAACAACAGCACTGACTGCTGATGGTAGAGGCTCATCATACTGTATACTTTATGAACCTGCAAACAAGTTATTTCCACTACCTTACTTTGCTGAGTATAAACATGTTTTTCTACAAAAATTTCACTAAATACACCAAACTTCTCAAATGTATCACTAGTTGTCTTTATGAGAACAACCTTAAAACTATTTTGTGTATATACAGTATAAAATTTAACAAAATAGTGATCAAAGTGGGGCAATATCTAATCAAAGAATAAGTAACATATCTAAGAATAAGATTCAGCATTAAGTACCAACTTTCATTACTTTGTAGTTTTCAATACAGCAATAACTGCAAACACAGTTCGGCCTGTACTGAAAAATTATTGAGGTTCAATTCCCAGCAGGAGCGTCAAATGCAGTGTTCTACAGGAAAACTGCACTGTGTTTATGTTTGAGTTTCTTTCCGGCACATTCCTGACAACAAACAATCCCACTTTCATTATACCTTCAAAAGCATGACTCATACCAAGTGTTATTAGAAGATGAAAAGGTAATGAAAAAAACTCAAGAAGTCTCAACTTGATTATAATTTATCCAGGACTGATTCCCATGTGTCTTAACATGTTATTTGGTTTAAGATGGTCCTCCAGAGAATATCAGGAAAAACCACAAAAATTGTTTTATTCACATAATGATTTCATCTACCGTTGTTACTCAAACGTTTCTGGTGTGTCATTATAAGCACTTGTGGGCAAAGTGAGTACTTGAGAATTTATGTGGAAAATTCTTGATTTGTTTTCTTCTTTGTTGGCAACAGTCCCAGAATGTTTACCAACAGAAAATGAGAATGAACTGCTTGATATTTCTTGAAGACACAAGCCTCTGCCATGCTGAACATAACAACAAAACAGAACGTTGATATTGAACAATTCTGCAAAGTCATGGATTATGTTATTGTGTCCATTACTAACATATTTAAAATTATTTCTTTCTTCAACATCTGCGCATGGCAACCATGATATGTCTACGATTGTGGTTATGACAAATAAACCATGATTAAGGTTAGGCAACTAAACACTTGGTTAAGGTTAGGGAAAGATTGTGGATACACTTAAAAACCAAAGTTCGATTGTGACAGGACACAAACTCTGGTCTCCTGCAAGAAAGTCAGATGCGCTACAGGCCCTACCACCCCAACCTCCACAGCCTGGTATGGCCAGGGTTAGGCAAGTAAAAGATATAATATTATTATTATTATTATTATTATTATTATTGTTATTGTAGTTACATTTAAAAAGTTAAACATTAACTGTTGGATTGTAACAGAATGTAAACTCTTCTTCGGCCTTCTGCTGTAAAGTTGGATGTGCTACACATCCATCCATCACCCCAACCTACACTCCCTTGCTTTCTGCCTTGCTTCAGAAAGAGCACACTACTTCCTGCAATGTGCAGTGAATGCAGTGAACAATGCCAAAGACTTGAAATCATGCGTTGCACAATCGTCTAATATGAACGGAATTCCTTGGGACACAGGGCAGATTGGATCAATATGATATACTTTGTGTAGTAAATCTGCCCTATAGGCTTGAGCTACAGGTAATACTATGATCTATAATAAGCTGCTGGTTGGTGATTTCAAGCCCTTTGTATATATGGCCTTCCTAGAGTTTATATGCATACTATTCTGTATTAATGTTGACTTGGCTGGGAGTATTCAACATATACAATAGAGTGTAGTTTCAATAGATAGTTTGATCTTTGCATAGTGTAGAGACATAAGTCCTTAAGCAGATACAATATATAAACAACTATATCATCATTAGTGTCAACCTACATATCTGCATATTTCAATTACTGAAATCCAGGATGACATTATGGATAAAATGTGCCTGACAGCACTGTGCAATGCAATAAGCATGGTGTGCTGACACGCTGGCTTGAATCAGGACAAATATACAGTGGGGTGAAAAAGTGTTTGCATGTTTGTCACACTTAAATGTTTCAGATCATCAAACAAATTTAAATATTAGTCAAAGATAACACAAGTAAACACAAAATGCAGTTTTTAAATGAAGGTTGTTATTATTAAGGGAAAACAAAATCCAAACCTACATGGCCCTGTGTGAAATAGTGATTACCTCCTAAACCTAATAACTGATTGGGCCACCCTTAGCAGCAACAACTGCAATCAAGCATTTGCGATAACTTGCAATGAGTCTTTTACAGCGCTGTGGAGGAATTTTGGCCCACTCATCTTTGCAGAATTGTTGTAATTCAGCCACATTGGAGGGTTTTCAAGCATGAACTGCCTTTTTAAGGTCATGCCACAGCATCTCAATAAGATTCAGGTCAGACTTTGAGTAGGCCACTCCAAAGTCTTCATTTTGTTCTTCTTTAGCCATTCAGAGACCCCAGAACAAAATCAAGACTTTGGAGTGGCCTAGTCAAAGTCTGACCTGAATCCTATTGCGATGCTGTGGCATGACCTTAAAAAGGCAGTTCATGCTCAAACATTTAAGTGTGACAAACATGCAAAAAAATAAGATATCAGGAAGGGGACAAACACTTTTTTACACCACTGTAGGCTCAAGGCTAGCCTAATTCAGTGTTCTCCTGATATGAATTCAGTATATTGTAAATGCAAACGGAGCCTGTAGTCTGGTCTGAAAAGAAGAAATTCTTTACTATTCTCTCTGTCACATTAAATGGGTAACAATTTCATTTTAAATATGCTTAAATAAAGTCAGATGTGCATCAGAATATTTCAGATATAAAGCAAGGAATCCATGTCTTCCTTTTGTTAGACTGAAACTGAATAATGTGTTGGTGCTTTTCTGGAGAAAACTTTGATAGGCAGAAATGCCCAACTTACAATAAACCACTTGTTCTAGCTGTCTGTCATTCTTAACATCTTTCCTGTGCAGATGGTAGGTTAATTGGGGAATTAGTTGGTGGCCCATGTACTGTATTAGCTGACTAGGTTCTTTACCACAGAGGACTGTTGATTAGCATGATCACATATACAATTTTATATACAACATGCTATTATACACCTTTATTGTACATATAGGTATTGTACAAAAATATAATTTATGCATTGGAACACATTTTAATATACACAAGGCTTTGAAATGGATTCATTCATTCACTGAAATATTGATGTGTGCTTTCAACAATTACTGATTAAACTAACCCCATTCATAAGGGAACAACATAATAATCAAAATAATATGTTGAATGTTTCAGTGACTGTGACAAATTGTGAGTTTTAAAAAATAATGCTGAGTTACTGCTTGTGAGCGTATGCTGATGTAGAGAGGCAGGTTAAATATTGTCCCTGTGGAGAAAACACAGTTATGTGATTGTGGTGATGTTTCAACAATATGGGTTGAGGTGGTGGAGTCAGATGGCAGCAGCCTCCACATCACACAACATGCACATGTGTGAGCAACATGCTCAACCAAAGTCTTTCATGGTCGACACAAACTGGCTATGAAAACCATCCTCAATTGTGACAGGATAATGAAAAGCAATGTCCACACCTGCAGAACAGACACAGCTGGTACCCCTTGCGTTCATTGTTTGTGCAAGCAGTTTCGCGATTATTCATCCATCAGTCTGATGACAACGCACTGAGCCATCTACAGAAAAGTAGATATACATGCTACTTTTCCAAATAAGGGGATGCCTTGTGTAAAGACAACGTATGTCCACCTTTCGGATTATGAGCATGGCACTTATATGTTCATTTCATAGCAGGCCCACTGTGCAGAGTTGCTGTCCTCTTGTCTATTTCAGACGCTGCTAGGGGTGGCCTCCTCTGCCTGATGGGAAAGAAAATACACAGAGACACTTAAGGACACATAAAATTAGGTGTTGCTAATTTAGCCATAATTCACAAAATGGTAAAGACCACCATGAACCAACAGCTTTTCCTCCAATATGTTTAAATCTTTGTCCAATTTTGAAAGTGTTTATATTTTGTTTAACTAATGGTTAGGGTTAGTTTCACACATGAAAGATTTTTTAACATCTGTCTTTATACAATACTCTCATGCCCATAACACATTGAAAGAGTCAATGGCTGAAGACTGTCCCCCACTTCATGGCCAGTATGGACAAGAGAAACGATTACAGTGGCCAGTAACTCTTTCAGTGCACATATGGCCATGTCAATATTGTATAAAGATAGACTTGAAAAACTCCTTTAACCGGTAATGCAGGATAAGCATTGTTGTGATAGTTACCTACAGGTAAATATACCTTGTGCACTGATTTGGAGCGGTGGTTTTAATTTTTGATTTGATCAATTCAATATGTGTGTTTTCAGAAGCTATGGTGTTATGGGTTGAAGACATGTTCACTATTGGCATCTCCTTAAAAAGAACATTTTTGTATTATTTATGACAAATTTCCACTGAATGTCGTATTTTTTTGTTGTGGTACAGTTACCTGTCCATGCAGAAGCTGCTGCAGTCAGAGTCAGTCTGTTGTGCACACACACAGCGCTGGGCCACTGCCCCCCTCCTCCCACGCTCATTCCCAGTGGAGCGCCTTTTACGCAGGGAACCGTGGTAACTGGACATACCATATGGTACAGTGTGCCTAAGAAAAGACACACACATATAGTGCACTGAGTGACCAGACAGATACAGTAGGAACCCCTGTACATTAGACTTGATATTATACTTCACCTGTACAGCCCTAAGGCAAGGGTATACTTCTTTACAAGGCTTTAATGTTCATTTCTGATACTGCGTCAGGGAGAAATTTTGACTCTATAGTGCTTTTTAGAGGGCTGTTGTCAGTGGCAGTGGTATAAAGGGCTGCATTATACTGAGAGGTGTTTCTAATATTTTGTCCACCACCATTTGGATACAAGATGGGGGCAGAACACAGGAAACATCATTCAGAATAACGACTTGATTCCACCAGAGCTGATCGCGGCCACTCTAGACAATGCTTGCGATTCCACCAGATGTGTCGCGGTGCGTTTCAGAAGCGGCCCCGAAAATACGCGCCTAGTCTATTTTTTGACGGAAGCTGCGTCAAGCTGCACAGAGCAGATCGAGACCAAAATTATCATATTTAACCACTTCAAAAATAGTGTCTACAACAATTTAACATAAGCTTCGCACAGGTATTTATATTTATTAGAGAACTGTTGTTGGATTGTATAGATTGTAAAGGTGTACCTACTAAACTGGTAAGTCAGTTTATTTTAAATTCATTACATTAGTAGATTTAAAGTAAGCAAATCAACATTCCCTTTTACACAAGGTTACTTTGGCAGATGGCAGGAAAAGGTAAAAGTTGTAAAGGTTCAAGGTTTTAAAATGATTTAAACCAGTAAATTCATGTTTGATGATGCCCGGTAACTTTGATCAGGTCAGGCTGTCTCTTTTTTACAATCATTACAGCATAAAAAATACATTTCATTGCATATTGAGAGCTGGCATTATTATCACTCAAGACAGTTGCCCCCAGCCCTGGTGGTCTGGCATATTCACACACTGTGTGATGCTTGTCTATAAAAAACCTTCTGTCTACAGCTCACTCTGAGCGCCCCACACTTTTACACCATGCGTGCTGGGCAGGACGTGAAAATACCAAACTAAAGGGCATTTCAAGGTTAGGAAAAACATAGAGGCAGTGATGTTAGTCAGTGTCTGTACTGAACAGCATGACCAAGCAGCTTTCATGCATAAAGAGAGCTAGAAAATACTAGAATGAGAAACAGGTTAAAGGATAATTCCAGTTTATTACAACTTGGGTCTTCTTTTCATATTTTTGGTCATCAATTTTATCTGTTATGATAACACTTCGATAACACTAAGTTTGTTTACAACTTATCGGATCGGCTGCTCGTGTCTCTTGCCCCGCCGGACTTTGTTGTGGCGCTGCCACCACGTTCCCAGATCTCTGCAGTTAACTTGGTGAGCACAATGCTATCATTACCAGAAGGAATGATGACCAAAACCACAAAAATAACATCCAACAAACCAGTTTTTCTTTCATTTCAGACATGCAGCTTGTGTGCTTTGCTGCTCTCACAGCATGCACACAACATGCACGTGGTGAGTTCATCACACTGACCCTGCACTCGAGTCTTGTTATCTTCTCTCCACATGGCTGTAAATTGCTATAAAGAACAAGTTATGAAAAATGGAACAAACTACTGAACTTCACAGTGAACTAAAAACCATGTCGTACCACCTGTTGTTTTTGGACCACACCACTTCTCAAGGTCCAGTAAGATAATCCCAGATGGTCTGGTACTGCCCATTGTTCCAATGGCCCATTATTCTGAAACGCCAATGTCCAACTATTTTTCAACCTCCACTAAACAGTAAATGGTTAGTAAAGACAACAATCTAAGCCAAAGGGGTTTCAATCAATATATTACTGTAAATGAGGAGATGAGACAGGGCAAGACATTTTCTGATTATATATATATATATAGTGTGTGCAAACCTGAAACCATTTACTTTTTACTGTCATTTTAGGTAACCTGCACCCAGAGTCTTGAGTGCAGCAAATCTAACCCTTTTTCAATTCATCCTCTACTAACAAAAGCTTCAATCGCAGCTAAAGATTTGTGATCACCAGCTGCTAGTAAGCTACACATCTGAAATCATGTCTGTATTTGACCCTTATGTTTGAGCTTTACCTTTCGACTTGAGGTGGAGGTTAACGCTGTATCACTGTAAAGCCTAAATTCTAACGTCAAAGGGTGACTATTGAGGCCAAATGGTTAGAAATACTTTTCAATTCAAGTAAAAATGGAATTCATTTCCAATAAACATGGAATTGTGGAATTATAGCTCAGATGAAAGCTGAGAACTCAAACAAGTTAAAAAGTGAACAGGTGCAGAGTGATACATTCCGCCCTGTTTCCTAAGTCATTTATTCATTCAGTATGTCCTGTTTTACTTTGTTACTCACCTCTCCTCTCATTGCAGATCACTTCACTTCCTGACCTTGTGTTCTTTCCACCTGGCTGATTTTCTGCCCCACCATTATTAGTTGCACCTGTGTCTTGTTATCTCCCCTCACTTGAGTATTTAGTTTGTGTGTTTCCCTCACTCTGTCTAGCATTCCAGCCTTATTTCCCTGTGCTTAGTATATTCCTGTTTTTGTTTTTTTTTAGCTTTTGCCTGTTTTCCCTGACCTCGCCTTAGCCTACTCCTCACTGCATTTGTTTTCCTGTCTCTGACTGATCACCTGTTTACCAAACGTAAAGACTGTTACGTTTCCACCATCCTGTTTCTGAGTCGTGCATTTGAGTCCGTCATTACACAGAGCACGTATGGGCTGCATTATACTGCTCATATGGGGCATGAGGGGTGACTGTGGCTTAGTGGCGGCGGTTCGATCCCGGCTTCCCCCAGCCCACATGTCGAAGTGTCCTTGAGCAAAACACTGAACCCCAAATTGCTCCCGAGGGCTGTGCCTTCGGTGTGTGAGTGTGTGTGAGTGCATTACTTTCTTTCAACTGATGAGCAGTTGGCACCTGCCATCAGTGTATGAATGGGGTGAATGTGATTTGTAGTTGAAGCGCTTTGAGTAGTCAGAGAAGACTAGAAAGGCGCTATATAAGTACAGTCCATTTACCATATGGTGGACCGGGTCCCTCTGTCCACCATGCAAGTACATTTTCAACTTTTCAAAAAACTGAAGTGGAAAAATATACTAATTTGGTTTCACGCTAAGTCTAAGCAGGAGCTGTCGACCTTCTGTGACCCATTAGCAATCAATATCTGCAATAAATTTGCACACCAAGTGACAGCAGAATAAATACCTTCCTGCTGCAGCTTGATTCACTCCACATGGTATAACTTTTGGGTACCAAGGGAAGATAAATCTATAAGGTTGCACCCAGCCAATTTTCAGCTTAATTCCAATGTTCTGCATGTGCTTGTAGGAGCACAAAACTGTTGCTGCACTGCTCTCTGCAGGCTGAAAACTTTAACTCTGTTGCACTTGTGGCCACACCTCAGTCAAAGGCTTTGTAATCAAAGAACTGATAGGAGATGGATGACCTGATATCATGCCCCACTCTAACTTTTTAACATCTTCCTAAACTGAGACTGGCTGAAAGTGTTTACACACTCTTCGAGAACCCAATTAAACTAGAGCCGCCTTGAGGCCCAGTGTTTGGAGTCAACAAAAGAACAGATTAATCTGTCAACTAATCTACTTTATGCTGTAGACAGGCATCTGTTGGCATCTTCCAAAGCAGGTGATTAGCTTTTGTTGGGTTTTTTTTACATGCCAGAGATCAAAAAGAAATTAAAAAGGACTTTCCAACCTGTAGCAAGTCAAGTGCAAGATTTTGAGGTTTCACATTTGAAGATTGTGAAGCTGATTTTAAAGAAAAATATTTACAGGAATGCAAACAAGAATGCTGAATGAGTGAACTACAGATGAGGTAAATAGTGTTCTTGGCTAGTCAGACCCTCCTGAGGGGTGTTGGTTTTGGTATAATAGAATGAAGAACCTTCCCTATTATCAGACTTTTTGTTTAAAATAAATTTTAAATTGGCTGCAGGAAAAAAAGGAATTCTGTTAATTTGCAAAGGGTTCCTTCTGTCTACATTTCTAAGGCTAGTCAGTAATCAAAACGTCTCCGAAAGGTTGAACCCCCCTGCTGCCTGTTTGCCACTGTCAAAAATCCTCAGTGGAATTAAAATACCTGAGAGCTCAAAGTCTAGACCACTTTGGATTACATCAAATCTTTACAGTTCACAAAGTCACAGGAAATACTGACATATGAGAAAAATCCTGGTTTGTTTTGCAGCCCAGTTTTCACAAAGGCCTTTCATGGCTTAAAATGAGTGTTCCTTTAGCACAAAGCTCAGGGCTTTCTTTTCTCCATAACGCACATATTTGTGCCTCCTACAGTGTACCTGTACCAATGGTGATAGCTTTCCAGCACATACAATGTTCAGATAATAAAAGACTGAAGCTGAAAGTCTCAACTGTAAAGTCTATGATTAAAGACTACAGTATGAGTACAGCGTACAGCAAACGTGTGAGAGATCGTGACATGACACTAGCCTCTAAGATGCAGTAAACTTTAAAGTGATACTGGTGGAAGTACATGAGCAATACAGTAATACCATGATGCACAGTGATGTCATTATGTACTCATGGACAGCACAGACATAGTGTAAAGTCCCTATAGGGGCATCATAGTAACATAAAAGTACTGCAGCCATATTGAATCTAAAATGACTCACTTAAAAACTGAGGCAAACTGAGAATATTTGGATAATGACTCTTACTCTGGTGTGTTAATCCAGATGATGTCCAGGTGGCAGTAATACACACACTCCTTGTCTTTGTAAGTGTAACATGTGCATCTCTTTGCACGCCTTCGTGCCCCCGGTGGGTCACAGGCAGAGCAGGGCTTCGCTTCACCGGCGTGGCCGTCCACACCGCCGGGCAGGAGTGTGCTCAGCTTGACCGCTTCCACCTCCCTCCTCTGGCTCACATCTTTGCTGGATGAGGAACCTGCAGGGTCACAGCAATTTGAGAAGCGTTTGAAAGCTTCCTTTCATATCTTTGGCCTGAAATAGCATTTCTGAACGTAAACCAGGTCTACACCCCTGTGGGGACATATAGTGTGTCTTTTTAGTACAAATGATAATGACATTACAAACTCAGTGTAATATCAACACTGGCTGCAATTTCTGTTCCAAGCAAAGTGCTGATCTGATTGGTAGACTAGTTAACTGGCAATGAATTATCTGATGACAGTTTCAATTATGGATTAACTGTTTTAAGTAATTTAAACAGTAAATATACCAAACATTCGCAGGTCATGACTCCGGTGTGATGAAAGGCTTGTATTGTCAGTTACACATCATTGTAAATGAATAATCTGTGGGTTATCGATCTGTTCTAAGGCATCACTTTGGGCTCTGTTTACCTGAGATGAGCGTTTGTCATTATCTTTACATTGTCTCGACTCAATGATTAATCAGTTATTTGAGAAAAATGGCTAGATAAATACATAATGAAAATAATAGTGAGTTGCAGCACTAATCCTAACACCTACTAGACTTTCACAATTTTACTGTTATGTTGGTTCTGTGAGGTGTTAGTAATGTGAATTGTGATCCTATAGTGCCTTATAATTTTAACTCCTTGAGTGCTGATTATTTCCACAGTATCCTTCTGAATGCTATAACAGAATGGCAGTAACAGCTCTTTACTGCCCACTGTTAACTAATTATAGATAACAGGCTAATTGCATGAATTGCTTGATTCATCTGTTAGGCTTCTCCATCACCATTTGTTTAGTCATCCATGTAGTATTTGTGCTATCATTATGTGCATAACAACTGGTCTGTGTGAACACTATTTTTGTATTAAAGCCCCATGATAAAAAAATATCATCACTGTACTACTCACCGTTTGCCAAAGATGCTGTCACCATGATAAGAAACAAAACTCCTACATCAACCGATGACACATTAGCCATCACACATGAAACATTAGAAATTTCAATAAAAAAAAAATTCAATAAATAAAAAAAATGAACGTCCAAAGCGTTCGCCGGTTTGCTTCTGTGTTTCTCTCTGAAGTTAAGAGTCCTGATAAAACATCCCAGCGCGTGCAGAGCTGCGCTGCTGCGCCTCTGCGTCCCTCAGCCGGTTTTGTTGCGAGCTGACAGCTCAGACACAAGTCAGCTGCAGCAGCAGCAGACTTCCTCATGCAGCTTTCAAAATAAAGGAGCTGTCCCAGTTAGCAACTGCTGACCTTAATGCCATGACCAAATAATGTAGCCTACCATAGCAGCTATCTATAGAGTTATATTTAAATTAGACTTAGCTTTTTTTGCTTCAGCCTCAGTGTTAACTACCTATAAGGCTGGCCTCATAAAATGTAAATTAGCATATGGTATTCGATTTTATCATCCAGTGCCCAGATTTTGCTACAAAGACAAATCTCTCTGCTAGCTGAGTTTGAAACTGTGGCTAGTTTACTTACAGTACAGTCACATATTACAGACACAAAACCAAAACACTGTTTAGGGAGAGTAAACATTGTTCAGTTTTATTTTCTCCATCTATACAGACAATCGAACTGGTGACATTCCCATCACATACTCAGGTTTCTAACTCAGTATGATTAAAGCAAAGAACAATTAATACAAAGCACCAAAGTGAAATCAAATATAGATAATTAATACAAAATGGTCCCTTCACTGCAAACGTTTTTGTTCTCTTCTGCCTGATTCATCACCTGTTCAAGAAGCAATAGTTTAGTTTTTCAGTAATTCTATTATAATTCCAGAAAAGACAAATCCTCTTTTTATTATTTGGTTATTCATATGACAATCATTGTTCGCTACTTTGATTTTATGTATGTGAAATGCATTCATTTCACTAAAAAATTGACTTTACATTTTTACTATTTGTACTTCTTTTATGCTTTTATTTTGAAAACAAAATTATTCCACTTTGCTCTGGTTATTTGTAGATGCTTTGATGCAGCTGAGCCTGCAGAGTACCACTAGCTGGAGGCAGGGCTTCAATGATGCCAGAGGACTGAGGTCGCCCTTCTTCAGGGACAGTCTGTCACAGCGGTTCCCAAGCCATGGTTCAGAAACCTGCCAGGGGGCCGCGAGGGAGTTGCAGGGGTTCCACAACCAAATGACAAACAGGCCAGCATCATTGTTATTTCAATGTTGTTCATTCATTTGAAGTTATCAGATCAGAGGTCTGCGTGGACCAAACGGAGAGGAGGTTATTTAAATAAAAGCTTTAATAGTATTTGCAAGGTTTGATTACCATTCAGGACAAAGCAGGCAACTGTCCTAGGGTCCCAGGGGGCTAAAAAAGGCCCTAGGTTCACTGTCTGTCAGTTGGTTTTTGGTAATTTGATCAACAGCAAATTGCATTATACTGCATTGTTTTTGAATATGCACAAAATAAAACACAAAGACCCTAAAAGCGGGTCATATTATGTAGTTTTGGGGCCCTGTCCGGCCACTTGCATGGTTCTTGCAGCAGGCTCCATTAACGCACGCGCCCACCCACAAACCTACACAATTAAGTAATTGCGATCGTGCCAATGTGCGAAGCTCCATGCTGATGGTTGTGTTTAAAACAAACACCAGGTGGTTTTCTGGTTTGTGGCTTTGTGCAAAATGTTGTGAAGTTTTCATGTGTCTGCTGTGTGCTCTGTAGTTGATGAGTACTTGAAGCTGACATGTAACATACAAAATGCAGAGAGGGGGAAATGGGGAATCATTGGGACCCCATAGTTAATTTTTGTGGCAGGGCCCCGTAGTGGGTTAATCCGGCTATACGTGTCTGTTGTCTAAAACACACCCAGATGCGGGTTTTTCACAGGACAAAAACCCTGCCCTTGAACACTTCATTGCAAAATTGCAAAAGATCTAAAACTAGACTCCCTGTCCAAGCCTGTTCACATTACACACTTTTATACAATCACTTATAGGAGCAGTGTGTAGGATTTAGTGGCATCTAGCGGTGAAATTGCAGTTTACAACCATTTGAATACCGCTCACATCACCCTGCCCTTCCAAGCGTGTAGGAGAAACTGCCTCCGTAGAAGGGGACGTTGCGGTTAAGGTCTGGTTAGATCTAGGCACCAAAACCACTTGGTTAGACTTAGGAAAATCATGAGTTGGGTTAAAATAGCCGGTTTTGTCGCCACAAGAAACGTTACAAATGTCCATATGACATGCTTAAAATGGAAAGCAAACAGTGGTCTCAAGCTATTGTTTCTGCGATTCAATCTTACTCTAGAGCCCAGTGGTATTTTGACAGAAAACACACAGATGTAACAATGTCTGAGGCCTGTACTACAAAGCAGGATTTGCAGGTCACTTCAGGTTTAACCCTGGGCTTTCAGGGTCACAACGGTGGTTCTCTTCTTACCAGGGTACATAAGCCTGGAGTGCATCGCTGGTTGGGGAATGTCTTTCACAAATAATTAACACCCCCCACACACACACACACACACACACACACACACACACACACCCCACACCACTTTGTTGAATTGAATTTGTTGTTTCTTCCAAAGAAGCAGGATAAACATTTCCTTCTTTTGGCATTCATATGGTATCTTCTAACTATAACAAAAAAATGCTAGGGCTTTTTTCACTGGGGATCACTCCGCTGTATATTGCTGTGGGTGACATCAACTTCTAACGGTTGATGTTAAATGTTAAGTTAACTTCCAGCTTGTCATCAAGTTTCCAGCTGGCCCTGCGTAAAAGTCACTGCAGGCCAAGAATTGTTCAATTCAAACCTCAGCCTGCATCTTACTCTAGAGCCCAGTGGTATTTTGACAGAAAACACACAGATGTGACAATGTCTGAGGCCTGTACTACAAAGCAGGATTTGGGGTTAGCGAGGTCACTTCAGGTTTAACCCTGGGTTTTCAGGGTCACAATGGTGGTTCTCTTCCCACCAGGGTACATAGCCCTGGAGTGCATCGCTGGTTGGGGAATGTCTTTCACAAGTTACCTTGAAAAGAATGGGAATGCATGGACTGCAATTAGAGTCCCCATTTCACATAGTTTCATAGGGAAATGATCTTACCAAAACACTTGGTATGGGGCCCACCAGACCTTCGCAGCACGTCCTTTGTTTGACTCTATAAAGTCACTAGTTAGAACCTGTGTGGACTTGACCATAGTGATCTATCCTTGATTGGACCAGACTATACACTAAGGTCACATTTACAGTAACATTAAATGTAAGGGCATATAGTGTAGCCTATTTATAAATAATATGTAGTCATACTAAGGCTCACACAGACACAGATTACTCAGAGTCAAGGTATTTATCACAAGATTGGTCTTGCTGAGGCATGAAAATCATACAAAAACTATGTCCTGAAACATGGCTCTTTAAAGCTGAGATCCACCAGCTTTTCAAAATGAGTCATATTAGTCATTGGGGAATGAACACTGTACAACAATCCTACAACACATTCTACCAATTTGAAACTCATACTCATGTTCGATGTCAAAAAACTGTTGATTCAAATCTATTAGATTTTGGTATATTGTAGTGTGGTAATGTTGAGGTGCATTCAGATTCAAATGAAATTCACAGGTGGGATGAGAATATAAAATATTCATCTGCAAAAAAATTTTTCTGTAGCACATAGATCAGCTATACTCAAATCTCAGTATGTGGCGAGTCTAAATTTGGCTCTTAAAGAAAACTTGCTGTGGGTAAAATCACTCTTCTTAAAGCTGCACTAATCACTATATTTATTTCTATTGTGTAATGTGATGGAGAGCGTTTACCAACAGATTTTATAAGGAGCCAAACAGTGTTGCCAACTCTTTTCCAATGAAAGTAGCTAGCACTAGTTCCAAAAGTCTCTAAAAGTCACCAGATGACGCCATACGCTCATTTGCATGTTGATGACATCATCAAGCATTCATTTGAATTAAGGTTAGAGCAGTGAGGGAGAGATCACCTTAATTTAAGACATGTAGAAGGTAGATAGAGGCCAGGATCTTTGGCCAAATAATCACAAACTCACTATGGGGACATTTGAAGTAAAAAAGTCCAAAAATAAATTAAAAAATCTACAAAGAGAGCAGAGAAGCACAAACGAACTATTTAAATATTTACAAGCTATAACGTCCTAATCCAGAGATCCGGAGAGAAAGAGTGAAGCTGCCCCACACGCCACACACTGACTGCCTGCGCACAGCGCAAGAGGAGAGGAAGAGAGACACTGTTGGCAGAAGAGCCGCAGCATGCATGGGAATGAATTATAATATAATATATTTGAATATATTTCTCGCCTTTTCCCTGATGGTCTGAATAAGTTGCTAAATTTGTCGCTAGTCGTTTTTTAGAAATAAAGCTGCTAAGAGGGTCTGAAAAGTCACTAAATCTAGTGACAAAGTCACAAAGTTGGCAACACTGGAGCATAGACTATATATAAAGATGGACAACATGACAGCTCCCCAAAAGTGAAGCCAAAACATCTTGATCACCCCCGGTGGCTGGCTGAAGAATAGGTCATAAACCCAGTTCCCTCAATGTTAGCGGAAGGGACATGAGCCAAACTAAAAAATCAAAGTACATGTCAAATACATTTTTAGGTCATTTTAGGTCATTCTTATCACGACGATTGGTTTTGTTTGGTTTTAATTAGTTATTTGATGCTAAAAAAAAGGGGGGTTACACGTCATGATTGACAGCTGGACCGTGATACCGCGGCTCCAACCCCGATCACTACTGTGCAGACTCACCAAATGATGTCACCAGCACAAGATGGCACCTCCCGTATCCGGGATGTTTTGGCTTAATTTTTGTATAGTGGGAGAAAGTGGAGATGCGTCGTCCATCTTTATATACAGTCTATGCACTGGAGCCAAAGCCTTGACGCCTCTTCCTTTTAGCCACCATTCCACTAGCTTCTCTAAATGCAATCTCTCATTGAGGGTTTCTTTTATATGTCTTTCTGAAAAAGTGAAAGGTGTTCCTGGGGTTTACTATCCATATTCAGATAAAATACAGCACTTGCTATTAGAAGTTGCAACCTGTGTGAGCTTAACAAAATTGAAGAACAGTTAATTGTTGGCAACAAAGAAGACTAAGAGTCTACAGCCATGCTAGCAGCTCTGTCAGGCTGTGAGCTAAATAATCAGCATAATAACATGCTTACAATGATAACGTTAGCATGTTGATGTTTAGCATGTATAATGTTTACTTGTTGCTAATAGCATATTAGCATTTTGCTAATTAGTACTAAACACAAAGTACAGCTGAGGTTGATGGGAATGTCCTGAGGTTTCCAGGTATTTGGTCATAAACCAAAGTATTGGACAAACAGAAATTTTGACCTGATGATGGCACTAGATGAAAAGTCAGGAGGTCAAAGTTATTACAATTCAGTCTCTGGTGACCATGAATGTGTGTAGCAAATTTCACAGCAATCCAACCCAAAAGATGTTGAGATATTTTAATAAAGAACTAAAATGTCAACCTCATGATGGCACTAGAGGAAAAGTCAGCAGGTTACATTATCTGTGCACCATGGATATCTGTACCCAATTTTGTGCCAATCCATAAAGTAGATGTTGGAATATAATAACAGCTTAAGTGAAAACTTTTACCTGCTGATGGCGCTAAAGGAAACACCTTCAGTGTGTGAGTGTTTGTTTCTTTGTACCGATGAGCAGTTCTGCCACCAGTATATGAATGGAGTGAATGCAATATGTAGTGTGTGAAGCGCTTTGAGTGGTCAGAAGACTAGAAAGGCACTAAACAAGTACAGTCCATTTACCATTTAAAATTTCTTTACCTTTAGGTCATCTGTGTTCTTGTGATATTATAGCATGTCTAGACTAACAACGACCACTCAACTCACCCATTATTTTGTGCAGGTGACGTTTAAACTACGAAGGTTCAATAATGGGAAATGGTGTTTGTTAAAGCAGCTTTAAACAGGAACATTTAACAAACAATTTTATTTTAATTACCACCCCTGTCTAGAAAAATGGAGTGAACTACACAATATACTTTTGGGCAAGGTTAGCCATCTGTAATATTGAATGTGACTGCATTAACGTCAATGTGACTTTAAAAGAGCTCACAAGGCTCACAAGGCAGTGGCTGGCACTGTCACCTCACAGCAAGAAGGTCCTGGATTTGAATCCTGGCTGGGGCAGGGCCTTTCTGTGTGGAGTTTGCATGTTCTCCCGGTGTTAGCGTGGGTTTCCTTCGGGTGCTCCATTTATTTCTTTCATAAATGCAACGCCTTTCTGTGCTATTATACAGTAAAAAGTAGGCAGACACTAAGTCATTTTTCTGGATAACATTAAATATGTCAGTGATCCCATCTCAGCATGGGCCATACACAGTAATGGGTTTTGGTATTTTATCCAGACTTTTCCTGAGTCAGATCCTGCCTACAATCAACTCAGGGTGTGATGAATAACAGAGCTATTTTAACCTTCATAACTCTCATGAGCTGCAGTCAGTGCTCAGTCACTATGAGGAAGGAAGTGTTTGCAACAGAGGCGTTAATCACTCTAAGACTTTAAGCCATAATCAATAACTATTCAGTTATGGGTGTTATGTAGAGTTTTATAGTCCAGGCAGTCAGCTGAGATCAGAATGAATTGAGTCAAAATTAATGTCAGAGTTGTCTAAACAAACGGGATATGAGGTGTTAATTAGTGAGCTTTAGAGGTGCTGGAAGGAAGATTTCTTTTAACTTTTGACAGAGCCAAGCTAGCTGTTTCCCCTTCTTTGAGTATTTATGCTAAGCTAAGCTAATTGGCTCCTGGAAGCTTCATTATTTGGCGTAGAGACATGAGAGTAGCATCAATCTTCTCATCTGACTCGTATTTCCCAATACGTCAAACTATTCCTTTGACACACCGCTAAGTATTTAATATAAATACTCTTCATTGTACTTTTATGACACACTTTGTCATTGCTATGTCAAGTTTTACTGTGTTACTTTCTGTCTCTTGGCTATTTTTTCATCACAATGACATGTTGTTTGTAACCAATAAAAAAAGAAAAACTTATGGGAACATTACAATAAGGTAAATAAATTTGGAAGTAATGAATCAGTAGAATAGAAATCAGGAGCTATCAAGTAATTCTTGATGACTCACTCTGAATCAAGTGTGTTACTACGGACTAACTAACAGACTGCTACTATATTCTTGAACTAGTGTCTAATGGTTCATATGAATCTTCATACTGAACACTTTCTTATGAAAAGTTCCTGATTAAACCTTACTATTTTTGTGTCCCTTTAAGTGTTATATCATAACATATATCATACTGAGCTGTTATGCAACATTACTGTAGAGACATTGAGGTGGATTCAGATTTCATATCGGATCATTTAACCAAGATCAGGTCATTCCTTTCATTTGCAGTTCTAGAAATAGTCATCCATGTTTTTATCTCCACCAGACTCGACTATTGCAACCCACATTATTCTGGTATCAGCAGGTGAAACATCCATAGACTGCAGCTTATACGAAACGCTGCTGCCAGGCTTTTAACATGTTCTAAGAGAAGCGACTACATCACAACAATCCTTGCTGCCCTTCGCTGGTTACCTGTGAGTCTTAGAATTGGTTTTAAGATTTTACTGCTTGTTTTTAAAGCCTTGAATGGTCAGGCTGCTGTCTATATCTGTGATCTGCTAACTCCCTATGAGCCTGATCGCTGCTTGACATCCTCCGGCAGGGCCCTACTAATGGTTCCAAAATCTCAACTTGTCCCTAAAGAAGACCTGGCCTTTGCTGTCCGGGCCCCGCAGCTGTGGAACTCCCTGCCTGGAGATCTCAGGCAGGCAAACTCAGTATCATCTTTTAAATATTTTCTTAAAACTCACTTACTTTATCTTATGGCTTTTTCTTAACTGATGGTATTTGTTGAAATTATTTTATCTTGTTTTATGTTTTGTATATTTTGGATTTTATTATTATTATTATAAAAATACTCTGCTTGTGTGTTTCTCAATAGGAAAAAAAAGAAAATAGTTCCTAAATGAAACTGCTCACAACAAATCTGTAGATTAAACGGGTCACGATTTCTGGAAAGAGACATTGCTGTTGAATTTTTCAAATGTATTTTTTTGGCACTTTGAGCACCACAAGCCGAGTGCCATATCGTCCAATTATATTCAAAAAATGCAGACATCTCTGCGGCCGATATCTCCAAACTCGGGAACTTACACCAAAACAATCTAGATGTATAAATAGCACTACAGGTAAGAGGAAAAATATGTATTTTTGATTTTGTGGTGAACTGTCCCTTTAAGGAAGTCATAATATGGATAATATGCCAATGCAGCTTTTTCTGTATGGGATGAATATCATGCCATATTTCAACACATTCTCATTCCCAGGTCATCAAATACCAACATTTTGTCACGCCCCTTGGCGTCTCACAAGGTACCCTTTGGCGTCTGTATGAGACGCACCAGGCTTTAAATTAACTCCAATGTCAAACCATCCGCTACAATATTAGACACTCAGAGGAACTGCTCCGGCCATACATTTACTCCAATATTAACCTGACTGTGGCGCTATAAGATGCATCAGTCCCATTGGAGAACCACATGTTTTAGTTTTGAGAAATGTTGAGGATATCAGTGAAAGAAAGCCTGTATGAGATGCCAAGAGGCCAAAGGTTGAAACTATGCTTTGAAGGCTTGCATAATGTTTTGATAGACTGAAAAAAAAAACGGGCAGACGGGCAGCAATTTTGCACGTAGGTCCAGTCCTATGCCAAACATCCTCAAGAGGAATTGTGGGCCAATAGTCCTGATGGTGTGCTACAGCAACCGTCAAAAGTTTAAAACTTTGAAAATTCACAACAAGTCAGTCATACGTGCTACCATTTTGCAACTTTCACCAAAATGTAGGTCCAGTTGAGCAGAATAGTTCACATGCTTTGAGCTGCCAGGAATTATGTAGTCCATCACTCTGTTTTTCTCAAAAACTGTAAAACTAATTAAACCTTTCCCCTCCTACATTTTTTACTCAAATTTTTGAAATTTTAAAAATTGAGCCCACAGTGCATCAAAATGTATTACCGTAAACAGTTCGGTAAACATCTACTGCAAATTCTTGATAAAATAAATCTCAGATGTTTATGAAAAAAATTACAACATTTTGTAGTTATGGTGGATGTAGTGTGGTAAATTTCAGAATTGCATCTCAAAAACTGAATTTTTTGACAGCATTTTGAATTCTATCTTCATGCAAACAATTGCAGTCAATGGAAATAGAGCATCTTTAAACATCAGTTTGTCATTTATGGAGCAATCAGTCTTCGTAAAAATAAATGTAATTTTCCTATTTCTGTGAGTAGTTCAACATGATCACAACATGCCATTGGTGACAAAAGTTGTGACTTCAAGACCTGAGTGAACAATGAGATCACAACATGCCATGTTTTGGTGACACACCTGATTTTAATTATTAACTCATAATTGTGCTTCCTCTCACATTTTTTGCTCAATTGACACCAAACTAACAACTGGCTTCTTGTTTGGCAGGTAGCTCAGCAAGATCATGACTTGCCCTTGTTGTCTAAGGTTGTGAGTTCAAGTCCTGGGTGATACAGACTAAATATGTTAATGTGTAGTCAGCCATTGTGCTGTGTTGTCTTGCAGCTCTGGTCTGAAACAGACAATCTGAAAAAAAAGTCATGACAGCTACAAGGAGTCCGCACCATTTTAGTTTGCCAGTGCACTGCTTATCTGTCAGCCAGCGGCAGCAAGCATGTAATTGTCAGCCTACAGGCGAGCAGGCAGCGGGACCGGGCTCAGCAGCCTCCCAGTGAACGTGGCATGGTACTGTATTACCTGTCGTCAAAATGGTCAGTCTCGGAGGCTGTGTTCGGTCCAGTCCAGCCGTATTCACTAGGAGGCTGATGAGCCTGGTTCCATTGCCTGTTCGCCCGGCTCCAGCTCTGGTGCCCATTCCGGCGCCTCTCCCCACCAGCATTCACCGCTGAGCCCCCCAAGCCTACCACAGGCCTGAAAACCTAATCAAATCTGCAGTAAGTTAACTGGTTATCTACTGCAGATTTTCTTCAATGCGTCCTGCCACAGGCACTGCTCAGGGATAGCCAGACAGCACAGAGAACCGTGCATCCTGTTTGTGTATCCTGTGCACATCAGTCATTGGCGGAGTAGTCTGTCAATCCCACCTAACCCAGTAAATATGACACATGATTGGACTATACTTCAGCAGAGCGCAAACAATAGGTCAAGACCATTTTCCCCCCCAGACCATCTGTTTTTGGAGTTTCAGAGTTTCAGACCAAGCTGTGAGACAACGCTACCAGAAATCACGTGACTCAAAAGCTTGCAACTATGTGGGCAGATCTCTGAAAAGTGGTTGTTGTAAACTCAGCTCTGAAAGAACAGTCTGCTATATGAGTACAAATGTACATCTGCAAAAGTTTCAAAATAAAGATTCAAATTACCACTTCAGGGTATGTGGGTCACTACTGGGGCACATGCTGTTTACTTTTGTCTAAAAGGCAGTTCAGGCCCTGTGTCTTTTATTTGACAGCCATGCTGCGTTAAGTGTAAGCCATACTTAAAGTGAGGACCCAGGTGTAATGACTCAATGACTTACAAGTGTTCCATCCATTTATTTTCTAAAGCGTTTATCCTGTTCAGGGCCGCAGAGGGCTGGGGTCCATTCCAGCACACGTTGAGTAAGAGGCAGCTTTCACCCAGGACAGGTTGTCTAGGCTAACACATATGGAGCAACAAACAACTTCACACTCACACCTACAGGCAATGTAGAGTTTCCAATTCAAACTTGCATGACTTTAAACTGTAGGAGGAACATTGGCATGGCTGCAATTGCAATTTCTAAATCGAATATGAATCTACAGTGCATACACCAAAAGGCCAAACTGGGTAACTGCTCCCCCAGGGGGCCCAAAGATCCCAGAGTCCCTATCTGTCAACTGACTTGCAAATTTGTTTGTGAATATGCACTAATATCCATTAATATGTATACACAGCGAGCTGGGGCCTGGTATGGGTGACAGGATTCCATGAGAGTGGAAGGAATGGGGGGTCTATAGGGCACAGCTCACACAGCTGACACACAGTGACGATTCTTCGTTTTCTGTGTGTCTGAGTGAAAGTATATATGTACAGACTAAGGTTTCCCACTCACAGGAGGACTGATAGACAGAAAGACAAATGCAAATGCCATATTGGAGATTGCATTACACTGAAGCTTATATTTTTCTGCGATTCACTCCCAACGTTTGCACATTTCAAGCTGTTTGAATCAATGTAGCAGTAATTTAAACATTAATTAATGGTTATAAGCAATATTAGTCAAGACTAGAACTGGACCTATCGTAAATAATGACAGACAGCTATAAATAATATGTAAATGAGGTGTCTTGTACTGTAAGTTTCACACACTTTTTAAAGATGAAATGCCAAAACACAGGGAGTAAGACAGAAGCACAACATATGTCTGTTTTAAATCATTTTCACCTCCTGATGTATTGGGGTTAATACCCACACACACATGCTGACACGCACCATGGCTTCCAAATGACCTTGCATGACTATAGAGAGGAACACAGTTGCTATGGTCTGCAGATGGATGAGTTGTTCAAATTTAATATTAATTTAATATTCTTCTCTTGAATTAATGAATGAAGTTGCACTGACCACTGACATGCATGTAGAGTATATTCAATAGCTGCTCATAAGAACATAGTGTAAAGACAGAAAAAACTGACTTTTTATGAATCAGTCACTGCAAAAGCTGAAAAGTTTACCCTCAACATATTGCTGTTAATTTAAATCAAATTTTAAATTTTAATTTAAACTACAGATATGTCAGAAATTGCGTCACTTGCTTGCGTCACAGGTCTGGTTTGAACAGACTTTACTGGCATTGTTAGCCAGGAAGGTAGCAAGATGCTACCTGAGACCAATGAGCATAATTACACATAAACAGCAAGTTCAACAACACTTGACTGGTCAGACTGGATCCTTTTAAATCATCAGGCCTGTATGATCTAGACCCTTTCTTTTTTAAGTTAGCAACTCATATTATCTAAGCTCCCATCACTTTTCTGTTCAACCTGTCCCTGTAGACCTATGAATTCCCCCAGGACTGGAAATCTTCTGCTGTCATCCCACTAAACAAATTAGACCTAAACTGTTACAGACCTATATCCATCTTGCCTTGCCTTTCCAAAGTCTTTGAGAAACTGGTCAATAAACAGCTCACCCACCACCTGGAGTCTCACAGTATTCTCACCGGCATGCAGTCTGGCTTTGGAACCGGCCATGGGTGTGTCTCTGCATCACTTAAACTGTTGATGACATCATATGTGCCATCAACATGAAAAGAATACTGTCTAGATGTGGCATAAGGCCTTGTCTTTGATTCTGTGGATCATCACATCTTGCTTGCAGGCCCAAAGACATAGGATTCACAGAGGAATGTCTGGCATGGTTCAACAGCTACTTCTCCGGACATGTACAATCTGTGAGAGCTGAGGGTTTCCTATCTGACCCACTGTCCCTGTCCGTGGGAGTTACTCAGGGGTTACTAGGTCCAATGCTATTCAAGATCTACATAAATAACGTTGCTCATGGTGCTGGTAGCGTTCACATCCACCTGTATGCTGATGACACCATTTTGTACACAACTCCTTCCCTGAACACTGCCGTGACTTCCCTGCAACACAGCTTCAATAGTATCCATTATGCCTTCTCCAACCTTCACCTTCATCCTCCTAAATACTAATAAAACAAAATGCATGGTCTTCAATCGGAACTTATCTCAAGTCGCCTGCCACCTCAAAATCTCCTCTCTGGATGGGTCAGAACTCGAATAAATACCTGGCCAACTGGCTCAACAGTTCATTCTCCTTTCAAACGCACATCAACACGCTGCTCTCCAAAGTCAGAATAAGAATAGGTTTTGTGTACCGTAATAAAGCATCTTTCACCCACTCTGCAAAGCACACCTTGGTTAAAATGACAGTTCTCCTAATCTTGGATTATGGCGACTTAATGTACAGGTTTGCCTCCAAAAATCCTCTCAATAAACTGGACATCAAGTACCATACGGCCATTCGCATTGTCATCGGTGCCCCTTTCAACACTGTAACCTGTGCTCTCTGCTCTCTAGTCAACTGGCCATCGTTCCATACCAGATGACAGATCCACTGGTATCAGTTCATTTCTACAACTATCGTTGGCAAAACCCCTCCATATCTCCGTTCATTACTCAATATCTCCAACAGTAAACATAATTTACGTTCCAGCAAAATCATTAGTATGGTAATTCCTAAAGTCTGCACCTGCAGTCTGTCATGCATTCCAGTTTGTCGCTCATAGTGACTGGAATGATTTGCAAAAGATGTTAAAAATCCACACCGTCATTCCATACATTCCATTAGTTTCTGATCACTGCACCTGCTTTTGAAATTACTTCCTTGGAACACAGATCACTGTTGTTGTATATATTGTGATGTTTTAATTTTGTCTAATATTGTTTTCTTGCACTAGCTGTATCTGTGTTTTAATGTCTTGCATCGACTTGACTCTTGGTCGCTGCCTCTTGGTCAGGTCATCATTGTAAATGAGAATTGGTTCTCAGTTGACTTATCTTGTTAAATAAAGGTAAAATTAAATTAAATTAACCATGCAGATGAAATGTATGATTTCTTTAACAGTCCTATTATCCTACTTATATGGATGTACTCAGTAACAACCCAGGGAACTACTAGGGTTAAGATTGAAAATCTGGACTAATGAATCTTGCTGAGTCCACCAATGCCTCAGTCTCCCAGACATTTCCTATCTTGATTTGGAATTTAGGTGGACAAAATGCCATGGGTGGGGCAAATCCATTTACAGATGCTTTTGTAAATTGTTGGTACTATGGCCTCAGCAACTAGCAAGAGGTCTCCCTGGAAGTGATCTGCACAGGTTCCACAATGACCTGCTGGTTTTGTAAAAGCATGATGTGTTTATCAACAGAGGCAGTGGATTTGAAATATGTGACAGGTCACATCAGCTGGGAGAACTCTCATGTGTCCATCCTTCACTCTTGCTCTCACTGGCTGAGAGACCAACTTCAGTCGTGAGCCAGTTGGGGGTTAGCCATAGTTGTTCTGCTATCTGGGGTCTAAATGAAAATCTAAATCCTCCATTGTACAATTGTGGTTTTTAGGCTGTAATTATTATCAGTAGAATTGCTGTCTTCAATGTGGTGTAATTATTGGTGTCAGTTATAGATGGTTCTTGGGTGATCTCTGAGCTTCTCTTACTCAAGAAAGGAGCCTTTATGCCTAGCTGAAATGTTTTCTATTTAACCATAGTACAGTATATGGCTATATACAAAGTCAAACTTGTTAGTATTGTTTTTACTATGAGGCTACAAACAAATATACTCACTACCGCTTTGTTTGTTTCCTTTGCTCTACAAGCCAGTGGGATGTGCACTACCATGGAAACCAGAGGGGAAAAAAAAGTCACGACTGTGGTGGTGGACCAACCGACAATGCCATCCCTAGAGTCATGCTGCTAGCGTAGCTAAAAACTCATCAACATAAATGTCATTGTCTTTCAATTGACTTGGTGTTTCTACAATATCCTCTCTCTTGAAACAGAACTGAAAACAAAAGGCCAGTGATTGAGTCACTGTTATATTTGTAACTCTGTGGGCTGTAAAGTGACTCAACAAACTAAGCCATTCATTTCTTCTTTAAAACTGAAGGGTTATGTAGTTAATATGTGTCTGTCCATACATTCAAGATCAGATAACATCAGTACATAGCTCATTATATAAAGTAAAATATCAGGTCACTGAGTTTGAATACGATCAAAATCTCTTTTTCAAGAGACACCTGAGCACAAGATAATTTATACAGTATGAGCATGGACAAAAACACAGGAATTCACAACAAAGACATATTTATCAGGTGGACAGAAACACAACTCTAAATGAATGCTAATGTTGCTTTGTGTCTGCTGAATGTGTATTTAGGCAACAGTTTGTGACAACAGGTTTGTCATATCAACTTAATAAGGTGATAATATGATGTTGTGTTTACAGCTTGTTGCACTGACCCTAAGTGGCCAAAAAAATAAATTAATGCAGCTTTAAGAAAGATGGAATATTCTTAAAAATGAGAATATGCCCATGTAACCTCTACTTGTAAAATGGTTGGGAAGATGAAGATTAGATGTCTGGATATGTGAATGTTTGAAAATTAGACATAATTGCATTATAATCTGGAGGATATCCTTCACTGAAATAAAAACATTAATGGTATGAATTCTAAGTTGGAGTTTATGATGGGGTACAAGGATTTGAACAAGTCACAATGCTAACAGAACAGTTTTTGTTGGAGGTAAATGTTTTTGACTGTGTCCGACGACTATGCAGCTACTCATTTGTAATGTCTGATGTAATATAATATAATATGTAATATATAATGTAATATATGTTTGTAGTATTTGTATTGCTGTTTTGGTTAAATGGTTTTGTTACATATGTGAAACAGTGTACACCTTGGGACGCAAGACAAATTTCAGATAATATACTGATAATAAAGTGAAAAATTTAATCACATCAAAATGGCACAGAGGCATCAGCTATTTCAGGCTTTGATTACACTTGTTAGTATTATAAATTCACTGTTGGTTTTTATCTCTTCAGGGGAATTATTGCTGATAGGAAAAAAATTACACCATCAGCCTTTAACAGAGCATAAGCATCTGAGATTCCACATATTATTGACAGATGAAACCAGACTCATTCTCAGGCAAACAGCAGCAGGAGGAAGCAGGAAATGACCATGACAGAATAACGCTGTGATGCCTAAGTCTCTTTCTGAGCACCACTCTGCTAATATATCTGCTCAGCTTTTCAACTCAGTCAACATAAGTAGTTTTGGCGTGTCCACTTGGAGAACATGTTTTCACTATTATCAATCTTAAAAAGCTCAAATAACATTTAGGTGAAACTCACATTGAGATTTGTTAATTGTAGTCTCTTCAAGAGTAGTCTTATTCATTTTATCAGATTAGAGATGGTAACAAGAGTGGAGAAAATGTTCCAAATATGGAAGACAAATCATTGCCTTATGTGCTGTCTCTCATTGACAATTGTCTTCAGTTATGCCTTTGCTTTTCACAATTCACAGAAATCTCTGGACCTTGATCTGTTTTGTAGGACAGGGTTAGGGTCTCCACAATGTAAACAAATCCGAATCACAGAGCAATTGAAAATGTATGGCGCTCCTAAAGGTGAAGTGTGCTCTGGGAAACCGTCTCGTCCTCTCTGGCTGTTATCTTTGCAGCAGCAACTGTAGGCACACAACCTAGCTAAGCTCACCCACAACCTAACTAATGTCAGTTACATTACTTGCTGGGCGGTTGTTCACTCTGTATCATGGTATTTGTCATTGTATTGGATTTCTCCAGAATCGCATACCCTACCTTTAATGCAAAGTGCTATTCATTGTCTCTCTGATACTGGGGTATTGATGCTACCAGGCTGGTTTATTGAAAGTAGGATTATAGAAGTAACCGTGGATGTGAAAACAGAGATCTAATAGTTCACCAGTGCATGTTCTAAAATGTTGGGCTACTTGATGGTATATATAAAATCAACATAGGTGTATTAAAAAGCGATTGATGGATTGATCATGCATTGCAGTGTGTTTTAAATTGATCTAACTGATGTTTCAACCAGATGCTGGGGGGATAATAAATAAATCTTACGAGTCTTCATATATGGCCTGTGTATAGCTGAGCAACAGAAAATGTCTTTAAAACTTAAACCTACTCTAATCAGAATGCTTTATATTAACAATGAATCAAGTGACAGGAATCAAATGCATTGTGAAAAAGGTCATTACAAGCTCTGTGAAGCTTTTTAGTCTTTTTAGCTTATTGTTTTAGTTTTATGACACATTTACTATAAGGTTCACTCTCACCGATCTCATCAAAACTGTTTCATGCCACAGCAGGCAGCTGTTTTCAGCCCCAAAAAAGAGTTCTCTTAAACCTACTGTACGGTACTTAAGACAAAGTTAACCACTGGCTAGTGAAGAAAGACGAACATCAACTAAAAACCCAGATATTTTTCTTGTAAGTTGGAGGCGACCAAAACAAAGCTAAAAGGAGAGCAAATATATTCTAAGTAGGAGGAGTTGGTTCCAGAAGTAATAGTCCCAATATTTTTTCCATAGACAATGTTAAGTGACTCACAGTTGGAGCATTTCTACGGCTTGGAACGGTATAAACCTCTCCCAGTTAAATCATCAATACAAAAGATTGAACACCTGGGTTAGAAAATATCTGCTAGTTTGATTAAAAAGTCAAAGCTACAAGCCTGTGTACATAAAAAGCTTCAGTGAAGAAGTTAACGACAACTACCAAGGTGCATTCAGGGAAGAAACATCCAATCACCACCACTAAAATTTGGATACATGTGCTGCTAACGGTGGGTGGAAGCTTACGCTGTTGAGAAAACTGACAATACAATCTGCATCTGAAATCAGTTCACTTTGAATCCTGGATACGTTTTGAATGAATTCATCAATGTCACTGTGTTTTGTTCACAAATTCAAAACACAAACTACCGCACTGATTCGCATCTGTGACTGGCTTGGTTTGGAGCTTGGAGATTCATGGGCATTGAAGTATTTAGAGCCGTCCACCAAGCCAAGATGATGGACAAACCATGATTTCTTGGAAACAAGTTGAAAGAATTAAAACTTGCGTTGAAACCTATATGACGTTATGTATGACATTATCCGGGAGAGTCCCGTGTTTCTATGTTAAGAAACACTGACAATATTATTTACAGACAACATGGGAATACAGAATGAGGAAAAACCAGTAGCGCATCCCACTTCACAACTATATTGGATTTACATTCATCAGATGACCAGACACAGAACTCCAAATAAATGGCAATGTGTCTGCTGGATGTGTAAATAAGGAACTGTTTGCTATCACATGAACAACCTCATAAGATGTTATGTTAGAGCTGTCTGTCAGTTGTAGTACTTCAGCCCCCAAATGGCAAAAAAAAAAAAAAAAAAAACTAATGCAGTACCCTGATCTGTTTCAGGACTACTGCAGCATCTATAAGCCATCTTAGACCAAGTTAGAGGTTTAACTGAAGAATAAACCCACACAATCAGATTAGGGGAAAAAATGGTTTTGAGTATAGTTTAATTTGCCTCTTCTTCTTCTTTGTCACATATGCATATGCAATCTGTAACAAGAATTTGAAATTAAAATGAAAACAAAACAAATATTAATATTTGCAACACAACAATAAATCAGCTTGTAACTTGACCAAGTAAACTGTTGCACATTTATGTGCCCTTTTCCAAACAGCACTATAGACTCATCTGAAATGTCAAACCAAACAGGCCTGAACAGATGCATTGGAGATAAAGCTCATTCAGCACTCCTGCACACATACACCTGTCAAGTCCAAAAAGTTGTATGACCACTAATGGGCTGAGGATTGACAAGCAAGTCAGCGTGAGCTACAACTGTGTAGTTATGTACAGAAATGTTCACATACACTCATTTCCTGTTCCCGTGAGCTCCGGTACCTTACCACAGCTGCTGACTCATTACAAAACCCAGACTGGGAAAAGGGTCATGCCCGTCCAGCCAATGCCTGCCTCACCCGGGTGATCTGATTGGCAGCATGGATCAACTTAATTGGTATTTGGCAGCACGTGTACATGATTCATACACACAGGTGTTGTCTGGGAAGGTTACAGAGTGACACAGAGTGCAATTTATGAGAGAGAGAGAGAGAGAGAGAGAGTGAGTGTGGGAAGGTAGACATTTATGGCAAATTATGTGTGTAAGTGTGTGTGAGCAGAACGGAAGTCATACAACATTTCTTTGGGGCAGAGGTAATCTCATTGGTTGTGGTTAAATAACAGAAGGAGCCACAATTTTTCTGTCAACACTCATGAAGCCAAGCAAAAAAGAATGTGAAGCAAGCACACTCACTGCTAACAGAAAAAAATAGCCATGCTGTTTTCCAGTGATTGCAAGAGATTCCTAATTGGTGACAGTTCATTTCTGGTATTTATATTATCATAAGTTAACAGACAATGAGTACAGGACGGAAACCTTTATGAAATGGGGACCATTCCTGCATTAATACCTGATGATTACCCCCACTGCTAGCTTTGTAGTCACACCAGGTAAACGTTAATTACCATACTCAACTGCATTAGACATACTGGATTTTATTTGGATGTAACTGCCAGCGATAATGGCTTTGCAGCTGTTTTGTGATGAGTTTGTCGATTTCTGTAGTTCTTTTTGCCGTGTGGGAGATATCATAGCTCAAATTCCTGATGGTCAGGCTTGGAATTACAACCAGGAGGCTGACATGAACAGTTTTTCCTATTTGGCCGCTTGTAATTAAACTCGGTACAATATGACATGAACGCAGCATTAGCTCACACTCGACCTACACTATTCTCGCAAGGTTTCCCCATTGACCTTTTAATGCATTATACATAATGAAAAATATCAGACAGTTAATTTTTTATTCATTTGACTTATTTTGAGTTTACACATTTAGTTCTTTGGCTCTGTCCACTAACTTAACTCATCCATTGATATTATTTCTGCCTCTGAAAAACAGCAATAAAACTCCAAATAGCATATGTGCATGTTCATCTACAGTTCAATGATAAGCTTTCCTTCATCGTCACTACTGCTGGTGTCTTCTGTGTTGTCCTGGCAGCTTTGCACAGGCCTTACTCCACTAGTCAGACACTCGGCTGGCTGGCAGCCATGAAGCTGGCCAGCCAAGAAAAAAGATTGATATTTGTTGGTAATGTCAGGTCTCCCAGAGGTACTGCTCTGACTCGTGAAGTCATATGGTGCGTTATCCTTGGTGTCTTGATAATCATCAGGTCCTTGGTATGTAAAAGGCTTTGAGGGCAGCACAGTATTATTATCCAGCACATTGTTGTTTGATGCTTCGGTGTCCCCTGTCAAACCAGCAGTAGCTTTACTGACTTGAACAGAATGAGAAACTTGGCTGGGGCATGCGGAGGATGGTGTTTTGACATCGGGGGGGAGACTTAGGCTTTTGTGACTTCCTAATGTTAACTTGGTACAACAGCTTACTGCTGTGATGTTGTTACCTGCAGTAGTATTTCCTTGCTGAAAGGACAGAGTGATGCTGGTCTGCTTTTGTTCTTGCTTTTGGTCCTGGTGTGAAAATGTTTGAGTTTCTTGAGGGCTGGACTCAATTCGTGAAAAAACATTTTGTGCTTCTGTTAATTGGGCCTGTGCTTTGATATGTTGACTTGAATTTGATTCACACAAGATCTGTGTTTGTTGGTTATGGATGATGCTGCTTTCCCAGTTTTGTTGTGAGAAATAGAAGTTGTTCATGTCCAATGAGGACTGTGGAGAATTGAAAAGGCAAGTCTGACTGCTTCTGGCAGGTAAAGTAAGGTTATTTGACATCCTTGGAACTTGCTGAGTGCTCTGTGGAGGGTATTCAGACATTCCTGAGTATGTCTGGGGAATATGCTGAAGATGCTGCTCAGATAGCCAAGGGGTTTTAAAGGAATCCACCTGGACCTTTTTGTCTTCTCTCTGTTAATAAAAGAAGAACATGAGGAGGAATATTACCATCATACCATCACAAAAATACAGTCATTGTCCTCCCTCCATTGAATCTTCTCATTAGCTTCCTGTGTTGCTCAAATACCATGAAGGTTCATGTGTCCAGTGAATTATGAATTATGATAAAATCTTGCCATAAAAACTGACTTCTGTCAATGTAACTGCTGTCAGCTGCCTAGTTCTGCTATTGTTATAATGGATTGCTGATGTTTTAAACTTGAGCGAAAGGCTTATGAAGCCTCGTAATATATATCTGACTTGCCACCATGTGTGGCTGTGTAATATACATTTTTGTTTAGCATATTTGTTATGTTGTGTAAATCTTGGGGATCCTTTATTTATTATGCTGCAAATATTTCATGAGAAAAACACAAATTCTAGCTTGGGTGTCTCTTTTCTTGGTAAATGTCTTTAAAAATGAAAAATAATTGTGTGATGTAACAACCTATTATGCCTGAAACCTGCTTCCACATGATCCCCAGATCAGGATAGTCTGAATATATCTGGTGGTGAGAGATTTGTGAAAAGATTTAGAGGAGTATAAGATAAATTAAATCAATAAAACTGTCATGGTTTGAGGGTTTGTGTATGTTATTTCCAGTTTTATTTTGAAAGACTCTTCTTCCCTCATGTGTATCGTAGTTTTGCTTCCTGTCTTTGTTTGCTTTTCCCGCCAGTTTTGATTGTTTGCGCCGCCCTGATTAGTCTCACCTGTGTCTTGCTATCTCCCTTTACCTGAGTGTATTTAGTCATCGTTTCCATGTCAAGTGTCCCTTCTTTTGGTCCTGAGTAGTCTGTTGGAGTTATCTTTTGCTTCTCCTGAACCTTGCCTGGACTTTGGATTTGGACATAGCTTGCTATCTGTCGGATGTGTTTGCACTGCTCCCCTTATTTTGATCACTGCAAGCTTTTGTACTTTATTAAGTCATTGAACTGCACCTGCTCTGCCTCAGTGTCTGCATTTTGGGTCCTATTACTGTTTTCCTGGTTCCCCTGCCTGACAACTGCAACAAATGTATTTAGAAAGAATGCAGAATTGGAAAGAAATCTTGTACATTTTCACTGTTTTGAGACATTTCTGTGCCATTTCTCTGTTGCCTGTAGTTTGGAGAGGATTTTTGTGTAAGTGTGTGTATACTGATGAAGAAGGATCTAAGGGGTTGGTCAGATAGATCAAAGGGTGTGTTAAATAATCACAAAATTGCAGGATTTAAGATATTATATATTCTTGATGTGTGTTTGGGCTGTACCGTGATTTGTCTTTGAACTTTTTAAATCCCACCAATGTGTGGAATGTGAACACTGAACAGCGAGAATAAAATAATTGTATAGTAAACATGCATCTATTGAGCAGTGAAAAAATGAATTCAATCTCACCTCTGGCTTTGTCATATCTTGTAAACATGTGTATCTGCAGTTAGACTCGGCCTTGCACCGATGTCCTGGCACCTCGTCTGTCTTGATTCCTCCATTCTTATCCACTCCCACTACCCCTCCACCCTGCCCCTCCATGCATTGGTGGTTTGTCTCTCCAGCCTCTTGGCTGTGCTTTGGCCTCCAGTCTGTATCCCCTTTCTGTGGCTTCTTCTGGGCTGCACATCCCACAAGGGAGGCTCCGACCATAAGTCCTAGGGGAAGAAAAACAAACAGAAGTTTTTTTTAGGATGGTGAAGCCACAATACTAATGCTTATCAGTCCATTTTTAACTGAAGTGGTGATTATATAGCTTATGCAAAGCCCTGAATGTAGATGCTATAACTGGTTACATTTACTTTTGGATAAAAGCAGAACAAAATCTAACTCATAATAATGAATTTATATAATTAAATATTTGTCATATTCTTGTGACATGGAATAATGTGGTCAGATATAATATGCAGTGGAGGATTAACAGCAGCTGTCTTGATTTAAAAACAAATGGGCTTGTAGACTTTCTTTGGTCTGGCAAACTCTTAGTGTATAGTGCTCTAAGAAAACTCACATGGATCAGTGCCATCCCTCCTCCACCTCATCTGTCCACTCCCCTTAAAGTTTTCCATCAATGACTTCCATAATGCTACTGAAAACAGTGGCAAGAGAGTGGCCCTTATCGTTAACCTGGCATAGATAATAATCTGCGGGAAAATTACATTTACAGTGAAGGAATTTACACAACTACCATGTGCCTGAACTCAAGTGTCAGTCTTTCTAGAAACTTAGTTTGTTGTTTCAGGTTAGCCAGGAGGGAGGTCACGGAGTGGCAGCCCTTTTGTTTATCCTGTGCTCCCCAGGTTGGCCTTTGAACTGTAATTGTCTGTCATCCTCAGCTCCTTAACTTGAAAAGTGGGTAAACTGGTGTTGTGTGCTGTGATAGGGATCAAATGACACTTTAAAATAATGCAAGACACTACCTGGGGGTCAGCTCACATGTCACAGTAATTATTTTTTTAAGGACAATAATGGTTAAAATTAAAACCACATGGACAGGGAGATTTTCACCATGATTTCATTTTGCCATGGAGAGATTTTTAAGCAAACCGTCATTTGGTTATTTTGCCTATAATTAAAATTGCTGATAGTCCATTTAATTTCTTTGACAAAGACCAAAAAGACCTCCTGCAGGCTTTGATGATTGTATACAAAACCAGACAAGGCCTCCATTCTCAAACCGGTGAACATATACTGCCATCTTGTGGTAAAAACGTGTTTGTCTTGAAATGTGCTCATATTAAAACTAGTAAAAGCAAATACAGTGCAGTCTGTACATAAGCATTAGATCAGATACATTTTGTTGTGTCGTCTCTGTACTCCAGGACATTGGACTGGAACCTGAACATGAGGTTTAAGAGCCTATGAGGTTAATTTGAGGCTATTCACATCCACACCACATGGACAGTAATTGTGGCCTTTTCTACACATACCTGTATTGTACAAATTAGGACAAATGTTTTTAATATTTATTTTTTAGCAAATCTTGGGGATAATTACATAAGGCCATTGGGCAAAAATGAGCTGTGGGCCACTGTTGACACCCCACGACCATCAGCACCACCTTCTCTCTGTATATTGTATCCTCTCACTCTCAAACAAATGTATATAGGAATATGCACTATGTCAATACAATATGAACATAATGAAAATATTAAAACTAGTTTTTGAAACAGGGCCCAAATTACCACAAACCGTACACAGCGAACCTGGGGCTTTTAGACACCTGGGGCCCTGGTAATTCAGCCTTGTATTTCTGGGGATTTTTGCCTTCAGTCTGGTCTTGAGCAGTGAAATACATGATCAGTTGGAATGACATCAGGTGGCTGACTTAACAAGTTAAGACACTTAACACTATCAAACACCTTCAATGTCATTGTTTAATTTTAAATTCAATGTGCTGGAGTGCAGAGCCAAATCAATAACAAATTCATACACTGCACTGTATATTCTTCAGATCGTATCCAATTTGAATACTTGATATAATTAAAACAGTCATATATACCCGCAGTAGTGCTCTGAATGCTTGTGAGCACAGCTGGGATGTCTTTGGGTCTTTCCACCTGGATGTTAGGAGACGCTGAAGTAAACAGACCTAGTTTTGCTGAGTGGGCTGAGCTGATCACGTCCTGTGATTCACTTAGAGTCATTTCCTGTGAAAGGGCAGAATTGTCCAAAGGTCCCACCCTGTCACATCCCATGTTTGCATGTTTAAATGAATTCAGGGCCTCTGGTAATTTAGATTCCACTGAATTACTGCAGTAGATGGATGCTTGTGGGCACAACTGTCTTGAAGCATTGTATTTATTGATTGAAAATGAAGAAACTGACCCAGAGAGTTCGTCAGCACATGCAGCAACAGAGGCCTGATCGAGCCCAACCTTCAGAGGAGGGTGGGCTTCTCCACTTTTTAACCTGCTGCTTTTGTATGCAGAGGCTTCACCCTTGGCTTTCATTGTGCCTACATTACATGAGGCTCCTTGATTTTTAAGTTTGTGTTGGCTTTCTTTGCCTAGTATTTCACTTCTCGTGCTATTCTGATTTACTGTGCTAGGAGAAAGAGAGGTCATGCTGAGCTTGTGTTGGCCAGAGAGTGTTTGAGAGACCAGTCCGCCTTGGCTGACCCTTCTGTCCAGCAAAAGTTGCTCCTCAGCACAACGGTTCAGAGAAAGGGCATGTTCCTCATCTGAAGCTTGTCTCCTTCCTGACTTTACACCTTTGAGTGCAGTTGACATAACATTGCCCGTAGAGCTCTGAGTCTCTGTGACCGTGTTTACATGACCATGTGTGTGTGGGCGTCGCGACAAGCCTAGTGCTTCAGGAGGCTTAGATTCAGCTGATACTGTAGCCTGAGTGGAATTACTGTGCTTGGTCAAGTGGAGATTTGGCGCCGCCTCCCCAAATTGTACAGACAGTGGAGGTTTTATTCTCTCCATGTTAAGTGTGAGTAAAGACTCAGTTTGGTCCAACTCCTTTTGATGTCCTGGCCGTTGATGGTCCCTTCCCTCATTGCTACTTTCCATGGTGACAGAGCTTTGAGCTTTATTCTGGATCACTTCTGGGGCCACTGCTTCCCACCTCTGTGAGAGAGTGCTACCTGCTTGCCTCTCAATCTGGGGTTCAATGAGAGCCAGCTGCTCATCAGATATGATCTGGAGGCAGATCTGGAGGTCTGCTGTGTGAACATGAAACACATTCTGAGCAGCTGGCTGCATCTGGTCAAATGGTACGATGTGACAAGGTACGATTGGGGTGTTTGAGCTAGCATATGCTTTGTTCATAGGGCTCAACTGGTCTGATGCTGGTGAGAGTTGTGTGTGAGACACAGGAGGGTTGGGGTTAGTTTGACCTTGTGAGACAGCTGTAATGGCAGCAGCAGATATCTGATTGTTTGTTGTCGTTATGGTAGGTGTGGCAGGGAAGTTCACAACCACGGGTGCAACAGGTGTGGGTAAGCCCCCTGCAGATTTTGAGGGTTGTATTGAAGTGCTGCATAATCCTGCCTGATAATCTTGCAGGCAGGTTGTGGTTATTGTGGATGCTGAAAATTGCCTGTCCACTACAGTTAGACTAGATGTCGCATTTTGATTGAGTCTTGATGTTTCAGCCTGAATAAGGGTTGTGGCTGTGCAAGGCAAGAGGAGCTGCCCTTGTGTGGAGCTGAAAGCATTTGTCTTTTTGATTTCACAACTCTGCATCAACGGTGAGGTGACAGGATCGTCCTTTTTTTTTTCAGAAGTTGTGACCGAGGGTGAGGTTTGCTCAGTGTGAGAAGATGACAGAGAAGAGGTGAAAGTGTGGCCATCAGTTCCTGTCGGTTTATCCACAACATGTGGTGAAGGATTTGAATCAGGTTCAGCAGCATTAGGTAACTTGAGCTGGTACTTGGGCAGGAAGCTGGTCTTGGCAGAGGAGGGAGTGGAAGTGGCTGTCGAGGTGCTAACATTTGCATTGATTATGCATGGCGGGAAGAGAGCTCCTTTGAGCTGAGTATGTTTTTGATTTTTTTGAAGGTTGATATAACTGAGATTTTTATCCTGCTGAGGTTCATTGCCAGTGACAGAGGGAGGGGGATGACTCAATGTGTTCGGGTCGGGTTCCATCTCCGGAGGGCAAATTATTTTGTCATCAGTTTTTTGCTTTTTCCTGTCGGAGGGAATATGGGCTCCACAGAGCTGCGAGCTGGAGTCAGTATGTTTTTCTTCCTTAATCAATGTCCCTGCTTCTGCTCTGCTCCTGCTGTCTGTTTTGTGGCTAACCAGTGATCCAATTGAAGCTAATGGCAGTACTGACAAAGACAGATTTCTCTGCAGTGGAGTCTTGAGAGAGCTGCATGATGTATGAAGCTGGCTAGTTTTTAGATTGAAATCCACAGCAGAGACGAGGGGTAGTTTGGCAGGAGGGCAACCTGGATGGCACACTGTTGCACTGCTGCTTGTGAAATTTATTGTTGAGTCTATTGTTGTCACTATCTCCTTATGAACTGCTGACCTTTTTTGTAAGCCCTGAACAACCTCATGTTCTGGGTTTGTCGAACATTTCCTGCCTTTGATAACACCGTCATCACCATCTTTCTCAGCATTGTAGAGCTTCTTAAATGTCCCTCCGCCGTACATGTACCACTTGTTGTAGGCAAACTTCTGTGTTTTCTTCCTCCGGAACTTTCTGTTGCTTGGCTCTCCACAAATGTCACCGCCATCCCCATCGCAGCTGAGACTGCCGGTGCACGCCTCCTCCACAGATGAATTCACGAAGAGACCGTCTGTTGCGTGGTTGCAGTCTACGGCTGTCTGTCGGACCAGCGGGCGGTGGGTGGATGACTGCTGGTTCACAGGTTTGATCTCGAAACCTGTTGGATTGATCTGGCCAGAGCTTCCCCTCCGGACAAGTGTTACATAATCCCTCTGATAGGAGGAGGTTGGGCTGCCCCTCTCAGGCTGCAGGAGGGTAACGCTGAAAGGAAGGGAGTTGCTGCGAGTTAAGGGGGCATGCTGCATGGTGGAGGAGCCCTGGGTGGGCACAGAGCTGTAGAAGCCAGGCTTCCTGTTTCTTTGTAACCCAACATTCGGAGTCTTACTGATCCTCATGTCAAAGTGAAAGGAGTCCTTGTATGTGTACGGCATGGGGAGGTCGATGCTACCCTGCTTTGACAGAACTGTCTTCCGCGGCCTTACATTCTCCAGCTGTTTGTCCTCCACAACAGCTGTATTCTCCGAAATCAGCTTAGATATTCGCTCCTCCAGTGTTTTCTGCTCCTGCTCCCTTGCAGTGTCTTTGGGTTCATGTCTACCATGGCCTCGTTCTGAAGGTGTATGTGTGCTGGTGGTTTCATCAAGCTCCTTGGTGGATTCGGTGAGGGAATCCATACTGTGGTCAGGTAAAATGCTGCCGGGGCTTGGGAAGTGGTCACTGCTCTCACTGAAGCCTGAGTCGGTGCTCTCATGGCTCTGCGATTTTCCTCTGGATACAGAGCTCTCCCACTGCTTGGAGAACAGAGTGGCTTCTTGTCTCTGAAGGGGAAGATGTCGACTTGCAGTCAGCAGAGGCCTTTTGTTTTCCATCCTCTGTTTTTCCCCTTCTATTGTTACCTTTGCACTTTCATTTGGTTCTGTCTTATGACCTGCAGGGGTCAACTCATTCTGTTCACTGACAGAACCTTGTGTCTTTACAGAGTAGACTTTTGCAGTACTGGCTGGCATCTCAGCAGCAGGTAGTGTGGCATCCCTTTCCATGCTGCCTGACTCCTTGCTGCGCTCATCCAGAGACAAACTGGAGGTACACGTCTCTCTGGAGCTGGACATGCTGTCTAGGCTGCCCAGGCTGCTCTGCTCTGATTCAGACGAGAGGCGAGCATGAGCCTGAGTACGCTTATGTTTGTAGAGGTTGCTCTGAGTCTTGAAAGAAATGCCACAAGTGGTGCAGGGGTAAGGCCGCTCCCCGGTGTGGCAGCGCAGATGCTTCTCCAGCACGCTGGGCTTCATACAGTCCCGTCCACAGTGAGGACACATGTGCTTTCCTGCCGACTTGGGTCTGGCTGCAGGAGCAGCAGCTGCCAGAGTCAATCCTGGCTGAGACTGCAGCCCACCAGCAATATGGAGTGTCAGAAAGGGAAGCGTCTCCTTGCAGTAAAGCGGCGGCATGGCCAGATGGAGTGTGGCTGGCTCCCGGGAAGCTGCAGGAAGCTGGGGGTAAGGCTGCGCTGGTAGAGCAGGCACTGTGTGGATGTAAACAGCCGTCAGCGGGGCCTGGATGTCCATCCTTTTCTCTGTCTGCGCTGCGATGGAGTTGATGTGCACCGGAGCATTCGCCAATCCTGGCTTGCCAGTCTCCATGGTAACACTGCTGCTGTCGTGATGTACCAGTGCCAGGTCTCTAATTACCTGTAAGATAAGAACAGTTTGCATTAGACCTCTGCTTTGCCTCAGATCAAATGGGGCAGGTTTCTAGATCTTGCTCTTAAAGAATAAAATGAATGGAGAATATTTTGTTATTGCACCAGTGGAACAGAGAAAAGTAGCATAGCAAAGAATAAATGTACTTAAGCAGTTAATGCAGTAACCTTTAGGACAGATGGCTATTAAAACAATTAATCCAATCTGGATTTTGCATGGTGATAAATTCCAGGGAGATGTGTTTTGCAATTCTACAGCACCAAATAAAAGCACATCTATATCTCAGTGATATCATTGTTGTGATGAATACCCATGGTTACAGAGCGCAGACAAAAGTAGAGGCGTTTGAATCTCTGCAGTTTAATTTCAAGAGCAGCTGGTGCAGGACTACAGTTCTGATATGTAAAGATATGTTTTGTTTGCAGATAGTGGAAACATATGAGAAATAAACGTGGAGAGAAAGTATATATAGTGTAGAGAGAGGCAGGGGGTGACGTAGGTGAGTGACTCATATCAGGAGGGGGATGAGGGAGTGAGATCAGATACTCATACAGTACAGCAGAGGCTTTTATCTCCCCAAATGAAATGTGTCTGCTGACATTAGCTGTTGCCTCTGTCACTAGTCTGCACCAATTAAATGGCATACCCTTGATGTTCACAGTAGCATGTGGCGGCTTTGTCTCCTGACAAACTGTCATATTTGTGCAGTAATCGAATCAAAGCGTAAAGCCACCTGCATGAAAAGATACATAGCTTCACATTAGATCGAGCAAATTTCATTTCCTGTTGCTGTGATGCTACTTCTACATGTATTGTATGATTTTGCATAATTCACCCACAGAGGTACAGTTTGCATGGAGCACACTCTTTGTTAGTTGTACAGCATGAGCACGCCCACGTTAGATACTTTTCGTGGTGTTGTGAACTGAGGAAAGTTTGTTTCTGTTCATATTTGAGTGAGTTCTCTATGAAAAGAAGCACTGTGTAAGTGTAATTTAATTTTCAAACATTATTTACTTAGGAACTTAGATCTACCTTCTTACTGTAATGTGCTTTCACTTCCTTACAGCTATGTAAATATGTCATATTGTTACGCATGCTGCAACACCATAAAGAAATACAGTTGTAGAGTGGATCTTTGAATTATTAAGAGGGATGTTTTTTTCTACAAGCACTTGCAGACAGTTTAAAATTGTGTAAAAGTGTGTCATGGGTTCAAAAAGAGGTCCAGCTGTATTGAAAAACAGCTTCTGCTTGCAGTAAGAACAAACCTCAGCAAAAACGGGTAGCATCAAACTGTAAACAAAACTTTATGGATTTTTTTGATTTCTTGTCATTGTGAGAAGATTTTTTGTTTCATATTATCTACTCTATTAATCTCATTTCCAACTATTGTTCTTCTGACTTTATAAACAGAACGTTTGAAAAGAGGAAATATCTGATGGTGTTGCCATCATACAGTGTAGGTAAGAATAACACAGACTAGAAACCAGAACATGCCGTAACTAGGCCGAAACACAGGCGCAACCGTTAAGAAGAACAGCAGAACCAGATGTTACTTACCTTCTTGCTTTGCACTTCAATCAGCAACAATTATCCAGCTTAGAAAGTCCATCCTCAGTGTACCTGCTCATTTCAATCTGTTCTGTCATCCAGACCATGTGTTCCCCTCCAATCTGATTTTCTCGCACAGCTCTTTGACATGAACTGTTTCTTGTCACGAGGAAGCGGAACAAATGCAAATGAGAGAGAAGATGCACTATGAAAGTGGTGAGGCAGAGAGGAGGAGAGTGAGGGAAGGAGAAGCTGGCTGGGTGGGTGTGTGGCTGTCAAACAAAGACTTCCGGAGGACAAGTTGAAAACATAGATTACACAGATTGAAAGAGTGTAGAGGCCCTGAGCACAGATGGAAGGATTTAAGGCTAATACAAAGTGTTGTGCAGAAGTGAAAGCGACTGCTTGGCAGAGGAAGCGTAGTGACAGAGGCAAGCTTACCTTCACTAGTCACGTTGGCTGACTGACTGACTTTACCATCAACAGTTTGAGGCAGTACCTGACTTCTGGCTCACATACTCGCTCCCCCACCTACCTTCTTCCTCCCACACACTGCATTTCACACACCCACATAGACAAGGGTGCAGCAAAGCTAATGTTGATGTGCACGTGCACTGCTCTCACTCTCTCAGGCAGAGAACAAATGGATGAGTTGTGAGTGGCTGGAGTGAATTTCCCAACTCCATCCACAGGCCCCATTACAGTATGCATCATTTACCAGTGGTACAACAGTTCACACCACACATGCTTACACAGTAGTACAGTAGCATTGAGATTACAATGTTTCATTTGTACTCACATTTACTGGACACACGCTGGATTTTCTGTTGCTGGTTTTGAAGAGCAAAATTGTGGATTTAAGAAACAGAATACACATTATATTCCTAAGGAATGATGTGTTATTTTTGGCAGCAGTTTTCCTCAACTTGTCAAAGAGTAAACCAGTGAACCAAACACATGATCACTTTCTCTCAAAAAGAACAGTAAAACCAAATCAAATTTTCTGTCATTGTACCATGTCCATAAATTTCACCTGTCGGTATTAGGTGAAACTTGCCCCAGGGTTATACAGCTATACACAACCAGCTTATTTGTTTGACCTATTTGTCAATGAACACATCATTGCTATTTTTTATAGTTCATGTTGGCATAAATACAGAAATGCAACATACACACCCATTTTCTGTCCAAATAGTCACGCAGTTGGGACATCATTATGTACTTTTCTGGACAGCATGGACGAAGAAGAATATACTGACTGGGGTAGCTGTCTGAGCAGTACCTTATACATTGCAGGTGGCCTCATGTGGCCTGTTACAAGATAATTTAGAAAATTATGTTGTGGGCATAACTACACTAGATTACATTTTTTAAACCTGAATTAATTGATACTTAGCCACTTGGGGGCAGCACAACAAGTGTAAACACAACACTGACATATTAGCACGTTACAAAGATGAAATCAAAACAGTAAAGTTGCAGGCTGTAAAACTGAAACAATGAGCTAAAAGAGATAAAACGCACCATAGAGCTGAGGGCAACTGCAGAGTCAGGTGATAACTCTCTGTGGGTTTGTCAATGTGAACAACCACTTTCATATTACACTACATTACATCCATTGTTAATACAAGATTATTGACTATAGCCGCTTTAAGTTTATTACATTTTCTTTTTAAATGTGAATAAATTAAATAACCTTTTAAAAATATTCCCACTCTCAATACCTCTGATGTAAGTGATATTTTCAAAGCTCTGATTTTTTTAAACAGTATGTCATCATGTAGGATCGACTGTGCAATTATCAGATGACATCTGCTGAAAGAAAACAAATAGTTTTTACATCAATTCACTGCTTCAGAGTCTAGTTGGTCTCCAAGGCAACTGCAGGCTGGTCCGCTGAGAGCATGCTTTGTGTTGACATGGTAACAAGACACCACCTACCACGCATGTGTTCTACCACCCTTACAGCTCACAGTCCTGCAGGGTGGAAGTAGTTTCAGGCATGTAAAATGTTTTTAAATTACAGTATGTGTATAGTCTACATGGATTTGTACAGCTGTCTTCTCCAAAACAGTCAGTAGGCGCTTAATGTTGTTGACAGATGATATTTTGGCCATGTTACTCAGGTTACTAGGATACAAAGTTTAGTCAAGTTTTACAGCTGATGGTCAGCAGTGACCAGATACATGTCAGACTCATGTTGAGTTATACCACTGATCCCAGGAGTCACAAATCCTCTTAATACAATGCTCAAAAAGCTAATGTCATCACGCAAGAAGTAAAATTAAAGTACATCTTCAATCACTTGAGGCAAATAGTTCCTCGCCCTTCACACTCAAATTTTATGTAATTATATAGAACTGTGAAGTTGCCTGCCTCTGCACACTGCAACTGACAAGCTCTTTCAAGTTAAGGTACCCAAGGGAAATATCCAGCTTACTTCATTAGTGTTTGAATGGGTCCCTTGCTGCATTTTTGCATCAAATGACAGATGTATAATTAGAATAGGTGTATCTCTCCAACAGGCTAAGCTACCATCATCCATCTGCATGTATTACACTACATTTCTGTGTTTCTGGCCAGCATTTGAAGTGATGAGACACGTTGCAGGAAGTGGCAACTGACAGACTGTGTGTGGGTGGGTGCTGAATTGCTGGAGGCCTATATCCACTTACATGTTCACTTATGCCTTTTCAGTAGCTAGAGAATAGCAGTCTCATGCCCCACTTTTGTCTTCAGTACCACTACCGATAACACCATTACTACCAGCTGCCAAACACAGTGCGTATACCTGTCAGGGTTAAACTGTAAACCATAACTGTTTTGTCTCTGTTTTACTTTATAACAGTCTTGGCTGCTGTGTTCAGCATGTAGCTTAGCAAAAGGCATTTTTACTCTTAAGAATGCAAAGCTAAAAGTGCTATTAAAGCAACAAAGCTGAGATCAAAACCTGGGCAGAAGCTTAAAGCTTTTCTTTCTTGATGTCTTTGATATGCTGTACTTGTGCACCCTCTGCTGGGCCACGAGTGTAGGCCTACATATCTGAGGTGAAACAAGGTTTATGCACATATAAATAGAATTTGTTTACATGGCAGACTTGGGGTTAGTGAAACACAGTAAAACACATACAGTAGCATGTCAACATATTTAAATCTGGGCTGACTAACAGTTATTGTATGTTATGCATTAATCTGTTGATTTTTTTTTCAAATAATTATTTATAGAATGTTAGAAACAAGAGAGAAATTCCCATCACAATTTCAGAGAGGTTTTCATATTGCTTTTTATTGCCTGAGCAACAAACCTATAGATAGATAGATAGATAGATAGATAGATAGATAGATAGATAGATAGATAGATAGATAGATAGATAGATAGATAGATAGATAGATAGATAGATAGATAGATGCAGAAACCCAAGGATGATGATGAGGAGGAGGATGAACCATCATGGAGAGACAAGCCCCTGCACAGCATGTACCACCTACAGATAGAAGAAGTAGGCGATATCAAGAACTCCTACCAGTGGCTGGAAAAGGCTGGACTAAAGGACAGCACAGAAGCACTAATCATCACAGCACAAGAACAGGCACTCAGTAGCTGAGAAGGATTGAGCTAAGATCCTGTGGGACTTCCAGATCCAGACTGACAAACTAGTGATGACTAACCAACCAGACATCGTGTTGATCGACAAACAGCAGAAGAAGGCAGTAGTGATACATGTAGCAATCCCAAGCGACAGCAAGAAGAAGAAGGAACACGAGAAGCTGAAAGAGGAGCCATAAAAGATGTGGAGAGTAACAGCAACAGTGGTAATCGGAGCACTGGGAGCTGTGACCCTCAAACTGGGAGAGTGGTTCCAGCAGAACCTTCAAACTCCCAGGCCTCTGGAGTGTATGTGTCATGCTCAAGCTTGGATCCTCTACCAGAGGCCTGGGAGTTTGAGGGTCCTGCACAGTATCTAAGCTGTTCCTATATAAAATATATATTTAAAATAATAATAATAATAATAATAATAATAATAATATATATATATATATATATATAAATTGTTGTTGATTAATTGTTTCAACAATAATTAAATAATACAATAATCATAGGCAAAGTTAATTATGGCTATTGGTTTTGTATGGATGGAGAAAGAAAGAAAGAAAGAAAGAAAGAAAGAAAGAAAGAAAGAAAGAAAGAAAGAAAGAAAGAAAGAAAGAAAGAAAGTGTGCTAAATGTTTGGGCTTGTGAATGTTGGCATGTACTAAAGGTATGTTGCCTTCACGAACCTTGTAAATGCACCTTCAGGTACTTTTTTTACGTAATGGCAAAACGAGCTACATTTTGCTACAAAAAGAGCAACATTTTGCCACACAGTGAAACAAGGAGGACAAATCTGTTCGTGTTTAATGTAATTTATAAATGTTTTTCAAAATTTAATCATGGCGCGACTACCGTTTTCTCCGTCTGTACGTCACGTTTTACAACTCAGGGTTTTGCACCAAGTACCACTGTTCTTGTCCCATTCACTATGAAAGTATTACGCCGATGTTTAATTATTAACCGTAAATAGGCCTATGAACAGTTTGTTTACCATGAAGGCAACCTCACTCTGTACAGCCTTTCGGTGCTGTGACGTAGGACGCAAATACGTCCAGCTTTAAGCACGTTTGGGTCCAGGAGCGCCATTGGAAGTTTGAAGAGGGTTAAATATTTTTACGTTTAAAAATTAATAGCGAATAATATTCACCTCATGTCCTTAAACGGTACATAATGCTGTTGTTGTATAGTACAGGCGTCCAGGCAGTTCTGGGCTGTATCCGCGCTTAACCTACTGTTGTTTTTGCTCTGTCTTAACTGTAGCAACAAAGCTAACGTTATTAGCAGCACTGCTAAGCACACGTTCCATTCATTCGTTGTATCTGGCCACAACGTTAGCATGGTTCCAGCTAACGGTATATGTTTGAAACTTTTGTTAGATATAGTAACAAACTAGCTGTTTGCAGCAATACTGCATTATAGATAACGTTGTCGTCTTGTGAAACGGTGGTAATTTAACAGCAGCTTACGTAGTCATAAGATAAATTGTTTACATTGTGTCTTTTGTTCCAGCCAGTTAAGTTGTTAACTTACTATTGACGGCCCGTTTCTGGTCACACTGACTGACCCATCATGTATCGTCCAAAACCAACTCTGAAGGACCGACAGCACCTGTACAAGCTCATCATAAGCCAGCTGCTCTATGATGGATACACCAACATCGCCAACAGTCTCATCAATGAAGTCAAACCACAGAGTGTCGTGTCGCCCTCTGAGCAGCTGATGCAGCTGGCAAAGATAGGTAAGAGGTGCTTTCTCCATGTCTGTATGTTTGAGCTATGTGTGAGGGTCCCTATTTGAACAATTTTCAACCTTTTTCAGGGATGGAGAATGACGACAGTGCAGTTCAGTATGCCATTGGGCGCTCTGATACAGTGGCACCTGGTGTGGGTATTGATCTGGAATTTGATGCTGATGTCCAGACCATGTCTCCAGAGGCATCAGAGTATGAGACTTGCTATGTAACATCGCATAAGGGTCCATGCCGCGTCGCTTCATACAGTCGTGATGGCCAGCTGATTGCCACTGGCTCTGCTGATGCTTCCATCAAGATCCTGGATACTGAACGCATGCTGGCCAAGAGTGCCATGCCTATTGAGGTGAGGCAGATTCGAGAGCAAAGTACATTACGCGTTTTTAATCCAACAGACTTATGTTTACTGTTTTTTTGTGTGTGTGTGTGTGTTTCTTTGTCAGGTGATGATGAATGAGACAGCACAGCAAAACATGGAGAATCACCCTGTGATTCGAACACTGTATGACCACGTAGATGAAGTCACCTGCCTCGCCTTCCATCCGACTGAACAGATTCTAGCTTCTGGCTCAAGAGATTACACCCTTAAACTCTTTGACTACTCAAAGCCTTCTGCAAAAAGAGCATTTAAATATATACAGGTCAGATTTTGTACACAGAATGTCTCAGTTTTCCCACACAATTTATCGTCTGTCATAGTTTTGGGAAAATATCAATTGTTCTGTTGTAAGTGGAGAGTTACATAGAAAAAAACAAAGGCTAAACAAGGCTTGGAAAATTGCAACATTAAATTTTTTTAAAACTATGCTGACTACTATATTTCTGTTGTAATCCAGTCCTCCCTTCATTTCTTTCCCTGCAGGAAGCCGAAATGCTCCGTTCAATCTCCTTCCACCCATCAGGTGACTTCCTGCTAGTGGGAACGCAGCACCCCACCCTCCGCCTTTACGACGTCAACACCTTCCAGTGCTTTGTGTCATGCAACCCGCTGGACCAGCACACAGACACCATCAGCGGCGTCAGCTACAACCCCACCGCCAACAGCTACGTCACCTGCAGCAAGGACGGCAGCATCAAGCTGTGGGATGGCGTCTCCAACCGCTGCGTAACCACATTTGAGAAGGCCCACGACGGAGCCGAGGTCTGTTCTGCTATCTTCTCGAAGAACTCCAAGTACATCCTGTCCAGTGGCAAAGACTCCGTAGTCAAACTGTGGGAGATATCTACAGGCCGGACACTGGTCAAGTACACAGGTAAGGAGGATGTGTTTTGGTCAAACCACAGTGCAGGTTCATACCATAGACTGTATATAAAGATGGTCTCCACTTCCTCCCACTGTACGCAAATGAAGCCAAAATATCCCCGGATGCTGCCATCTTGCGCTTGTGATGTCATTTGGAGCCAGAGTCTGCGCAGTAGTGATTGGAGTTGGAGCCAATCCAAGCTTTTTATAGCAGCAAATAACTAATTAACACCAAACTTATCAGAAAAATGAGCACTTGAACATACATCAGTGTGTTAAGAAATACCTAAAACGACAGAAACTATCTTTGGGAAAAATGTATTTGATGTGTACTTAGATCTTTTAGTTTGGCTCATGTCCCATCTGCTGACATTGAGTGGGCGGGGTTTGGCTTCACTTTTGGGGAGCTGTCATGTCACCAATCTTTATATACAGTCTGTGGTTCATACAGGGAAGTGTCATATGTTAGAATTGAGTTGAACAGATTATGATATTTAACATGCAAGCAAAATTTGTAGAAGTCTACCTCATGTTTTTTGGGATACAGTGCTAAAAGTGACCGACTTTTCATCTGATTCAATGAGTATCATGGTACATTTTGCTTAATTCATGTTCGATTCAACTTGCACATCAATTACAAAGAGTGAGTTTTGACTAAGTAAAATGAAAATTTATACTTCCTCTCTTATATTTATTATATTGACCTAAGTTCCAGGGTCGGTGTCTTGAACTTTTAATCATCCCAAAAGAACATTTGTGCCAAAGATGCTCATATACAAAATAATACGAATATGTACATACATAGAAAAATGAAATTTAAAAAAATAAAAATAAAAAGTGTGTGTGTGTGTGTGTGGACACACACACACTAACACTGAAGAAATGACACTTGGCTATAATGTGAAGTAGTGAGTGTACAGCTTGTATAACAGTGTACATTTGCAGTCCCCTCAAAATAACTCAACACACAGTCATTAATGTCTAAACCGCTGGCCACAAAAGTGAGTACACCCCTAAGTGAAAATGTCCAAATTGGGCCCAGTGTCCCAAGTGTCAATATTTGTGTGGCCGCTGTAATTTTCCAGCACTGCCTTTACCCTCTTGGACATGGAGTTCACCAGAGCTTCACAGGTTGCCACTGGAGTCCTCTTCCACTCCTCCATGATTACATCACAGAGCTGGTGGATGTTAGAGACCTTGCGCTCCTCCACCTTCTGTTTGAGGATGCCCCGCAGATGCTCAATAGGGTTTAGGTCTGGAGACATGCTTGGCCAGTCCATCACCTTTACCCTCAGCTTCTTTAGCAAGGCAGTGGTTGTCTTGGAGGTGTGTTTGGGGTCGTTATCATGTTGGAACACTGCCCTGCGGCCCAGTCTCCGAAGGGAGGGGATCATGCTCTGCTTCAGTATGTCACAGTACATGTTGGCATTCATGGTTCCCTCAATGAACTGTAGCTCCCCAGTGCCGGCAGCACTCATGCAGCCCCAGACCATGACACTCCCTCCACCATGCTTGACTGTAGGCAAGACACACTTGTCTTTGTACTCCTCACCTGGTTGTCGCCACACACGCGTGACATCATCTGAACCAAATAAATTTATCTTGGTCTCATCAGACCACAGGACATGGTTCCAGTAATCCATGTCCTTAGTCTGCTTGTCTTCAGCAAATTGTTTGCAAGCTTTCTTGTGCATCATCTTTAGAAGAGGCTTCTGGGACGACAGCCATGCAGACCAATTTGATGCAGTGTGCAGCATGTGGTCTGAGCACTGACAGGCTGACCCCCCACCCCTTTAACCTCTGCAGCAATGCTGGCAGCACTCATACGTCTATTTCCCAAACACAACCTCTGGATATGACGCTGAGCACGTGCACTCAACTTCTTTGGTCGACCATGGCGAGGCATGTTCTGAGTGGAACCTGTCCTGTTAAACCACTGTGCTGCAGCTCAGTTTCAGGGTCTTGGCAATCTTCTTATAGCCTACGCCATCTTTATGTAGAGCAACAATTCTTTTTTTCAGATCCTCTGAGAGTTCTTTGCCATGATGTGCCATGTTGAACTTCCAGTGACCAGTATGAGAGAGTGAGAGCGATAACACCAAATTTAACACACCTGCTACCCATTCACATCTGAGACCTTGTAACACTAACGAGTCACATGACACCGGGGAGAGAAAATGGCTAATTGGGCCCAATTTGGACATTTTCACTTAAGGGTGTACTCACTTTTGTGGCCAGCGGTTTAGACATTAATGGCTGTGTGTTGAGTTATTTTGAGGGGACTGCAAATTTACACTGTTATACAAGCTGTACACTCACTACTTTACATTGTAGCCAAGTGTCATTTCTTCAGTGTTGTCACATGAAAAGATATAATATTTACAAAAATGTGAGGGGTGTACTCACTTCTGTGAGATACTGTGTGTGTGTGTGTGTGTGTGTATGTGTGTGTGTGTGTATATATATATATATATATATATATATATATATATATATATATATATATATATATATATATAATTAAAATTAAAAATATTTATATTTAGAACAGTTGGGAGGTGCAAATTATGAATGACAATGCATGAATGAAAGTGCAGTGTATTGGTTACTATGTTGTAAATTGTGAGCAATGAAATAAAACTGTACTGAAAGGTGCATCTATGTTACAAAAAACCAAGAGAGGAAAAAAATCAACCTTTCACTGGGAGGAGTTGGGGTGTGAGTTTGCTACTAATGCTATAGTTAGTTGCTTCGGGTGGACTCCTGTCTTTAAAGTCCGTATAAAGCAGTAATAAATAGCCAAATAAATAACCACCCAGCCAAATTTGAATGATTAAAAAAATCACCAAGTAAGTAAAATAAGTTATCAAAATCTTGAAAAAATAAGCAGTATTCTCTGCTCTCAAACACTGGGGGCGCTGAAACCACGCCCACTCGCGGGAAAGCTGCGCCTGTCTCAACTGTCACAAAAATGGATGCTCCCTTTAGCAGCATCATTGGATTCACACACCCATACAAGTTTGAGCCTCCACAGCCAGAATCCAATTCAGAGGACAATGACCAGCTACCTGAAAATCAACCTCATCCCTCTTGGTCTGCAACAGAAAGGTAATTTTCTTTCTCCCTTTTATGCAAGTTAGCAATATGTAACTAGCATGGCTAGCATGAATAGCCACATAAAGTTAGGGTATAAATAAATAACAGAATAAAACATATGTTGCCACTTTAGCAGATTCTTTTTATTATTATTGTCTGTCACAGATCAAACTAACAGCCATCATGGTTGTAGTTATGTTGCATATTAAGTATGAAAATTATGTGAATAAAATGCTACCGCCTTTACAGTAACCAGATCTTAACCCAGTTTCACACATATGGAAGATTTTGGACTAACGTGTAAAACAATGCTCTCCACCACCAATTGTATATATATATATATATATATATATATATATATATATATATATATATATATATATATATATATATATATATATATATATATATATATATATATATATATATATATATATACATATATTTATATATAGGGAATATCTGAATCCACAGTAGCACTGAAGTGGTGGCTTGACTCCACATAAGACACTTAGTTTTTCCTTTAATTTGAAACCCATCTTCAACTACACATAGTTGCAGGTCTTCTGACTGCTTTAGTGTGGATTGCTGAATATCATCATTGCAAAACACACAAGCTGAGCAACAGAATATGCACTAAACTGTCCGGATCACTTTTATGTGCAGTTGTTCATAATATGGAATTGACAACTCAAATGATTGACAATATCTTTAGTCACACTGAATTAAATTGTATTGTACAGGTGCACCTGTGGAGAATGCAGGACAATGCCCACAGAGGATCAGAATGTCTGCTGCAAAGACCTGAATGCTGTATGTAAAGATAAACAAATGTATCTTCCACAATGATCATTTAAAGTATAAATACACAACCAGTAGAGTATCAGATGTCTTGCACTAAAACACTTTATAACACATACTCCAACAGGTTCAGAATAGATATGGAGAGCTTCCTGAAGAGCCATGGTGCGGGACTCTTTATCCAGGCCTTGAGCCTGTCTGCCTGAAACCCTACTCCCTGCAAAATACCCTGAACACCTACCAGGCAGACCATGGGCCACTGGAGATGAAGGAAAGAGCTGTGTAAGTTAGACAATAAATATTTTTATTTTTATTTTGAATGTCTAGAAATTACATTTGTGTTGATCAAATGGTATGCCTGTCTTTAAAAAAACGGTAAGGTTTAGGATTCAAGAACCTCAAGTCACACTGCTTATGTATGTGTATATATATATTAGTGATGTTGATTAATGTATACATGGATCTGTGTATAAACTATGGGAGAGTTCACTACATTACTGTATCTTGAGGATCAATGCGCCCCGAAAACAACATAATTTTCTTTAAATAGGCAAACAAAGTATAATGATGTTGCACTAACACATACATTGGTTAAGTAAAGTCAGTTTTATTCAAACAGCCCAATATAACAAATTGCCTCAAAAAGAATCTGTACTATATACTACACCCTCTGTCTTTAGACCCTTTATTCGAATAAGGAAAAACTCCCCCTAAAAACCTTTTAACAGGGGAAAAAAATGACCTCAGGAAGAGCAGCAGAGGACGGACAGACAGGAAATAGATGTCGTGTGTACAGAATAGATCCACAACAGAAAATCATATTATATACAATTATGATGACAAAATGTAAATTGTAAAACATAAGTGAAGAGGATGGATCCAGAAGGACAATTATGCAGCTTCAGGTGATGCCCACTAAGTAGAATCTGAGCCACAACACCTCCTCTCCACAATAGACACAGCAGCACTGTTCCAGCAATCACAGATCCAGACTTCTTGCCGGAGGCAGAAATACCTGCTGAAAGTGTCCAGCAAGAGAGAGACGAGACAGCACAAAACTACGGGAGAGAAAAAATTTAGAGTTAGTAACATGCAGTAATGGGATAATCATTCTGAATATTTTGCTCTATAGTCGTGGAAATTCACTGAAAAAACAAAACAAAAATACCTGCAAACATAGATAAATATAAAATTGCCACATTATATGACATTTTGTTGTTATTTTGTCATTACAGTCGTGCTCGCTACCTGGCCTACAGATGTTTTGCTTCCTGGTGCTGGGGATACCTGGGAAAGCACAACAGGGTTGTCATACCTTTTTGTGTTGTGCTCCATATCCAGGAGTACCTGGATGAAGATGGGGAGTACACAGGCTTTAAACCTCCCATTTAACTTTAAAGTCTTATATTGTAATTGTTTGTTAATGTGTTATGTACACAATTATTTATTCAATACACATTTAATACATTTCATATAAGTCTTGGACAGCTGTCAATCAGTTTTTGAGTAATGATATGTTTGTATGTGTGTTACAACTTACTTTTTTTAAATGGAGGCTGGTGGGGCTCTAGTGCAGGGATGGACTGAGGCAGGAAAACACTTGTCAAGTCTTTACTATTATGTTCATATATCATACAATAAGTCAATAATGTAATTATCGCAACAGGCCTAATGTAATGTATATATTACCCAAATAACAAAATTTTGAGTAATGGCCAGAATAGTACAGTGGAGATGATGACTTGCATGCAAACTAAGAACTTGACCTCTCAACATACCTGTATTCTTCCTGTTGCTTAGTGTTCTTTTAGACAATTGTGTGACCGCAGTCCTTTTTCCCACAAAGTGGTCTGTCTGACATCCAGCTTCTCTGGTGACTTTCTACATGTTGTCACACTGGCACTCTGTCTCTCTTGTGGTTGGAAGGGACTGCTTTGTGAACAGATAACAGTTGTAATTACTTGTCTAATAAGTCAAACATACTGATGCATATAAACAAAAGACAACCTGGTAAAACTGGATACCAGTTTTCCAGTTACTCATAACCCCCCTCCCTTTTCCATTGTGGGGGATACTAACAGCTGAGGAATAGCTTTAATTTTGAAATGACATAACATGTATGCATGCATAAAATGACATGACAACTCAAATTTTGAACCTGCTTTGAGCAAGTTAAATCAAACTCTGTCTCTCCATGTCTTTCTCTCTCAATTTATTGAATATTTTCACTTCGCAGCTGATGCTACGGTCTTTTTTTTACCTTGCACTATTAAAAACTATTGTTACCCGTCAATGTGGCTGGAAGGTTTGTAATTCTACATTCTTCTTCTTTTCCTTTCGGCTGTTCCCTTTCAGGGGTTGCCACAGCGAATCATGTGCCTCCATCTAACCCTGTCCTCTGCATCCTCTTCACTCACACCAATTAACTTCATGTCCTCTCTCACTACATCCATAAATCTCCTCTTTGGTCTTCCTCTAGACCTCCTGCCTGGCAGCTTCAACCTCAGCATCCTTCTACCAATATATTCACAGTCTCTCCTCTGAACATATCCAAACCACCTCAATGTGGCCTCTCTGACTTTATTTCCGATACATCTAACATGAGCTGTCCCTCTGATGTACTCATTCCTGATCCTGTCCATCCTCGTCACTCCCAAAGAGAACCTCAAGATCTTAAGCTCTGCTGCCTCCAGCTCTGCCTCTTGTCTTTTCTTCAGTGCCACTGTCTCTAAGGTGTACAACATCGCTGGTCTCACCACCATCTTGAACACCTTTCCTTTCATTCTTGCTGATACTCTTTTATCACACAACACACCTGACACTTTTCTCCACCTGTTCCAACCTGCTTGCACTCGCCTCTTCACCTCTTTTCCACAGTGTCCATTGCTCTGAACCGTTGACCCTAAGTACTTAAAGTCCTGCACCTTCTTCACCTCTGCTCCCTGTAACCTCACCGTTCCACCTGGGTCCCTCTCATTGAAACACATGTATTCTGTCTTACTGCGGCTAAGCTTCATTCCTCTGTTTTCCAGAGCAGACCTCCATCTCTCTAGATTTTCCGCCACCTGCTCCCTGTTCTCACTACAAATCACAATGTCATCCACAAACATCATAGTCCATGGAGATTCCTGTCTAACCTCATCTGTCAGCCTGTCCGTCACCAGAGCAAAAAAGAAGGGGCTCAGAGCCGATCCTTGATGCAGACCCACCTCCACCTTGAACTCCTGTGTCACACCTACAGCACACCTCACCACGGTCTTACAGCTCTCATACATGTCCTGCACCACTCTAACATACTTCTCTGCCACTCCAGACTTCCTCATACAATACCACAGCTCCTCTCTCTGCACCCTGTCATACGCTTTCTCTAAATCAATGAAGACACAATGCAACTCCCTATGACCTTCTCTGTACTTCTCCATCAGCATCCTCAAAGCAAATACTGCATCTGTTGTACTCTTTCTAGGCATGAAACCATATTGCTGCTCACAAATGCTCACCTCTGCCCTTAGCCTAGCTTCCACTACTCTTTCCCACAACTTCATTGTATGGCTCATCAGCTTTATTCCTCTGTAGTTGCCACAGCTCTGCACATCTCCCTTGTTCTTAAAAATTGGCACCAGTACGCTTCTCCTCCATTCCTCGGGCATCCTCTCACTCTCCAAGATCTTGTTAAACAAACTAGTCAGAAACTCTACTGCAACCTCTCCTAGACACTTCCATACCTCCACAGGTATGTCATCAGGACCAACTGCCTTTCCACTCTTCATCCTCTTCAATGTCCTCCTCACTTCACTCTTGCTAATCTTTGCTACTTCCTGCTCCACACCAGTCACCTCTTCTACTCTTTGTTCCCTTTCATTTTCCTCATTCATCAACTCTTCAAAGTACTCCATTCTTCCTCAGCTCTCCATCAAGGTGGCTCTTTACAAAATCAATCCATCTCTTCTTGATCTCATCATTCTTGGGAAATTTAAATAAGGAGACCGAGCTGTTTCGTAAATTCTCGCATCCAGGGAATATGCATATTCCCTGGATGCGAGAATTTGAAAACAAAGGCATAGCTAGCTAGCAAACTGTAGGCTGTAACTAACGGTAATGACTGTAACTCACGATTGAGCCCGAACCACTGATGCTAATGCGCTCTAGTTATTATGTAGTGTTAGGGGAGGGGCCATGCTGTGTGGCGCCAGTGCGTCATCGAGCCACGATTTCAGCCCAAAAAATCCAGAACAGAAAAATGGTGAAAAACTGTTTAACGGTCTCCCTCCACAATTCAGTACTACATAGTTAACAGGCTTTGTAACATGTTTTAAGCAATACATTTCTAACATTTATAATGTGTTTAGAAACACAGTTTAGAATTTCCTTTACACTGACTTTAACAACAAAAACATTTTTGTTGTTTTAAAACAGAATTTAAGGTCAGATAAGAAACCTTATTGATCCCACACAGATAAGTTGTCACAGCAGCAAAAAGAAGTACCAAAACAGAAAAGCAGAGTATAGATAATCTTAAACTATCTATATCTAACTATATATCTAACTATATATCTACTATATATAAGCTGAAACATGAAAAACAAAAAAAACATACTAAATAAATACTGTATACACCAAACATAAATTGTAACAAGTGTGTTGAGACAAGAATAATCACAAATAAGGTGAGTAGATGTGAAAGTGGCTACAGATAGTATTAGCAGCATGAAATACAGTTCTATCATCAAAAGCAAAGTGTTCAAAATGCAAAAGCCTATTTATGACATGTCATTTAGGAATGCACTCAACGAGATGCAAAGCATAATTTCACATTTTGGCCTCAAACCTTTTTGCTCAACCTAATATTTTTTCCATTAACCAAGTTGACATTGTTTGGCGGCATTTGAATGTTGATGTTTGTTGTGCTCAATGGCCTGTGAAGACTATATTACACAGCAGTGCCCCCTATCAAAGTAGAAGTGCTTTCATTTTAACTGTTGTGAAGCAGTTAAGATTTTGGTCAGAAATTATTAGGACTGAAATAGATATTCTTTATTGAATATGAATATTATAGGTAGATATTATTCAGTACAATAATTGGTTCATTGTTTTGCCACATACAGTGGTGTGAAAGTGTTTGCCCCCTTCCTGATTTCTTCTTTTTTTGCATGTTTGTCACACTTAAATGTTTCAGATCATCAAACAAATTTAAATATCAGTCAAAGATAACACAAGTAAACACAAAATGCAGTTTTTAAATGAAGGTTGTTATTATTAAGGGAAAACAAAATCCAAACCTACATGGCCCTGTGTGAAATAGTGATTGCCCCATCTGTTAAAACATAACTTAACTGTGGTTTATCACACCTGAGTTCAATTTCTCTAGCCACACCAAGGCCTGATTACTGCCACACCTGTTCTCAAACAAGAAATCACTTAAATAGGACCTGCCTGACAAAGTGAAGTAGACCAAAAGAGCTTCAAAAGGTAGACATCATGCCGAGATCCAAAGAAATTCAGGAACAAATGAGAAAGAAAGTAATTGAGATCTGAGTCTGGAAAAGGTTATAAAGCCATTTCCAAAGCTTTGGGACTCCAGCAAACCACAGTGAGAGCCATTATCCACAAATGGCGAAAACATGGAAGAGTGGTGAACCTTCCCAGGAGTGGCCGGCCGACCAAAATTGCCCCAAGAGCGCAGCGACGACTCATCCAAGAGGTCACAAAAGACCCCACAACAACATCCAAAGAACTGCAGTCCTCACTTGCCTCAGTTAAGGTCAGTGTTCATGACTCCACCATAAGAAAGAGACTGGGCAAAAATGGCCAAGAGTTCCAAGATGAAAACCACTGCTGAGCAAAAAGAACATCAAGGCTCGTCTCATTTTTGCCAGAAAACATCTTGACCAAGACTTTTGGAAAATACTCTGTGGACTGACGACACAAAAGTTTAACTTTTTGGAAGGTGTATGTCCCATTACATCTGGCGTAAAAGTAACACCGCATTTCAGAAAAAGAACATCATACCAACAGTAAAATATGGTGGTGGTAGTGTGATGGTCTGGGGTTGTTTTGCTGCTTCAGGGCCTTGCTGTGATAAATGGAACCATGAATTCTGCTGTCTACCAAAAACTCCTGAAGGAGAATGTCTGGCCATCTGTTCGTGTCCTCAAGTTGAAGCGAACTTGGGTTCTGCAGCAAGACAATGATCCAAAACACACCAGCAAGTCCACCTCTGAATGTCTGAAGAAGAACAAAATGAAGACTTTGGAGTGGCCTAGTCAAAGTCCTGACCTGAATCCTATTGAGATGCTGTGGTATGACCTTAAAAAGGCAGTTCATGCTCAAAAACCCTCCAATGTGGCTGAATTACAACAATTCTGCAAAGATGAGTGGGCCAAAATTCCCCCACAGTGCTGTAAGACTCATTGCAAGTTATCGCAAACGCTTGATTGCAGTTGTTGCTGCTAAGGGTGGCCCAACTAGTTATTAGGTTTAGGAGGCAATCACTATTTCACACAGGGTCATGTAGGTTTGGATTTTGTTTTCCCTTAATAATAACAACCTTCATTTAAAAACTGCATTTTGTGTTTACTTGTTATCTTTGACTAATGTTTAAATTTGTTTGATGATCTGAAACATTTAAGTATGACAAACATGCAAAAAAATAAGAAATCAGGAAGGGGGCAAACACTTTTTCTTTGTTTTCAGCAACACTGTAACATCACCTCCCACTGTCAGCATACATTGTGTTAACACCAACCTGAACAGGAATACAATTTACAAGCAGGACAAGTGTCAACATTTTCAAATGAGCAGTAGGTTTCAGTTTCGGTAGAACATGACAATATTGATGTACAGTGAATGCAGGGACATGAAGTTTTTCCATTTTGAAAATTTCCACGAATAATCATAATATAACACATTACAGAGTAACTGTTTCATCACACTGACGACATTATCAGAGACGTGCAGAGTGTTGCAGCTTCCTGTTCTTGTAAAAATTGTTGTGAGAAAGCCTGCCAAGTTCAGTGAGTAGTGACGTCGTCATCATAGTGTGTTATTTCTTGAGTGAATGAACATGGTGTGGATTTTTCTATGTCAGTATTTAGACAGTTATGTCATGTATTGAACTCTGTTGGCTTTCTTAGCAAAACAGCAGAAATTGCAACACTTTGTAATGGCAATGTGGTCAGAGTGATGTTACTTGGCTTGTAATGCATTATAATATTGGGGGCTTTTGATCCCTCACTATGGAAACCGAGGTTGCGTTAGACTTTCTCGTTGTCTGTCATTTTGACGGACAGGGTCATAAAAATTCTGTCATCTATTATTACCCGTCATTTAAATTTTTTTTAATGATAATGTCATCACCACACGAAGCAGATGAATGATTTTTACCTCCTGGCTGCCACTTGCCTCCCCTGTAACATTAACTGCCGCTGGCTGATAAATGTTATCAGTATTACTTGTTTGTCCTTCATCCTCCACCCCATCAATCCGTCTTTTTTTCACCTCGTTTATCAACCACATCACAATTATTGGGCTTTCTAAAGAAACTTCGGACACTCAGCTGCCGTGACATTTTGCGATAGCTAGGCTATGTAGCGAAATAGCCTTCCAATGCAATGACTAAAGCCAGCTAGACAACAAGGTCATGCATGTGATATCAAAGACAAGACAACTAGACAATAGCTAATTAATATGCCACACTCTGGTCTTCTACAGGTGGTCTACATGTGGTTGTCAGTGTTGCATGTGAATTACGTAACGTTATGATAGATTTTTCCGTCATTGTTAAAAAGATTTAGTCAATGATGGAGAATATTCCGTAAATGCGACCCCTGGTTGGCAGTAGCTAGCAATATATTAGCTTAGTGATACATTCTGTTGTGTTGGCTCTGGAGTTGGGCAATCGTTTCTATTTTCATATTGTTCAGTCGTGGTTACTCAAGATCATTAACAGGCGATCTGATTGCCAGGGGTCAGCAGAAGTAGGACGGGGTGGGGGGAGAAAAAAATGCAGCGACCTGCAGCAGAAAAGTTGAAACAGAATCAACTTTTGGAGAAACACAACCCAACGTCATGCTGCGGTGGCCATTCCGGCCATCAGAGCAATCAAACGGCTCCACAGTCAGCCTGAAATATCACTGAAACCAGGCGATATCCAGGCGGAGTTCATAGATCAAACTATGATACTCTCCCAGTTGTGTCCTCACTTGGTTTGTTTTGTGTACCCAGCTTCGACGTCTGTATCTGGCTTGTAGTCTATGCTGAAAAATAGCGATACCAAGAAGTTTCCGTCAGTGATGTTACTAGGTACACGTCCCGCGTTTCTAAAAGGACGCAGTAAACACACTATCACATGTCCACGAGACGCACCCTATTGTCTAGCTATAGAAATAAACAAAAGACATTTTTGAAATAATTATTGTCTAGTTGTCTTGTCTTTGATCTCACATGCATGACCTTGTTGTCTGGCTATAGAAATAAACAAAAGAAACTTTGCTGTCAAAAAACTTGGTGTAATTTATTATCAGGCTCCAGCCTCTCATCTGCTCTTTGTGACGGGGCTGAACATACGTGCACAGAAACAATAGCAGAGCAGAGAGGAGGTGGAGATTACTCACGACAACTACGCTCGTCACTGTAAGTGCAATAAACCATTGCAAGTAAAAAGACAATACTTTATCAATACACCTGCTAAACAAGCATAAACATGTAGAAACCTAAATTTTAATCTGCTGTCATCCACTGCCACTATATTTAGACAAGCAGAGCACGCCAGCTCAGCTAATAGCGAATTGTTACAAACAAGCTAAAACGAAAGCTGTCTGTATGTAATCTAACTGTTTAACATTTGGCAAAAAGCCAGCAGTAAGCAAAAACTTACTGCTGGCTGAGACAAATCAGCCCCTCCTCTGTCTACCAGCGGTAACTTACCTGCCTTTCCACTGTTCCAACAATTACCAACTCTGGTTGGGATGAAATAAATCCTTTATTTACAGCGCTGGCTACCAAAACAAAGAACAGAGAAGCTCGGATGACAATACACACAGAGGGGGCGTCATTCTCTGCTCAGGACACCATTACTCCACTATATCTTTACATAGCAAATAGTTGTTTGCTGCTATATTAATGTTCAAAATTTCATATACAGATGATGTAGTTAAACGGAACGCCTGTGACTGTAGCCTAATTAATTAAAGTCGCTTAAGGGGGCAAATGCCAAGCTCACTGAAAACGACAGAAGCTGATTAAATTAAATTGAGGCGAGTTTTTCCCTATACCTTCATGCTATAATCGACTGTAAATCCACATTTAAAAGTTGATATATACATTTCTATGCATCTTAGTCACTGTATTCACCCCTGATGAGTTTGCATCCTTGATTTTATATAACAATTTTATGGCTTCTGTTATCTGATCCTATCTGCTGGATATTTGGGGTATGTAGTGATATCCATTCACAGTTTGTATAATAGACTGCTATTGACTGCTGCCCTGGTCAAGTGCACTGCAGGTGCAGTTTTCTGTTACTTTCTTCTTGGCCATGTACTCGTCATGTTGTGTGACATTGTGTTTCAGGTGATGGAACAAAATGCTCATGTTTCCTCTAGAAGCCACAGCAATTTTCTGATACAATTAACATTTTGTTTCATTTTGCCTAAGTGAGCCCACACGACAGACATGACCTTATGTTTTTCTGTGAGCACTTCCTCATCTGTACGCGCACACCCAGCTGACATTTCTTCAACACTTGAGTCCTTTTATCTGAGTTAATTCCACCACTTAAAACTGCTACAGTAGGTGAAACAATGTTTCACTTTCTCTGTTACAAATGATCCCACACTGTGCTTTGAGTGGTTGGAAGACTAGAAAGGCGCTACACAAGCACAGTCCATTTACCATTTACACTGCACATGCTGACTGACAGTGACTGGTTGTCTTTTTGGGTTTGGGTTTTGGTCAGTCAAATTTTAGCTTCTTGCAGATATCTATTGTTATCTGCATATATGTCAGCTGATAAGTAACAAGAAATAGCAGCACTGTAATGCTATAAATATGATTGATTTGAGAAAACAGTTGCACTATTACATAGTTTGTCCACCAGAAAGCACTGAGTTTACTTTTAATTTCCCGCTCAGTACATATTTCAGTCAAAATTCTTTAATAACCAAATTTAAGTGGTCTTTGTAAAAAAAAAAAAAAAAAAAAAGTTTGTTCATGTTACATGTTATTGTTGAATTATATTGTTAAAAAAAACAAAAACGACAGTCTCAGTCGGGCTCTATAACCGAACATACTGACATTACTTAATTCAGCCTTATTTTATATACTAAAAGATAATTGACTGATCACTAAACCCCTACCTTTAACAGCGATTAACCAATGATGGCTTTGCAACTGTAACTAGGCACTAGGCATGCGGAAACAATGTGCATTGGGCTGTAGTAAGAAAGATAATCTGTATTAGAGTTGCAGCAGTATGACATTTTTACGGTATGATAACCGTCTCAGAAAATATCACAGGTATCACAGTATACGGTATTACACAACTATTATTATTATTATTATCATTATTATTAGTATCTGTTACATTGACCCTTAAAGGAATGAAAACAGAAGGGTTTTTTTAGGGGGGGGTTGAACAAATGCTTTATTATAATTTAACAAAATATGTCCTGACAGACACAAAACTTCATATAAACTTGAAATATATATTTTTTTAATAACTCTAATATGGTAGAATTCAATACCATAGATAAGCAAATGTAATTGTCAATTTTCCATGGTATACCTTGAAACCAGTATACCACTGCAACCCTACTTTGTAAGAATTTTTAAGTGTAAAAGTGTAAATAGGATGTTTACCTGCTCTGATGCAAGCTGCCTGCCTGGCTAACTGGCTTGCTACCTACAGTAGTGATTGAAAGTTACTTCCAAGGCCAGGGGCATTTCATACTACATTATTTGGTGTTTACAGGTTGGAATTGAAAATATAAACAATTAAACATGAATTTAATATCTGTCTTGCTCATTCAAGTATGTAAGATAAACAGCCAGTCATAGGTTATGTTAAAATAAACAGCCTGATCTTACATTTTTCCTCATTATAGTGCTAGGGCTAACTAGCTCTACACAGCAATACAAGAACAATACTGCTCCTTTATTTCCGTGTCTTCTATGTGGATCGTCAACTGGTGAGGATGCTGACTTTTGCCTAAGACATGCACATATTGGTGCGCTCCAGTAGCTCACCTGATAGAGCGCGAGCCCAATGCACCAAGGCTGAGTCGAATCCAGCCCGTGGCCCTTTGCTGCATGTCATCCCCTCTTTCCTGTCTATCTTTGGAGCCTTCACGATCTAATAATATATTTAAGAATTTCGATGGTAAATCTGCCACCATTATCATTCTAAATGGCATAGAAAACTGGGAGAAACTGTGCAGTTTTGCAAAAACAGAAAGTTTGACAGGCATAGCAACAATAACTAAGTGGGGCAGGGTTGGTGAATGGTCAATTAATCATCATAAATTATTTTGCCATTCAGCTCTGATTTCGATTTAAAGCGTGTGGTGTTAGTGGTGCATCGAACCCTCCCAGTGACATGTTCCCCCTGTCTGTTATAGGTGCGGGGCTAAGCGGCCGTCAGATGCATCGTACACAGGGCGTGTTCAACCACACAGAGGACTACGTGCTGCTGCCAGATGAGCGCACCATCAGCCTGTGCTGCTGGGACTCACGCACGGCCGAGAGGAAAAACCTGCTGTCTCTGGGACACAACAACATCGTCCGCTGCATCGTCCACTCGCCCACCAATCCTGGCTTCATGACCTGCAGCGACGACTTCAGGGCTCGCTTCTGGTACCGCCGCACCACCACAGACTGAGACACATCCAGACCCCACATTTCTACTCTGCCTCCTCTCCCTTCCCACGCCTCCTTTCACTGAGAACGAAACAGAATGCTGGACTCTGCTGTCTTTTCTTTAATTTTGTTAGAGTAATTAAGAAAAGAAAGTTGTCATTGCACGATCTTAAAGTAAAGAGTAAAGAGTGAGGGCACTATTTCTCTAAATGTCTTCTTTTTGATAACATTTTGTGAATGATATACTGAACTTCTGTCCTATTTAATTGGAAGTCTGACCTTTAAAACTTCTTTCACTGCTTGGAAACTTCGGTTGTAATTCTTCTCATGCCTCACATCTCTCAGTGGTGTGTTGTAAGTGGCAACAGAATTGATTTGTTGTCTTTTCCACTTATATATTTTGTCTATGTCCTTTGTTGTAATTCAGATTTGTATTAAACAATTAAAAGCAACACGTCTCTTCTATGAATTTGATGATGAAAAGTCCCCCTCAGAACTCATAACCACAGCTATGGTAACATCCTGTAGATATTTTAAGACCACAGTTGTTGCAGCAAAGAGTGAGCAACCTGTAGGGAACACAAATGGCCAATGATATGCTACACACACACACACACACACACTGCCATAGTCCTTTACTTATTGTGGTATTTCAGAATCAGAAATACTTTATTGATCCCAGAGGGATCAATAAAGCTCAGCTGCTCACTATCACGTCAGTGCACACAGGAATAGAAGTTCTAAGCAATCAAAATATAATACACTATAATACAGGTAAGATAAATTAAGTTCAAAGTGGATATAAGTATAAAATTAAAATAAGTGTAATTTGTTTCTGTCTGTGGCTAAATTCTTTAATCAGAATCAGAAATACTTTATTGATCCCTGAGGGGAAACTCTTTCGTTACAGCTGCTCACTATCATGTCAATGCACACTTGAGAGTAGAAGGAATAGAAGTACTGAGCAAATCAAAATATAATACACTATAATACAGGTAAGATAACAAGTTAGAAGAAGTCTTAACTTGAAATGTTGGATTAGTTTTCTGTTGGCAAATTATTCTAATCTTAAAATACTTTGTTGTGTTTAGTGACATCCTCAAAAAAATCCTTCTAGACTCGGGCCCTCCGACTGGAAGGTCACCCGGCCCCATCACTCCTCTGCATTCCCCAACCCCCAACCCATCTCTCCCAGACGCTGCTGTCTGTGTTGTCCAGACAACAACGCTTAAAGCCACAAGAATTTCTGTTTCAAACAAACCCCACCCCACCCTTCCTCACAGTTTGTCACATATGGAGGAATATGTCAAATTCATAAGAAAAGAGGAAGCTAAAAAAAAACATGATAAAAATTCCCTCAGTTAGTTGGAAAAGTAAACTAGTAATAAGCAATGTACTTCTGCTTTACCAGTAAGATGGAGGAGAAAGAGCGTAGAGCGGCATGAAGCTGAATGAAAAAAAGAAAAACAGCGGAGGGGTGGGGCAGCTGCAGAGAAGGGGGTGTCTCTCCAGCCAATGGAGCTGCAGGAAAGCAGCTCTCACAATGACATGGAACTCAGTTACCCCGCCCTGGGCGTGAGACAGTCTGGCTCTCAGTGACAGCTCAGACAATATGCTGGTGAGACACAGAGGAGGAGTAAATCCCCAGAAGTTTTCACACACACGCATGGTTGAGATGGTTCACTGAAAACCTCTGGACGGACTCATTTCTCTGTGTGGACACTGAACACAACTGCTTAACAAACATGGTGAGTACTGCAGCTGCTCCACTACCTTTACCTTAAAAATGATACATTTTAAATGTTTGTTATAAATGACTCAACTTTAATTTTGAATGATTTATAACCTCAGTTTTGAATGTACTGTATACTGTGATGTCTTTTGTATCTACTGTTGTCTACTGTTGCCTGTCCAGAGGAGTGTCCTTGTAGACCACCTGCTTGGATTTCACATTAACTTGCGGTGTCAGCTACTGCCTATTTCTACACACAGCCCCTCTGACCTGCTCTAGCTGTAACCTGAGGGCCAATCCTGACACAGAGCTGAGAGTGAAACTTTATGAGCCTCATTACACACAAGCCTTTAGAAGTGAGATTATCAACTCAGGCTGCACAGAAACAGATAATTGGGACGTTAGGAAGATGTTTAATTTCTTTAATGTGAATCTGTGCTGCCTTAATATGTTTGGTTTATTTTATACTGATTTATGAATTATAAAACCAATGCATGTCACTTGTACATCTTAACAAGCTCAGCATTCAAACAGCTGATCAAACTGGGGAGCTGCTGAGTGAACCTTCTGTGGCTAGTTTGGTTCCCATACTCGCTTGATGAAACCTCATATTCTTTGTCCAGCTTGATGTCTCTTTAACCTCACAGCTGGTCTGGATGTTGCAAAAAGATGTTGCAAAAATCGGTGTTGAATTTTAAGTTTGATTACTTATTGGTAGTGAACTTGTTTTCTGAATCTGTTTGCAGTTTGACAAAGAAATGATCAAAGGCTGTATTAGCACCATTTTGTCTCTACAAATCAGTGTTTGTTAAAGGCAATGGGACTGCAAGGTAGCCAACAGCAGATTGAGAAAAGATTAAACTTAGTACAAGAGAATCAGAGAATGTCTGACTCTTCTTCGACAGTTTCTCCCCACCTTTGTTAAATCTAGTTTTAGTTGATTTAATTGATTTGATGATGAAAAGTACAGAATAACTGCGCAGCAGTAGTTATACTTTTGTGAATTTTTCCCTCAGATTGGGGCCTACCACCCCAGTCATTATTTGGTTTGGGGGTCACTCCGTGGAAAATTAAAAAGCCTCGATACGATTAATGTAATAGCAAAACATAATCTTCCCAGGTCCTTTTTGTAACTGACAGTAAAGGGAAAGGATATGCATCATCCTGGCATTTTCCCATGCAAAGCAAATATTTGACTGAGCACATCTTATTCATCACTTCTTTAAAAAAAACTGAGTGTTTAGTTTGGTTTATGACTAAGTGTCAGTTAAAGCAATCTCATTTCCGTTCTATAAGGTTGTTTCGTATTGGAATTTATTTATTTCTTAGTTCACAGGGACCTATTTTGGGATGCCTCGTGTGCTGTGTTGTCTGTTTTTATCTGAGAGCAGGAGTCAGTAGATAGTCATGAGGACTTACACATCAAGAGGATCAGCATCCTCTCCACATCTCACTCAAGGAAGTTGAAATAAGTTGTTTGGGTCTAATTCACCATATGTTCTTCCATGTTATCCAGCCACTGTGTATGGATATATGCCAACTGGGCTATATGCTCCTGAATATCCTCACCAGATTATAAAAATTAATTGAGTCAATGGTCAATAGAGATGAGAATTGGCCCATTCAGCTTGTAAGGTAATAATAAATGGATGAATAAATATTACACAGTAATGGCTTGCAACAGTACTGGGGCTTTCCACAACCGTTTCTCTGAATGCCCATTTAGAAGATGAGGGTGTCAGGAATGGCTTTAGTGGGAGGTTTAGCTGAAAAGCAGGACAGAATTCTGGTCAGACTGCTTTTTCAAGCTGCTCTAATCAATACTACAATCAATAAAATGACTATGTGTAATGTGAAAGGTGGCGCTCGTACTTACAAATCCACAGAATCCACAGAATTATCACCCAACTCTGCAGTTCACCTCAGCTCTGAGGAGCTTTTTAGTTTATTTCAGCTCATTGTTTAACTTTAAAGGCTTGATTTAGTCTCACTGCATCCATCAGCATTGTTTCTGGCAGCAGCAGGCAGTCGCTTTCAGTGAATAAAAACTGCCTAGCACCAAACAGCAGACAGACAAAGTTAGCAACTAGCTGTTAAAGAAGTAGAGAATTTAGCAGCTAAAGAGACAGATATACTTCTAAGTTGGTGCTGGTGTTGATGGAGACCAAAACAGAGCTAAAAGGAGAGTGAATATTGAAGAAAAACCCAACAATGACCTGCACTGAAACAAATCACTGTTTTTTCTGACCATTTCTGTCAAGATTGGTTCATACACAATCTCAACCACCCAACATGCTCTTTAATACTGTAACAGCTACAAGTAAAGCAACAAAGTGACCACATAGTGAATATATTAACTGTGACAAAAGACAGAAGATGAGACTGAGGAAGTGTGAGTATAAATAAAACCAGAGTTAGCTGTGAGATAAGTTCCTGCTACAGAGCAGTGAGCCTGCAGCCTGCCTGTTATCTGCTGCTGCTCACATTGTCTATTCTGTCATCCACTGTTCCTGTTACACCTCTGGGAAACAACAAACTGTCCTGTAGATGACTGAAACTACTCACTACAGTGCATCTTACAGTATTTCTTCTCATTCTGTTTGTTGTTAGATACAGTTTAACAAGTTGGAACTCGTTTTAACACAAACCTGTAGTCTGGAAGCCATAATCAGACATTGAAATAAAGCTGAAATCACATGAACTATTTATTGGCCATCTTTCATACTTCTCTAAAAATCTTCAAAAGCTGCATCAGTGCTCTAAGGTCCTACACTGTTTGTTGAAAGTCTGCTGGAAAGTGGTTACATTTTTGTTCTAAATTGTACTCCTAATCAGTGAACTCTGCAGTCTTAATTGTACTTGAACAACTACAGTATTTGTTTGTATGTAACAAAATAATCTAAGCTCAGAGGTCCACTTAACTTTTGGAGCTTTCAACCACATATCTTCATTTGTTCATATGTTAAAGCAAGGCTATGAGACTAACTTTTACTGAACAGCGAATTTCCCTTCATTTTCAATTCTTGACTGAGAGTGAGTGGAATGGGACTGGTAGCCAAGAGTCATAAATTCAGTAAACTGACTGTAACATCAGTTACACAGCTAGAAATTGAAGTTTGTTAACATTAGCTAAAATTTGCCACTATAGGTCACTGGTCATACCATACCAAGTGAAGCTGTAGCAGAATAACCGCTGAGTGTATTGAATTGACAAATGGTGTGTTTTGTTGCTAATGAATTCAACTTGTCATTTGTAACGTTAAGATTTTTTTTTTAAGTTTCATAGTCCCACTTTAAAGCTCAAAGAATGTCTTCCAAACCAACAAACTACCTGATTAAAAAACAAATTTCCTGCACTAACATACCAGTTTTCCCTCAGAACTCACTGTCTCTTGTACTATAAAAAGTCCTCTACGTCATCTCCTTTGTCCCAAACATATGTGCTCAGATTTGTTGGTACCCTTACAGCTCATTGAAATAATGCTTAAATTCTCCTGAAAAGTGATTAAATTAAAAACTATTTTGTCATATATACTTGCATGCCTTTGGTATGTCATAGAATAAAGCAAAGAAGCTATGAAAAGTGTGTGTAAATGAATTATTGCTCATTCTACAATTATATTCTAAACTGGCCTGGACACATTTGTTGGTACCCCTTAGAAAATATAATAAATATTTCATTAATAATTCTAGTGATATTTCACACAAATTAGCTTCTTTAATTAGCATCCCACATGTGTCCAATCTTGTAATCGGTCATTCAGCCTATTTAAATGGAGAAAAGTAGTCACTGTGCTGTATGGTATATTCATGTGCTCCACACCAAACATGGACCAGAGAAAGCAAAAGAGAGAGTTGTCTGTGGACATCAGAAAGAAAATAATAGACAAGCATGGTAAAGGTAAAGGCTACAAGACCATCTCCAAACGGCTTGATGTTTCTGTCACAACAGTTGCAAATATTATTAAGAAGTTCAAGGTCCATAGAACTGTAACCAACCTCCCTCTGCGCGGCCGCAAGAGGAAAAAATCGACCCCAGATAGAATTCGATTTCAATTAAATTACATTTTTTTATATAGCACCAATTCATAACAGAAGTTATCTCATTGCACTTGTCCTATAGAGCAGGTCTAGACCGTACTCTTTATAATATTATTTACAGAGACCCAACAATTTCCACCATGAGCAAGCATTTGGCAACAGTGGCAAGGAAAAACTTCCTTTTAAGAGACAGAAACCTCAAGCAGAACCACACTCAGGGTGGGCAGCCATCTGCTGCAGCTGGAACAGAAACATATTGCGAATGGTAGAAAAAGAACCAAGGATAACTGCCAAAGAGATACAAGCTGAACTCCAAGGTCAAGGTACGTCAGTTTCTGATCACACCATCCATCGCTTTTTGAGCAAAAGTGGGCTCCATATTAAGTCTATTTACTGTTTCTTTAGTCATATATTGTTATAAGAAGCATAACTGTTTATGTGGAATTTTGATTGTCCACTAAAAGATCCTAGGAAGTTTTCATTAGTTTTGTGCATTTGTGTATGAGATTTTGACATAGTTCTCACCAGTTCCCATACAGGAAATACCAGGGCAGCTGTAGCAAGTCAATGTCACTGCCACAGAGTCTGAATTAGTCTCCACAGCCTCCTCTTGGATTTGTTTGGGTTGGAGAGAGGGTTGACAAAGGTGATTTTCCATGGAGCACATATGAGGATCATTTGAGATGATAAAATTGATCTACCAGGAATGAATTCCCAACACGTCAGAAAATAATTTAAAGGCATACCAAATCTCTCTTTTAGTGTTTTTCCCTGTCTGTCTGTCCCTGTCTCTCCTTCTCGTTTCACCCCTTCCCCCGTCTTTGTATCTAAGATAGTGTGGGAAAGTCTAATATGTCATATTTACAGGCTGACTTCCTGTCCAAATTAAAGAACAGAGATTATCTTAACTATGTGCTCTGCCTCATCTTGAGCACCCTGCTCTCGCCGCTCTGTCTGGGAACCGTTTTCTAAATTTTAGTGAACTTTTAGTCATGTGTGACAGATTTGTTCACTGCCACTGTGGGTGTTGAGCTGGGCCTGGCATGTGTCTAAATGTATAATGGATGAGGTGCTGACTTGACCCCTGGGTCGTGCCCAGGCTGTCAAAGGGCAAAAGGTCAGAGTAAACCAACAGAGTGCCTTTCCCACACTGGGAACCATTTCCTGGACTAGTTCCTGTTGCAGTGGCTCTCTGGGACTGGATGCTCTCAGTATTGTGTCTCCACAGGTGCTCTCTGATTATATGGAGAAAAAACTACAATTACCCAACAGTATATGTCAAATATGTCTACAGAAGAATTACTAAACAACTTCAACAATACATGTAAAGCTGTACTTGACTCTATAGCACCTGTAAAAATCCAGAAAGTTAAAGCAACTCACAGCATGCCATGAATAAATAACAACACCAGAGAAATAAAGAGAAAATGCAGGCAAGCAGAGCAGAAATGGAAAAAGAACTGTCTGATGGGTTCATATCAAAGTATGAAAGAACTATTGTCTACCTATCAGTCAAAGAAGCCAGGTTTCTCTAACATCATTACAACAAGCTATCATAACCCCAGTAGCCTATTTTGTTCAAAACCATTGAATCTGTAATTAACCTTCCTCCTATAGCAACAAACTGAAGCCACCCCAATGATCTGTGAGCAATTTCTGTCCTTCTTCACCACTAAAATAATAGAAATAAAATTCCAGATTGGTCCAGCCACCGGTGACCCTTCTTTTCCTCACTGCAACTGCCCTGCTCAATAACTTTGGCATCAGGTACACTGCTCTAAAATGCTCTAAAATCCTATCTATCAAACAGGGCTTTCTCAGTGGTCATGGGTAATGCCTGCTCTTCAGTAGCCCCTCTGACCTGTGGTGTTCCCCAAGGCTCCATCCTTGGCCCCTTGTTGTTCTGTGTATATATGCTACCACTGGGACAGATCATATATAAACACAAAATCCATACCATTGTAACATGCAATTTACACACAGATTTATGTCCCATTAAAAACCAGGGAAGAAGGCAATTTTAATAATCTTTTATCCTGTCTGTCAGAAATAAAGTGCTGGATGTCCCAAAACCTTCTCCAGCTAAAAAAATTCAATTCAGTTTTATTTGTATAGCGCCAATTCATAACTGAAGTTATCTCATTGCACTTTTCCTATACTGCAGGTCGAGACTGTACTGTTTTCAAATAGAAAATAATTCTCTTCAGTCCCCCAAGGTGGATCCCTGTTTTCAAATATCAAACCCGCAGCCAGAAACCTGGGTGTGACATTTGACACTGAACTTCCATATGAAAAACAAATTACAAACGTTGTTCGTTCATGTTTTTATCAATTAAGGAACATTTCAAAGATGCTGCAACACATCCTCATAACTAAATGACAGAATAGGTCGATTGTCATTGACTCCCAAAACGACATATACGACCACTCCCCAGAACGACATATATGTGTTGGAAAGTACCAGTGACAGGCGTGACCTTAAACACATGATTAATGTTGTGAAACGGTCGGAATTTGGTTAGGTTTAGAAAAAGATCGTGGTTTGGGAAAAGTTACGTAAGTCACATGACTCAACTCACGTGACTTAAGTCAACTATGAAACGTTATTTAACATAAAACTTTAAATATGACATGGTTTCACACGGAACACGAACCCCGGTCTCCTGGATGCAAGTCTTGTGTTTGTTTTATCCATCAATCACCTCCCAATGTGGACTTTGTCACTCTTTATAGAACGTCACTTGACTTTCTCTTTTGCTCCCGTCATAATTGCTACAACCACTAGAGGTTCACACCTTCAGCTGGTACAAAACGTAGCTGCTCCTGAAATGTTTTAATCCTGGTTCAACCATGTAAAGCACTTTGTAACTTTGTTTTTGAAAAGTGCTGAAAAGTGTTATTATTATTATTATTATTGTTATTATTATTACTATTACTAAGTAAGTTCACTGACTTTATGACTCTTGTCCACTTGTGCTACTGTTACAGTAAGTTTTAGCATTTAGCATTATCCCATACTTTTCTCTTGTGGCCGCACTGGCTACTGTTAAGCAAAAGTTACATAGTCCTGCGTCAAGCAAAAATGCCAAACATTCTCTGGTTCCAGCTTCTCAAATGTGCAGTCTTGCCTGCTTTTTTCTCTGTTTTAAATCATTGTGAATTGAATATCTTTGGGTTTTGGAGTGTTGGTTGTTGCTTATTGCCTGAACAGAAGCTCCTATCCAGGACTTTTAAAAGCATTTCTTGTGTTGCGTCTGACAGGCCGATGTTAATTTGTGAACAGGATGGAGCAGAGAGACATGGGAGGCAAGGGTGAGGCAGAGACAGCTGTGCAGTTAAAGTGCTGAAGGCCAGCTGTCAGAGGGGCTGATCTGCACAAGCAGGCGTGTGCAGGAATCCAAAAGAGTCACAGCTGAATCTGACTTTGTTACTGTACTCGGTGATCAACATACAGACACAGAATCAGGGTAAAAACAGCACGAGACAGGGGCTTCTGCTCAGGACAAGAGACCTGACATACAGTATAAGTGTAACAATAATGTGAGTTGCTAATTTCCTCTTAGGATAGCGTACACTGATGATTCCAAGGAGAAAGTACAACAACATAAATCTTGGTGGTACGGTCGCTGACTGTCATCTGACCCTATGTATTGCGCTTGCATGTCTGTAGCATGACCCAGAGGATTAGGCAGGGAGTTTGCTGAGGCTTGGTGTGTGTGGGTGTGGGTATGTGTGTGTGTGGGTGTGTGTGCTGAGAGGGGGCCATAGTCTGCTGCAGTCAGTGTGCTCCACAGGCTTGCATCCCAACAGGTGCTGAGCCTGTTGGGCTCTGATGGTGAATGAGCTCTTTGTTGCAGAGGATTCACCCTCAGAGAGAGGCAGATCCCCCCCCCACACACACACACACACACAAACACACAAACTCATCAGCTGAGGGTGGTGTGCGTGTGTGGTGTGTTTGTTTTGTCGAGGGTCTGTCTGTAACATTATTCCTATAGTGTCTTGCACGTGTATCTTGGATCTCTCTCCATACATGTCAGTGGTGGAATTTAACCAAGTACTCAGGAACTTAAGTACAGTTTTAAGGTACTTGTATTTTATTTTAATATTTCCATTTTATGCTTCTGTATACTTGTAGTCCACTATGTTTAAAAGGATTGTTATAAATTAAGATTTAAACTATCAAACAGTATATAAAGTAGTTCAAATTAGCTCCACTACACCTACAACAGTAAAATTATGTTTATATGTTAATTTCCTCAGAAATAATTATCAAATAATATATAACAAGAGGCCATAGAGCAAAAGTCTTGTTACATTACATTTATTTAGCTAATGCTTTTATCCAAAGCGACGTAAGTGCATTTCAAACATGTGGCTACGACCCAAAAATTGCAAGATTCATGCAAGTACATATGCTGAACTTCTTCAAGTGCTACATTTAGAAACAATAAGAGATAGAGAAAGGTTTTTTTTAGTTTTTTTGTTTGTAGGCCAAAGTACAGTCCAAACAGATGGGTTTTCAGTCTGTTGTCAATGGGGAGCTCGTTCCACCATTGTGGAGCTAGGATGGCAAAGAGTCGTGATTTTGTTGAGCAGTAGCTTGGCCCCCCTCGCAGTGAGGGAGTAGCAAGCCAGTTGGCAGTAGCAGAGCATAGTGGACGGGCTGGGGTGCATTGTGTGATCATGTCCTGGATGTAGGATGGGTCTGACCATTTGCAGCATGGTAGGCAAGGTCTAGTGTCTTGAATCGGATTCGCGCTGCCACCGGTAGCAAAAACAGGGTGCGGAGGAGCGGTGTAGTGTGGGATAACTTGGGTAGGTTGAAGACCAGCCAGACTGCTGCATTCTGGATGAGCTGCTAACATTTGCTAAACACACAGTGCAACTGAGGCTGATGAGAATGCCATCTGCCATCAGCATTCTCATCAATGCCAGCTGTTTTGCAGCTATTTAGTCATAAACAAAAGTATTGGAAATCAGAAGATCATTCAAAATTATCTCGTGAGCCAGAAAAAAATTGTGAAATTTTTCTAATGAGAATTGAAAAGATAAATTGACGAGATAAGTGTGAACACTCATTTTTCTGTGTAGCTACACAGTAAGTCAAACCACAAGCTGCCGGTTGTGAATTCAGCTCTGCCTAGTGGTTTTGGTTTAGAGGCATGTTTCATTATTCACATGGCACATGGCAGCGACTTCACAGGGGAACATGCAAAGGGCATCCATGCATAATAATCAGTGATCATTCTTCAATTGCAGAAAACAAATCGGATTCAAAATATGTAGAGTGAAATTTGCACAATTCAATGTATTTTTGGAGTGATGAGATGGATGCTTGCAAGCCTGTAAGAGGAAGTTTTGAAGAAACTTGTTTTTCATTTAACTCTCTGTAGGAAGCACAAATAGGAAGTGAAAATACAGAGCAAAGAAATATGTCATTCAAAATGAAAAGAGCTCTACTTAGTTTTTTTGTCATTGTTGTTTCACAATCACTGTAACATAAGGGAAAGAGTGCCTTTGCGACAACAAGTTGCGTTAATTATGATTTATAAAATTACATGCAATTTGTCCTTGTGATTCTGATGACGACTCAGATTAGCAACTTGTAGCAACATTTTGCAAGAGGAAATGTTGCCATAGGCCTACAGCAGCAAAAAAAGAAATGCATTACATTCAGGACCTGTGGAATAGATGGTATTCCATCTAAGTACTTCCATCTAAATGTGGATCTGTACTGTGCAAATTACAATATAGAAACTGACCAGGTAAATGTTGCATATGAAAATTCTTGGAGGTTGTCTATGTGTCAAGTATCTTACTTTTATTATTTAAAATGTGCCACAAACTATCTGCCTTCGGGTATGTTTTATCTCCTAATTTTTCCATTTTCTCTGTTCTTTATTTTAGAACAAACTTGCAAAGGCTCTGTATGACAACACTTCAGAGCGTGCAGATGAGCTGGCCTTCAGAAAAGGGGACATCGTCATGGTGATGGATCAAAATGTGGCCGGCACCAGCGGATGGTGGATGTGCTCTCTTTATGGGCGGCATGGCCTAGCCCCTGCAAATAGACTGCAGCTTTTACCACAAACTAGAACCACTGCAGGCTCCTCAAGCCATGTCACAGAAAAACTCAAATTAATTGATGCTAAAATTGATGAGAGTGCACAAAATATCTACCAGATCCCAAGTGTACCCCGAACTTCCAGCAGCCCAGCTTATGAACGCATGGACATGATCTACAAGGTTCCGTCCACTCCTTTATCAGCTGCAAAAAGTCCAGTCCCATTTGCACTTAAGCACAGCACAGAAGGACCTGAGGGAAACAAGGTACAAATTGTTTTTTTCTACAAGTATGATTGAATTTATGTAGAAAAGAGCAAAAACCTAAGTGTAGATGTTAGTCTATCTATTGCTCTGAGGTCAAAGTTAGTCCTTTTCCTTGGGAAGTGTTCACTCTCATGATTAGAGAGGTAGACTTTTGCAGAAATGCAATGCTGTGAAACCCCTGCTGGCAAAAGAGCTTACAGATGGGGACCGCGGGCCTCTCCATGGGGACAAGCATGCAGCACCAGGATCTTTATGGGCCTATAAAAGACAAACAGACACAGACTTCAGACACTTTTAACTGCAAACAGCAGCCCATGCCGCCAGGGACTCCAGAAAGAGAGAAGTGTCTGTACGGGTGCCTGTGCAGCAGAAAGTGGGGAGAAATATACCCATATGTTCACCATTTCCTTTCCTGCTCCAGGGGGAGTCCTGTTCCCTTCTGCAGTAGCCACCTAATATTCAATGAGCAGCATGGTTTCTATTATAGAGTTGCGTTAATTGGCAAAGTGCATGCATAATGGGGTTCTCCGGTACTCTCAACGGGCTTCAGAGCAAACACTGTCCCCATAAATGCATTGATGTAGAGGTCAATGAGGTAGATGTAACTCTGATCAAAGCAGTGCAAGTGTTGCCAGTCAACCCCAATATAACAGCCTGTCTGTCTTGTCTGCAGCCTTCATTCTTCAGCATAGGGTCCAGTCCAAAAGGGGAGGTTTACGATGTTCCGAGCCAAGCAAGACGAGCTTCTCTTTTCACTGTGAGCTCCTGAAAATATACACAACAAAATGCATCAAAAGTAGTGACTATTTTTAGATATTCTGCCACTTGAGTGGGTACTGGTCTGATATCTACTGTTATTGTGATGTTCTATTTACAGGCATCAACAACTGCAAGGCCACGAACACACTCACTGCTTCCAAATTCGGAGCTGGAGAAAAAATTTGATTCTACGGAGAGTTTAAGGTTTAGCAGTCCAGAAGAGTCTTATGTAAGTTTCAGATATTTGTAGGGATTAATAAAGTGGATGGATGTGCTCATTTTAAATTGCAGTCTTTTCTTTGAAAATTCTTCGCCTCTGCTAAAGGCTTAGTATGCTTGAAATTAACTAGTTCATATGACGTTACGTCTGACTCTGTTTAAAGGCAAACGCATTTACGCACTTACTTTCCACTAAGTAGAAATGAATGTCTGCTTCATTCCTAAAGGCCTTTCCTTCTGCATAACTGTAATATTGACAACTTTGTTCTTGTGCACAGGTGTATGCAGTTCCACCACCTTTGCCTCAGGACCCAAACTATGACATCCCTATTCCCTCAGCCACAGAGGCCCAACAGAAAATGATCAGTGGATACAGCACCCTTCCCCACCCCCATAAGCCTGAGTGGATTTATGATGTGCCAGTGGGTCCTGATAAACAAAGTCCACCCCAAGGCTCCTATGATACCATGCCCGCCAAAGCTGTTTGCAGGCAGCTCTATGACACTCTTCCAGCACATGCTTGGCCCATTCAAAGAGGCAGTCCAACTCCCTCGCTTTATGATATACCAAAACCCAGTTCTCTTGACATCCCGAGTCCACCCAAAGTGCTGCCAAGGGTCCCGATTTATGACAAGCCCCTAACTCAGAGGCTCACAGAGGAGTTAGTCTATGCGATTCCACCCCAGGAGGAACCTCTCACCCGAGTTCTCAGTGATCCCCCCAGTGATCATATACCCCTAGAGTGCAGGGGCGACTCAAGCAATGCTCATGAACTCACAAGGGTACATCTGCAGCGAATGAGGAACTTCCTGGCCTGTACATCTTTCCGTGACCTTCCAGGAAGTGGGGAGTCACTGGCGCAGGAGGACGACGAGCAAGGTAGAACCTTACGTCTGTCTGCAGCAGACAGTCAAAGAATCAGCACGGCCTCCAGCTCCTCCACCAGCTCCTGTGACTCTCTGGCTCTGAGCTCCTCCTCTCCAGAGCCTCTGCGAGAAGTAACGCTCAGCCAGGACGAGGCCTGCCACAGACTTCTAGACCTGCAGGAGTCCGTTTGCAGGGCGGTTCCCCGTCTCATGGACTTTGTCAGTAGTCACTGGAGGAGCAAAGAACATCTGGAGAAACACCTGAAGGAGATCAAAGAAGCAGCAGAGGGGATTGCATGTTCTCTGACGTCCTTCCTAAACTTTGCCCTGGATGTAAAAGGCAATGCCCGCCGTTTGACCGATGCCAACCTTCAGACGAGGCTCTATAAACAGCTGTCCATCGTAGAAGACTCAGGTGTGATCCTACAACAAACAGTTAGTGCTCTGAACATGGCTGGCTGGCCCTTCAATACGCTTTGTCAAGACCCGGGGCAGGTCCAGACACCTGACCAACTGGAACGCTTTGTTATGGTGGCACGTACTGTTCCAGAGGACGTCAAGCGCCTAGTGTCCATCATCAATGCCAATGGCAAGCTTTTGTTCAGGGTCACTCAGAAAGATCCAGATACAAAGAAAAGTCCTGATGGAAGTGAACAAGGAGGGGATTTAGTGGAGGATGACAACGACTATGTAGAGCTACAGGTGAAAGCTTCTAAAATTTTAAGTCATTATAAATAATATAGGTTGTTAAGGTAACTGAATGATGAGCTTTTAACCAAAGAAAACCCAAGGCATACTTACTAATGTAATATTTTTGTTATTGACTTTTCCTCAGACTAAGAATGATTTTGAAAAGCAGCAGGAGGAAGTGCAGAAGGAACCAAAAGAAAATAACAAGGCACAGGTGAGTATCTCCAATTAACATAAGGGATTTGTTCCTAAAGCTAGGGTAGGTAATGAATTTCAGAAGCATTTTTTGTTGTTGAAATTCTCTTTACATCCCGACAGCAATCAATAAATCAAATAAACGATCAAAATTAAAAATAAAAAAAATCTATTACCTGTCTGTTTACAAACCTGCCTACCTGCCCGCACTCTGCCCGTGCACTCATTGCACATGAAAATGTGTTTTGATGAGTGGCTTTGGAGGGAAGCCTGAAGGGAGGGGGTTGGATTTTTTTTGTTAGATACTTTCAAAGTCTAGCTGTCTCTTGCTAGTTTCTCCAACGTTACCTGCACGATGAAAACAAAAAACACCTTTGCTTCTTAGAAAATTCTATTTTTATATATGCACCTACAATGTAGCTAGATTTAAGGTTAATATATGGCCATCTTCACCTACTTTGTTCCATTTCTCCACTGCTCAGGCTGACAACAAGTGTCACTCCTCTCAGTCCAGCAGTGGCACAGAAGAACACCGACCATCCTTCTTGTCAGATCACTGCCGACTTTACTTTGGCGCTCTCCAGAAGGCCATATTGGGATTTGTGGGCAGTCTTCAGGATGGCCAGCCACCAGAGAAATTCATCTCACAAAGTAAGCTGGTAATCATGGTGGGCCAAAGATTGGTGGACACCCTGTGCAGGGAGGCCCAACGTGGAGGGTCCAGCCAGAGCCTCCTGTGTAAAAGCAACCACCTGTGTGTTCTCCTGAAGCAGCTTGCTGTGGCCACCAAGAAGGCAGCACTGCATTTCCCGGATAGTCAAGCTCTGCACGAGGCACAAGAGTTTGCAAAGGAACTGGCCCAAAGAGCACAGCACTTTCGGATATCGCTTGACCTCTGAGAGCACACATATCAAGCATAATGATTTGTTTGTACAGCAAAAGACATTGGTTTATTCATCAGTCATTTAGCTATCTGTTTCCTTTTTCATTAATTTCATAGTCAACTACCTTCAAGCTTCACTAGTCAAAAAGATAATTGCTTTTTGCTCAATGTTGTTATCATAATGAATGCAGGTACTGGTTAAAATGTTAATGATGGGACAAGCAGAACAATTCAAATATGGAGTTGTATTTGTACTAAAATAAAAGACTTCTAGTGGAGTCAGAGTGAAGTTCAGAAATAAATTGCACATTTAGGATACTGTATTCAAGCCAATTTTAAAATGCAATTTTAAATATATAAAGTATAAAATGTAATTTGTTTTATATAATTTACAACAATTTTATATTCTGAATATTGTTTGTTATGTGGATTTATGTTTTTTCTTACTTTATTGTATAAGATTATACTCTCCAGGGTAGTAGTTTGATACAGTCTACTTTTTGTGTATATCTATGTAAATATTCTAAAAAATGTGTTATGCATTCCCAAACTTTTCTTGACAAAAGAGTGAATACAACACATGTTGGATTTATATTGATATTAAAATTAAAATCTGAAAACTCTTTATGTTGTTTAGTTAACATCTATCTGAAGCATACATAAAGAAAACTGTTGTGACCTCTGTAGAAAGGATATTTATTTAACTGTCAATGCAAAATAATTAAAAAAAAATGTACACAGGAAGGTCAGTTTGCGAGCACTACTAAGCCTGTGAAACAATAAATCTGATTATATCACGGCAATCTCATCTTGAGCTTAGAGTCTACAAATTTGTAATAAAAAGCCTGCATTACAGACTGGGGGTGTCGAGTTGGAAAGACGTGGGTGTTTACTAGGGAGGGAGGGTTTAACGAAAAGATGTTGCTGCATCATGGGAAATGTAGGATCCAGTGTTTTTGGTAAATTACCCATACTAGGGACTAAAGGTCCAGATATCTTGGCCTCTGCTGCTCCGATTTTTAAATTTAAATTTATAAAAGTGCAATACTAAATAACTGGAGTTTCATAGTGTGATTTGGTACTGCTCACTGCAGTGGAAATTATCTTTACCACTGTATCACCTCTACAGGGAGGCCGGAGGTCAGTGTCATCACAGAACAGGAACCCTGGGGTTGGTGGAGCTTCAGTATCTTGCGTAATCTTCTAATGTACACAATGTCTACAGTTAACCTTTTACCACCCACTTCTGCCAACAGGATGCCAGCACTATGTGGATCTTACACTTTCAGACTGCTTGTACTGTGAAAATTTGCATGAATAGGAACATGTGATATATGTATTGATATATTACACTGTTGTCAAAAAGAAAGTCATGTCATTAAAATAACCCAGGCACAATGACAGCAGAGTGTACAACTAAAGTCTTAAATATCTGGTTACTCCCTACCTTCATGGCAGTATGGCAGTCCAACAATGTAATAAATCATTGAGATCATATCTCTCCAATATTAGCTTCTCTGCACTGGCTCCCTGTAAAATTCAGAATAGAATTTAAAATCCTTCTCCTCACCTACAAAGCTCTTAATGGTCAGGCACCATCGTATCTTAAAGATCTCATAATACCTTCTCACCCCACTAGAACACTGCGCTCCCAGGATGCAGGCTTACTTGTGGTTCCTAAAGTCTCCAAAAGTAGAATGTTAGTTATTAAGCTCCTCTCCTGTGGAATCAGATCCCAGTTTGTGTTCGGGAGGCAGACACCATCTCCACATTTAAGAGTAGGCTAAAGACTTTCCTCTTTGATAAAGCTTATAGTTAGGACTAGCTGGGGTGAGTCCTGAACCATCCCTTAGTTATACTGCTATAGGCCTAGACTGCCGGGAGACTTCCCATGATGATCCTCTCTCTTCCTCTCCCTCTTCAACTATATGCATTTTTATCCCATTACTGCATGTTACTAACTCGACATCTTCTCTCTCCCGTAGTTCTGTGCTTTCTCGTTTCTCTCCTCTCTCCTTCTGTCACTTTCAGCTGGTATTTCTGCCTCTAGAGCTTCAGAGTCTGGATCTGTGGTTGTGGGCCGCCTGCTGCCCCTGTGTTCCTGCTCGACAACTGCTACTACAGTTGTTGTTATTGGCTCTGTTACTGATGCTTACATTATTCTTCCTATAGCTGTCATTCCTATTATTATTTGATTATTAATATTAACACCATAATTACTATTCTACTATATAAAAAAAAAATTCTACGTGGTCTTTGCATTGTGCCTCCCTAACCCTATCCCTTTCCCCCAAATCCCTCCCCTCTCTCTCTCTCTCTCTCAAAACCTAACACGGCGGCGGTGGATGGCCGCCCACCATTGAGTCTGGTTCTGTCCAAGGTTTCTGCCTGTTAAAAGGAAGTTTTTCCTTGCCACTGTCGCCAAATGCTTGCTCATGGTGGGATTTGTTGGGTCTGTAATTAATATTATAAAGAGTACGGTCTAGACCTGCTCTGCTCTATAGGAAAAGCGCAATGAGATATCTTCTGTTCTGAATTGGCGCTATATAAATAAAATTTTATTGAATTGAAAGCTTTATGTCCAAATTTATTGCAATTTAAGTAAACCACCGCCCAGAAGGTGGTGAGTGTTAAAGATTTAAAAAATCTTTTCAAAAATGTTGTGGCTCTCTGTAAATGTTTCAGTCATTAAACTTATTTTTAAAATTAAAATTAAGATTATGTTAGGGTTGCATTTGGGCCACATTGTGAAATAAGAAAAAGTTCCGCAATATTTCAGCATAGGAATAGTGAACACAATGTACAGAGAAGGGAAGGAACGAGGTGTTAATACAACAATGCGCAAAGAGAGTTATATAGAGCAAAAGTCAGTCACTGTAAATCTATCTGAAGCAGAGCATCGGAGGTCACGCACTCACATGGCACTGCTTCATGGATGTCTGGCCCCAATTTCAGTACCTCATTCTAAAAGTCACAGACGTGATTGCGCATTTGGAAGAGCAGGGATAGAAAGAAATATGTTATGAGTCTGGGAGTTGTTTAATAGAAAATAGTGTGCAGTATACACACTTCAGCAGGTTGCGCACTTCATTAGGACTTGAGTCTGCTTCCTTCGTTTACAGTAGGTTGCTCTGTGTCACTACTAGATCACCTTACTGGCCAAAATGTTGAGAAAACAAAGTTTGCAAAGAATAAAGGAGAGGTCCACTACTGAATGGGTACACCCCAAGTCTCTTATTTGATATTTCCTCGATCCTCGCTTCGTCCCAAGTCTCTTATTTCTGCTTCAAGAAGCGAGAATCAAGGAGCAAGGAGGGATCTCTGAGTTCAATTCAGTTCAATTCAATTCAGTTTTATTTATATAGCGCCAATTCATAACAGAAGTTATCTCAATGCACTTTTCCTACAGAGCAGGTCCAGACCGTACTCTTTACAATATGAGGAACCATGAGCGAGGACAAACGAGAGCAGCCTTCACGGAACTCTTTTACTGGCTGTGGTCTGAACAACAAAAGGACCACAAACAACTTTATTCATTTATTAGAAAGATTTTTTTTTCATCATCTGTTATTCATTCCCCCCATTAACTTTTCTTATGGATGCAATTAAAGTCAGAGAGAGTAGGAGAGTCTGTCTGTCAGCAAGAAACACTTTTTACATAATTTATCATCATCAGGGACATAGGACTGGGAGGGAAAGGGGGACTGAGAAGGGCCCTCATGTGAGGAGGGCCCACAAAGATACTAGAATGAAGAGCCGTGGATGTGGGGAGGGGCCCATAGAGAATGCCTATGTACAGGGTCCAGAATTTTGTGCTACGCCCCTGATCATCATTTCCATTCAGTGAGGCTGATAATTCCTGAGCATGGGATTAGATATGAGTTACATAATTTCAATTTTCCCTGAAACATTTAGTCTAATAAATAATTTCATGTGTTCAAAAGACACCATAATCATATTCTGTTATTCAATAAGGAATTCAAAATCAGAATATCAATAAAATACAGATGCAAATAATGAATAAATAATGTAAACGCATTCTGCCAGTAGAAATGATTCTTGTTCCTCGAGCAGCACGCAGTACACAGAATAAATGCAGAATGCAGGTTGTTCTTCGTGTGCAGGTGTTTGTTAAACAGGTAACATGCTACAGAGAGAAAACACTGCTGCTCTGGCAGTGATAACTGTGTGCCATTATTAGTATTAGCACATGTGTGCAGACACAAACAGCATCAAAACTCTCTACAGCTGTTAAAGCTGACTGACAGCTCATCCAGCTGTGATCAGCTGCCGCCGTCATCAGAAACGGACGTCGCTTCACGTGACACTTCAGAGGAAAGCACGTCGCATTTCTCTTAAAACACCTTTCCTCGTTTCCTCGGTCTCTCCCATGTGACCCCGGTGGGAGGGAGGAGGAGACGCAAGTGCGGGAAACGTGGATGCAGTTAAGAGACTTGAGATGTACCTAATGACTGCTGCACACACACAAGCAGTTCATAATTGTATGCTGCCCTCTAGCAGTAGTGTTGGGATATGACTTCATTCACATGCTATTTGCTGCGTATTCAGGCTGAAGGAAATTCTGATCATCTACACAAGACATTTGGAATTTACTTCATAAATGATTAATCATTCGATGAAATATATATGTATATATTTTTACACCATAGTCACATTCTTTAACAGTACACAGTTTAGGTGTCTGCTTCTCTTAACTTTAAATTTAATCAAATTTAGTTATAAAAACAAAAATCTAAATGTTCTGGATCATGAATTGTTCAGATCAAAACAATTGCTCCATGAAGGCTTTAAAAAAAAAAGTCTATTGCAAAACCTGTTGCATAACTTACATGAAACATTCTGAGGTGACAGTAGACCTATTACTTAATTTATAGAAGTCGAGTATGCCGAGAAGGCAGTGAGCACTTGTTCCTAGGTATTGTGAACTTCTGATATGCAAAATATCAGTTATTTTTAGGTGTGTTGTTAGATGACATTAAATTCACTTTAAACTTTTACAACAGATGGGACAATTAAGGACTTGCTTGATTTGTTGGTTTGCACTAAAGGTCTGGAGATAAAAATAGTTACTGGATGTAACTCCAGTTCTATGAGTAAGTGCGTAGCCCTCTAACGGGCTTCGCTATTGGTTGACTCCATCGAGGCTACTCCTCGGCACCCTGACACAGATCTTTGTACTCACCGCCCAATCAGGAGGTAGCAACCACATACTATAAAACACCAGCACACCCGCTGTTCATCTCCCTTTTGAACTCAGCAATGGGAATAGAACAGAGACCAGCAGGGCCTGTAGTTAGAGGGCTACACACGTACTCATAGAACTCTTTACCTACTATTGAACTACTATTTCTATTTCGTATGTGCTACGCCTTCTAACGGGTTTCAATATTGGTTACCACCGGAGGCGAACACTATTAGGGATGTAATGTACTCCCAGCTGGGCCCGAATTCCTCCATACAGCAACTCAGACCCAACTGCTAACTGGGCGAAAGGAAATTAAGTGGCCAGTCCACTAAGCACCGCCCACCTGGTGGTCCCACAGCCTAACCACATGCCTTCAAGCTTGAAGCAGAACGTAACCTGACTGTGTAAATCGGAAGCGGATGGTGCAGCCATTCTTGGCTCAAAGAAAGTTTTACAAACATAAAACCTCCATGGATCAAAAATTCATAATAGAAAGTCATAATTGACCTTGTTTGCAGTTTGAGGTGTCCTGTCAATAGTTTTACAGACGTCTCATTTTTTCGTTGCAATATTGCGAGTGGCTACTGGAAAATATTGGAGGCAAGGCTGAGTGGCGGCGCCATATCCAGTTCTAATGACACATCCATGGCAGAGACGGTGCCTCGATGGGGTTAACAAATAGTGAAACCCATTAGAGGGCATAGCACATACGAAATAAAACTGTGACTGCCGGTACCCAGTCCGTGCCGGCTGCCCATCCATTCTGCACATGCGTGAACTTATACCCGTTGCTTTGTACCACGCATGTGTGAATTGTACTCTACGGCAGCCAGCAAGTTGTTTTTTTTACTTTATTAACAACACATATTAACAACACAATTTTACACAAATACTCTACAATACAATACAAATAACAATAGAGGGAGTATTTGAGAAACAATAAAATTAACTAATTACAAAACACAAGCAGAAATAAAATTGAACAATGTAAAAACATACATAACACAGAAATCAAGCGAAGTGAATAAATAAATAGAACTTTTAAAAAAGTGAATAAGCAATATTGTAAACCAACTTAAATCAATGGTTTCTACAATGTCTCTCAAGAGATGAGATGTATTTAAAGCTTTTTTATTCACATCGGAAGACAAAAAGTAGTTTGCACAGCACAATTCAATTTATATAGCGCCAATTCATAACAGAAGTTATCTCATTGTACTTTTCCTATAGAGCAGGTCTAGACCGTACTCTTTATAATATTATTTACAGAGACCCAACAAATCCCACCACGAGCAAGCACTTGGCGACAGTGGCAAGGAAAAACATCCTTTAAGAGGCAGAAACATGGAGCGGAACCAGACTCAAGGTGGGTGCTGCCGGTTGGATTGGGTTGAGTTGAGTTGAGAGAGAGAGAGACAGAGATAGAGGGAGGGAGGTAAGAGCATACAGTAGCACAATGCAAATTCCACATAGAATTTCCAAATAATAATAATAATAATGTAATGGTAGTGGTAATACTATAACTATAATAATGATAGGAATAATAATGATAAAAATAATAATAATTGTAGTAGCGGTTGTTGGGCAAGACATGTGGGCAGTAGGTGGCTCGCAATCATAGATCCAGACTCTACAGCTCTGGAGGCAGAAATACCAGATGGAGAAGTAGAGGAGGAGAGAGGTGCATCATGGGATGTCTCCCGGCAGTCTAGGCCTATAGCAGCATAACTAGGGATGGTTCAGGATTCACCTGAGCCAGTCCTAACTATAAGCTTTATCAAAGAGGAAAGTCTTAAGCCTACTCTTAAATTGGGAAAGGATGTCTGCCTCCCGAACCCAAACTGGGATCTGATTCCACAGGAGAGGAGCTTGATAGCTGAAGGCTCTGGCTCCCATTCTACTTTTGGAGACTCTAGGAACCACAAGTAACCCTGCATCCTGGGAGCGCAGTGTTGTAATGGGGTAATATAGTATTATGAGATCTTTAAGATACGATGGTGCCTGACCATTAAGAGCTTTGTAGGTGAGGAGAAGGATTTTAAATTCTATTCTGGATTTTACAGGGAGCCAGTGCAGGGGAAGTATGATCTCTTTTCCCAGTTCTTGTCAGTACATGTGCCGCAGCATTCTGGATCAACTAGAGAGTCTTAAGGGACTTATTCAGGCAGCCTGATAATAAGGAATTGCAATAATACAGCCTAGAAGTAACAAATCGTGGACTAGTTTTTCTGCATCATTTTGAGACAGGATGTGCTTGATTTTTGCAATGTTACACAGGTGAAAGAAGGCAGTCCTTGAAGTTTGTTTCATGTGGGAGTTAAAGGACAAATCTTGATCAAAGACAACTGCGGTTCCTTACAGTGGTGCTGGAGGCCAGGGCAATGCCATACTACTGAGGGCTGTAGGAATACATGGCTCAGTAGAGCTATAACTCTGTCAGAGTGGCTACAGTGCTGAAAAGAACTCTAATGATGAGTAGTAGGCTACTCTGACATTACAGAGAGCTTTCCTGTATGTCTTATCTTGCCAGACTAAATGAGATTCTTCCAGATTGGTGGAATGCTATTTCCTTTGAAGTTTTCACGATGTTTGCTTTAATTTGCGGGTTGTATCATGGAGCTAATCTTCTTTGTTTTTTTATTTTCTTTTTTAGAGGGGCTATAGAGTCAAATGTCGTTCGCAATGAGCCTGCAGCGCTATCAACAAGATGATCAGCTTGGGAGGGACTGAAATTAACATTCTTATATTAACTCTCTTATATTGAGACATGGCACTGAATTAAATGCAGATGGAATCACTTCCTTGAATTTAGCCACAGCACTATCAGATAGAGATCTAGTGTCGGAGCTTTTGCCTAATGGTATGTAGTCCAGTAAAAGGAGTTAAAAAATGATTAAATAATGGCCTGAGTTTTCATTTTATTCATTGAACACACTTCTTGCCCATGAGCTCTGCAACATGTCGTTTTGTGGGGGAATTGCATGCAGGAGGGGCTGGATTGATCTGATTTGTTTCAGGCTGCTGTGGTATTGTATGATGGTAATTATCATGTTTTTCACTTTCACCCTGCCTTAATTTATAGTTTTCAGGTTTTTCTGAAGATGAGATTTGCAGCACATCTGTATTTGTCTGGGACTTTGGTCTTGTGAAGGTCATGGCTTGTCCCGTAGTCACAACCTCCGCCCCGTTTCCCAAAGGCATTGAAATTGAACATTTAATTGTCTTTCCAAAGAATCCTTCATTATCAGAAAATTATTTAATAACTTTTGAACTGCTATTATTGGACTACACGACATTAAACTCCTACTCTAGATGTCTATCTGATAGTGTTGTGGCTAAATTCAAGGAAGCGATCCCATCTGCATTTAATTCAATGTTATGTCACAATATAGGAGAGGACTCCTATGCAAATTGCAGCCCCTCCCAAATTAACCATGTTATTGAATTTAAGCAAACATCATGAAAACTTGAAAGGAAATGGCGTTCCAACAACCTGGAAGAATCCCGTTTAGTCTGGCAAGATAAAAACAAGTCATACAGGAAGGCCCTCCGTAATGCCAGAGCAGCTTACTACTCATCATTAATAGAAGAAAATAAAAACAACCCCAGGTTTCTTTTCAGCACTGTAGCCAGGCTGACAGAGAGTCATAGCTCTATTAAACCATGTATTCCTATAGCCCTCAGTAGTAACGACTTAATGAGTTTCTTCAATAATAAAATTTTAACTATTAGAGAAAAAATTCATCACGTCCTGCCCTCAACCGGTACCGATTTATCTTCAAACACAGGAACCTTAGAAACAACTGTAAAACCTGAAATATATTTAGACTGCTTTGCTCCTATCAACCTTCTTCAACTAACTTCAACGATTAATTAATCTAAGCCATCAACCTGTCTCTTAGACCCATTTTCCAACTAGACTGCCTAAAGACGTTTTACCCTTAGTTAGCACTTCTTTACTGGATATGATCAGTCTGTCTTTATTAACAGGCTATGTACCACAATCGTTTAAAGTAGCTGTAATTAAACCACTTCTTAAAAAGCCCACTCTTGACCCAGGGGTTTTAGCCAACTATAGACCTATATGTAACCTTCCCTTTCTCTCTAAGATCCTTGAGAAAGCAGTCGCCAATCAGTTGTGTGACTTTCTAAATAACAATAGTTTATTTGAGGATTTTCAGTCAGGATTTAGAGTGCATCATAGCACAGAGACAGCACTGGTGAAAATTACAGATGACCTTTTAATTGCATCAGACAATGGACTTGTCTCTGTACTTGTCTTGTTAGATCTTAGTGCTGCGTTTGACACCATTGACCATCACATCCTATTGCAGAGGCTGGAATATGTAATTGGCATTGCAGGAACCGCAGTAAACTGGTTTAAATCCTATCAGATCGATCTCAGTTTGTACATGTTAACGGTGAGTCACAGTTAGTCACAGAGTTACACAAGGTTCTGTGTTTGGACCGATTCTATTCACCTTATATATGCTTCTTCTAGGCAATATTATTAGGAAACACTCCATAAACTTTCATTGTTATGCGGATGATACCCAATTATATCTATCGATCAAGCCAGATGAAACTAACCAGTTAGCTAAACTTCAAGCATGCCTTAAGGACATAAAAACCTGGATGACCTGCAATTTTCTGATGTTATTTGTCTAAAGATATAGTTACTCTACATGGCATTGCCCTGGCCTCCAACACCACTGTAAAGAACCTCCGAGTTATTTATCAGGATTTATCCTTTAACTCCCACATGAAACAAACTTCAAGGCATGTGCAGAATGGATCGGGCACTGACAAGTGTCAGGCTTATTATAACTTCAGTAAATTCCCTATTACATAATAGTGAACTATTAAATTTCCAATGATTAAAAACCATTTTGTTATCTTGATTTGAAAGATTTTGTTTTAGTATTTTGAACAGGCACATTTGCGGTAACCTTCTTTGACTGACATGACCAATTTAGCACATGTGCAGAATGGATTGGGCAGCCTGTATGGATCGGATCGACACCATGGATGTATAATGAGACTACGTTCCATTTACCTTGGAAGTTGGAGCTGGAAATGACATCACACCCAAGTTGAACGCGTTCCAGTACAACAAGTGGGAAAAACAAGATGGACGCCTCTAGCCATTGTTAGCAATACCAGTTGATAACAATGCATTACGCGGTATTATGCGCATACAAACGCCGTAGCAACATGTCCAGTTAGACAGTACTGTGATTTAATGAGACACAAAAGATGGAAGTGCTAATAATCAGTATATTACTACAGCTTATAACTGTTAATGCGCCAGCAGCCATCTTGGATTTTGAGGTCGGGTTGGTGAGTTCCTTTAGGGGGCGTTCCAGTTGAAATGTCCATAGAGGTTTTATATTTGTAAAACATCCACTGATCTGAGAAAAGCGATTTAAAATTTGGTGACGTCATCACAATGTAAAGTCTATAAGCCGAGTGGGAACTCACGGGCAGGGCCAGCGGGAGAAACACTACTACGCATATTCAGTGGGCCGCATACCCCGGAAGTAAACCCAGAAGCTAGAAAACTTTTTTGGCATATGGCTACCTTGTGACTGACAAGTAGCTACCACAGCAACCTGTAAATCAGGATAGAGGCGATACGTATGTACTGCACTGTGTACATTTAACTTGTTTTTGGGTGCTGTCTGTGTTTTCATCTAAGAACTTTGACCCTTTCACAGTGTGTTTTCAGTTCATGAAAGTTAATTGTAACATTTTGGTCGTCTAAGAATGTCTTGTTCAGCGTTCAGTTGTACTAAAAGACACTCTGAGGAGTCGGCTGTTCATTTTTAAGTACATTTTGTTTAAAGCCTGTTTTACACTAGCCAACATTAGCATCCCAATTAATATCACAGTTAATGTGAATTACGGATGCACCTTCAAATCCTAGCTAGCGCTACCGTTAGCTGATAACTTAGCAATTGCTATGCTCCCCAGCTTCACCCCTTCATCCAAATATGGTCACTTCAGGTCACTGGTTGCAAAAAACCAAGATGGCGACAGCCAAAATGCCAATCTTGAGGCTTCAAAACGGTAGTCCACAAACCAATGGGTGACGTCACGGTGGCTACGTCCACTTCTTTTATACAGTCTATGGTTATAACCTACCACTGTATTTTATGATATCTGTCAGATGAGCATAACAGTGTTCATGACAACTTATATATTTACTTCCAGTTCAATTCACAATGTGGCATAATGTGACAAGAATGTACGGATGTAATACTTTTTCTTTAATTTAACACACACGCATACAGTATATACCTTTATATATTTTATTGTGTGGAGCACTATAAATGTTTGTATTCAAAATACTATACAAATAAAGTGACATATAGGGATATACAGTATATTATATATGTGATGGAGTTATATAGTCTACAGCATATTATATAGGCCTGCACACAAACTGAAAAAGTAAAATTGATCTCAAATGTAGCCCACAGCCCCAAATGCAGTTGTCGTCAGGACTATACTTTTGGAATATTTGCAGACAACACAATGAGCAATGGACTAGACTACATGAAATACAGCAAATTACTGCTGAGAACAGAATGTTCTTGTTGATATAATAATGTAACATTAGCAGCTGTTTGCACTTGTAAACATCATGCCACAATTACAGCAGTTGTATTGGGCATAGGCGACATAATCAAGGAATGCGGTTAGAACAGCGCACCTGTGAGGCGCTACACAAACGGTGAAGGCAGAAAGTTTAGTCGTGCATTTGATCATCTTAAATCATTAATACAACTTGTGAATACAAAAGGATTGTGCGCAGTCGCACAGTTGGCGTCATGACTTTCTCTCTTCACAACCTATTCAGAGCCGCTGAAGCTACAATGCCTGTGTGTTTCGTACATGGATGTATTTAAGTAACGGATTTAGCCACACGAGCATGGGTCTTGCTTATTCTTTCGCTTCCCGGCTGATAAACGGACCAGGAGTCACTGGATAAAACACATCAGGTAAGCTAACGTTACAAGGGACGGCCATGTTGGTGTTGGTGACGTATATTGTGCGAGCGAGCGATGGAAGTTCACTGAGCATTTTCACACAACACTGAATGGTATTGCAACAAACCTAAAATTATCTTTTAAATTGACAAATATCATATGTGTAATTCATGGCACAATTCAGACAGGATTTAAAAAAATATTTGTGTCTCGCTGTTGACTACAGTACATTTTTTTTCTAAAAAAAAGATCCCATAGGAGACACCGGAAGGGGAGGGACTTCGCTTCTCTATATGCCAAAAACAATTTCTAGCTTCCAGCCCTCCGCTAACTTGAATGGGGACTAGAGGTTGGCAAGATGGCGGTCTGAGCGGTCACGTTTGCCTCTGGTAAATTCCCTCCAGAGTTATCTTTTGACTATTTGTTCCCACTATTTTAACTTGTTTAAGAATTCTAAAGTTTTCCTGACTGCAACAAGACAAAATGTCCCCTCTGAAACCAATGCAACCCGCTGTTTCATTGGAACAAAGTGGCCATGACCATCTTTCGGCAGGTGAAACGTCAATGGACACAGAGCGAAGCCGTGATAAGAGAAACTTGGACTTTGATTTGAGTGAGTCTGTTCCCTGTACTCCGTCCAAAGGTGAACATGTTCGCAAAATGTCAAAGTCAAATGAAGGGGAAGTTCCAAGTTCTGCCATTCTTGCTGCAATAAACTTGTTGAATAAGAGATTTGATACACTAGAAAATAAAATGGAAAACATGGACACTAAGCTAACACAGAACTGTGCAATGCTTGCTAGCCTCTCGAAAGCAGTCGAATTTAATGCATCTGAGATCAAGGTTTGCAAAGGCAGAGTGATGGAGAAAGACTTGGAGCGATTGCGTGTTGAAAATGTTGAGCTGCAAGAAAAATGCAGAGAACATGACCGCTATAAAAGAAGGTGGAATCTCCGGATCAAAGGCATGAAAGAGACCATGAATGAAGATACCAGAGCCGAAGTCATTAATCTCCTCAAGAAGATAGCTCCTCAATGGGCACAAAACATGGAGGAGATTGTGGATACGGTTCACCGGATTGGTCCAAAGTTAGACAGCAAAGTGAGAAACATAATCATTCAGTTCACAAGACGCCAACACAGAGATGGGTTCTGGAAAATGACCAAAGTTTCTGCTGTCTGCAAGAACGCTGGTATTCGGTTTGCAGAAGACCTCACGAAGGAGGACAGGTTAGCGAGAGCAGTGCTGTGGCCCCGCATCAGTCAGGCACGTCAAGCCGGGGAGAAGGCCTATTTCCGAGGGCCACATGGATACATCAACGGTCGTCGCATCAAAGAATAAGTATACTCTCACATTTTTTCAACGTGGGATAATGTTGTCAGGAGGGAATAAACCTGTTTATTAGTCACTTTAAGACACTTCTTACTACTCTTTATCTTTTTTATTGCTGCAAGGTTATCCAGCAGATGGATGTTCTGAAAGCCCATTTAAGTTTTATTTCACTCAATACAAGGGGTTTAAAAGACAATGTGAAAAAAAAGCTATTTTTTTGCACTGTAAAGGATTTAAAAGCCACTGTGTCCTTCTTCAAGAAACTCACTCATGTGCCTCTGACGCCACCTACTGGTCAACGCAGTGGGGGGACAAAATTCTCTTCAGCCATGGGAGCAACAGATCTGCAGGAGTAGCCATCTGCTTTAACAAGTGCCCGGGTAATGTAGTCTCATATAAGTCAGATGACAATGGTCACTGGCTGACAGCTGTCATTAATATGGACAATATTTACTTGATCTTAACAAATGTCTATGGTTACAATAACACCAATCAAAATAAGGCCCTGTTACAAGAAATCACAGAGGTTGTTTCTCAATATAAAAGTTCATACCACACAGATTTGATATTGTTTGGAGGAGATTTCAATCTAGGACCTGATGAATATCTTGATAGATATCCCACTAAATTCACAGACACTCATTACAATGGTACTTTTCTTGATTTTTGTAACACCTTTTCCTTGATAGATACCGTATATGGAGGGATACATATCCTAATCTTAGACAATACTCTTGGATTAAACCTAATGGGAGTATTAGGTCTGGAATTGATTTGTGGCTGGCAGCCCCAGCATTCAACATTTTTTATCGGAGGTAGCCATGTCCAGTGCGCCCTTAACTGACCACTGTTTGCTGTCTCTTAAATTGTAGCCAGAGCTAAGAGGTAATAGGAGAAATGTTTGTTGGAAATTTAATGCCAACTTTCTAAAATGTCAGGAATACTGCAACATAATAAAGGAGCTAATGTTAAATATCAAATATGATACGTCAATTGGTAACTTTTGCAGCAGATGGGAACTTTTTAAGTTTAGGGTTAGGCAGATTTCAATTCAATTTGGAAAACAAAGGGCCAGAACCCTGAGAGAACAAGAACTTAAACTAATACAGGATTTGGATGATTATTGCAAAAGGACCCCCATGTTGGATTCAGATAAAGCTACTTTCATCAATCTAAAAACCCAATTGGACGAATTAAGTACCAGAAGAGCAAGGGGAGCTTTCATAAGGTCGAGGGCGAAATGGATCGAAGAAGGTGAACGTAATACAGCTTATTTCTGTGGTCTTGAGAAGAGGAGACAGGAGAGAAATATTATTAACACACTGATGATAAATGGCTCTGAGTGCACAGATTAATCACCGAGGAGGTCTACAGATTCTACAACGACTTATACACTCCTTCTGACCGAAGCAGAGATTTATCGCTTTTGGAAAGTATTAAACATCACATTCCCTCCATCAGCTCAGACTTTAAGGACTTGTGTGACTCAGACATTGAAATGTTTGAACTGGACAATGCTGTTAAACAGCTGCCTCTTGGGAAGTCTCCCGGGCAGGATGGACTCTCTTCGGACTTATATAAGCACTTTTGGAAAGTATCCAAAACAAAACTCTGATGACTACTACGAAACAAGGGCTCATATCACTTATTCCAAAAACTGGAAAGGATAAGAAATATCTGGACAATCTGAGGCCGATAACACCACTTAATGTAGATTATAAATTGTTGACTCATGCCATTGCAAATAGGCTTAAGGTAGGTATCTCGCAAATTATCAGTGAATCCATGACAATATTTGGCTTGTTCTTGATTTATTGGACTATAGTGACAATATCGAAGATGATGGTTTTATTTTGTTTTTGGATTTCTGTAAGGCTTTTGACCGTGTAGAACACCCCTTTATGTTTGATACCCTAAGATATTTTAATTTTGGAAGTGCCTTCTGTGATATTATTCAAATGCTGTATAGTGATATCAATAGTGCTGTTCTGTTGCCCTTTGGCACATGTAGACGTTTTGATGTAAAGAGAGGGATACGGCAAGGGTGCCCTTCCTCTCCACTTTTATTTATTATGGTTGCAGAAATTCTGAGCATAATGATAAAAACATGTGAAGAATTAAAGAAATTAGATGCTTTGGGATATCCACTTGCGATATGTCAGTTAGCAGACGATACCACACTGTTTTTGAAAAACAAGACTCAAATACCCATAGCTCTGCAAGTTGTTGCTCGTTTCTCAGAAGCATCTGGTCTTTATCTAAATGTGGGTAAATGTGAGCTGATGGTCGATCACCCGCAAATACCGTTATATGGTATACCTGTCAAGGATCAAGTCAAATATTTAGGTATTATTGTAACAAAAAGTGAAATAGATAGAGAGAAGTATAATTTTGATGGTGTTTTAAAGAAGAGTAAAGCAATTCTGAACATGTGGTTGCAGAGAGACCTATCTATTTTTGGAAGATTACTACTCTCTAAAATGGAGGGTCTCTCGAGACTTATTTATCCAGCATATTCCCTAAACATACCTCAAAAGGTAATCAAACAAATCAATCAAAATAACTTCAATTTTCTCTGGAAAAACAAGCATCATTATATAAGGAAAAATGATATTGTTAAATCTTTAGAAGAAGGCGGCCTGAATGCCATTGATTTCGACCCAATGAATGGCACTTTAAAATTACGGTGGTTACAAAATTTTATAACAAATCTAGACAGTTTCTGGTTCAATCTCCCCGCTAAAATATTCTCTAGTTTTGGTGGTGTCGAATTTCTTATTAAATGTGACTTTGAGCTATCCAAATTACCCATTAAGTTTCATGGACAAGTTCTCCAGTACTGGAAATTAATTTATAATCATAATTTTTCGCCCCATGATACACCTTTATGGAATAACAGGTATATACTGATTAGAAAAAAATCCTTCTTTTACAAACACTGGGCTGAACAGGGTGTAATGCTGGTTTTACATTTACTGGATGACAGGGGTAATTTACTTAACTATTCAGACTTCATTCACAAATATAATATTATTTGTTCTAATCAACAATTTACACAAGTCATCAATGCGATTCCACAAGCTATTATTGGTTCTGTTAAAGGTTTCTTGATGTACACACACTCTGTTCCCCAACTGTTTCCCTTAACTATTCAAAACATTTCCTTTTTAGACAAAAAATGTAACAACAAGTTCTTAAGATCCGTTTTATCCAATGTATGTTTTTCCTTGCCTTTAAGAAGACGAAATATTATGAAAGGTTTCACCAGTCAAAATATAAAAAAGTTCAGATGTAACTATTTAAAACTTCCTGTCCCACCCAAAGTTAAAGAGGTACGTTTCAAATTGTTAAATAATGTTTATCCATGCAAAGAATTTTTACATTCAAAATTTAATATTGAAGACAATGTTTGTACTTTTTGTTTAGCTAACATTGAAACAGATGAGCATCTCTTTTTCTCGTGTGTTTATTCAAAGATATTTTGGGATAGTTTTTGTATTTGGGTTTATCAAAACAACTTAGGTGTCCGTTCTTTCAATTACAATGATGTTAAATTTGGCGTTGTACTGGAGGACAAATCAAAAGATTTAACAATTAATAGCATGATTGTTATGGCAATTTTTTTCATTCACAAATGTAAATTTGGCAATATTAAGCCTTTATTTAATGTTTTTATTCATGATATGTCATCTTTAAAAGAGTCTTTGAATGTCTGTAACTCTAGGAATGCACTTTGGCTATGTAATAATCTGGAAGCTCTTTCTTTGAACCCTGTAACTTTGTAATTATGTCTTTCTTTGTTCTTGGTTTCATTTTTGTTCAATTGTTCGACCTGCTCTACTTGAAATATTGAATGTTTAATAAGCCTGTATGGTTTTTGAAATAAATATTAATAAAAAAAAAACAAAACAAAAAAAACTGACAGACCCCACCATAAATCAGGAAACAAAATCCTCAAACCTAAAGATTCAAACTTGTCAAGATAATTCCCATCCAACCTTTGGAAACCCCACTTATGCTGGCCATACCATTGTACAGTTTATCAAACGTATGTTATAGCCACTGATTCGCATAGGACAAAAAAGTGATTTCCTGCATGTTGCACTTTTGGCTACACCCAAATCAGTGATAACATTGATATGACATTAGAAATTGTAGACGCGAAATTAAGCAAATACGGAAGTAAGTAGCAATGAACCCTCTTGTTTATACAGTCTATGGTTTCCTCGTATGCCTCTGTACGTGCTTGTGCGTCATGTCGTCATGTGTTCCCCTCCAGCTCCCTCTCTCCGGGGCCGGGCAGACTCACAACCTCAGACATGGCTCCGTCATCTGACACATGGCAGCTAGCAGCCATGAACCAAAAAACTACTCACGATGCCTAAATAGCAGCATTTTTACGTTTATTTCGAAATTATTCCAACTCCTGCAATAACCACAGCTACCAACCGGTTGTCAGTCACTGTCAGTGGGAAAGGCGCACTGCAACCCCTTTCGGTTTAATATCCTCTGATATTTCGCTTTTCTGTAACAGTCACTTTTAAGTTTCAGTCTCTTCTAACAGACGCGCAACATGGGTGTTCAAGGTTTCCAAGAGTACATTGAAAAGCATTGCCCTAGCGCTGTGGTGCCGGTGGAGCTCCAGAAGCTGGCCCGGGGGAGTATGGTTGGAGGCGGCCGGCAGAGACATCCTCAGAGTCCGTTGAGATTGCTGGTGGACGCCGAGAACTGCCTCCACCGGCTTTACGGAGGCTTCTACACCGACTGGGTCAGCGGGGGCCAGTGGAACCACATGCTGGGCTACCTGGCCGCCCTCTCTAAGGCCTGCTTCAATGGCAACATTGAGCTCCTGGTGTGTTTCAATGGCGCCCTGGAGAAAGGCCGTCTTCACGAGTGGGTCAAGCGACAGGTGAACGAGAGGCAGACCGCCCAGCAGATCATCAGCCACGTCCAAAACAAGGGCACCCCGCCGCCCAAAGTCTGGTTCCTCCCTCCCGTGTGCATGGCCCACTGCATCCGACTGGCGCTCCTCAGGTTCCGCGTCAGGGTGAGTGAAAACTCGGCCTGGCAATTCCTGTTGAGCAGGGCCACTCCGGACTACCGCCCTCAGACGTTAGCAGGCATTGTGGTTAGCCTGCTAGCTGCTCATCACTGCCAGTTTCACCCATGATAAAAGCTGCTCCCATACTCGGCCAATATTAATCAGTGTGCCTCTGGGAGTGTTAGCAGTGGAGGCAGTGGCCAGCTTTTTAATATTGAACTCATTCTGATTTTGTGACGTTAACTCTTCATATGAAATGCATATGATCAACATTGTAATGTGGTTCGATTATTAATTAAAGGCCAGGTGTTTGCTTAGTCCTAGCAGAGCAAAAACAACTGACTCACTGAACTGCCCCAGTCCTAAAGGGAAGCTGAAAGAAGAAACCAGTCACTCTGGAACTTTTAAACGTTGAAACAATAAGCCAAATGACAGAATATTAATTGCCAACTATTTTGCTAAACTATAAATCAGTTAAGTACATTTTCTTTAAACAAATAAGCCCAAAATTCACTGCTTCCGGCTTGTCAGTTGTGAATATTTGCTGGTTTTCCTAGCTTTTTATGATGGTAAATTGACTATCTTTGGTTTGGTTGGACAAATCAAGACCTTAGAAAACATCCCCCTTTAGCTCTGGAAAAAATGTGATGGCCTTTTTTCACTATTTTCTGACATTTTAAAGACCAAATGTTTAATCGAGAATACAATCTGCAGATTAACTGATACTGCACATAATTAGTTGCAGCCCCTAAATATTACCTATGCAGGAACACTACAAAGTACAGAAATTCATACATATTTAAGCTGAGTATCTACAGTACTAAAGCATGCAGAACCAGTAAAGTTGCATTTCATTCTGCATGCAGTTTTGTCTCTGGCATGCTGCATTGTAGAGCTGTTATCAGAAGTGATTTACATGGCATTGATTTGTTGCATGTAAAAATGAAGGATGCTCCGATCTGCCATATTGGTATCGGGGTCAAAACTGACCTTATTAGGTGTATTGGGTATTGGGCAGATACCCGATCCACAAATGGGTATGGACTGATCCACATTAAATACAGTTTACTTGTCAATATCATTGAAAATGTGTTTCTGCTGTCAGTGACATTCATTAGGTCAGGGCTGCTGGGGGACATGTTACCTTCCCTATGAGTTCCATAGTGTGGTATTCAGATTTTAAATTTGCAAATCAGATCAGCATCTGGAATTGGATACCCTGAGTTGAGGTATTGGGAGAGATAAGTTGGAGTGGTGCAAACCAAGTAAATATGTGAATCAGGATATATCATTTAACTCCGTAGTTACAAGATATTATAATTTAGACATTGCAGTCATGTGTTATGTGGTAAATTTTATATATATATATATATATATATATATATATATATATATATATATATATATATATATATATTAGTGTCACTATTCATATAGTTATGCTGTTTTGAGATCAGGTTCTTTTGACACATACTCTGGATAGCATTTTAAATATATAGCCTATTATTTGTCTCTCTTTGAGTATCCAATCAGCTGTGAAGGGCTTATTCAGTACGAGTAGCTCAAACAAAACTGCACCTGGTTTGTAATCCTATTTCTGTTGCCTTTTCTCGAGTGCCTAATACACCATGTCTGTGTAAGAGGTTTATTTTGAGGTTTTACCATCTAAAGCCTAGCTAATTCTTGTCTTGGACACTCCTCAGGTTGTTCAGAGCATCGAGGACCACCACCTGGAAGTGATAGCCTTATGCAGGGAGACCGGCTTCCATGGCCTGGTGGCCTATGACTCAGACTACGCTCTGTGCAACATCCCATACTACTTCAGCGCCCATGCCCTCAAACTGAGCCGCAACGGCAAAAGCCTCACCACCAGCCAGTACCTGATGCACGAAGTGGCACGGCAGCTTGATCTCAACCCAAATCGTTTTGTCATTTTTGCATCACTTTTAGGTTGGTGTGATAGTACTGGACATAATATAAATGAAACTGTTAGATGAGTCCGACTGACCCAACTATGCTGTGGTGTGTTTTATAGGAAATCACATACTGCCTGATGAAGACTTGGCTGCCTTTCACTGGAGCTTACTTGGTCCAGAGCACCCATTAGCATCTTTGAAGGTAAATCTTCTAATGATGATTTCTTTATAATCACAGGACTGGTAATCCAGTGTAATAGAAGAGAACTGTGAATACTGATAGTGAATGACAGTTGGAGTGTAACGGTGGTTCAGTGCATACTGTGCTTGAATATTTTTGTCACAGGTGAGTGAGTGTATTGCTCCTGCAGTGTGCCTCCTAATGAATTTCTCAGAAAACCACCATTGTCATTCACTTTCTCAACGGAAAGTACAAAAGTGTCTTTAAAGAAAAAATCCACTGATTTTATACACAAAGGTCTGTTTACTCACGAGGAGTACTAATTCAGCCTGTGAAAACAGTTGTATGATGTCCTCTGTGGCTCGGGAGGAGTGTTCACAAAATAATCTCCGATGAAGCTATTGTGTTGCATTGTGGGAAATATTGGGTACAGGGTTTTGGGAGTTTGACCCATTCTAGGGACTAAAAGTCTGCTTCATCCATCTGTCTCACATGAGTCCTTCAACTTTATGGAAATGCGATTTTAAAGTACCCCTTCACTCAAAAATGTGTTTTTCTTATGTTTATGTCCCTTATGTTGCTTATGTTCAGAAGCGAGGTGAGCAGATTAAAGTAGTTTGTGAGTAAACACTACAATAAGGTGCAGGATTTAGTAGAATTAAAATGGTGACATAACCTACTAGAAATAGGGAATATATTCTTTTATATATTATAATATTTTTAATAGACAAATATATTTTTTGTTGCACTTTTGTTTCTTGTTACATTTGTTTGTTTTTAAGAGAAAATTATTGAATAAAATATTGAAATATTAATGAGAAGTTTTTGATATTTATTTTAGGTAAATTGTTATACTAATCAAGTAATAAAAAATAATCTTTAGAATAATCAATAAATTAGATGTTAGATTAATCGACTAATCTTAGAAATAATTGTTTGGTGCAGCCCTAGTCACAAATCCGAAAGCCAATCGCAACGCCACCGGCAAAGAAACCTGAAACCTCCGGCGCAGAGCCGACTTGTCAGCACAGAGAGTGAGTTTGCACTAAGTTAGCGTAGTCAAAGTTTTGACAGCAAACATGGTCGAGTGTGCAGTTTATGGATATAAACCGGACCCTGGAGCTTCCTTCCACTATCTACTTACGTTACGTAACTGGCACAGGTCGACCTAACGCACAGCGGTGGTGGGCGGGGCCTTCAGAGGGAGAAAGGGTAGGTGCTTCCAGTCCCTTTTCAGAGTTTTTATTTATTTATTTTATGTGGGATAACCATGTTAAACCAAATACTAGTCATAGCAGAGTATTTTCACATACTTTAAAATGTGTTTAAAGTACTATTGCACTATTGGTGCACAGATGTAAGTGACATCACCCAAACTTGTGTGTTCATGTAGGACTCCATCGCTCATATTAAGAAGCTGATTGACAAAATAGCTTTTTAGGGTCTTTAAAACATAGTAAAAACCTGATTTCATCGCTGCCTTTAATTTCTTACATTAAGAAGACTTGTTTGGGCTTGGACACGTAATTACTTTCATCGTTAAACTCACTGAACGTTAATACACATTTCCGGTTTTCTTTGCTGATTCCTACTGAGCTTTGAACACAAGGACTGGAGACCACATGCTTGTACATGCCTGTTTTTTTCCTATCCTTAGGAAAGTCCAGGGTCCTGCACGTATCAGTAGCTTTCATGCAAGTTTAAAGCAAGGTTGCGGACATCGCTGCTTGTTTGGTGACAATTGATGGCTAAAAATCAAAACTGATAGTTGGACAACAAATCGCTGTGAAACCGTGGATCTTTCTGGAAAAGGAGACTGAATTTTAGCACTGCTGTATTGCCAAAGTTGTAAATAAAGAGAATGCTGTGAGCTTAACCACCAATTGCCACCAAGCTGGATTTAGTGATTTGACATGAAAATTTTCATGCATGGCCAATGTACAGAAATAGGATATTCATGGATTGGTGAATGGTTGAGTCAAACAGTTGCCTGACAGCAGTGCGAGACAGTTTTAGGGCACAGTGTATAAATGGTTCAGCTGTTACTTTTTAAATGACTAGTTGTGATTAAACAGAAAGCCATCTGGTTCACATGTGCAGCCTGACTGAGGCTGAACAACCCAACATACTGACACATTACATTCCACTGCCGAATGACACTCAACAGGACCTCATAGTGCACACACTGATTGCTCACGTCTTAACTGGTTTCTGCTGCTGTCCCTTAAGTCTTTACTTTGCTCCCATCAGTCTTTCAAACAGTAATAAAGATAAAAAACTGACCTCGTAATTTTCCCAAAACATTGTTTTACACAGTAATATTAACTTTAAAATGGCATGGAATTTAAAATACTAAATAATCAACAGATTGTGAAAATCTACTGGTGGTACAACTACAAATATACGGCTGTAAAACAATATTTAAAAAAGAAAACAAACAAATGCATATTTACATTACATAAATCTCACTTTGTTGGTTGCTGTAGTCGATATCCAACCTGCCATCTTCAACAAAGAAAACATATTTTTTATCACATGGACACTGCCAATATTGGTAACTGAAACTGCACTATACATATGTTCATGCTTGATGAAATCATAAAATTATGATCAAACTAATGGAAATATTAAAGCTATGAAAGCTATATTTCAAGTTGCTCTGTACAAACAGTCCAGTTTCGCAGCTGCTGTCACTTGGACAGCTGTTTACCTATTAATCTCTGTTAGTGGGTCATTTATAGTCCACACGTGCTTTGGATTTGGATATCTGGAAAGTAACTAGTGGGCTTCAGAACAAAACAAAAGAAACTTAGTTAATTTGAAATTGTGGCTCACTAGCACAAATGTGGCCAGAACACTTAGGCCTTGTTCAGACTGTCAGCCCAAATCCGTTTTTTGGCATATCCAGCATGTATCCAGGTTGATTTTAGAAAGTCTGAACAGCAAAAAACACATGACACATTTGGAGCTGGTTTGAAATGCGATTCCAATCTGATTTCTACAGATGCGTCTGTCTGGACATTCTGGCCACTCAAATCGGATTTCCAAGTGTCTTTTGTGCCACGCGACGCACAACAACGTCAAATTCAGAGTGACAGAAGAGCATCGGAGCTGCTGAGCAGAATCCATGTTGTGTGGCTGAGTTTTGTCTGGTGCAACGGAGGAGTTCTGCACCGTGACTTGGCAGTGTGATTGTTTGGAGGACGAGATGAAGGATCTCCATTTCTCATACTTTCACGTTGGAAAGCCGTGTCACCAGCGTACATAGTTAATGACACCTACGTCGTCACCACAGCAACCCATGCACATAGGTTGGTGATGTCTGGACACACAAATCCGATCTGATCACTTGCAAATAATGGAGCAGACAGTCTGTCTTAAAGATGATTTGAGAAAAAAATCAGATTTGCCTGCAGTCTGAACAAAGCCTTAAAAAGACCTTCATCCTTCTGTGTTAATTGTTTAGTTAGCTCCTGTTAGGGGTGGGCAATATGGCCCTAAAATAATATCACGATATTTCAGGGTATTTCTGCGATAACAATATTCTTGATGATACGACAAAAATCCTGAAGAAATTTTATATATATATAGTTTTTGAGTGGAAACACCTCCAAAGGTGGTAGAGAATGACCGAACCAAGATCCTGTGGGACTTCCAGATCCAGACTGACAGAATGGTAATGGCCAACCAGCCTGACATCGTGGTGGTGGACAAACAGCAGAGGAAAGCCGTTGTGGTTGACGTGGCGATACCAAGCGATGGCAACATCAGGAGAAAGGAACATGAGAAACTAGAGAAGTACCAAGGGCTCAGAGAAGAGCTGGAGAAGGCCTGGAAGGTGAAGGCAACAGTGGTGCCCGTGGTCATCGGCGCACTCAGGGCAGTGACCCCCAAACTGGAGGAGTGGCTACAGCAGATCCCTGGAAGAACACCAGACATCTCGGTCCAGAAGAGTGCAGTACTGGGAACAGCAAAGATACTGCGCAGAACCCTCAAGCTCCCAGAGGACCCGAGCTCGAAGGATGAGACCACCCGCGGGGGGTGAAGGACAAAGTTTTTTAAATTTTTTTATTTATTTTTATATATATATATATATAAAAAATTGTTTGTTACCATTTTAATTCTCCACCTTATTGTAGTGTTGACTCACAAACTACTTTAATCTGCTCACCTTTCTTTTCCCTTCAGTTCTCTTTTCTTCACACACACCTGCTTGCCCGCCTCTTTCTGTTTCTCTCTCCTCGTATGTGTCTGCACTGTTGACTTTCTTTGTCAGCACTATGTTTTATAAAGTCACCCAAAAAAAACAACTCCCATTTTGGATTTTTTCACCCGTGATTCCGTTTTCACAGCAGCAGGTGAGCCGCGTGTGTTATTAATGACGTCGCCTATCGAAACCAACGTGGTACTAAATGACATCGGCACCAACGTGCACTTACAAGCTTTTACTAAACAACGGTATAAGTAGGAGACTCTTTCTCTTTGTTTCTCTGCAGAAAATGTGCGATTGTCAGTAGACCGCAAGGGAGGGGTAGAGCAAGGGGAGACTGTCCACTAGTTAATCGATCGCGGATGGCGTTGTTAATATACCTGGACGGCCCGACCAAGTAAAGTGTGTGGGGAAACTGCTTGATCTTTTGTAACCAAACCACTGCCACTACTGAAGTAGCTCCCCTTTTTGGAACCAATTCCTCCACCGTGGAGCCGGTAGCAATGTTACTTTTGCTTTCAGCCATGCTTGTTGTTGCTGTGCATAACAGTACAACGACATTATTTCAACAAGTTTGAATGTTGCCATTATCACGATATGATTTTTTTATCATATTAAAAATTATACCGTTATTATCGTGAATGTGATATGGCACACCCCTATCTCCTGTTATATGCCAAACATACATCAGAACTATCATTTTTGAGTATTATATAGCAAAATCCCTTGTTTTCTTCCTGTAAAATGTTAAAATATTTTAGATGACTCATTTTCAAAATAATGTAATTGTTTGCTAATTATTAATTTCTCCCTCTATCCTCCTCCTCCTGATCTAACAATGCAAGTGAGGGAGGTGTGGGTTGAGGTCAGTCCTCTACAGCTTTGCATCACGTATTCACTAAGCCACGCCCACGTTTGAGTGATCCAATCAAATCTTAAGGATTTGATATAACTCCCTCTCAGAAATACATCACATTACTGAAGATAAAGACACAGTTACTTCACTTTCACTGTGACTTTACAGGGGCCCTGTTGGATTTTCTTGTAAACAAAAAAAATCTGTTTACATTCAGTGTTTCTTACCAAAACATATAGAGTTGTGATGTGGGAGGAGGTATTTTGGGTGCCCCTGGTTCTGGTAAAAAGTCCCATTGAGTTTTTCCCATCGACAATGTTGTGTGACTCACAGCTGGAGCACTTTTACTGCGCTTGGATAGACATGAAATTCTCACAGTTGACTCATCAGTAGAAAAGATTAACATTAGAAAATATCTGGTTCTTTGATACACATGTAGTCACTGATCTTAATCACCACTAACAGCAAATGGAAGCTAAAGATTAAGGTGCTGAGAAAAAACACAGATTTTACAATCGGCACTTTTAAATTCTGGATCAATTTTGGGTTCATTTCAATTTTGGAATAGGTAGGTTGGCAGGACGGTAAAACGGTCTAATAAAAAGTTTCAGATGCATGGTTAAAACAGAATATGTAACTTCCCCAAAGAAAACTATTTAATTAAGCAGATTTAATATGATAATTATCTTGAAGCTGTGACATATTTTCACATTGTTAAACCAGCATTGACATGCAACAGTCTGGTAAACGCAGAACTGCACTGGAGATTTACTGTTTTTACTCTGCATACTTATTTATGATATACCTGTGCGTGTGTGTGTGTGTGTGTGCGCTGTGCCAAACTCCGGGCCAAATACAGTATTTTAAACAGCAACAGGATGTTGTTGTACTCACTGATGTAAATAGTTTTGTTTGAAATTATTCCCTCAAACTTGAGTGGTTGACCTGTTGTTAACTCTGCATTATCATTCCTCAGGTGCGTGCCCACCAACTTGTGCTCCCACCCTGTGATGTTGTAATCAAGGCTGTGGCTGACTACGTCCGCAACATCCAAGACATCACTGACCTGGAGGCCATTGCTACGGACATCTTCAAGCATTCACAGGTATGAAAAGTAGAGCTGCGCTGATGTGTCAAGGTGGCACTGGCTCTTTATTAATTGGACACTCATTGTTATCTGCTTGAGAGACGATGGATATAATGCAGATTGTTTTGGTCACATGCTTTTTGATGAATATATCCCAACAAACAGTGGTTGTGTAGCAGTAGTTTTCAGACTTATCCAGGTGACCCATTCCTTCTAAAAGCACCAAAAACCAATTTTTTGGGGGTGAAAACGATTTATACTTGGTTTCCAGCACTTATTTTTAAGTTCCGTTGCGAAACATTTCCATAAAAGTGAATTTAATGAATGTATTGTATGTATAGTGGTGCAGCAGTAAAACAACTGTGATAGACTTCACTGTAGTCTAGAGCCTGAAAAAATTTTAACATTTGTAGCATCAGGAGGGGCTGTAGAGAAGATGTTTTGCTAAAATGTAGTCAATAGCTAATAGCACCAAACCTCCAGTTCTATAGACAATAAAACCATTGGACAGATCTGTGTTTAGAAAGCAAACAGATTTGCATTTATACACAGACCTTTCTAGAAAAGGAGATTTTAGCTATTAGCGATTGCCAAGATTTTTAAATTCACATTCAAAAACCACCTTTGACATAGCAAACATTTCGCCTTGGCCAGTAGAAAGCACTGAGCAGAATCCAACTAAAATATTAGATTCAACAGGGTGAATGAACCCCATCGCTCCTGAAATGAGCTGTTACAAGTAGAACGCATAATATAGATATAAACATTTACAGCACTGTAGAATAAGTTTACACAATGGAAAAGAAAAAAAAGATACAATTATACAAGGTTGAAGTAGAATTTTTTTTTTTTTAGCACTGCTATGAAACCACTCTCTCCTGCTCTCATGACTCAAGTGTGAGCCATGACCCATACCCTAGTTGGAGGCCTCAGTTCATAATGTATTCAATTTATTTTATATAGTGCCAATTCATAACAGAAATGATCTCATTGCACTTTTCGAGAGAGAATTTTAAAATAGTGGTAATGTTATTAAAGTAATAATAATAGGACTGATAGTCACAGGAATAATAATGACAATAATAGTAATAACTATAGTAGCAGTTGTCGAGCAGGAACACGGGGGCAGCAGGTGGCCCACAACCACAGATCCAGTCTCTGCAGCTCCGGAGGTAAAAATACTTGCTGAAAGCGACAAGAGGATAGAGACGAGTAAGCGCAAAACTACGGGAGAGGGAAGATGTCGAGTTAGTAACATGCATTAATGGGATAAAAATGCATACATAGGGAGAGGAGGAGAGAGGAAAGAGGTGCATCATGGGAAGTCTCCCGGCAGTCTAGGCCTATAGCAGCATAACTAAGGGATGGTTCAGGACTCACCCAAGCCAGCCCTAACTATAAATTTTATCAAATAGGAAAGTCTTAAGCCTATTTTTAAATGTGGAGATGGTGTCTGCCTCCCGAACCCAAACTGCGACCTGATTCCACAGGAGAGGAGCTTAATAACTAACATTCTACTTTTGGAGACTCGAGGAACCACAAGTAACCCTGTATTCTGGGAGTGCAGTGTTGTAATGGGGTAATAAGGTACTATGAGCTCTTTAAGATACAATGAGGCCTGACCATTAAGAGCTTTGTAGGTGAGGAGAAGGATTTTAAATTCTATTCTGGATTTTACAGGGAGCCAGTGCAGAGGAGCTAATATTGGAGAAATATGATCTCTTTTCCCAGTTTTTGTCAGTACACGTGCCGCAGCATTCTGGATCAACTGTAGAGTCTTAAGGGACTTATTCGGGCAGCATGATAATAAGGAATTGCAATAATCCAGCCAGAAGTAACAAATGCATGGACAAATTTTTCTGTATCATTTTGAGACAGGATGTGCTTGATTTTTGCAATGTTACACAGGTGAAAGAAGGCAGTCCTTGAAGTTTGTTTCATGTGGGAGTTAAAGGATAAATCCTGATCAAAGATAACTCGAAGGTTCCTTACGTTGGTGCTGTAGGCCAGGGCAATGCCATCTAGAGCAACTTGATCTTTAGATAATGTGTCTCGGAGGTGCTTGGGGCCAAGCACAATAACTTCAGTTTTGTCAGAGTTTAACATCAGACAATTGCAGGTCATCCAGGTCTTTATGTCCTTAAGGCATGCTTGAAGTTTAGCTAACTGGTTAGTTTCATCTGGCTTGATCGATAGATATAATTGGGTATCATCCGCATAGCAATGAAAGTTTATGGAGTGTTTCCTAATAATATTGCCTAGACGGAAGCATATATAAGGTGAATAGAATCGGTCCAAGCACAGAACCTTGTGTGACTCCGTGACTAACTTTGGCGTGCACAGAGGACTCACCGTGTACAAACTGAGATCGATCTGATAGAATGGATTTAAACCAGCTTATTGCGGTTCCTTTAATGCCAACTGAATGTTCCAGTCTCTGTAATAGGATGTGATGGTCAATGGTGTCGGAGGGAAAGTTAGATATAGGTCTATAGTTGGCTAAAACCCCTGGATCAAGAGTGGGCTTTTTAAGAAGAGGTTTAATTACAGCTACTTTTAAGGACTGTGGTACATATCTTGTTAATAAAGACAGATTGATCATATCCAGTAAAGTAGTGCTAACAAAGGGTAAAATGTCTTTAAGCAGCCTAGTTGGAATGGGGTCTAAGAGACAGGTTGATGGCTTAGATTAATTAATCGTTGAAGTTAGTTGAAGAAGGTCGATAGGAGCAAAGCAGTCTAAATATATTTCAGGTTTTACAGTTGTTTCTAAGGTTCCTGTGTTTGAAGATAAATCGGTACCGGTTGAGGGCAGGACGTGATGAATTTTTTCTCTAACAGTTACAATTTTATCATTCAAGAATCTCATGAAGTCGTTACTACTGAGGGCTATAGGAATACATGGCTCAATAGAGCTGTGACTCTCTGTCAGCCTGGCTACAGTGCTGAAAAGAAACCTGGGGTTGTTTTTATTTTCCTCTATTAATGATGATTTGTTGGCTGCTCTGGCATTAGGGAAGGCTTAAGACTATCCTGCCAGGCTAAACGAGTCTATTAAATGTTCAATTTCGATGCCATATACCAGAACAAGGTCGATGGTGTGGTCAAAACAGTGAGTGGGTTTATGTACACTCTGACAAAAGCCAATCGAATCTAATGACCCAGCCAGTCAAGACAAAATAAGTCAATATGATACTTTGATATTAAATCGTTCACTAGTACAGCTTTAGATGAGAGAGATCTGATATTTAAGAGTCCACATTTAATTCTCCTATTTTGTTGTTGTATTTTACTGTTTTTGTTTAGGTTTTTATGTATAACTTCTCTTCTGTTAACTTTTGATTTCATTCATTTAAGTGGTTGGGGAGTAGATACTGTCACTAAGGAGTTTTGGGAAGGTAACCGCTCTGGAAGCGCAGAGAAGCATGTAAGACTGCAACTCTGCCTCCTGGTCTCAACTCTGAGTTGTCATGGTTTTGGTCCACTAATAAACAGGGAACAGGGAAATGTAGTATACTGGCATGTACCAGGTCATTTTAACTTTGTTAGGATTGGGAAGCTTTGTTTGAAAATGATAATCTTTATCTTAATGTTAAAAACAAAAAGATGGCTGCACGCTTTACAGAGCCCCAATGGGTCCACAGGTTATGGCATTGTTAACTGAAATATTTTCCTTCTTCTGTGGACAGATAATTCACCTGTCTTCTGACTGTGCTCTGTGTGTACTAATCTCATTTGTTATTCTCTTAGTCGTGCACTGATGACAAAGTCATCCGCTTCAAGAAGGCAGTGGAGTACTACTCAGCCGCCAGCAAACCCCCTCAATGCCCTCCACAGTTAGGTGGGTTTCTTTCTGATGATACTGTATTGTCTTGAGGTCTGGGCTTGAATATTGTTGTTTATCAGCAGCTTTGGTTTGTATATAGAGTAGCTGGAAGTTCTCAGATTTTGTCTTCACTGGCTAACCTGGCTGGTACATGTGTTAGATAAATGTTTGAGATTAGAAACAAAGACAGGCCGCAGGACTGCTTACCCATGGATGTATAATAAGACCTGGATATGGCCGCTCACACTTGCTTCCTATTTTGTATTGTAGTGAAAAATTCCTCTGCGGCCCAAAAAGCATTTCCCTGAGACCTCTGTAAAACTGTTGACAGGACACCTCAAACTGCAAACAAGGTCAATAATGACTTTCTATTGTATGAGAGGGAGAGAGCAATTCTTATTCGACTGACCAGGCACCATCTTTGGGTCCGGTATCCATGTCTTATTATACATCCATGTGCTTACCACGTTCTCACATGAGCGACAGTTGGTAGCGGTAATGCACCTCTAAGCTGGTTTGCCAACTGGACCAGAAGAAAAGAGTGACAAGGAAACATGGAGGAGGAGAGTGAAATTGCAGGATTTGTTTTGTATGGAAGTTTCAAATAAAAGAAGAAAATAATCAAATGTGATGAAGTATATATGGTTATTTTGAATCCTCTTAATTGAATTTACAGAACAATTACTGTATCGTGAATCATGATATATACCGTGATAGAAGATTATGGACGTATCGCCCACCCCTAGGTGTGACATGTTGGTTTAGTATTAGGTACATTTCCATCAAACAATTTATTATGTGCTTTTTTCATTCAAAAAAGGAGTAGAAACACCTGAAATTATAAAATGAAAGCCAAAACATTGCAAATGTTTTATGTTTTTTTAATGGTTGGCTGAGGTACAGTTTGCAAATGATTTGAATAAGCGATGATGTTGCAGGGCTGCGTAATCGCAATGTCCAGGGTTTGAGTCCAGGCCAGTGACCTTTTGTTGCACATCAGCCCCTTCTCCTCTTCATCAAAAACACTACAGGGTATGGGTCAATCATACAGTGCATTCAGTAAGTATTCAGACCCCTTCACTTTTTTCACATTTTGTTATGTTGTAGCCTTATGCTAAAATCGTTTAAATACATTTTTTATTGCAAATTTATTTAAAAAAAACAACAACCCTGAAATATCACATTGACATAAATATTCAGCCCCTTTGCTATAACACTTCAACTTTAGTCCATGTGCCTCCCATTTCCCTTGGTTATCTTTGAGATGTTTTTTTCTACACCTTGATTTGAGTCCACCTGTGGTAAATTCAATTTATTGGACATTATTTGGAAAGGTCTACAGCTGGCAATGCATATCAGAGCAAAAACCAAGCCGTGAGGTTGAAGGAACTGCCAGCAGAGCTCAGTGACAGGATTGTGTCAAGGCACAGATCTGGGGAAGGCTACAAAAAAATGTCTGCTGCATTGAAGGTTTCCAAGAGCACAGTGGGCTCCATCATTCTCAAATGGAAGATGTTTGGAGCAACCAGGACTCTTCCTGGCGAAAGTGAGCAATTGGGTGAGAAGGGCCTTGGTAAGAGAGGTGACCAAGAACCAATTGGTCACTATGGCTGAGCTCCAGAAGGTCAACCATTACTGCCACACTTCAATCAATCTGGGCTTTATAGGAGAGTGGCCAGACGGAAGCCTCTCCTCAGTGAAAGCCTGCTTGGAGTGTGACTGTATCAGACTGTAAGAAACAACATTCCCTGGTCTGATGAAACCAAGATTGAATTGTTTGGCCTCAGTTCTAAGCATCACGTCCGGTGGAAACCAGGCACCACTCATCATCTGTGGAATACCATCCCAACGGTGAAGCGTGGGGGCATGGTGGTGTTTTTCAGCGGCAGAGACTGGGGGAGGTCAGTGTTGAAGGAAAGCAGAACGAAGCAAAGTACAGAGATATCTTTAATGAAAACCTGGTCAGGAGCGCTCAGGACCTCAGACTGGGCCTTCCAACAGGACAGTGACCCTAAGCACACAGCCAAGACAATGCAGGAGTGGCTTAGGGACAACTCTGTGAATGTGCTTGATTGGCCCAGCAAGAGCCCAGACCTGAACCCAGTCGAACATCTCTGGAGAGATGTGAAAATGGCTGTCCACTGACGGTCCCATCCAACCTGACAGAGCTTGAGAGGTTCTGCAGACAAAAATGGCAGAAAATCTTCAAACCCAGGTGTGCAAAGCTTGTTGCGTCAAACGCAAGAAGACTCGAGGCTGTAATGCTGCCAAAGGTTCTTCAATGAAGTACTGAGTTAAGGGTCTAAATACTTAATGTGATATGTCAATGTGATATTTCAGTTTTTTCTTTTTGATAAGTTGCACAAATTTCTAAAATCCTATTTTTGCTTTGTCATTATGGGGTGGGGTATTGAGTGTATATTGATGAGGGGGAAAAAAAATACCAATTTTAGCATAAGGCTGCAACATAAAGTGTGACGAAAGTGAAGGGATCAGAATACTTTCTGAATGTAGGAGACAAATTTATTCATGAAACTTTGAGTTTCTTTTCTGAAGTGCATTTAAAATTTAATATATTAATATCAAAGATACTCTATAACATAACGCATTACAGGCAGCGCCAATGGTATGAAATGGTATACACTTCCTGTTTCCTAAGTGGGCATGGTCGAGTCTCCCCAGTTAAATAATAACAACAATAGAATTATTAAGTAAAGAAACAAGTTTAATATTATTATTATTAAGTAAAGAAACACAAGTTCACAAGTTTCAACTTTTAGTTCATGGTTTGTATAAGTCCCTTTTACATGTCTGTTTATCCGGTTGGAAAGTGACATCGGCAGCATTGCAGTGAAACCAGACCGACGGTTAGAGAACAGATGTTGCCAGATCTCTCCAGAGTGTGTGTGTGGCTGAGACAGAGACAGGTCTCGATCAAAGAAAAATGCCATTTTAGTGTCAGAATGTTTGGAGATATGTGGCTCGTGAAAAATGGGTCTGATATTTACTGTGGTGACTATGGGGTGAAAGAATCATAATTTGTGCTCACGTTCACTTCTCCCATTGGAGTGAACAGACTCAGGACCTGCCGCTAGTCTCCTAAAGGGGCGGGGCAGTGGCGAAACCCACGTGACACAGATACAGGAAATGGCTCTCAAGTGAGCCGTGTCTCTTCTAAACCGTGTCTGTTAATATTTTTTTAAATATCTAGATAATCTATCTATGAGATTCTCATATTATATAAAAAAAAAATGGAGGGAAATTATTGAATAATTTTTTATTTACCTTTTTTGGCTTAAAAGTAATACATTTACATACATTTTAAATTAGAGCTAGACCGAGAAATTGGCCTGGCGGATATATTAGTCAATATCAGCTTATTGCAGATTGCACAGAAATGTCAAACCACGTTAGAGGTAATTTAGAAACTGTCACTATTACATAGTTATAGTTGATTTTTACAGTGTAAAATGTCCCACTCAGTATGTGTCTTGTAAAACAAATCTAAGGGATCTGTATCAAGATTGTTTTTTATGTTATGTTTATTTAAAAAAAAAAATACTCAACTGATATATCATTATCTGATTTTATTTTTTTATTTTTTTTAACTTTCAAATATCAAAATTGGTATCGGCCTGAAAAATTAAGTATCGGTCATATATACTTTAAATACAGTATATTGGAATAAGCCTACAAAGTATTCATCCTTTCTTTTTTTTTAAACTAACCCTCACGTTTTAGAAATCCCAAATTCTCCGAAACAAATACTGACGTGAACTTGTCGTCATTGGTAACTACAGCTCTGTACAGCAGGTCCACCCTCTCCTGAGTCTATATTCTGACTTTTTTTTTGTGTATCTGTTTCACAGTCAGACCAAATCACATGGGAGTGCCTGCTGCAGTACCATCTCTAAAAATGCTCAACATTCCACAGGTGCTGCTGCCTGTAAAACCTGGGGTAAGACAGAAATACACTGTACTCAACAGTGAAATACTGCAGGTGGTTCAGCATGATGAGAAGGACATGTTTGTTTTCCCTCACTGTCTTCAGGTTCAGCACTCGTACCCAGAGCCTCTGGTGGAACGCTGCCTGGCTCTGGATTCGGTGGAGAAAGGCCTCCCGGAGCAGAACAGCTACAGCAACATTCCTCATGAAGGGAAGCACACACCGCTGTATGAGAGGTCCTCTCCCATCAACCTGGGCCAGGCCGGCAGCCCCAACCACACAGAAGCTGCTTTCTTCAACGCTTCCTCCACATCCTCCTCCTCAGAGAATGAAGAGAGCTTAGGCACAACTGCCAAGTGAGTTCAACACAGCACTTACTCTCTGTTACTGTCTATAATTCATGGAGAAACTCCTTAGCTGTTAGAGATCAGTCTGTCATGTTTGTTGTCCCACAGCTGACCATTTCTGTTTGTCATATGTACATTTATAATTTAAGGTGAAGTACAGGGGCAACAGTGAAGACAGCATTTGTAATCACCATCATTACCAGTGACAACATATCCCTGCATTTACTGGAACAACTTAATTTACAGTAAGAAATGTATTAGGAGGTGGCTGTACATTGTTAATACTTGTTTTCCAGAAATGTATTTTGTTATGTCATTTCCTATTAGTATTTTGTCCTGGTATTGTTCCAGAAACTTTGAGTTGTGGATGTGAGATAATGGGTTCTTCTTGCAGCAAATGTCTTTAGCTTACGTTTGGTAAAATAGTTTTGTAGCACACAATAATTGTACTGCAGTGTAGTCTCCAATGGCAAAAAATGCGCTGATTTACTGCTCAGTATGTGGTTTCTATTTCCAGATACCCAAAGAGGCTTGATTTTAGTTGGTCTATCCATGGTCCAAAATTAACACCTGCCAAGTGCCAAATGCGGGTAAATTTTGGGTTTGGCGGAAAAATAAATTGGGGCACCGGCCAGGTGGCCAGTAAATAATTTGGAATCACATCATCTAATCGTGATTCTGAGGTAGGCTATATTTCATATCAGCTACCGCCAAGTATAAATATCAGAACACCAGCTAACTGTTGCGTGTAACATTAACATGATAAACAGCAGAGCTACATGCTGACACTCCCCCACAGACAGACACACACACACACCGGAGAGCCTCTCAGCCTCTATGAGACACTAGCTCAGCTACAACCCAGGTACCACACAGAAACTTTTACAAAGGGCCGTGAATGTGCTTCTAGTCAAAGCTCCAGCGGACTCTCTGGGTTTCCAGCGCGGACACGGAGAGGCTGACAGCAGCTGCTCATGGCTGGTTAGCTCTGACTACCAGCTCTGTATGGCTGTTCGTGCTTCACTGAGCGGAGGTCAGTCTGTCACACTGTTGGTCACTCTGGGCGGTGTCTCCTTACCTCCCGCGTCACATACATAGACTGTATCCACGAGACCACGCCCCCTACAGTGGTTCTCCTGTGCAGTCGTCTGCTGCATCTTTTAAATATGCCGGGATGGAGGGAGCTAGCACAATTTGGGTGTGTAGTTACTAAAGTGATGTTGAATTTGGTAGTATATTGCCCTTTGTAGCTTCCTGGCCATGATAAAACCCCCAAATCTGTGATCTGTTGCTCCAGTTTTGAGAACAGGGGTGACAGACATCCTGTTCCTACACCTCATCATCAGACATGAGTTAAAGTGCAACAATGTAATTAATTGAGAGGGGTTTTTTTAATTTAAGTTCAGAATAAAAGTTGTAAATCTGATGTTATATCGATTTATAATTCTCTTTAAAGTGATGTTAAAGATGAGTTTGCATACTAAAAACTTGAGCTTATTATTTCAAATAATGCATGAGACAGTTTTATGGGCAGTAAAAAATATTTTTGGCTGATAAATTTTCTGAGTTTACCTGCCTTTGGCAGATGAGCCAAAAAGTTAACTTTGGACCCTGGGTGTGTATCTGCAAACATAGATCTCCAGATGACAGCACAGTTTCTTTTGTTTGTTTATTCTAACAAACTCTGATATAAATCCTTCATTTGGTTGAATCAAGTCTCAATAACAGGAGAGAGAGAGCACTTTGCACCATTGCACTAATGGTTATGATAACAGTTTGTCTGATTTTTAGCTCACAGGATCTGATGTCACTGTGTCTGTGCCTTATGTGTCAGTACTTGTGTAGAAACAAAGCTTTGCTGGTAAGGAAAAGAATGGTAAGCTAATGGGAGAAATGTCACTGAGGTCATGAAGAGTTCACCTCTCATTTGGTTGAATTAAACACATGACACCTCCTGACACTTGTCAAAGAAGATTTGTCTTGGCAGAAGCACAAGTATCTATAAAATATGTGTATATCTTGCTACACTTAGTAACCACACTACACTGCTACACTTAGTAAAATGGAAACCTGTATTAATTCTAATAAATTTTCTACCTGTGGAAGGAAAGATGTTATTTACCACACAATATTTGAAATCTTTAATAGGCTGTTTTAATTTTCATAACACTGCTATTCTAAGAGCTAAACATCTACTTTTAATAGTTAATGGAAAATCGAGGTTGGTGGGTCCCTCCAGCGTTTTCTGGAAGGAACGTTTGCACATTTCTATTTAGGATATTCGTTCTGTTAATATTTCATTTCTGTGCCACCTGTGGATGAAGATATGACCACTAGAATTTAATTTGGGCAAAGGGTGTCAATTTAAGACGTCACAATAATTGCATGATTTTTGTGTGGCTGTCCATCTTTGTCTTTTAGATTGTAGACAAAGGTAGATTTATACAGAAAACCTGCCTGAATGCTGCTTTAGGTCCGGCAGTAATTATCAAATGAAACAGAATTTGGCGTGCTGTCAAACTGCTATTGCCTGATGATACGAGCAAGTGACACTGCTCATTGTAATAATTTTTACTTTCCTGTATGAACACGTCAGGTTATATGTTATTTATGGTACACTGCCAGCCAAAGGTGATCAATGGTTTATCTCGACTTTGCTAAACTGAATCATATGTATGCTGTTTTTTTTTAGTCATGTTAGTGACCATAAGGGTGAATGGGAGAAAAATGAACATACCCCACATTCTGAAAACACACCAGAGGGAGACCTAGGGGACCAAACAAAAGTGAGTGAAACACCAGGAACACATTAGACCTGTTCAGAAATCTCACCAAGTAACTAAAAAACGCTGTGTCCTGTCTGTCCTCAGGCTGACCTCTGTGTGACCTCTACTGTGAGCCTGGGGTCACAGGCCGGAGGTCTCCACAGCCTGAATGTCCAGATTCCCTCCCTGCTCTCCATGCCCACCAGGAACCACATGGACATCACCATCCCACCTCTACCTGCTGTGGCCCCTGAGGTCTTACGGGTGGCCGAGCACAGACACAAGAAGGGCCTTATGTACCCCTACATCTACCATGCTCTCACCAAGGTCAGGGGGTTGGACTCATCTAGACTGATTCTGATAAGCTGCTTTGTAATGACAGTGTCTTTTATTTTAATTGTGTTCATGTAAAACTAAAGAAATCCCAATGCATCCCAAGAAAAGCACACATATTCATGTCTCGTCAGAAGTGATGCTAGGCCTACACAGACTGGAATCTGAAGTATCTATAGTGAGTTGTTTGTGGCATTGTGCAGCATTAAGGTAACAATGTGTCTTTGCAGGGAGAGATTAAGCTATCTGTCACCATTGAAGATGAAGCTAACAAAGACCTGCCTTCAGCAGTGCAGCTGTTTCGGCCTATCCGTCAATATGTTTACGGAGTGCTCTTCAGCCTGGCCGAGGCCAGGAAGAAGGCTGAGAGACTCACCATGAGGAAGAACTGCCTCCTTGAATGTGAGTCCTGTGGTTAGAAAGCTCCTTTATGTCACTGTATCACATGCCGTACTGAGGTTTCTGGGCCTGCATTTATCAAGTGTCTCAGAGTAGGAAATTAGTCCTGACTGGCCAGAAATTCTCAGAGTGATGCATTTTTGGTCATACCTTTAGGACTAGGAGTAAAAGTGTTCTATCAACTTTCTTAATTTGGGAAATAAATCATCTCTATTGATATTTGGGAGCGCTCCAGAGGTGTCCTAACCTGTTAAGAGTCACCAGGAGATGGCATTCAGGCAGAAACAGTTTGTGGGAGGAGAGAGATTCATTGAGGCTGTTTATACCTGACATTAACATGCGTCTTGGGTGATCCGATCACAAGTGAACAGCTCTAAGTATGTCAGTTCACACCTGGCATTAGAATGCGTCTCCACAAGCGTCTTGAGTGACCACTTGCGATCGGTTCGCACTTCCCTGCTCTATATGCAAATAAACACGTATAAAATAAAAACGATAAATGCCACCGGAGCGCAGTGTTTCTGGGGACTGGGCCTCACTGTTTACTGTACAAAAAACACTTTAAAAACACAATTTATTCACTGATTTTGGTGAAACTGGATCATATTTTATGGAGAAAATATTTTCTGGTTTTCCCCTCTGATGTCCTCCGGCTGCTCTGCCTCAACTCTCTGTGATTTCCTGATGGACAGATACCTTTTACTTGTTGCTAAAGTAACCGCTAGCTGCACGGCTAACTGTAGCTGTTCAGCTCAGTTAGCGGTCCTAGTAACGCTAGCATCAGTTTCGTGTATACTCTATCCACGAGAATCCATTTTGCCTGTTGTTTTTGTGGCTTCTTCTTGTTGTTTCGCACTTTACTTCCACTTACGCAATTCAATTAAATTTTATTTATATAGCGCCAATTCTTCTTCTTCTTCTTCTTCTTCTTCTTATTATTATTATTATTACAATTTTATTATTATTATTATTATTATTATTATTTGTAGTAGTGGTTGTCTAGCAGGAACATGTGGGCAGAAGGTGCCTTGCAATCATAGATCCAGACTCTGCAGCTCTGGAGGCAGAAATACCTGTTGAAAATGACAGGAGGAGAGAGACAAGTAAGCACAAAACTACAGGACAGAGAAAGTGTCAAGTTAGCAACATGCATTAATGGGATAAGAATGCATACAGATGGAGAGGAGAGAAGTGCATTATGGGAAGTCTCCCGGCAGTCTAGGCCTATAGCAGCAAAACTAAGGGGGATGGTTCAGGACTAACCTGAGCCAGCTCTAACTATAAGCTTTATCAAAGAGGAAAGTCTTAAGCCTACTCTTAAATGTGGAGATGGTTTTTCATGTAACCAAGATTGCCTAATCTAGATTAGTGAATAGCAAATAATATGGGTAAGAGTCTTATAAAATCTCTGGAAAGTAGGTCGGTATTCCCCTGAAAGTAGTGACCCGTCACCTATTGACTTTCAAATAGTGGCCGGGGCCTTTAATTACCCCAACTGCAGAGGGTACCAGGCTTTTATTAGAAGCAGGCTTATATTAGAGACATGCCTATATTTCTAATTCCCTCTGTTTGATAAGTATATTTGCTCATATTTAAGTATGAAGGCTCCTTGTTTTCTGATCCGCTCCTGTTTGCCTTGTTAGTTTTGTTACTGCATCTAGCATTCCAGTCGACAGAATCCCTTAATTTCTTAACAAGGCTTTTATTGTGAAACATTTGCAGGACCATGTTGTGAAAAATACAGTGACTTGCACGGTTTCCATACGGTGCTTCAAATGTAGCTATTGCCATCTTGTGGTACGTTACTACATTATACAGTTTTGCTGGGACAGTAACACACATACATCCACAGTGACTGAAATAGGACAACAACACTTGATGAGTAATCTAGATCAACAAAGTGTTGAAAATAGCATGATTATATTGTTGAATTTATTAAATTAAAGTGATGGAAATGTATATTATGCTTAGTTGGCATTGGTATGCACATTATATGACAGGCACCAGGAGTTTATCCACATTGCTGAAAGTAAATGTAGGTGTAATGTAGTGCTTTTAGTCCTCGGTTACCTTTCAGTGCTATTTCTTGGAGAGATCCTGGAACACTTGATAAATACAAACCCCGATCTCTTTGAAATGTTATTCTCCAGATACACATGTCATGGTCAAAGAGTGGGCCGCCTACAAAGGCAAGTCTCCCCACACTCCAGAGCTGGTGGAGGCTCTGCCCTTCAGAGAGTGGACCTGTCCCAACCTGAAGAAGCTGTGGTTGGGGAAGGCCGTAGAGGACAAGAACCGCAGGATGAGAGCGTTCCTGGCCTGCATGCGCTCCGACACTCCAGCTATGCTGAACCCTGCCAACGTCCCCACGCCCCTCTTGGTGCTCTGTTGTGTGCTGCGGTGAGTAGATTGCTGAAATCCAGGACAGACTGTAGCTTTACACACAGAATAAAGTATGTAGATTTCACTGTCTAGGTGACAAGTGAATCCAGTGTGAAGTAAATTGAAAGGGAGTGAGGATTTATTAAGACCGTGAGTTGATCAGTTCCTGGTATTTGTAACACTGTTAACCTTCTGTGTTTTGCTTCAGGTTTATGTTACATTGGCCAGGAGTAAGAATTTTGCGTCGTAACGAACTTGACGCTTTCCTAGCCCAAGCACTTTCTCCTAAACTTTATGAGCCTGACCAGCTGCAGGAACTGAAGGTGATTTTTGTAGTGTTTATTATATGAGGAGTGTCCGAGAAATGCAAACGTCATGAATGTCCTGGCTATAATCTGCCATCTTGTCAATTGCTTACTTGGTCCGTATGTATTTAACTGCTTTAAATGTAATTTTGATTGATGAGAGAATTGGCTGACTCCTGTTAGATTTCATATTGTCCTCTTTCTGTGGATACTCCTCATATTCTCCAGATAAAGCAACATGCTCATACAAAACACTGTTTTGTATGAGCATGTTGTTCCTGAAGCCGTAGCTTTGCACTAAAAGATGTTTTTTTTTACATAGCTTTGAGTGACTCTGCGGGGTTCTTGTGTTATGTGTGGATGGTTTATGAACTCCATGTCTCAGAGTGAGTCGTAAAAATGCTGGAGCTTCGTTCTCATTTGACCTTTTGTTAATGTAAACCATCCACACGAGCTGTGAACTTTCATCCTTGTGGTCTGTCTGTGTCTAGCTCTGTCAGCCTGTCTGCACTTCGCTGTGCCAGAACATCTAGGTTGTGTCTGCTGGCTTTTTGTGTTGGCTCGATTAGGTTGTGTACCTCAGTATTTTGGCAGCCGGGAGTGAATGGGCTGCTTGCGCTTGCTCTGTGCTTTGCTTTGCACTTCATTCATCTGAATACTCAATGGGGCTGTTGGAGGAACATACTGTCTTCTTTTCTTTTCATTTGGACATTTTATAAGTCTGACTGTTTCTCTTCTACAGATCAACAACCTGGACCCTCGAGGAGTCCAGCTGGCCGCTCTGTTCATGAGCGGAGTGGACATGGCTCTGTTCGCCAACGATGCGTGCGGACAGCCTATTCCCTGGGAGCACTGCTGTCCCTGGATGTACTTTGATGGCAAGCTGCTTCAGAGTAAACTCATCAGGGTCAACAGGGAGAAGGCCCAGCTCATTGACCTCTGTGATGGTCAGGTAGCTTCATTCACACCACTCACAAGTCAGCAAAACATGCTCAGACTAAAGGGTTTATAGCTGTTCTGAATAGACACACACTCAAAGGTGGCACAGAAAGCCTGCTGTCAGACGCACTGCCTCCCCAATTAATATTTCTGTGTCCTTTGCCTGTCTTTATTGAACTCATGCGACCTGCCCCTTTTTTCTCATTTGTTCCATTTCCATTTTCTGATTCACGATATTATCCCGATAATCAATAAAATACGCTCTTAAAATGGCACTAAAACTTACTGGAATCACTTTATCTTACATTTTGTTAAGAAACATATTTTTATTACATCACAGATAGGATATCTTTTTAGTGAAAATCAAACACAGGTTCCTCGCGGATCCTTAGTCTTAAAACGTCTTCAGTTTCGTTTTCTGATATTCAAGGTCTAAAAATGTCTTAATGTCTGGAATTGTAGGAGGGGAGGCATTAAATTTGATCTGAGGCAGAATGAAAGAGCATTTCTATATTTTTTTTTTTCAGTTTTTGTTTTATTTTACCAGTATTTTATATCTCACAACAATGACTAATATCTATTTGTTCGTACGTTAAATAGATAGTGTACACTCCGTTTGGTAGGTTGCGGTGGTACGCCTTGTGTACAGGCTGCATTTTAAACTAGAAGAACGTGTTTATCCAGCTTCCGTTTTGAGGGTTGCACGGAGGGGAGGGGAAAGGAAAATACCAAGAGCACGATGCTGTGAGCAAGCAATGCAGGCTCAGCAATGGGTAAAGGCAAATTCAATTAGAAGTTCCAGAGATTCGTACGAAGCGCAATGTGAACTTTTTTGGCAAAACATTCAAACTTGGGACAATATTAAGCACGGATTCTCAAATGGAATCTCAAAAGCACAAGCGCTATGCTAGCACTCGGAAAAAGTACTATGCCCATCGAGTCGTACGCTGCTAATGCTAGTTTGGCTGTAAGTTACGTACTAGAGATGATTTGTCTACTGCAAATATGTCCGCCCTGCAGTGGTGGAATGTAAAGAAGTACATTTAGGCTACTCAAGTATTTGAGAGGAACTTCTACTTTGAGTCTTTTCTTTTCATGCAGCTTTATGCTACTCCACTAACGTTACATCTCAGCGTCAAATATTGTACTTTTTACTCCACTACATTTGTCTGACAGCTTTAGTACCTATACCCATCCAGTGTAAAACCATGTATCTCCAAATGTGCTGATTTTGAATGTTTGTGATAAACTGAAGGATGAAGGATAAATAAATAATTATCTTTATTTATAGAGCGCTTATCAAAACAAAGTACAAAGTGCTTCACAGATAGAGAAATAAAATACAGAAAAGCAATAAAATAAACAGCCAGCTCAGGTAAAATCAGGATCTGCTTTCAGATAAAAATGTGTTTTGAGACGAGACTTAAAAGAAGACGCTGACTCAAACAACCTAATTCCTTCAGGCAAGTTGTTCCAGAGCCTCTGGGCCCTTATAGCAAAAGCTCTGTCCCCCTCAGTTTCCATCCTGGACTCAGGAACAGACAGGAGAGCCCTGCCCGAAGATCTCAAACTACATAAAGGTTCATAAGGGATTAAAAGGTCTAAAATATAGTCTGGAGCCAGGCCACAAAGAGCCTTAAAAGTAATCAATAAGATCTTAAAATCAATCCTAAAACAAACAGGAGCCAATGTAAAGAGGCTGAAACAGGTGTGATGTGATCGTACCTCTTGGTCCTGGTTAACAGCCGAGCAGCTGAGTTCTGTACAGTCTGCAGTCGTTTCAAAGTTTTTTGATTAAGACAAGTGAACAAACTGTTACAATAATCGAGGCGTGAGGAGATAAACGCATGCACAACAGTTTCTGCATCAGTAAGATTTAAAATAGATTGGATTTTTGCAATATTTCTGAGGTGATAAAAACATGATTGGACAAGCTTAATGGTATGTTGCTCAACCTTAAACATCTACATTAGTAAAATGCAAGGAGCTGGATACTTGGATACTACACCACTGCTGCTCTGGCAAAGCCTTCAGGCCCTGCTAGCGTTCATCAAACTACTGCCATACAGTTGTATTTTCGTTAATGAGAAGGTAGTTATGTTAGCTAATGTGCACTGAATATTTCCGTTATTCAAGTAAAATAAAACTCTAACGGTGTATACTGTAGTGTAGTTTGGCGATTTCTTTTGCTGCGGTAATGGTATTTTTTCCTTTTTAGAGGTATTAAAAAAGGTCTTAAGTCATTAAATTTGTACTTAGAAAAATTGCAGATACCCTGCAAACAATCTTAAATAAGGTAATCATAAATTATAAGGTCCCCTTGCATAAATAAAGGATAAATAAATAAATAAAAAATAGCAACATTGTGTGAGTCTATTCTTTCTTTTCTACTATGACGTCAAATGCTACAGACAACAATTCCATCAATTGCATCAGTATATATTATCATTTACCCCAGACTTAGCAATTACAGTAATTATCCTTTAACAAAAATAAGAGTTAAACTGTCCTACTTTGGACCCTTTTTAGTAAAAAAAACAAAAAAAACAACCTGTCACTTGTGAGGATATTCACAATTAACCCGATAATGGAAATTCTTCCACGATCAACTTATCTTGAGTGTTTTTTCCCGATCTGTGATAATATTGTATATCTTTCCATCCCTACTCACACCACCACAGATATCAGACTAAAAAGTCCATCTTAGGCAAAAAAGTTATGTTCTGCATGAACTAGCTTACAACTAGCTCAGCTAGCTCACTGTGTGCTGTAGCAGTACATTGGTTTGATGTTTCTATGGTAAAAAATTTGAAGAGGTCTGATGCTTAACTCATGCAGGTTATTAAGGTAACATTTGCTTTCTTCATAAACAATCATAAAACCTGATTTTTGCTTTGTTGGTCTTGAATCTGATCCATAAACATGAATTAAAACACAACCTTTCACCCAACTATGTACAATATATTTTCGGAAAGTTACAAAGACTGTGGGATGCAGCCCTCCTGAATTCCGTCATTAGAGAGGGGGTTTCAGACGCTGTTAGATGATCCAACAAGCACTGTGTTTGAAGCAGAATAAGGCCTTAAGAGCTCAGTTTTTACACTGATCACATATTGCAGTTTTAGTTTGCACAAAAAACAACACAATATTAGCCTGAGCATATGTAGCCTGATTTCATTCATATCCTTAAGTCAAAAATTGACAAAAATGTAAAAGTTATTTGGTTAAAGCTTCTCAAATATGAGGATTTGCTGCTTTCCTCTGTTTGTGTTAACTGAATATGTTTGGATTTTGGACTGTTGGTTAGAAAAAAACATTTGAAGAGGTCACCTTGGGTTCAGGGAAATGCAATTTTTACTTTGAACTTTTTTTTTTTTTGGCATTTTAGCCTTTATTCGACAACAAGTAGAAAGAGAGAGGGAATGACATGCAACACACCTGGGTCGGCCGGAACCCAAACGGGAATTGCGATTACAGTATAATGTCTATAACCGCCAGGGCACCAGGATGCCCACAGGTTTGATGATGGTGGTGGAGAGCGCTGTCTAACACGTCGGTCCAAAATCTCCCATAGATGTTCAGTTGGGTTGAGATCTGGTGACTATGAAGGCCATATCATTTTCATACTCATCAAACCATTCAGTGAGCCCTATGGATGTGGGGACATTGTCATGCTGGAAGAGACCACTCCCATCAGGATAGAAATGTTTCATCATAGGATAAAGGTGATCACTCAGAACAACTTTGTATTGATTTGCAGTGACCCTTCCCTCTAAGAGGACAAGTGGACCCAAACCATGTCAGCAAAATGCCCCTCACAGCATTACAGAGCCACTGAATCCCCTCACTGTAGGGGTCAAGCATTCAGGCCTGTACCGCTCTCTTGGTGTACGCCACACATGCACTCGCCCACTTGTCGAGCATATGGTGAAGGATGACTCATCTGACCACATCTCTGTAGCCTAACTTTTGTTTTAGGACGTGAATCATCAATCTTTTTAGCAAGATCAATAAGGGGTACAAAAGGAAAAGGGTCTGTATTGTCCGAAAGTATTAAGTAAACTAACTAATGACTGTCAATCACACATCAAATGAGATGCACAGGAGGAGCAGTATTCCCTGTTTGGACCTGTTTTTCTCTGTCGCCGAACAGAGCGAAACAGGCTTAAAACCAGCTTCTGAACCAGGAAATAAAGATCATAACATTTAGATAAAGAAACAACATAGAAGCAATTTACAGCAATTGCAATCAAGAGTTGATGGCAAGACAACATACATAATTAACAAACATTTAAGATGGAGTATGCGATTCTGGAGAAATCCAATACCATAATATAGAGTGAACAACAACACAGCAAGTAATATAGCTAACGTTAGCTAGGTTGTGGGTTAGCAATCTGTCCCTACAGCTGCTGCTGCAAAGCTAACAGCCAGAGAGGATGAGACGGTTTCCCAGAGCCAGCACAGCAGCTCCAGACAGCGATGCTCACAACTCTCCTGCTGCTGTAGCTAACATCACAACAACAGCATATCTGGGCAGAGAGTCAGCTGAATGTCCGTGGGCGATTCAAGTAAGGGAGACACTTAAACACTGACTTGACACTGACCCCGCTCACTGGTTTGAACGGGGCGTCAAGGAAGCCATTTTTGTGAAGAAAGAGAACCCCTCTTTGAACAGAAATGGTGGTCTGAGATTTAATCTGCCCAAAGTCTATCAGAGTGTATTATCACCTTGGTCACGCCTATCACATGCTAATCAGGCACTTAACAGTGATGAAGTAGATGCAGCCAGAGAACAATAGGCCTGATTACTGATTACTGGGCCATCTTGAAACTATTAGGTCAGTTTCAGGTGAAACTAGCTATTTACAGATACTCAGGCAGATTCCTTCCTGAGGGCAGGGCTTATGTAACTCAGAGTAGTTTAAATTTCCAGTTCCCGTCCAATTTTTTCACAATTGAGAATGACTTCCGGATGGGAGCCGAAATGTCTTGATTCTGAAAACAGTGTCCAGATGACTACGACTGAAACCTTTTCTACGATTAAACACTGACAAAAGACTAATATTGATTAGACACTTAGTAGCTGCTGATTTGATAACTGCACTGACTTACCTGAAAATGTTTTAAAAATGTTTTAAATCAATATTAAAGTGAATTACAATAATAATTTTTGCACTCACAATAAAACTAGAAGAGTGCACTCAGTAGAGTGCAGATCTCCGCCAGGCCTGGTATCACCAAATGGCGTATGAATAGTCATTTTGTGTTATCACATTACCTTTTTTGCTTTTCACATGTCATTTCACACCATTTAGTCTCTACTGACTTATACTGTGCAGAGACGGCGCATCTCATTTTATATGTAAGTCATAGAGAAGAAAATGGCAGGTGAACTAGTATAAAGAGCGACAAAGTCCACATACGAACAAGGTCAGAGTGGATGGATGGGTCCAAAAGTCAATGTTGACTTATTTTATTAAGTTCACTAACATTTAAACCACGCCACGTACTTAACTTAAGTACGTACATAACTTAACTGACCTAACTATCGTACTTACCTAGGGGCTGGTTAAGAGGAGAGAGGAGGCAGCAGTCCATGGTGGTAGTAACAGAGCAGTCAATAAAATAGGTGTTTATAAAAATTGACTCCACGAGAGCATACAATCATAAATGTGCACAAAAAATATTAGGCTGATGGGTCCAGTAGTTTGTTTGATTTGATTGATTAGCCGTGGACAGATACACACACACACACACACACACACACACACACACACACACACACACACACACACACACACACACGATAAACGCATGATTCCCTCCATGCTTACGCCTGGCGACATAACAAACGAGCAACAGTGGTAGTCAGGAATAAAACACCACGGCCAGTTGTGCAACTATTCTTTTTCAAAACAGGCGAAAACTGCTTAAAGCTGCACTAAGCAAGACATTTTAGTAAATATAGCTGTCCGAGGGCCGCATGTTTTATTTACACTATCCTCCTAAAGTGAAACACTGCAGGTTGACCCTATTTTTACAAACAAATAAAACTTTGGTTTTTGGTGTGGACAATAGTGGTAATAAGTAATATTTTTGGCTAAGCAAGAAAACTGGGCACAACCTCTTCCAGACAGCAAGAGACATGCATGTCTGTTAATTGACATCCTTTCTGGGTTCATGTTGTAGAATGATTGTAGAAATGGTTAGCAAGCGTAAATGAACAGAATGATTTGTTTGTTTACAGAAGCTGTGATTAATTTCTCTCTCTCCAGGCTGAGCTGGTTGCCAAGGTGGAGAAGATGCGTCAGAGCATCCTGGAAGGTCTCAACTTCACTCGGCCACCTCATCCTCCTCCATTCCCACCACCGCCACTTCCACCTCCTCACGGGATGCCTTTCTACCCCCCCACTGGGTCCTTCTACCCCCCACCCCCTATGATGCCTCCTCAGGGGAGAGGCAGAGGGATGCCTGGTGAGTACAGCCACTAACAGCAGCAGGCCATTTAGTTTTGTATTTGTTCTTAAAATTAGTAAGTATTTTCATACATTTTCCATCCTACTAGTTTGGAATTTCAAGCTTCTCACATCCCTCCTAAACCAAACCAAACCCTACCTAATCATTGTGAAAGATTTTGTATTTGTGTTCCCTGTGTGGTGTTTGTGACCAGGTACCAACGTGTGAGATAAGTCAACAGAAGGGTGCAGCACCATGGATGCACTTGCACAGATTAACACCATTTGTTTTTCAAGGAATCTCATCGCAAGGTGGGAAGCTGGAGATAGCTGGCACTGTGGTGGGTCAGTGGGCTGGAGCTCGACGCAGCCGAGGAAGAGGAGGCTTCCCTGTCCAGGTGGTGTCTGTTGGTGGACCAAATAGAGGGTAAAGCCAAATTTCAGACTTTACGTGTCCTCGAGGGTCCGCTTTGGTCCGCGTGACATAAATGTCGTCTTCCGCTGACCGCACAGATTGTACGCATAGCAAGTGCACAGACTGCGCATGCTCCACCCACACTTCTAAAATTCGTCTTTGAAAGAATACAAGTAGAAAGAATATAAAATGCTATCATGAGGTCGCCATTTTCTTTCCTAATGCGCATGCTGTTTCTTCTCCCTCTTGATTTTTATGGTGTTTGGCAGGCCTGGAATTTCGTAATTTTAGGGGCAAGGCCACATGCCAGGGCATCAAGGCCATAAGTAAAAAAAACCCCAAAACAAAACACGATTTTGATTCACTTAAATAGACAAATCCATTTCTAAAAGCATTAATGCCTTTTTAATAATAAACAGTGTAACACTTCTCACATTCACACACATTCTGATGGCAGGTGCTAACTGCTCATCAGTTGAAAGAAAGTAACGCTTTCACACCCACCGAAGGCACAGCCCTCGGGAGCAGTTTGGGGTTCAGTGTCTTGCCCAAGGACACTTCGACACGTGGGCTGGGAACTCCTGGGAAGCCGGGATCGAACCGCCGGCCTTCCGATTGGTGGACGACCCGCTTTACCACTTGGCCACAGTCGCCCCTAAATTTGTCTGTTGAATACATTACCTTATTTCTAGTAGGTTATTTCTTATTTCACCCTTTTAATTCCACTTAATCCTCCACCTTGTTGTAGTGTTGACTCACAAACTACTTTAATCTGCTCACCTTGCTTTTCCCTTCCCTTCTGATTACGTTACTGTTACAATCAAGTACATGTACTAACATTCCCTTGCCAGGGCAGAGAGGCAGGGACAGAATAAAACATGGTGTTGGTTATGGTGCATTACCACCACCAACTGGAATGGAGTGTGGATCGGGAAATGCACATGCGTGGAACAACAGACCGACGCAGCCCCTCAATTGTAGTATGAATGGAACTGTGGACGCGGAAAGTATGTCCGAGCCTTAAGTACAGAAAGAACTTTACTACCTATTTTTTCTGTTATTATTTATTCAGTTTCATTTCAATTTTATTTATATTGCGCCAATTCATAACAGAAGATATCTCATTGCACTTTTCATATAGAGCAGGTTTAGTACTCTTTATAATATTATTTGTAAACCACATGGACTTGTTTCTGTCTTCTGTAGTCGTCCCAGAGGTGTGATTTCCACGCCCGTCTTTAGGACGTTTGGTCGAGGAGGCAGGTACCACGCTCGAGTCTTCAAGAGTCAGGGAGCGTACCTGGTAAGTCAGTGATTAATCACTCTTCACATGATCAATACGTACAGTCACAGTTAATTACACAGATTGGGAGTTGAAATTTTCCCTGAGCTGTCGTGTTGATAAATCCACCCAGGTCTGTTCCACATTAAAAAGCTACAGAGGCAGAAATCAGGCAAAAATGCATACACACTTGCCTCATATTTGTTGCTCTCAATCAATTTGAAATTGTGCTTATTAAATGTCCGGTATGTAACATTTAGGAGGAGCTATTGGCAGAAATGGAATATAATATTCATAAGTATGTTTTCATTAGTGTGTAATCACCTGAAAATAAGAATCGTTGAGTTTTCATTACCTTAGAATGAGCTGTTTTTATCTACAGAGGGAGCGGGTCCCCTTCCACGGAGGCCGCCATGTTGCACCGCCATGTTTCTACAGTGGCCCAGAACGGACAAACCAAACACTGGCTCTAGAGAGGGCCTTTTGCGTTTTTCATGAGTTTTGCAGCCACCGTAGTTTCTCCTACACGCTTGGAAGGGGAGGGCGAGGCGAGCGGTATTCAAATGGCTGCAAACCGCAATTTCACGGCTAGATGCCACTAAATCCTACACACCGGGCCTTTAAACACTTAGTCCTACACATGAACTTCAACAGTCATGCACCCTCTTGTTGAATATTGATATGTCAGTAAATGTCATTATCATTCAGTCTGTGAGTGCAAATGTCAAAGTCAGAGCACAGGACTAAAAGTATCAATTTCACAGTGTGAAATCAAGGTCCGAGATGTTGTTTGTTGGCCTTAGTTTCGGTGTCACTATTAGAAATAATGTTTAGCTGTGGTAGCTTCTCACTGCATGCAATTTTTAATAGATTTTCTTCACTAAGCAGAGAGACAGGTCCATTTGTAGCCAGACAGATTCAACTTTATGCCAGTATACCAGCAGCATTTGTTGCAGGTTTTTTCCATACAGCCTAAATGAAGCCAAGCATTTCAATACATAAATGTGATGGCAATTAAACACGTTGGTCACATGCCTGAATAAGTGCACTTTCACGTAAAGGTTATAACCTTAATCTTGCAAGGTTGCACCTAGTTACATTTCCATAATACTTCCAACATAGGTCAAGTTTGAATTCTGTGTTGTCACGTTAACTAAAGACGACAGCAGCACAAGGTAAAATACACACAGATACAACAGTTCTGTTCCACCTTCTTAAGAGCCCTGGACTTGTATCACTCATGCTAAATACACATAGAAAATAATCTATTTAATAAACTAGGAAATATAGTGAATGTGCTGATGTAGTCGTTAAGGAGATTCTTCTCGTCAGATCAGTCTAAAATATGATTTCAAAGAGTTGAAGAAAAAACCCAACAACATTGTACAACCACAGTAATCATCATCATCTTTTTCCTTGAACTTACCGCTCTTGTGCAACAGATGCCAAACATCACTCAAGCATTGTGGCTCTTTCTACGATAGTCCTATCATGTCAGAATAAAGCCATAACAAACATGTTTGTACAACCACCTATGTCTGAATAACATGAGTCATCACTTTAACAGATAGCACTGATGCAGATTCCATGTCTGAAAAGGGCTTATGACCTGAAGAAGACAATTCAAGACATCTTAAGTTCCTAATTCACCATCTCACTCTGATCTCTGAGTCACTGAGACGTGCTAGCGGTTCATAGACGCTGCAATGTTTTGTTAAGTGTCAGAAGCTCATGAAGTGTCCAAAACCGAAATGTCCTCTTCTGTTACGCATGGACGTGGTCAGTAATTCCAATGGCAGTCTGCCCATTAGATTTTGAAATATCTTGTGTATAAGTGGAAATTCTGTCCTGATGGTGGTGCTGGAGGAATGATTAGGGGGGTCACGAAATACATTAGGGTTTGTGCACTACGGACCTGCTGCCCTGGAGGGAAGCATAGTGTGCTGATGAAATGGAAAAACAAATAATGTTCAGCTTATTAGTTGGAAGACTTCCCAAATGTAAAATTTAATGGATCTAGTCTAAGGGCATATGGGCCAGGGTACTATAGGTGAAATATAAATTCCTCAAAAATTGGAAAAACAACCTCAAGTGTCTCTCTTTGAAGAAGGTGGGATAATCATGTCAGTTGTTATGGGTCACCATAGACTGTATGTGCTTCACAAAGATCAAAATACAGCTGTTGTTCTTTTCACTGTTTAATTACAGGGCAACAACAGAATACACAACCATTGTTTGCACTTTCAACATGGGATGAGTGGGAACTAAACATCCCTCAGCAGGTCTTTGTGCCCTTTTTAAAACCCTTTTATTTTACTGCCAATTACCTTCTCAAGTCGTTTTGTTAGTTACCAGGACTTTCAGCCCACATCTGTATTTTCTCCGTGTCTCACATGATTTTAAAGTGGAACCCTCACATTTACTGCTGCAGTGTAACGGTCTTTGGCATCAGTTTAAAATCCTTTTTGTCTGTTCTTTGTACCAGAGTAAACCTGCTCATAAGCCTGCTCATACATCTGGACACGATGCAGTTAAGGAGAGAAAGAAGCCCAAGCCAGAGGAGAGGAAATCCTCCCCTGCACCGTGCGACTGCTCAGCCACAGAGAACGGTGTGGAGGACAAAGAGCCAGACCAGCTGAATGGAGATAAAGAGGAATGCAGGGCTCTCATCCAACCTGAAAGTGCCTTTAGCAACGACTCCAAGACGTGCAATTCTAATCCTCACTTAAATGCACTAAATGTAGACAGCGGCTGCCATAGAGATGAAGGTCTGGAGGCCGCCGTCTTAAAAACAGAAGAGTAAGCCTATTTTTCTAGAGAGGGTGAAGGATGAAAGATGGAACAGGGTTAGGATATCTGGAAATTTGGAAAGCCTACAGTCAATGTACATTTTTCCTCTCAGACAAAAAAAAGAAAAGAAATTCGGATCCCTCTCAGTGAACACGAGATATATGACACACTGCTAGTTTAAGGAGTTGTTCACTTCCTCATCACCAAGATTTCTACATGTTTATGAGAATGATACTTTTCCTTTTCGTTAGAATGTTAAAGCTTCAAGAAGCTTTAATTTTGATATATTTTAGTTCTTATAGGTTGATACTCTTCCAGTACTTGCTGCCATGTGTTTGCCATAGTACGGTTATCAATTTTATGTTGTCACTGTAACTGCTTAATGGAAACCAAACGTATAATGAGAAAAGGAAAATGCAACACGTCCGACTTGGTCACCACTTTTAGTTTGGTTCGTGTTTAAGCAGCTCTGTCCATTAGTTCAGATGAGCTCCGTGTAATCTCAGTCATTAAGCTATCGGTAACATTTCAAGAAACGGCTCTAACAATCAGATGCAAAAGATCTTGTCAAACTCTGATACTCAGCTTGGTTTCTTGAATCAAATGTAGAGCTGTAGCATTCAACAAAAACCTGCATGGTTCGCAGTTTAACAGGTGTGTAGTTATTAAGCATGTTGTCCTTTTCTTCCATCTTTACAGGTACTGTGGCCATTTGCAAATTAAATAAATGGCTAATATCAGTGATAGCCCATAAAAGGTGTTAATTGTTAGTAACAGATTTTATTCTGACCTTGATTTTTTTTTTTTTGTTGTGATATTGACCTCTGTTGCATTTAATTAAAAAAACAAGAAGTTATATAGCCACTTTGAAATAGTGTATTCACACTGTATTGTTCTCTGTTGCTGTTTTCTGCATTAGTCAAATATCTGAAAAAAAAAATCCCATAAAAAGCTTTGATCAAACATCGCCCTTTTTGTAGCAACGTGCTCGACCTTCCAATTCAGACTTTAGCCGTCAGCCAGTAATCCTTTTTGAGATTTACTTTAGTGTTGTTTTTACACTCATACTACTTCTACACCAGAAACATCATTTCAAATTTTGACTTTCTCCCTCTCATCTGTCATTAGTGATCAGAGACACGGTGTATTCCCCCCCCCCGCAAGAGCTAAATAGCTTACCTTCTATGTGAGTTGATCGGAGTTTCTTCCTAACTCGTGGGATTGTAAAAGAATGAACTGCTGTTGGGTTGGACTGAATGTTGATGGATTGTGGCGTGGTGTATTTGAAGGCAACTTAGCTACAATGCTTAATAAAACTATATTCTTTTAGTACAAGTTGTTGTTGGTTTGTTTATTTTTCCCTCATCATACTGTAACAGCATGTAGACATTAATATTTCACCTTTTCCCTGCTCACTGACTGACTTTCTGCATATTTAACTCCCTGCATTAATTTTTTTAAAGCAGTAGAGTGAGCAAATCTGCTTTAAATTCAGCCAGATTAGACGATGATTCTTGTCACAGATTACCTGCCTACCTTACCGTGATATCGCTGCATATGTAATGAACGATACTTAAGTTCCTAAACTGAACTCTGACCTGCAGCATCATTGTGAGATCTAGCATCAATACGAACACATACTACATTTTCTGAAAACAATCTATCCGCACACTAACACGCAGCTTTAATACTGTCGGGACAGTTCTCAACCAAAGAACTTCTGGGACCGGTCATCAGATTTCTTTGACTTAGTTAATCTGTCAAATAGTTTCTTCAGTATTGTTGAGCTTCTGCAAATGAATGCAAGCACGCAAAAGGATCTGTTGGCCCAAAACATTTGTGAATATTATTGTGAAGCCAGAGATGTGGTCATTTTCCGGTGATCAATACAGCAATGCCCGGTCCCCTATACAGAGCCGCTGCCAGCATTAGAAATACTGACTAGCCACCAACCAATGTCTGTAAAACAACACCAACATTTAAATTTTATTCAGTCATTTAACTATATGAAACAATAATACTTTCTGTGCGTTTTACCTCCTTAGATCATGGTGTAAATGTTTCAATGCCTTCTTCACGGTGTCATTTTTAAATATTTAGTCTAAAGTCCGCCTTCACCAGTGTGTAATCTAAGGATTACCCATAAACGTCCAAATATTACTGATCCAGCTGTTTCCCCAGTGGTACCCGAGACCCTGCCCTACAAAAAATGGCTAAAGGGCATATATTTTACTGTGGCTTCTGTAATCACAAATTAATTTTTTGATCTAATAAATAATATTATATTATGCTTAATAATACAATATAATCTGATATACTATAATCAGAATCAGAAACTCTTTGTTACAGCTGCTGGCTGTCAGTCACACAGGAGAAGTACTAATAGAAATAGAAATAGATATAATAATAAATAAGTCTGCAAGCAAATCGAAATATGATACACTATAATACACTTATCAAAATAAGTACAAGTGGGTATGAAGTATAAAGCTAAGTGTACAGTACAATGTAATAATATAAGTAATAGCAGTGCAGTCGTGTGTGCTGTCAAGTTGAGAGTATGCATTATCATACTTTTTTATTCTTTCTTTTCACTTTTGAAATATCTTTTAATGTTATAATTTAAAAATATATATATTTATGTTTTTAAATATTTAATTTGGTCATACATGTATCACGTCTATGAAGTAATTATGTTACAGCTAAATAATACTCGTGCACTTACTTGCTGGAGGAACGCCAGTTTTATTCACCTGCTAGCCCCGGGTTTGAGCGCCGGGGTTTCGCCTGTTCGTGTTGGGTGGAGGCTGCTGCGAGGAAAAAAAGCCCGATCGATCCGGACGTTCATTCATCTCAGTTGAGCTCCGCTGATTTAAACCTGCTCCCTGACGTAACTTTCCCATTTATTTATTTATTTATTTCGCAACGACATCGAGGCTACATTTTCTTCTGGCTGCTAATATGACCGCCTCGGTGCCGTGCAGTCACCAGGGGGCATGCACATAGTAATAATAATAATAATGCATTTCAGGAAAGCCTGCTACGACGAGCCTCCGTCGTTTCCACCACACGGCCGTGGTGTGATGGAGATGTGCGCCTAGGTTCATGTGTCCGGCGGGTCTGCCCCTGGCTTTTTTTCTGGGGAAGATCATATTGGATCATATTGTTTGCAGGACGTTGTTCCTCCTGCAGCCCCCCCAGTCTATCCCGACGTAGTTGTGAATTGAACATGGCGACTGTACCAGTATATTGCATCTGCAGATTACCTTACGACGTGACCCAGTTTATGATCGAGTGCGATGCTTGCAAGGACTGGTTCCACGGCAGGTAAGGCCAGAATGCTCACCGTAGTGTTTTTGTGGCGCTTTGCATTTGTGGAAAACAAACAAAAATGGCGAGGTCTCGCTGCGTTTGACAGCTTTGTGGCTCTCAGTCGCCCGTCTACATCTGAAGAGAGGCCGCTTGGAGAAGAAGAAGAAGGCGGAGTTAAATATAGCCGACCGGGGTTGTGACATTTTTTCGCGAATAACACTAAACATATTCCCCCTATAAAAAGTTGCGGTGGTTTATAGAGTGATTTCGGTGTGGCTCTATTAATTGTACTTAACGGGTATTTCACAGCCCCGCATAGCTCCAAACTAAACCGTTCCCGCTGTAAGGAGCGGGCGGTGGAGGCAGCGGGGGAAGCCGCGGCAGACTCGCTGCTCGGTTCTCTCCCGTTCCCCCTCTTCCCCCTCTTCCTAACCGCTTTCAGGCCGATGTTTCGCGCATATTGTCTGTGAATGTTGTCAAATTCAAAGCGTTCTCCTGGCTTTCACCGAGTGTCTTTACAGAGCACGGCTGAAAATCACGACCCGAGTCTGAGTTCAGCCCCGCACAGCCTTCCTGCCAGGCAGCAGCTATGGCTGACAATAGCCCGTACTGGATGCCCTTAAGCTTTAGCGGGGAAGGGAATACAATTATTAACATTCGCTGAGCTGGTTTTCAGTACTTTGAGCTAAAGCTAATTGCTGTTTTGTTTCACTGCGACTGGCCGGAGACGTCTCGTCACTTTCCCCGCCGTACAGACGCTGTAAGGCTCTCGGCCAGATGCCTGCCATGGTGCTCTGTTTCCCTCCTGTTGTTGATACACAGGTCTGTCCCTGCGCTCGTCTTTGTGTTGGCATGTTTCATGCTGTTCGGCTGCACTCGGGGTGTCTCTTTTTGGCAATCGATCATTTGTTAATCGTGTTTCGTTTGGTGAACGAGCCCTTCAGAGCAATGAACAGTATTTACGCGCCGGAACGTTAACCCTTTAATGCCCTCCCCCCCCCTCCCCCGGGCTGTATGTAGCGCTATCACATTATGTAGTGGTGAATTAAATGCTGGGGATAAGCCTTGACCTCCAGTCACGCATCAGCATTAGCCAAACAACCAGTATAATGAAGTCGGGGTTTTTTACATTAAAAAGCATTCAGTTTATGCCCCAAATGTTCTCATATTGACATAACTTCCACCAGCTTGATGCTGCTTACTATGACATATACAGTTGCAAAGTCTTTGACTTCATGTCCCTTGTTAAATAGGGAGAAGCTGTTACAGTGGATTTCCCATACATCCCTGCCTATAATCCAATCATTCAGTCTTCCTGAGCTGAACCTCCATTACGGAATAAATAAGGTTATTTAAATCAGATTACAAATCTCAAAGGCAAAGTTTTAACTAATCACAGGACCACGTTATGAGCGTGACTTGGTGTGAAATCTGATATCAAAATAGGCCATACAGTGTAGAGCTGGTAAATAAATAGCTGAGAAAAGACAGCAGTATAATAACTGTAAGTGTGGAGTGAAAAACCCCTGAATATTTTATGCACCTACAATATATCATGTTCATAGATCATCATCACTGTAGAGGATGTTATGGTATTATTTATTTATTAATCCTGTGATGCCCCTCAGCTCGCTATCCTCAGCTGTCTAAATACTCTGCTGTGATGACTTTGGAGGTACAGTATACTTGCCTTAGAGGTGGCACACTTTATTGTACACTGTTATCTGACATATAGTCGACATTCATGTGGCAAGAAAAGAGCATCAACAACTAGAACGACTAATTATATTGTCAAGCTATAAAAAATACCAAGTGGATAATTAGTGTGGCGTGGAAATATGGTATAACACCAGTAAACGCACAGGTATGTAGTAGTGAGCATGCAGTAGTTATGTTAATTCAATGCCAGGATAAGGGAAAAATCTAATACTGTGGGAAGCATGCTTACTTGCTGTCACAGAGTCAGATAAGAAGACTGGTGTCGGTTTGTCTCTGTGCAGTACTGGCCTGAGGTGAGTTTAGCTTCGGCACAACGACACACAGCAGGGGGAAACTGCTGGCTCAGCTCCATCAAATCTGAACAACAACACTTTCTTACAACTTCTACGCTGCCTTCTTTACATCACAGAGTCATCTCGGGTTCGGGGCGGGTTTGAGCCACAGCGGTGGCTTGGTGGGGGGGCTTTTGAGATGCTGCTTGCCGTTATTGTGCCCAGCTGTTGTTGATCAGGAAATAGCTAACTGCTCCTAAAAGCACAGGATTTTTACTGTACATGTGTGTTTAATCCCATGTTGAATGGACAGCATGCACATAAGTCAGCTTTTGGAGATGTTGGATTTCTTAAGCTGCATTAGTAAATATTTTGTTATATTAACATTGTATTAAATGAATGTGTGTAATGTGAAGGGGGTCACATTTGTAATGACAAACCCACAGAGGGTTATTGCCTAACTCTGCAGCTCCACTGAGCTTTTTAGCCTCTTTTAGCTCATTATTTTGATTTAATGGTCCCCCAGTTTACTCCAGGAAACTAAACATCTTGCAGCTAAAGAGCCAGATATGTTTCTCACGAGTTGGTGGGGACCAAACCACAGCTAAAGGAGAGCGAATATTGGACATACTGCATACATATCTTGGTCACAGTTCTTTAATTACAAAACAAATGGGATCCTTATCAAAAATGTTGTTTATGTTAGCATTTACATTAATAAACGACTATAATTAACTCAAGTATCAATATCGGTATCAGCCTCAAAAATTCAGTATCTCTTGTGCTAGACTTAGCGTACATTTAAGCATTGGCCAGAAACGTGACTCCAGTGGAGTGATAATGTCGTTGGATGTGTCAAACGTTAATGTTAATGTAACATCTTTATGCTATGATAGTACGTCAAGTGTGTCTGTCAGTTTGTTTTGGGGTCCTTTCGTCCCCTAGTGGTGAAAAAAAATAATGAATGCAGCCAGCAATTAGCAGCTAGCTTCCAGGCTTTGTGCTAAGCTAGGCTAAACATACCCGAAACATATCAATGTACCGAACACACAGATACAGATCTTGTCATTTGTCTCTGGGTAAGAGCGTGTTTCTCAGATATGTGTCCTTGCTTGATATTACAGTCCTCTTTCTGAATGCCAGTAGTTTATGTTTGTGCCATTTTTAATTCACGTTTGTTTTAAGTGGTGCCTTTTTGTTTTTACCAGAAAGTGAGTCATGTACTGCAAGTAGGTTAGTTACTGCGCGATCTCTATGAATGGCATCACTTTAGTTTACAATTCTTTTGCCATGAATAACATAAATAGTGAACACTTCTACACAGTGTTCATTACAGTGCACCTTCGCTGATGCCAGTACGTATTGCAACTTGATATTTGAACAATTATCTGGTAGCTTTTTAGAATTTGACAAATTCATTGCAAGCAATTGCTTGATAATACCCAACATGATACTACATAGCAAATACTTACTGTCCTGTATTTGATCATTTCTCCGCCGCTGGCGCACACCTGACTTTTCACAGACCACCTGTAGTTTTTGTCGGAGAGATAACCGGTCCCAGGAGTGAACGCGGTTCTCACCACAGACTTTCAGCTTTGTCTTACTTACTTAAATATCTTACCTGCCCCACGGCAATCTGCTCTGTGTTAGGCAGCGTTCACTGTCGCTTATTGTTAGGAACAAGAGAGAAGAGCTTGTCCTGCCCGTTAGGTAATGTCTAATACCCAAGTGTCTGAAAGGATACTTAGCACTTAGTAAATATATCTATACTGTAACTATGTTTACTTGTAAATGTTTTAATAACTCTTTGTTCTTCTCTCCCTGCTGTGCATACAGTATGTATACTACGTCTTATAGGCCCTTTTACCAAGCCATGAAACAACGGCCCATACAATTAATAGACTGCACAGCGTGACTGCGACAGCAGAGATTACAACTAAAGTTATGATGACGCTGTGGTGCTGGGAAAATCTCATTGGAGCTTTTTGAACACTAAGAAATTAATCATTGTTTAACTTTGTTAAAAATGTGATGGGCTCAAATTGGAATAGCTTTGCTATACTAGATACTAATTTGTCTTAGAATACGAATGCTAAACCCAAGTAACATGTTTCAGTTTTTTAGTAAGACAGATGAGTTACACAAGCTAGTGGCAGTCTATATTATCACCATATAAAGTTGCAGTGGCTAACGTCAAATATTTGCTTGCTTACACCTCCAGCAGGCACAAAGCAATTGAAGTCACCAGACAAACGGGATTTTAATATTCACATTTGTTTTATCTCAGTTTTGGTCTCCAGCCCCACTGGGGATGTCCCGTGTGCTGACTGAGACAGTCCCAGACGCATCCCATTGTAGAGGTTACGAAAGCCCCGGTGCCCTGCTCTACATTGGAGATGGGGAAGTTTACCCGATGCACATCAGTCATTCCTCAGCCTTAAAGCACACTCTCCTGTCCGAGCTTGTCCAAGTGTGTTTTGTAGTGCGGCATCTTCGTCGTCAGAATGGACTCATTAATGCCTCCTGTGGCTGACTGAGGAGAAACACTGACTGCCACCTCGGTTGGCTCTGGTCATTGCTTAGCGCCGCAGTGGCAGTGGGTGTTTTTCCCACGTTGGCCACAGGGGGAAGCCCGTTGTGACCACACTTGGTGCCGGGCAGGTAGTGTACAGTGAGTTTATCAGAGCTTGTCAGCTGCCTGCTTCTGGAAACAAGGTTGACGAGAGCAGTAACACTGAACCAAACAATACATGTGCTGTAAAACAAAACAATGAGCTAAAAGAGGCTAAAAATCTCTGTGGAGCTGCAGAGTTGGATTACTATTCTCTGTGGATTTGCCACTATGAGCGACCCCATTCACATCACACAATGCTAATATAAAATATTAATGCAGCTTAATTTCTGTCTTTTCACTTACTGTCATTAACTAATGTACACAACAGAAACTGTTGTCAAAGAGTGTTGGGCTACTAAACATAAAATAAGCCTAAGTCAACACTTTCTGCAGCTCCTTCACAATAAAAGCCTTCTGGTGGTCCACTGGAGAAAGGAACCTCAGGAAGTGCTGAGTGTGCAATGGCGGGACGTTCATTCATTCACTGCAGCTCTGATAGCACAGAACAGAAGCGCTGATCGGGAAACAGTGCGTGAATGGAAGAAGAAAGAGTGAAACCTCCAACCGACATTAACGGCTAACTCACATGGGTACCACGTAACTCTATTATCAACATAGTGTTTAAATCACAGCCGTCTGCTCATGAGACCAGCAGCTTTAGTCTGACGTGACTTTCTCCACTAACTCTTTGTGAAATCACACTTCAATCTTCCAAGACTTTACAGCGCTTTTCAATTGCCATGTAACGTTCAAAGGACAACTGTTGGTGCCAGCGACAGGTCAAAATAGAACTTGATGGGGGACCAACCCCAGTTAAAGACACATTACACTGCATTAAATGTAAGGCTCATTGTTTACAGCGTACAGATTTTCACTGGAAAACAGAAGAAGAAGCAGATTGGTTTAGATTGATTTTCACCCAAAAACTGTAACTAAAATAATGAGCCCTCATTACATCATCATCAGTTTTGTAATACTAAGCATCAGTCAATATGGAAACACAGTACAAATCAAGAAGTGCTGTTAACGTAATCATGGCCACCTATAGATGCAGATTCATGTCAGAACTGCCTTCAGGCAAGGAGAGAAAACAGGATCTTGACTTTTCACTTCAGACAGTCAATGGAGGCACTGTTCTTGTTAAGGATGATGTAACACTTTTTTTAGCCTTGATGTACCACTGGACACAGTGCATTCATTTCTAAAATTATGAAAAGCACCATAAATGTGCCCATGTACCCACCACAAATGTATAATTTGGTTGATCATATCAGAGATCATCGTGATACACCTTTGCACCGCAGGCCCCACTTTGGGCACCTTGTCCTAGAGGGATCCGTCCTGCAGAAAGCTTCGTACTGTATTTCATTCCAGATGTAATACACATGTATTCAGTGCAGCCTAAGACCTTTTCTCCCACTATACTAGCCATTCCTCCACACTTTTCTACTTCACTGCAGTCTGTGACTCACCTCTGTGGACTACGTTGGCTATTGATAGAGAGATACTGGATATACACAGTTACATACATACATATACACAGTGCGTATAAGGCAACATTTAGCACAGACGTGTAATAAGGAAAGTTATAGCACTAATTCATATCTTTATTACACATAACGACATGCTGGCAACATAAATCATCTACACTCTGTACCTTTCCTATCTGTTATTCCTGTTTGTCAAAAGCACTTTTGAATCTGTCTTGACTTGACTTGAAGTCCACAAAGCCTGACAGTCAGTGGATTAGCTCCAGACTCTCACCACACTGACATCACAGTGCTTTGGTTCTGGCTGTTTTTCAGCTACTGTATTAAAAAAGCATAAATGGTCCCAGCCTAGTGGCATCTAGCCATGTAGTTTTAGTTTTATTTGCTGGTGTCTTGAGATATCTGTCTCCAACATTTCTCTTGTCACACCGATACAGTGGCGGTAAATGGAATTTCATTGGTTGTGCTCGCGGCATTAAAAATGTACATTTTCAAAAAATTCAAAAGCAATGTGTCTTTCCAGGAACAAAGTGGAAACGCTGTAAACAGATTTCCACTGGAACGACTCTCCTGATCCTTAAGACAGTCCTTCCTTTAGCTTCAGTAACGAGCTTTAGTAGAAATGTTTCGGGTGACATGCTGTCCGAGCCGTACTGAACCCAATCACAGGTCCTGGCAGCAACCGCTGAGAGCAGCTGAGTTTTGTACATATCGGCTGTCTTAACAGTATTGATCCCGTCCTTGTACTGAGTGCAGACATGTCCAGGGTAGCCTATGTGTTGTTTCCATGAGTGACAAATCATTTCCCTGACTTGCTGATTGCTTTTGTTCAGTGTAGCTTGCTCCTTGTTAACCAAAGTATCTGTGTGTGTATAGCATGCATAATAGCTGACATTACCTGCTGTGTCTGAAATGACATAGCTAGTCACTAGCTAGTGCTACTAGCCGACTCCTCTCTAAAAAGGTAAAAGGGGCTGTCAGTGCCCGACCCGTGCCGGCCGCCCGATCTGTACCACGCATGTGTGAACATTTTACTTGACTGCAGCTTTACCTTCTTTTTTTTTAACTTGCATCCGCCCACTCCATCAAGTCGAGCTGACAGTTCTGGCTGATATCAGGCAATGTTATCGACGGTCTCAAACCGCTTCGTGTCGTCTATGCTTCACCGCTTCTGTTCTTTTTGGGACATGGCCGATATTAGCCAACATAAAAGCGCAGATAGGTTGTACGACTGCTCTTGTTTTATTAACACTGCTTGTGAAAAGACAGACAACAGTGGTGTTGTTTTCCAGCTCTCTAGATATTGCCGGAGGGCTGCGTAGAACTCAATATCAGACATAGTTCAATCTCTTATCACTAACTTGCTAATTTGACCGCCAATACTAACCGATACCAACCAACTCTCTCTAAGTGGCGTAAAAAAAATCCTGCATGCGTGGAATGGATCGGGCAGTGTCGTAAAAGAGGTTCAATTCTGCACGTGCGCTGACTTTTGCGCATGTGCATAATGGATCGGGCACCGACAGAGATTACTAATTTTGAAACAGCATCCTCTTCATGAACGTGACTACATGGAGTCACACCCATGAAACATATATTTTTTAAATTTCTCTTTTGTGTGATAGAACAGACAGCCTTCCAGAGTGGCACTGGGACCGTCTGTCGGGACTGTAAATAAGGGAAACGGAAGGCTTATGTGACGGAGCTCACCGAGCAAGCACTAGCGCTAGTGAGCTAGGCTCAACCGTGCTAACCGCGCTTATCACATTTGGCTGTTCAAGCTATAATTACACTGTTATCTTATAAATCACCATCGGGTGCAACAAAAGGAAATTCTATGATAGTAGAACTGTAATATAGAAATGGAAAACTGCTGAAGGTTTTATTACATGTAGCTTTCAAAATCTATTTTAGTGTTATGTGTTTGCATGAATACAGAGTCACATATTCACGAGTCTTTATTGAGCTCCTGTTTGTTTTCTCTCATAATCATTTTTATTTCAAAAAAAAATGTTGTAATGAAGATTTCATTTGAATCACAGAAGCAGTATTTCTGTCAGTGTAAATCCTAAATAGAGGTAGAAGAACGAAACGTTGCTCCACAGACATTGGCCTGTTTTTCGCTTTGCTGTGAAAACTAGTTAGTGTTTCACTAAATTGTAAAGTTGTGTTGTCGCTTCTCTACTGATTACGCTTTCACAGTACAAGTAGCCGAGCTAGTAAGGCTACCAGAAACTAGCCAGCCGATTCCTCTGGCTGCCTATGTCGGTCACATAAACCTCACCTTGTATGTCGCAGAACACTTTCACAAGCTTGCTTTTACTGAGCTTTCACCTGCATCTTACCGTCTTCAGCAAACTGAATGTATTGTTGGATCAGGACATAAAACAGGGAGGAACTGCGTAACCAGTCCAGAAATCAGTCCGAAAAACACTTTGTTCATAATCTCGAGTTTGGATTCTTCAAATTAAACTTGGTTCCAGCTACCGGGAGTTAACTGTGATGCTTCAGGGAAATGAAACAGGGCTTGAACCGTGCGTGCCGTGTTGCCACCCTGTAATGCTGAGTTGGAGTTTACTAGTATGTCATTAAATAACCAGAAAATATGCACCCTTTGGACTAAAAGCTGCTTTGCTAGCGTAATCTCAGGTGTATTCACCAACAAGTGAAAGAAAAGTATTTTTAGATAGATAGATAGATATTTCACAAAACAAATGATATAGGTCAAATTTAATAAAAAGCCAAAAAATAAACAATAACCAAAACATAAGTAAAATGTGTGAATAGAGACTAAAACTAAGTCCATAGACTAATATGTATTGAATACAGATGTAATGTGCTTGCATATATATAAATGAATGAATTACCTAATTATATAAAATGAATTAACTGTACATTAAGTATATGTGTGTACTCACAGGTAGAGGTGTGTTATGTAATAATCTAGGGATATGCGATAACATAATAGATACATACTGTAGCTAATAGATAGATTTACTGATAACGTAGGTAGCGTGTAATTTACAGTTATAAAACATTACTGATGAAAGTAGAGAGCAATTGGCTGCCTTCCTTCTGTCCTTCTGTCCTTCTGTCCCTGATGTTGGGCTGTTTCCATCATGTCCGCCTGTTGCGGCTCTTTTCTCAGGTTCATGTATGATTTCCTGCAGAATGCTCTGATTAGACCAGCAGTATGTAATGTAGCCTGACCTTGAATAATCACTGAGCAGCAGGTATCAGTAAAGCGGTTACAGGGCTACTCCAGTAATTTAGTATTGCACTTCGTTAAAGTCAGAGGACTTGAGAGAGACTTTTAGTCCCTAGTATTGTTCAAGCTCCAAAACTCCTGGATCCTACACTTCCCATGATGCATCTCTCTTGTGTTTTTTCTTTTAACCCTCCCTGCTTGATAAACACTTGTGTCTTTCAAACTGCGTTTTGGAAGCGGCTGCGCCTGTAGTGGAGCGTCTCTGTCTGATCGAGCCCAGAATCAGCTTTAGTGGCTGATTCTGATTCTAACGTTAGCTTGATCACTCAAGTGAGCCAGCGGAGGTCCCGCAAAACCTCCGTTCTAGAATGCACTTTAGAATACACTGACTACATAGGCACATTCAAAATGAATTCAGACAAATTGCGTGTTCCTTCCAAGTTGTTCCAACTTGATTTTTATGAAAGTGATAGCTCTACAGTAACTGTATTTACACGTTACAAAAGAGTGCTTCAAAGTGTATGACAAACCCTACAAATGTAGATCTTTAAAAACATGATAAACATTTTTTTTTTGTATTATCACATAAATTGTAGAAGTGCAGAAGCTTGTATGTTATTTTATCAGTCTCTGTGGAGGATTCATTTCTCTCGCACCCCACGGAGGAAGGCGAAATCAGAACGACGCTGTGCTGCAGCTCATAGAGTGAACTCAGGTGTGCTTTAGACCTGGCCTAGGTTTAAAAATAAACCCTATACTCATAAAATCTATTCTGAAACCAACACGGCAACAATGTAGAGAAAGTTGAGGTAATCGGATCCTACGACGTGCGTTTAGTCTCACACAGAATTAGTCTGGTAGTCAAGGTGAGATGTTTATATAATTCGCAGTTACTGAAAGACAAAACCAGCCTCCAACTTACTCCTAAAACCATGGGAAAAGCATTTCTCAGCCAAGTACTTTTTTGCTACTTAGCAGACAAATTGAAGTGACCTCACTGCCACGCTCACCAAATTCCTAATGAATTCTTTGATACCACAAAAAGCTGCCAGTAAAATTGTCTTAACATATGTTTGTCTGCACATTTCATGTTTAGTACGAGTTTTAGTAGTTTCTGTTTGTGCTGTAGTAAGAGGAGTTTCCACCAATATAAGGATGTCATGAACAGGCCTTTCCACACACCCACCCACTCTTGTGTTTGCCTTCAGTGAAAGCAAGTAGGCGGTGTAGTAAAGCTGTGGAGTTCACGGGGGGAAGGAAACATTCTGGGGAAACTCCCAGTTCATCTGAGTTTGGGAGCAGCGGCTCCAAATGGGAGGAATTTGCCTCTGACAGCTGCTGTTTGAAACAGTGGGAAGAGCTGCGCGTCCACTGTCATCATTTCAAACAAGGCAAATGCATTGTTTTCAAATCAATCAGCTGGACTTTTTTGTTTTTTTATCCCTTTCCCACAATGTTGCTGTCTGTGTATGTTATTACAACTTTACCGCCTGAAGCGCTACGGTTGTGTTATATTGGGCTCATACATTGATGCTTTCTCTTCACTCTAGGGCCTCTAGCCTTAGTTTATATTTCTCATGCATTTTTACATAAGAGCCTTTTGCATTGATGATTACATTTGAGTCACAAAAAGTTGCTGAAGTGCTAAAATATAGAATGCTTATGCATATACAGTGTGTAGATGCATATTTATAGTCTACTGTCTGATGTATGTGACACCCTTTGTCCTGCACTGTATATGAGGGCCGCTGACAGCCGCTGGTTTCTGTTCATGTCAGAGTACAGAAATGTGTTTGTAGAGATATTTTTTTTAGAAAGAGCCAAAATAATATTTTTGGATACTTTTTGCTAATTTCACGTCAGACTTTTAAAATAAATTTGCAGTTTCAGTTACAGCTGAAGCAATTAGTTAATGAATTTGTCGATCGACAGAAAATTAATCAGCAACTGTTTTCAATTCGTTGTTTAAGTCATTTTTCAAGCAACGACTTTAAACATTCTCTGGTTCCAGCTTCTCAAATGTGAGGATTTGCTGTTTTTCTGTGTTTTATATCGCTGTAAACAGAATATCTTTGTAGACGTCACCTTGGGCTTTAGAAAAGTGTGATGGCCATTTTTAGTTTCTGACATTAACACAACGATTAAAGAAATAACTGTCAGATTCATTTATCATGAAAATGATCGTTAGTTGCAGCCCTGCTGTCAGTGCAGTGATGACGCTGTAACCTTGACCAAAATAAAAGCACGCATGATGTCACTGTTATGAATCTCAACCAAGTTTCAAGTCTCTTTCAGGCAAGTTGACTGTTATACTGCAGGGAAATAGAGAGAAGACACGTTCAAAAACCAAACAAACTTTTACATGCTTTGGAGAATGGGTCCTTTAAGGTCACATTCCCAAATATTAAAAAGTGTTTCTTGTGTTCTTTCAGCTGTGTTGAGGTGGATGAAGATGACGCTCCAGATATTGACATATATCACTGTCCAAACTGCGAGAAGACCCACGGCAAGTCCACATGTAAGTAGCACCCCTCAGGGCTTGTATTGACTGTTGCTGACCGAAATGTTACTTCTCTTAAAGGAGCTGAATGTGACGTTCACTGCCACTAGATCTCGCACCAGAGCACCGGCATCTCCGACCAAAACAAATGGGCACTATGGCGCACCAGACTCCATTGAGAAAAACAGTAATTTTACCTCGCAGATGATCGTAAAACATACTTCATTCAAACTGGACAGAAACAAAATAAAACTCACCAAAAGCTTTGTCTTTCCACTGTTCCAACTGTGACCAGCTCTGGTTTGGTCAAAATAAACCCTCACCGAAATATTCTGGCTCTACGCCGCCAAATGGGCTGCAGTGGCTGCGACGTAATCCTTGCGGACAAATGAGCCCGTCAACGTACGGCCACTAAAAGTGCAACATGATAACACTATGGAAAGGATCCCTGCAGAGATAGGCCTTTTTGTTAAACAGTAAGATCCTTTTTGTTTAACCAGAAACGGCCGTTACATCGCTCTCCTCGAAGCCAACAGTCTCACAGGGAGGAACTCACATGCACTAACATGCACGCAGCCGAACCGGCTGCCAAAACAAAGCACAGAGAGGCTGAGTTATCCTCTGCTCCGGACGCCATCACTCCACTAAGTCTTTACATAGCAAATAGTTGCTTGCTGCTATAATGTTCAGAATCTCGTACAGAACCTTTAACAAAGAAGCGAAACAGCTGCCTTGGTGATATGATTATTTCACTTCTTCTCAGCTTTGGCTTCTTGTCAACTTTCTGTCACGTCATATAAAATTCTCGAAATAGACTAAAAGAAAGCAACATTTTATGTCTGAATATGAAATTCAATGACTTGCTCAAGTCATTTCTTGCAGTGTGGTATTGTGTTCTAAGTGTTGCTACGTGTTTTTTCTGTTTTATTTTTTCTGTTCTTCAGTGAAAAAGAAAAAGAACTGGAGCAAACATGACACGGGGCAGAGCACAGATATCAAAGCTGTTCAGAATGGCAGTCAGGTTTTCATAAAGGAACTTCGCAGTAGGACGTTTCCAAGGTAAAGACACTTTAGACACACTTTGCATTTTTTGTACAACTCGTAATTGAACTGTACAACTGTCAACACCACAAATGGGGTAATAATGTGAGATAAAGTGGTGACAATTAAACATTCTATATAACAGAAATAGTCAGACTCATGTAATGAATTCAATTATAATAAAATTAAATGATTCCTCATATTGATTAGGCCTCTTGATATTTCATTAGGGACTCTTAAATATTGTCCTCCTGCCATTATCATTCCTCACTTTAATACTTCCACTAGGGGGCACTGTCTTCTAACTTTTCAAGATCTGCCTTCAGATAGCTTTACAGGTTGCTGACAGTAATCAGGTCTTATTTCATTTCTTCAGTTCGTGAAAAGCTTTTGAAATGCTTCGACACACATTTAACACTTTTGTCTTCCACTCACTCTGGCCGTGTGTGGCTCCCAGTGCTGATGATGTAGTGGTGAAGCTGAGCGGTGGTCAGCTGACCATGGATTACCTGGAGGAGAACGGCTTCAACGAGCCAATCCTGGCTCAGAAGAAAGACGGCCTGGGCATGGCCATGCCTGCTCCCACCTTCTACATCAGTGATGTGGAGAACTATGTCGGTAAGGAACTCAGTGACAGTCACTACTGATGCTGTTGCTGCAACTGCTTGTATAACTGCTACTACTACGATTACTATTCTTGCTACTTTATAACTACTACTGCTGCTGCTGCTGCACTACTGCAGTGATTATCTGTACTACTGCTACTGCTACTGCTACTATAGCTACTATCACTGCTATAAGGCTTTGACATCACCACTACTGTTGATACTACTGCTGTTGTACCACTGCTACTACTGTTTCTAATACTACTACTACTGCAATTACTTCTTCTGCTGCTACTGCTATTTCTGTAGTTTATAACCGCTACTGCACCTACTACTGCCATTATAGCTGACATTACTTGTACATCCTCATCTACTATAACCACTACCCCTGCTACTACTGTGACCACTACTAGTGCTGTTACTGTTACTACTATAACTATTACTACTACTACTGCTGCTGCTAGTATACTACTATTGCACTACTCCTACAGCTGCTGTTGCTACTGTTACTGGAACCATTACAGCAATGAGCACCGCTGATATTACTGCTACTACTGTACTAGTACTTCTACAGCTGATCTACTGTAGTACTGCTTTAATTCATTCAATCACTACTACTACTACTATTCCTGCTGTACTCACGGTATTAGGTGCAGTAATTATAGTACTCTTGTATTACTACAATAACTTTTACTACTTTACTTTACTTCTACTCCGGTGCAACTATTACTGCTATAAATACACAACCACTACTACTTCGAATACTACTATACTGCTATTACTATGAATATCCATAAGAATATCTTCATTTACAAAGAAGATCATAGCTATTTTGGGCAGTTCTTTAAAAATAAGAGCATGAGCAATAGAAGAGGGAACAACAAATAAAGACGCAACGTATGCTTTGCTTTGTATGTAATTTGTATGCACATCCTGAGTGTCTTTATTGAAAAAATGGCTATCCAATTAATTAATACTGTACCTAATATTTGTGTTTAAGTTAAAATAATCAAAAGATAGAAAATGTACTATACTATTTGCTTTTCAATAGGGGGCGCTTCTGTCCTTTATCTTCCCTGTGCACTGGTGCTCAGTGATGAGATCACTTGTTACATATCAACAGTATACTGCTACAGATATATTTTGTAAACCAGTTTCCTGTTTAAAGAAAAGGTTTAGCTTGTAGGCGGTTAGTTTTTCTTCAGCTTGTTTTTTCACGTCTTCCGTGTCCTCTGTTATTGTCTCAGGTCCCGATGTCGGCGTGGACGTCGTTGACGTCACCAAACAGACTGACAGCAAGATGAAGCTCAAAGAGTTTGTCGATTATTACTACAGCACAAACAGAAAGAAAGTTTTAAATGTCATCAACCTGGAGTTCTCTGACACGAGGTACACACACTATATGTGATGGTGAAGTTTGAAGTGAAGTTTCTAAAGTGAGATTTGGCTTATGAAGATGCCAGTCTGGAAAACTCCTGGTGTTCATTTCTTTTTCTGTTTTTCTGGGACAGGATGAACAGTATAGTGGAGAGTCCTCAGATTGTGCGGCGGTTGTCTTGGGTAGAAAACTACTGGCCTGACGACGCTCTGCTCGGGAAGCCAAAAGTCACCAAATACTGTCTCATCTGTGTCAAAGACAGCTACACAGACTTCCACATTGAGTGCGGTGGCGCCTCCGTCTGGTACCACGTCCTAAAGGTTTGTCACACTCATGGTTAGACCAGTACGTCGAGTCAGAATTGGCCTTGGAACTAAAATAGGTATCAGACAGTCAGTGTCATCTGCCTCTGATATGATGAGAAATCAGTTTACACAGCGCTGATTTTCTTTCATTCGGAATGTTCCTAGAGGAAATGTGGAATATATTAAACTCCGTCTCTCATATGATGATGATGCCAGAAAATCTGATTGTGTTTGTGTTTGCAGGGAGAAAAGATCTTCTTCCTCATCAAGCCCACCTCTGCCAACCTGTCTCTGTACGAGCGCTGGAGATCATCATCCAATCACAGCGAAATGTTCTTTGCCGACCAGGTGGACAAGTGTTACAAATGTACTCTGAAGCAAGGGCAGACTCTCTTCATCCCATCAGGTCAGAGCTGCGCTCAGGCCATGAATATAGCTGAACAGGATTTAGAAGAACACTTAATAATATGATGATACAGTTTCATTTGTGAGGGAAAATCTTGTCCAATTACAGCATTTTCACAGGTGCAGCGCTGTTGAAAATGTTTAGACCTACAAAACTTTATTTTAAACTCTAGTGGAGATCCCAACGGTACCAACTGTAATGAAATCAGGGGCCACCCCATTATCCTAAACTATGATTGGCTATCTGCATGGTCAGAGGCGGGGCCTTAGTTCGAACCAACTGTTTGACGAGTATTTTTGAATGTGCGTTATTTTAAACCTACTTTTGGAGGTACAGTTTCATTTTGAGGACTTAAAGATTGGTAGCTCTATTTATCTTTCAAATAAAAATTTTAAACACAGGATTTATGAAAATGTTAGTGAGTCAGTGCCCCACTTGGACCACCCCAGTCAAAAAAGTCTGGACACGCCACTGAAAACAACTAGAATATTTCCATTTGATTTGATCTAATGTTTAGTACTGAAATAATTAGCTGATTTTCTCAGTGTCGATAATTGACACGATTTATAAGTTATTTTTCAAGCAAAAATGCTAAACATACTCTGGTTCCAGCTTCTTTTCAGTTTTTATATCACTGTAAACTGAATTAATGTTGGTTGGGCAAGACAATGAATTTATGAGACACCACTTTGGACTGTGGGAACTTGTGATGGACATTTTGTCACTATATTCTGACCTTTTAGAGACTAATCAATTCATTGAAAAAGATTTTAACAGATAACAAGTGCTTATAACTTTAAATCTACTAAATTCAAGAAAAATCAGGGTCTAAGAGATTAAAATACAAATTTCCGAAATTGTATGTGCTGTATTTTTCTTTTTCCCATTGATAATTAACACATGGAAACAACATGCATGGTTTAATTTTTTGGTTTTTTGGATTTATGAAACACAATGTGTGGGATATATGGATAACCACATTATATGTAATTTTCTATCACAATATTGATATACTGTATGTTGTGCTATACATTTTTCTGGAAAATGAATTGAGAAATAGTTATGGATAAAATATCAACACGGTAATGTCTGTTTTTTTTTTTGTCAGTCCAGCAAATGAAATACCTGACAGATCAATGTACTACATTACACTGATGCGAAAATCATATAAAGAAACAGTATTGCTGCTCATTGATTTGCAGCATTGTCCACAGTGATCCAGTACAGTATTAACAGTTACTGGATTTTTCCCCCTCAGGTTGGATCAATGCAATACTGACTCCAGTCGACTGCCTGGCGTTCTCTGGACACTTCGTCCACAACCTGAGCGTGGAGATGCAGATGAGGTTTGTACACCTGTCTTATTACACACACAGTCAGCCTTCATGCGGCCTTGTCGTCATTGTGTTTGGTAATTGGCCTTTTTTTTTTTTTTTTTTTTTAATTACTGTGATCCGCCATGCCTCCTGCAGACAGTCATGTCCTAATTTTGGGGGGATTTAGTGTGACTTGAAGACATTGCATATTGGACATCTTTTGGCTGATCTTACACAGTAGTTTCCACTGGGTCCTCATTTAGGACTTAGCGTTTAGCTCCAAATTCCACCAATCTGTTTCTGAATTCTCCACATTTGGAAATACCTTGTGAATTGCATAGTTTTGTTGCAATAAACCTGTTGGTAATGCATGACGATGTTTAGCTGAAACATCTTGTCCTATTCTCCTCAGAGCATATGAAATCGAGAAGCGGCTAAAGGTCAAAACTCTCACCCCCTTCCCCAACTTTGAGACGGCGTGCTGGTATGTGGGACGCCATCTCCTCGAGCGATTCAAAGGTAAACTCTTAAATCAGTTTGATGTATTTATAGATTTCATTTTTGCTCTAATATGTGGTATTTTAATGTAAACTTACATCCTCATTTAACTCACCATTTCTCCAGAAGAATGCATGAAAGCAGAGAAAACACAAACACTGTCAGAAATGCCTTTTTCCGAGCTGCACGTTCAGCGTATGGCTGCATGTCTGCTGCACAGATGAGGAGCTGGATGCTTTAATATTATTTCAGTCATTAAATCGGTGAATTGCCGAGTTCACAGATGATTAGCTTCAAAAGGTTTGGCTCAGCTAGAATCACTTGCTCCATTACAAGCCTGTGTTTAAACTCCCCTCTGCTGGCTTGGGCCAACTGTTTATGTTTCCACCATTTTATGTGTATGTGTGTGTGTGTGTTAAAGCCAGATTGCTATTGTGTGTGGTGCACACTACTTCTAACCCACAAGGCCTTGCCATTAGTATACCATTATTCTTTTTAACAAGGTCAGCTCTTGCAGTGCAGGAAAAAGACTTACTTCACTGCTGCTGGTATTTTGCCTTGATTTAATAATTTCCTGTTTTGGTTGTAAATCCACTTCAGTTGATAGAGCTACTTAGATATTCGGACAGTGCTTTTCTGCCATTAAAGTGAAATGAAAGAAGCAATCCACATTAAAACTGAATCTGCATAATTCCACATAAATCAGGGCTGTATTTGCCGCAGTTTAATCTAGACTGGTGAGTCTTTGCCATAAGTTAGAACTAAATAGTCAAGTTAAGCAAGTCATCGAGAGATCTTTTTCATGCAAGTACACATGGGAAATGCAGTTCACTAATGTCACTAGTGTCTCCTAAAGTTAATCTGTGTTGCTTAAGCCCAACACAGATTATCTTAAATTTCTGAGTTCTCAGACCATTTTCACAATTGAGAAAGACTTCCGGATGGGAGCCGAAACGTCTTGATTCCAGATGAGTACGACTGAAACCTTTTCTACGATGGAACACTCCTGGACGAATGAGGGACTACACCGTCTTATAGTCATTTAAATAAGCTTTATTTCAGCTGACACAGAAAATTTAGCTTTTTGTTAAAAATGGCCGTGGTCGGGGCTCCCCGGTACCTCACCTGGTAGAGCATGCGCCCAGTGTACCAGACTGAGTCCTTACTGCAGTGGCCCCAGTTCAAATCCAGCCCGCGGGCCTTTGCTGCATGTCACCCCCCCCTTGCTCTCCCACAGTTCCTGTCTGTCTTCAGGTGTTCCTATCAAATATAGGAAAAGTGTCCAAAGAATAATCTTTAAAAAATGAATCACCACGGTTAATACTGTACACACATTACGTTTAACATTTTAGTAATATAGCTGATGCACAGTGATCCGTGATTGATTGTGTACCTCGAGAACTTGAACACGTCACTTGGCTGTGTCGGGGCTCAGCTCTGGTTCATTTTGGTAACAGGACAGTTTGTCTAAACACGCAGTCACTCTGTTGACAGAATCCCTCTCCTGTTCACTGATGACTTCACATGGTGTCTCATTATAACAACACAGACTAAAGTGTCAGCTCATCTGCTGTGTTTGTGAGAGGCTTATTCAGTTACATCCGGTAAATCTCTGCTGCACTGAACGTGTGCACGTGTCGTTTGACTTGTTCTTTTGTAAATTAATGGCTATGATTTCTCCAAGTTTAAAAGTCACGTTTCATTCAATGATTAAATGAGACATTTGCATTTGTTTTTCTGCAGGTTTACATAAAGCAAATAAGCAACCAGCCCCATACCTGATACATGGTGCCAAAATCATCAATGGAGCTTTCAGAGCTTGGACTAAAAAACAGGTATGGACACATTAGGATATTTGTCAGTCGTCCATCTAAGATGTTATGAAAGGTAATGGAAATTTTGTTTGTTTTCCTCGTAACAGGCCCTCTTGGAACATGAAGATGAGCTTCCAGAGAACATGAAACCATCACAGCTCATTAAGGATCTTGCCAAAGAGATCAGACTGTCAGAGGTATTTTGATTTTATTTTGGCATAAACATAATATGATCAACCACGCTCTAAAAGTTCCAGGTTGTTTTATACTTTGGTGGCCCCAAGTGGCAGTAAGAAATAACGGTTTCAGTTTTTACATCACGATGGTGATGTTGTTCAGGTGTGCGATCTGAGAGTTTCTGTCCAAAGATATCTCAATTCAGACTGCAATAAAATCTACTTTGGATATTGACGATCCCCAGATGATTATCCCTTAGGATTTTAATGGGCCCACTGACTTTTGTCATAGCACCAAAGTCAAGTCAAAAAATGTGGTTTTCTTGATATTGGTCCATGTCAGGTTACCTTTGAAAACTAATGGCTGTGGATATTCATAGTTTTCCGTGTATGAGCCCACTCCATGACCTTTCCCTTTCTCTACCTCAGGTCGAAATGTCAGCTGTGCACATAAACTATCACATAATCTAATAGGAAAATACCTTGCAATTTGCAAGAACATTCATGCTCCCCCTGAGGATGAAGCCTTTTCATTTTGATGACGCCATGGCCTTTCCTCGACTGTCTCCCACAGGACAAACTTTCGAGTTTTAGCTTCTCTACTTGCAGCTACTTGTTGCTTTAGAAATGACAAGGTTATGCTCTTCGTGTTGTTCCATGGGAAGAGAGTAGGGTCCACAGGAGTGAGGTGTGCCACTTCCTTCGCTGCCACAAAAGTATAAAAGCAAACAGGTTTACTGTCCTGTGTTTTTAGCGTTTTTCGCTCAGCATGAAAAGGTAGCAGCACCGTAACTTCTATGTAAAAAATATGCGACAAGTGAATTGAAAAACACTTTTTAAGAATGCCACACAGAACTTTAACTTAAGACACTTATAACTAACGTTATAACATTAGAAAGGTGTGAAAAAATTAAGCGTAGTACTTGAGGCTAATGTTAAATGTTAATCAGAAAATGTGCCATTAAAAAGGTGAACTTGTTGCAAAGTGATACTGTGTTTGCACCTGAAGTTATGGTACCGTCTCATGCTGAGTGGAAAGGAGTTTTACAAAATGAAAAATGAGGAATTTTTTGTATTTTATGTATTAGTTTGGAAGCCAGTTTGAGTTTAGGCACACAAGGAAATTCACAAAAATCAAACACTGAGCCACAGGATATATTACAGTATAATCTGTGACACATGGCTTTATAGTCCTGGACTAACATTAATGTTAGCTACTCCAGCGCGCTAACATCGCCTACGTCAAACAGGTTAGCCTTGTATTTATTTAGCTAGTATTTCTTTCACACCAAAAACCCTACAAGAAACAATATTTAGCTGGTTTTTGAGAATGGTTCTTGACTGTTAATGTGACAAAAAACATTCAACATTCGATCAATTGTCAATTGGCGGTGAATTACAGTGGGGGGGCGTTTGCTAACGGAAGTGACGCACCTCACTCCTGGGGTGCCTTCTCTCTTCCTATCCCATATCACAGACCTGAGGTCCCAGACGTGGGGTCTGCAGTTGGACACCAGTTTAGCACCAGAACTGAAATGGGCAAAATTAGAAAAACTGGTGTCAAACTTTGTGATATAGATAAAATCTTGTGTAGGGTACTAATGAACAACTTTCACGATCAATAAATGTATCCCCCCCCCCGCCTTTGACCATGCATTGAACCTACAAAATTCACAAGGTACCAGAGTGATGAGTGATGCCTGCATTACTTCAGTCATCAAATCAGCAAATGTTTGGTATTTTTTACTTAATAAATAAATAATGTCGTCATTTAACTATCAAAATAGTTATTGATTTTTTTTTTGGTGGAGAACTAATTGCCGATTACAAAATTATAGTTCACACAATTCCCTGCTTTTATTTCTAGAATGCAACAAAAGCCATTAAGAGTGAGCCGAGCATTAAGGTACCAGTGGAGGACCCCCCATCCACCCACTCTGAGCCTGAAGAGCCCGTTTCCCCAGCCCACGTCCCCTCGCCCAGCAGAGAGAAAGCCAGAAAGAAAGCTTCCAAACCCCCTAAACCCCCCAAACCCCCAAAGATGCCCAAGGCCCCCAAGCCCCCGAAGGTGCCGAAGGTCAAGGAAGGAGGAAAGAAGAAAGTGAAGAAAGCAAAAGAGTCGTCGCCGCCTCCTAAACCCTCCAGCTTCGCAGCCCTTGAGTCTCATGCGAAAGACATCTTGAGTAAAATGGACCAGCCTAAAAAGACGAAGGTGAGGAGATGGTAATGTTAACGGAAATTAAAAATTGTTCTTATTTTGTAGAATGATTATTTGCACCTTTAGTTTCACTTTATGTTGAACTTATTTTTGCATCCCTTCCAGCAGAAAGCTTGTCAAATGTAACCACATATGCAGAATAGGAAAAGCAACCATTGGTTTCTCTTGGAGGATTTTTTCTGTTAATGATTGTGTCTTTCTTCAAATATGTACGTTTTTCAGGCTGTTAAGAATGTCCTGAGTATGTCCGAGAAGGAAATATCAAAGCAGAACAACGTGGAGAAGTTTGAAATTAGAGAGCAGAATAAAAACAAGACTGAAGCGAAATGGAAGTATAAGGTAAGATCATTTCAGCTCATGATTTAAACTAATGGCTGCTTGTTACAGGCCAAAGTAAATAATATCACAATCCTTTAAAAGTTTGCATAAATTGAAGGCTTGGCGTCCTTTAGTAAAGAAGACTCAAGCGGTTGTGAAGGTTTCAAGCTGAGCAGCTGAACAAAAAAAATGTAGGGTCATCCAAAAGTGATTTGCACACTTCACTTCAAAGCAATCAGCAAAAATAATGATGTGGCCTAAATCGCACATTTGAGGCCTGCAGCTCATCAGAGCTACTCCAGAAACATCCACCCTCCCAGAGTTTACCTAATGGAATTACGCCACGTCCATATCCACTGTGTTCCATCTAAGTATTTACATATGCCCTCGTCTTTTAGAAAAAGTTTGTTGTATCATTATTGCTGAACAACAGGGGGAGGCTTTTTCTGAGCAAAAGTGTAATTTTGTTGAACGGGGCTTTAGTTTCATGGAAAATTCAATGCCAAACTGCTGTGGAATGTTTGCAGTCCCTCCAAGGATCTCCATCCAACTGCTCCTTCACATCAGGCCAAACATTTGCAGATGGAGTAGAGAGACCCTGTTAGATGTTTACCAAGGTCACTGAAGACCACATCTTCATTTGTGATCACTGTTGATTCATGTAAAAGTTCACAGCTCCTCTGTGTAGTGTGCAGGGCACTTAGGCCTATACTCCATTTTACTGTCAATTTAAAAAATGCATGAGACAATGTGAAATGTCAGTTTCAGGTTACACCGCGTCGTCACATGCCTTTAATTTAGGAGTCAAAATTGTTGAGGAGCGAATATTTGAAAATGTATATTCTTGGATTTCAGTTAATTACACAGCCTGCTCAGTGGTGATTTTTATGGCAGCTGTTTTGCATTCCTCTTAGTAGATTTGGTTTAGTTTAAATTGGGTCAGAAAATGTCATACGTGAATAAGATCTGTGGAGATTAACATCATGATGATTTCAGTCTTTTTAACAGTAATGCTTTTATTTTAATCAAATGACTCCCTTCTACTGTTTTACAGAGAAGTGATTGTATCGTGTGTCTTAAAAAGAGTTGATTAGACAAGTAGTACGGTTTTTACTTTCGGTCATTTCATTTTTGAGTCAAATAACAGGCATTAAAATCCAAACAAAATTACTTTTGTGTGTTAACTTGATAGGTTACATCTGCAAATTTGTGTGCTTGGATTTCAGTTAATTGCAGTAGCCATTTGATGACAGCTACAGCATTTCTCCCTATTCCCAGGAAGGTTTTTGTATTGTTTAATTAGGGCTGATACAATAGAATAAGTGTGAGGGATCCATAGCGTTGAAGAGATGAGACACATTTATTTAAATTACATTTTGGGAGTCAACATACTCAGACAAGAAGGAGATGTGCTGAATTTTATCATCGTAATATAAAACATACTGATAAGTGCAGCTTTACATGGATTTTAAACTTGGATGCTGGTTCTTGTCACTTAAAATGCTGATACCAGTCTGCGATAAGCTAATATCAGTCAATATCAGCCCGGTCAATGTGGCATTTAATATCATGGTGGTTTCATTCGCTTCTTTGACTTTGTTTCCTTTTTAACTTTACAGAATAGTAAACCAGATTCCCTGCTGAAAATGGAGGAAGAGTGCAAATTTGACAGAACACCGCTGTCAAGCAATAAAGACAAATTCAGCTTTACTATGTCTCACAAGAAAATGCTCGGGTATGTATGGAATGTCTGTGATCGCCATATGAACGATTCATGAAAGGACTTTCGAGAGGAGAGCACGTTAACCTTCTCATGTGGTGTATTACGGTGATTACAGAGCTATGTGGCTATCAGCACCATATCCATTAGAGCTAATTCGAGGACTTCTCACTGTGAGTGCCTGTCTGAGCCTCGCATCACTCCCTTATTGTCCTGCGGTTTCCTTTTCAGCTCCAAGACGCTGAAACCTCAGACCAACTCAAGTGTTTTTGGATCATTACAAAACCTAAAAGAGGACAAAACCAAGCCAGTGAGAGATGAGTATGAGTACGTCTCAGATGAGGGGGAGCTGAAGATTGACGAATTCCCCATCAGGCGGAAAAAGAACCCTGTTAAGAGAGATCAGTCCTGTGAGTATTTTGGCCTTATTTCATGTAGTGTTTCAGTTTATTCAAACTATCAACTAGGGCTGGGTATCAAGCCTCAAGACTTTTTGAAAATCGGCTTAAATGTGTAGTATTGAAAAGTGCTCGGTCAGATTATTAGGTTTACTTATTCTTTGATCCAATATTTCCTGGTCTAAATCGGGGAACTTATTTAACTTTAGTGTATATTTTATTTAGGTAAAGTTATTTTTTTAATACTGGTGCATTAAGCAGTTTGGCATATTTTCCTCTGAATCACATCTCCGATCGGTTCTGCTGGTGTGCTCGTTGACGCCCGATTTCCCTGGTTGGAAAAACAATTAACCGATCAAAGCTTTGTAGGAAGGATAAAGAATTGAGACGTCATCTTCCTACATAGCTAGCTAGCTATCTACCGAGCCACACCCACGAAAAATAACAGAAAAATGGCGACAAGCATGGATGAGTAGCAGTGGCAGTAGAGAGTTATTGGGCTAGTACAAAACAAAGCAAAATAAACCCCTGAAGTGAAACCAAATGGCAATTCAGTCTAATTACCAGGCTAGGTTAGAACGTGTTTAAATCCACTAAGATAAAGTATTGTTTTTAAATTTTTTTAACTATTGTTTTACTAAAGAGTACCGCCGATCAGGTCTTGTATTAACACTGACACTGCATATCGATAACCAGCCCTAATAGCAACAGTGAAAAATGATTTCGATTTACAACTTGTGTTGTAGCTGTCGCTCAATGATGAATTCATTTTTTTTCCAGTTTTGTCAGACATCAGAGAACCCATTCAGCCAGCCAAGAAACCAAAGTTCCAACCCTTGGTGGCCAAGGTACATCACATGATATCACTTTTGACTAATGACCTTGATGATAATCAAATTTTGTGACGCTAAGTAGCTAATATTTGAGCAGTTGTAATCTGATTATGCTACTATATGTACGTGTGTTCAATGACTGAGGGTTGATGAAACATTGGACTCACACAGCCAGCTACATACTTTTGATCAGAATTTATTTAAAAACCAATCATGTTCCAGGGGATTTCATGCACAAGAACATGCTGCAATGCTCCTTTAAAGCTCAGATTCAAAAAATACAAAAAAATAATGTAAAAAATGCATTCTGGGTAAATGAGAAGAAGAAGCTCCCTAAGCTGTGGACCACTACGCACTGATATAGCTGTGGCATAGGCAGAGGAAGAAACAGACTTAAACCAGATGCTATAGGTCACTGGAAACCATATCATATGTCTTATAGTTAACTACAGTCCAAGGCTGGATTACTAAATGTCTGAAGTGGGCAACTTCCCCGGGGATCCAGCCCCAGATTTATTGTGCGTCTCTTTATTTGAGGTAATTCTGTTGAATGCAAATTAGTTTGGGAATATCAAATGAAAGGCAGGTCTGTGTTATTACCTGTTTTGTCTGTCAACATTTACATGGTGCATATTTCTAAATAGATTTGTGTTAAACTAAATAACCACAAAGAGGGGGCCAGTAGGGGTCCACAGCTCTGTTTTGCCCCGAGGCCCCCTAGTGGGTTATTCTGGCCAAGGTCACGTAATAAACAATGAAACTGCAGGAAAAGTAAGTAAGTAAAATGTATTTAGTATAGCACCTTTCACAGAGCAAGGTCACATAGTGCTTCACAACAGTACAATTATTAAAAAATAGCACTATAAGAGTCAAAAACTAAAAATAGATTACAAATACTAGACAGCTTGAGGCGAGGTCAGCTGCTTTTTAAAGGCGTCAACAGAGACCGCAGAGCGTAAGTCTATAGGAAGAGCGTTCCTTCAAAGGCACGATCACCTTTCAACAACAGAAACGAGTCACTAGAAAAGTTAACACGCAGGGACTGAAGTAGCTGAAATCCAGAGTGAAGTCACATTAAAAACCAGCAAACTTTGAAGCAACGCCACATTCCCCTGTTGCTGTGTCTCTCATGGCTGTTCGCTTCTCCACAATCAGAGCGTCGACTCCTCCGATGAAGAGACTCTGCACATAGACACAGAGGCCAAGCCTGAGGTCAAAAGTCGCAACTCTAAGGTCAAGAAAAAGGGCGGCAGCGCTGCGGGGATTCTCGACCTGCTGCAGGCGAGCAAGCAAGTGGGCGGGATTGACTACAGCACCAACAGGTAGACTAACCACCCCTGATGTCATGATTTTCTGCTTCTTCAATCCATTTCCTTCAACACCAGTGGAGCCTTTACATCTAAACACACTTGGGTTGCAGTACATGCACAGCATTACTCTCTAAATGGCTCCCACTGGACCTTTTTTCCTCTCACTAAATACATCTTAGGTCTTACGCTCCTTATTGGGGCAACCCGCTGACAAACAAATGGCCCGCTCAACGACGATATAATTGGATGAAAAAGCTGAATTTTATAACTTTGCTTAGAGCTGAAAAATCATCTAGTGACTGAAGCAACAATTTACCCAGATTCTGTCAGCGGTTTGTGTTAAGTCAATGTTTGTTTCATCCTGCCTTAATCTATCAAACACTGCATGGCTCCAGGCTCTTCCCTTTGCCTTTTGCTGTTTGCTGTTTTGCTCGGCTCGTGATGATCAAGTTCTCTTGATGGTCTATTTCCACCACATTGAAAGCTACAAATGAGCAATGAAAGAAAGAAAGAAAACACTGAATGAAATATGTTAATTTCTCAAATTGTTTTGGTGGTTTGAAGAGGGAACTCAGTGAGTGTGGGGAATGAAGTGACCACGGCTCATTATAGCAGCGTTTGATTTTGTAGGTGTCAAATGCTAAAGATGCTTAATAGCATAACTGGTGACATTTACATCGACTTCAAAGCCTTTTTCAGTTACTTCTCTCAGTCACTCTTCACCTCTGCCAGCGTGATGACTGCTGTGTAATGGCTGTGTTGTTGTGTATTTTTTATTGACGTACTTACAGTCAGCCACCTGCATCTCCCAGCACACAGGAGGCCATTCAGGGCATGCTGTCCATGGCCAACCTGTCGTCTTCAGACAGCTTGCAGCAGCCGTGGAGCAACAGCCAGTCCAAAAACAATAGCCAGTCGAAGAGCAACTCGCACAGCGCGCAGGCCGGCAAGAAGGCCAGCGGAGGAGCAGGCGGCGGCGGCAACAACAAGCGGCCCACCAAACGGCTCCCGAAGAAACCCAGGAAAAGCAGCAGCATTGAGAGTCTGGATTATGACGACGACCAGGATCACATGGACGCCTGTTTCAAGGACTCAGATTATGGTAAGTGCCAAAAGCCGACATGCCTCTTGTTCCTGTTTTATTTGGGTTTTACAAACAGGCCAGATGACTGGAGCTCACCGACGTCAGCCCAGTGTTACAGGGTTATATTCTGAGCAAACGAATGAGAAAATAATTATCTGCCATGCCTGAGTGTCACTGCTGCTAACAGGTGCTGTTAAAAACAGATTGACCCCTGATGGATCAACATGTCGGTCTTTAATTCTAAATTTGGCCTGGAACTTTTCATTAGGAGTAGATTATAGGGTTTATGTTTATTTTTCGTGCCTCCTTTCCAAATCCGTCCTTTCGTGTTGCTCCAATTTGTGATTTTTTTTTCCTCTGAAATGTTTTCTTTGTGAACCCCATCCAAACACAGCTGTTTGGAACCTCCCAGCTTGTTAATAAGCCATTAACACGAGTTCCAAATTGTTATTTTACATGCTTTTTGAACTTCTAATTAGTGTCTAATTAGTTGTTTGTAGCACGAACATTCTCGCTCTGAATACTTCAGGCCAGCGTGGAGCTTTTCTCACACACTGGCCTTCTTTTGTAAACAGGCCATTTTTTATCTTGATCATCCAATTATCAGATATTACAATTGGAATGGTTGTGCTGTGAGCAGGCATAGAGATGGGGGCAGTCAACAGCTGTCTCACAGCTGTCCTGCATGCTGTCACTGGAAACTTCCACCATTTTAGATGCGCGGAAAGCAGAAATAAGTGCACTTAAGTCACATTCTATGCTTTACATATGTGACAGTAATTGGCCGGTAATGTTTAATTTTCTACATCCTCTCATTGAAAACCTGACATGCATGGCATGTTAGTAATCTGTTACATCTTTTGATTTCAGTTTACCCCTCGCTGGAGTCCGAAGAGGATAATCCTGTTTTCAAATCCAGATCGAAAAAACGGAAAAGCAGTGACGACACTCCATACAGCCCGACGGGTATATACCTGCATTACTAAGGAAAGTTCTACCCTTTACAGTTTTATGTAGTAAATGTTTTCTAAACCCTTACATCGATGTCATCCCAGCCCGCGTAGGACCCTCAGTTCCTCGACAGGAGCGGCCAGCCAGAGACGGAGCCCGAGTGGCCTCCATAGAAACGGGACTGGCTGCAGCTGCAGCAAAGCTTTCTCATCAGGTATGTCATGACAATATTTTTACAGAATAATAGTAACTATTCCTGTAAGTATTGCCCAACAAAAAAATATGTGTCAATAGGAGGAACAGCAGAAAACCAAGAAGAAGAAGAAAAGCACCAAAAAGAAGGTAATAGTAATTGAGGAGCCCCCGAAAATCTCTCAGGACAGTAGCTCGCCGGAGCACAATCTGGACTCCCAAGATGGCAGCCTGACAGACCACGAGTTCAACACTGGGACAGTCAAGTCGCCGGGAGGGCCACAGCCCATGGCGCCGGGGGTTTTTCTCAGCCAGAGGCGACCGTCCATGTCCTCTCCCAACAACAGCACCAACTCCACTAGCACCAACAGCAACAGCATGGCGAAGGGGGATCGTGTGGGGTCAGCAGACGCCAAAGGTGAGTCGTAACGAAAGCAGCGTCAGTGCTGGCTAGACTGCTTCTCTTTTGGTTTGCTTCACGCTAAACAGCATCAGGTTTAAAGCCCTTATGTGTAGAATCTGTAGTCACGCTAGCAGTGGGGTTTTAGGGATGGAAATGTCAGTCTGCCCCCACTTTGGTATAGACTGAAATATCTCAACAACTGCTGGGTGGACTGCCGTTAGACATTAGTAGAGATGTTCATGTTCTCCACATGATGAATTGTTGTAACGCTGGTGATCCCCTGACTGTCGTACTTTGGTTTCAGACCAAATACCTGCAAAACTAATGAAATTCCCATCAGCTTCAGCTGCACTTGCTGTTTAGTACTAATTAGCAAATGTCAGCATACTAAGGATGTTAGCATGCTAACATTAGCATTAAGCTCAAAGCACTGTACTTAAGTACAGCTTCACAGAGCTGATACAGCATCTTGTAATTTAATAGAAATAAAATAATACTAAATTGTCCTAATCATTTCTCAGGAAGTTTCTTTGAAAGAATCGTGTTCATTTTTTAGCTTGCAGTTAACTGATTCCAAGTAACTGCTTGCATAGCCTGGAGGTCAGCGGAACATGCAAAACTGTAAAATTTGCGTACAGGCAAGCATACAATTTACTATATGTATGGAGAATTACGTTTTCAATAACAAATAATATTGAATGAATATTTATTTGGGTTTAAATGGAGCAGATCTTTCATGGAAATTCCTATTTTCCCTATAATCAGTACAAAATTTCAAAGTTGTTATCAGGGAACTTCTACGAAAGTTTTAGGAAATTACAGGTCTGTAAAGTAAAGCGCTACTGGTATGGAATGAGTAAGTAGTAATTATTAGCAATAAACAGTTTGGTTTAGCAGCTGCTGCCTTTTACGCATGCAAAGTATATTCATCTTTTTAGAGTTTGGTAGTGTGTTGTCATGTATAAAATGATTGGCGCTGCAGATGGATGCAGACAAGGAAACGCTTCAGTTAATGCATTGTGATTCCCTCACCATGTTTTCAAAGTTTTCAAGGTACTCTGACTAAATGTGCGTGGACTGACCCGGTCGGGTTCACTGTAGCTAAAGCATTGCCATGTACATCCAACTTATTTTGATTTAAGAAATGCATTTTCATATTACATGATCAGTTTTTATTATCAAAAATGAAATGACCTAAAATAACTCAAATCATTCTGTTAAAAGAAACGTTATCAAATCTGTGAATATTATGGACCTCTACTGGCAACAGAGAGGAACTACAATGCAAATGACTATTTTTAAGTTTTAGCTTTGTGGAGTTTTTGACCACTAGTGGCTAGGGCTGTCACATTCCTGAAATTTAAGTTGATGATTAATTGTCATACACATAATTGCGATTAACGATTTCATTGTCTTTTCTGTTTTAACTATACTAGTGTCATTTTATGCCACTAGTATAGCTTAAGCCTAATACCGTATTTTCTCAAATAAAAGCCAGTAGACAAAAAAAAGCCGTGTCTCAAATAATGGCTGTGGTCGCCACGAACAAATAAAGACCGGCCCCAGATAAAGCCCAGAAAAAAACAAGGGCGGATAAACTCCTGGTGCCTGCCAACTAAGCGTAATGTACATTTCAATCGCTTTAATTTAATAAATTCAACAATGTAATCATGCTATTTTCAGCACTTTGTTGTTCTGGATTACTCATCTAAAGTGTTATTGTCCTATTTCAGTCACTGTGGGTGCGTTAATGTCCCAGCCAAACTGTATTTTGTAGTAACGTACAAGTGCCACAAGATGACAATAGCTACATTTGACGTACTGTCTATGAATACAAATCAGTTAGAAGTTATTACTGCAGCAGGAGCACTGACACTCTAGCTGGGAGTCCTGTCTTATCACCTGTCTTTTCTTGTTCTTTTCACAGCTAAGCGGCTAAAGAAAGGCATGGCAACAGCCAAACAGAGACTTGGAAAGATTTTAAAGATCCATCGAAATGGAAAGCTCCTCCTGTAGCATGCAGCAGACTGCTGTAGGACTGGGAATTCATGAGCTGGGTCCCATCCCAACCTCACCCCCGTTCACTGATTAAAGCCAACATTGGAAAAAATAAAATCATGCATTTTTCAATTTCTAAGAAGAACATCACTCAAATAGGTTTTTGCCTCTACTTATACTTTATAACTTTCAGATATTAAAGTGTACAGAACCTACTATAAATATTTTTTAAGAGAACATGTCTCATTTTACTACAGCTGTCAGTTTATCAGGGGTTGCTAAAACATGAAGTAGAAGTACATTGCAGTCATTCCAAGATTTCTGAAAGTATCCCTTGCATGTATTCAGTTGCATGTGCGCTTAGGTCAGGGTTTGGGGATTTTACACATTAATTCCTACTATATGGATGCAGCTTATCATTGCCGCACTGATGATCGACGGGTTGAAATGGAAAAATCACCTCCTTTCTTCCTTCCCAGCCAAGATTCTCAGTGTATCGTAGAGTACGGTTTTGATTGGAGTCAACTCGAGCATTTATCTCTTTATTTTAACACTTACGTTTGCAGAGCACTATCAGCGGTGATATGTATTTATTCGTGTCGAGTCATAGATAGGCAGCGGGACTTCACGGAACAACTGTAAAGCACAAAGTGTATCAAACTGCAGCGTTGTCAGGATGTTTCTTGCTGTTAAACGTTGGCTAACAGGACTAAATGGTAATGGAGGCCTGCTGAACAGGATTTGGTGTGTTGAAAAGCATGGGATTTCTGACACTACATGGGACCTGTAGCTAATGATAAGCCTCATCCATGTCAGGTCTGCAGTTACATGGGGATACTTTCTCTCTTCTTTTGCTTTCACAGGCAGCACCGACAACCTAGGCTCATCAATGCATTTTTACAGCTTCACACAGTACAGTATATAGAATGTAGCTTGTACATAGCCTTTTAAATTACTACTTTTTGTATCCTTTCCCCTTAAGGCTTAATTCTACATTTTTACCGGTTTTGCTAATTATGAATACATGAATAAAAATATATATATATGGATATGCAGTATAGTCCTAATTTTTTAATTTTTGTTTTATTTTTGTTTTTTTAATAGCAGAGATTCATTTGTAACTTTTTTTTTCCCCGTTAGATTTAAAGGTGTTGCCTGGAAAACAACTGAAGAAATAATGCATTTTATTGTCATATGGCCTTACATACACAAAGCTAATTGTATTGTGATTCTGTTTGAACAAGAGACGAAGCTTTGAGGAAAAATTATATAAAAGGAAAAAAAAACAAAGCACTTAAAGTTTCTATGACCAGCCTCTTGTTCGAGTTCTAGTATCCTGAAGGGTTTCGGAATTATTTTACTAGCACCTTGTGAAGTGTTTATGTGTCAGTGATGTAATTTATTAATGTTTGTAGCTTTTTTATACTTGTACAATTCTTAAGAGTTTTTGTTTTTGAATATTTCATCAACTTGTGAAATTACTTAGCAGCCATTTATTGTTTTTTTTTTTTTTGGGGGGGGGAGGGTGTTTGGGGCATCACAAACATTTTACGGACTAGAATCCACATTAGCAAACATTTTTTATCTCCATCCTGTCTTCACTCAATGTCAATGTTATCATGGTATCATGGTTTCCAATGTGACATGTTATTATTATTATTGTTGTTGTTAATATTATAATTATAAGCAACTGCGTCCACGCCCCCATCACACCGTTTTATTTTGGTCAAGACATTTTGAACACGGTTTAATGTGCTATGCTCAATAGCAGCAGTGTTTTAGTCACAGATGTAAACCATGCGTCCACTTCTCAGATACAGTATGAGATGCGCTCCGATCAAACTCTGTCAGTGGGACATATTTTCAGGTTTTTATTTGTACAATATGTGTGTTGCTTTGTTGTGGTTTATTTTTGTATGTCTGACCTATTAAATGCATCCACTGTGCCAGGACAGTGAATGATACCTGTTGTAGCTGTCTTCCCTTACTGTTATTTACAGTACTAGTAAGTATTTACAATCCTTTTTGACCTGAATCTATATTTTTCTGTATTTAGACGATTCTGTTTGAGATCATGGCTCACTTTTTTAAGACATCGAGAAATGGCAAATTCCGAGGAACAAACATATTGTTGTTGAATGATATGATTGTCAGCCTTGTTTACTTTTGCAATACAGTTACTGTGGAAAACCTACTTTGTAATGTGTTCCTCTCCCACTTGCAATGTGACGGCTTCTGTGGTAACGACTAAACATGTTTTTCCCTGCTTCACATTGTCGTGCTTCGTAGTCGCATCAAATCCAGCACCACACTGATCACAAACTGATCTGGCTCTGGTTTTTTAACAAAAAATCAGCCTGCGCTTTCAGCCTCTGGGCTCCGTTTAGGATCTTGCCTCCCGGAGCTTTAGCAGCTGCTTTAGCCAAGTCATTAATTAAAACCAAGCCAAAGTCAACACCATTAAAAATGTATTAACGTAAAAATGCTCTCAAGTAGTCAGACTCTTTTTCCGCGAGGACGCCCTTTCACCATCCCGACCAGGTGTTGCAATGTTTAAATAAAATGTACACAGAAATTCATACAGGATCTGTCAGTCAGGAAAAAAAGATTTCCTCGTGTTTGCTTTTAGTGCCTCACAAGATAAGATTTTGTTCTTAAATGTGTTCTCAGACAGCCAAGCATTCGTGTTAAACTCTTAAGCAACAGCAAGTCTACACCACTAGATGGAGTCAAAAAATATATGAATATAGCAACTGATGCATGTTTTTAAATCAACTAAATGCAATAATGCAGGCTTCAGCTATTGCAGAGCAGTGTTTTAGTATGATCTGTATATTTAGAATATTTCCCTCAAAGGTTTGACTGTTCAATAATACACATTTTGATTCTTTCCAGAGTTGTCTTTTTATGTCAATTACATCCAGGTTGTATCAGCATAATTACAGAAGAGAAAGGAAAACCAGTTTTGAAGAAGGGATGTGAACGTCAATGAGGAGATTACAAGAAAATGAGTTACAGCACATTTAAAATGAGTGTCTCCAACAAAAACACGTCAATTAACTCTTACTTTGTGTGATTAAAGACTGATTACATTAACAGGAAAGTTATGTGAAGCCTATATTCATTATTGTTTTTAATCCTGGCCTAATAACACATCTGGACACAACTGATTTCACAAAATACAACGCGTGTAGTGAGCTTCATGGGAATCTGCATTTCCCCACATTGGTGTTTTATTTAATTTCTCAGTCATACCTTTGTGTGTGAACGAGATCTGAGATCACGGCTGTTAAAGGTCGTCGCCCCGTTTCCACCCTGCTTAGCATCAAAGTGAGCTGTTATTGTTAGCTAATTGTTAACACAAGAAAGTGAAGTGCTCCGACATCAGCAGCTGAAACAATCACGTAATTTGCCCTCTCAGGATCATTTTCACACACTGACATCAAAGTGTGATGAGTTACTTGGATTTACTATGAGACTTTCAGTGGAAATAAAGATAAAAAATCTTAAATTGGCAAGAAGCTAAACTACAGGCAAAAGTGGGTTAGAAATAATTGACATTTAGAATAGTATTTTTTCAAAATTATTGTTAACCTCCAGTGTTTTTTGTAGATTTTATTTCCTTATATAATAGGAATTACCACGATTATTTGGACAAAATGCGAGTGCAGCATACAAAAAGTAAACTCAAAGTCACTTAAGTGCAAAACAAATCCCCAACTCGTCTGGTGATTTCAGTCTGCATCTGAGGCCTAAAAACTTTCTTCTTTTTTTTTTTTTTACCAAGTGAACAAAATAGCCAGTGCAGGCAGAACTTTTCAATCTCTTTTCAATACAAGTTTATTTTTCCAAAGAGTTTTCTAGAGATGAGGCACGTTGCTGCACTAGAATGAAGAAAATTACGTGGATTTTTAGAAAATACCTGGAACCAGTTGATTACTATGTATTATTATGTTTAATTGTATTACGTTAGAAGCAGGTTAACTTATTGCACTGGCAGATTTTTTTCACTTGTAAGAAACAAAAAGGATTTTAGGCAGATTTTTCTTGCAGTGCAGCTTCCTCAAAATAGAGATTTAAATACAGTAATCAAAAATGTAGACAAATGCACCACATGTCTTTTTTCCTTTAAGTTTTGGTCCCTGAACACTTTCTCCCCTCCTTCCTCCTTGTTTCTTTGTCAGTTCCACCGGTGCAGTTGGTCCCCTGGAAAGGGCAAGTGGGATCACAATTTAAATGTCAATGTATTAAAAACAATGCCTGCAGAGTGTTACAGTCTAACTGCATTCATGGCCATGCTGCACTCGCTTAGTGATCACAGATGTGAATGGGCTGCCCTCGGTTGCTTTGAAAACCCTCTGGTCCTGTATGAGAGTCCCAAGTGGTCAAGAGAAACGTGTCATGTGAGAGATGTCTTAATTACACAGGAATGTCAGGTTGAGCCTTGCCTTTGTGTGGCCATGCAACGATGCAAGTTGATAAAAGAACCTCCTCACTGCTCTGCCTTTTATGCATCCCATTCTTCCGAGTTCAGGGTTGTCATTATTAATAATGCGCGGAGATTCCTCTGCCAACAGATTGGTAAAGCTGGAGAGACCCCGGAGCGATCTCCTCACAAAGAGTCTTAGGTTGCCTGTTTTTGTGGCGGTGATGAAAAGTGGCAGACTTGAAGCTTGTGTTTCTCTGCAGTTGTTTGGAGCTGCTCCCCTCTGCATGGATTAACTGCTCTGTCAGCCAACAGGAACTCCTCTGCTGGTGTTTCACTGGGAACTCAAAAGTGCAGAGAGACATTTGGCTTCTGCCGACACACACACACACACAAACACACACTTTCCTGTGCGTTTTGGTTTGCTTCCCAAAATGTATCAGTTAAATTACTCTTCAAAGGATTTCTAATATTTTTTGACAGGTTATTACCATGGTGCATATTTGTATTTGAGTCAGCAGGTAGGATTTCAATGTCACTTTTGCCTGAACAGGTGACTTGTACTTGAGATCAAACTTTTTGCCCACAGGATGGCCCGTTTCATTTCCAAGACACACTGCTGCTCCAGCAAGTGTATAAAGGGTTAATTTTCTGAAAGTTAAAGATCCTTCAGGAATGGAGTGAGAGGAAGCTAAAACTTAAAAACCGATGTCAAACAAAACACAGTGTTGCCTTAGCATAAAAATGAACGTCCGACAGCTTGAGAAGTGCAAGTAAACGCTGCCCGGTTTCAAGACAAACACAGAGGCTCTGTTTTATGGTGGCGTGTTTCCTTAACCTTTGGCAGGCCTGAAATTTTGGAACTGGAAAACAACACTTCATCGTTAATTTTTGACGCCCATCAAGGAAACGACTGTCACGAGTGAAGTGAGAGCCCACCCAAATGAGAGTATTATTAATGTGAGCGTGATCAAGGCCTCGGTGGAAAGGTTGTTGTATTCACTGACTGCTCGCAGGGACTGCTGGCTGCTGCAGTATCAGTCACAGTAGAGCAGACATGATTTTTGCTTAATTTATATATGAATAGCACACCAAAGTTTTGTTATGTGTTTCTTGTCGATAGCTATGGAATAAAAACTATTCTGCCCTACAATGCTAAATCACACTACCTACATATCCGTGTTCAAATACATGATCGTGATCAAATACACGTTCAAATTTCAAAACCAGAATCTCACTTTTTGTTTTACCATAGAAAAATATTCCAAGTGTAAAATTTCCATGAAAAACTACATGTAACATTTGCAGTAACTACAAAGCGGAAGTAAAAGCCAAGCCTGACCTGCATTATAGCTTTGCTATGCTGCATTCACGCGATGTTGACAGAATGGGAAACCTTCAAGTTAGTCCCACAAAAGTTCACGCAGTAGTCCAGGTTGATTACACCCACTGTTAGCCTTTAATTCACTGCATATAAAAAGCCTAAATTAGCTATTAGCGTTTATTGTGTTACATATTTGTAGCAGATTGTTAACACGTTACACCAGATACAAATAAATGGTGTTTAGCCGCAGTAGCTGAATTGACTGGAGAAGAGTTCATTTAGCATTTCACTTGGACACTGGCTTTGCAGCCATTTTGCTGCCAGTTTGTTGACACTTGGTTCTTTTCACCAAGTCTGAAAGTTTTGCTAGCTGTCAAATTCCTGATATCACTGAATTACAACTAGGTGGCGGACATGAGCGTTTTTTCCCAGTCGGCTGCTTGTAATTACTGTCTGAACTATATGGCATGAACATGGCATAATCCGCACCAAGAGACAGCCAACTAGTCAGCAAGGTAGCTAGCTTGCAACATAGCCACAACTAGTGTTAGCTAAAGTTATGTTATGTATTCTTTGTAGCTGGTTCCTGTAATTGAAAAATACTAATTTTTATGAACTGAAACCCGGATAATTCAGTCTGGTATCCTCCTGAGTCAGGCGGTATAGATAGGTCCAAACAGGACGCAGAGAAAGAAACAGCAGCTAAGCTAGTCCCGGTAGCATCGTGGTAACTGCAGTCTCATCCTTTGACTCCTGGGGAATTTCAAATTCATATTTAAATGTATTAACTTAAAGATTAATTTATTATATCTATTTCAGAATGATTATCAGCATTACAAATGGGAGCTGGACAGACAGATACAGCAAAAGAGAGACACGTTTAATCGGAATCGACTTTCTAAAACAAACTACTTCAAAAGGACAAGAAAGCAGAAAGCACATTTTGAACAATGTGTAGCATTCTCTGAAGATTGTCCATTTTTCTTGTTTTCAGCATGTGTTTTGTAATACATATTTTTATAGCTGCAGCACATTAACATCTGTCCACAGAACCTTGAATGTAAATGACTCTTTCGTTTCCTTTCCTTTTCTAATTAACAGACCTCCTGCATATTTTTCATTTCACATTATTTGTAGTTTAGTATCCAACTCCACCAGCTGGCTGAACTCCAGGACACATGTGGCTGCACACGGTAAATAAATGTGATCATTTCAGAGTTGAACACAGTTGTTTTTGAGAGAGCGAGTATTACTCAGGGGAAAGAGAAAATGAGTGAGTGAAGTGTTTTACACTGTCACTGCACCAAGGCCTCTGGACATAAACATCTATGATCTGCACTTTGTGATAGATTTCTGTAAACAGAGAAGCCAAACAACAGATGCAACATATTTAACTCTGCAACACACAAATGTAAACATCTGTTAGCATAGTTGAGCAGTTATTTTTAGAGGGTTTTTGCTTATGAGAACCAGCACAAGCAGAATACAGTAGATTGGTAACAGTAAATCTGTTAGGACTGACATTATTATTTTCCTTAGTGGTAGTTTGACTTGTAGCAGAAGTAACACTGGTGATAGTGGTAACAGGATTATGGTGACCTAAACTTTCAGATTTGTTATCGCAGTGTGAGTGGTAGGTATAAGTCTCTTCCCTTTAACATCCAGAAATGCCAAAGAAATGTTCTTTAAAAGGCATATTTTTTAACTGGAGTTCAATCTGTTGACATTAATAATGGTTGGAAGAAATGTCCCTGCAGCTGGCATCGCATTAACAGAAAGTGAGTACCTGTAGAAGAGGGATAAAGGAATACATAAAGACTACTAACAGGCTATTTTAACTGTTCAAATTTCATTCATTTAATTTAATTTATACTTAAGTTTATAGTTTAGTTTTGATTTTCTGTTATTATTATTTCATTTTTTACACATTTGAGTCTTGTTTTTCTTATCTAAAATGTCATTTATTTTTATTGTATTTGGGTTTTTTATTAGTTAGATTTCCAGTGTGGTTAACTGCTCAAAATGTGCTGTTATATCTGCTGTTAGTGTTATATTTTTGGATTTTTTTTTGTAAACTAAAAATCTAATGAACAAATTTAAGGGATTCTCATCAAAATTGTTTGTTTATGTTATGTGTTCCATATTAAAAAATATCAAAACAAATATCAATCAATATATAATTATCTAATTATTGTAAACTTCAAATATCAGTATCGGCCTAAAAAAATCCAGTATCAGTCGGACTGTAAGAATAATAGCATTAGTAGCGACAATAAAGAGTATTATTGAGAAATGTTACGTGCATTGCTGCCATAACTGTTTATCATAGTGGCTCTGATTTCATTGTTCATGACGTGGAAATAAATTACACTCAGCTGGCACTGGGAGTCCCCCAAGTACAATTACTCTGTTTACATGCAGTAGTAGGGGAGGGAAATTGCTTTTGAAAGCGCTCTTTAAGGTCATGGTTTTGTTGCTGTGCATAAGCCCAATGTTTACCGGAGTATTTTAAGGAAACTCAAAGCCGCTCCACGCATCAACAAGTGTCTTAAACGGCTGCACAAAGGGCCCGTTTTTAGCCCAGCTGAAGCAAATGTTCACTTAATCCTCTGGAGAGGCTCCTGTGACGGGCCCCACTGTCAAAGGCCTCTTTAACAAGGTGCTGAAGTCACTTAAGCACCGAGTAAACAAACAAACAATCCAAATCATTCGCTGCATTTCCTGGACTCTGTTCCCTAAACAACTGCACGCACGATGCATCTACCGGCGGTGCATCCGAAGCTGCTGTGCGGTCATCTGTGTGTAATTATTCATCATTCTACATGGGAATTCCAATGACGTGCTGCGCTGGTGAGGCAGCGTTACCCTTCTCTGAAACAAGTGGGGTTTATTTTCGAACCTCTGCTTTTTCTCCATGGCCAGATTGCCCGGAGAGATTGGCTTTCTCTGGGCTGTGTAACAGATACCATCTAAATCATTAGGGCTCATTCATTGCCATGTGCCACTCTGCAGCTCAGGTTCCTCTGACCCCGAGGTCAAGCGGCTGAGAGCTCCCTGACCTCCAGCACTTCCTCTGAATATTAACAGGGTAGTTATGTAGTCAAAAGCCCTGATATAGAACATTGGTTCATTTAGATAGTAGCCAATCAGGCGGAGCGGCGAGGAGTGCAGTGATCTCCGCAGGATGGCTGGGCCTTTATGTGGCTTACTCAGGGCATAATGACAGCAAACAGAGGAAGCGTAGGCCTCTCCGGCTGAAATTATGCGGTCACATGCCTGCTGGCTGTAATGCTTTCCTTTAACCCAGCTAAGTTGGGCTCCTTACGGGGGGCCAAATCCAGCCAGGCTCTATTATGAAGATGAATGTTGCGCAGTTATCTTGCAGACATTGGGCTTGCATACGAGACAGAGTGGAGTTTAAAGGCCACCATGATGAAAGAGGCTTTTACCATGCAGCCTCTGCACATGATGGCAATCCAAATCATCAACGATAAAATATTCAAATGATTTTGAAAGAAAGTTTGCGTGAACTCGCTGACTTGCAATTATTAGATTATGGTGTGAGACTTTTTTCCTCTCTTCAAATCTTTGAGTTTGTGTACTATATCAGGCTATTTCTTTTGGCAGCTGTGTATCAGTCCCATGTGAACCCTGAGCAGAAACCGGAGTACATGCCAAATCACTCATGACAAACTACAACTAGCTGGTTGCAGCTTTGAAATCGCAATAAAGTGCAATCAGTGAAGCGTCTTTTAATATTTTTGATTGTGACAATTAAATTGGAAGTTATCTAGTTGACGCAGTGTTGGCCTCATCTTGCCTGCGTGACTCCCCCAGTATCAGGGACCTTGTTTTACTGCTGAGCAGCTGCTGTTCATCCACAGCCACACTATCAGGCCTTTAATCAGGAAAACATCACTTGTGTGTTTGTGGAGCTGAAATGGAGCGTGGCAGCCGCTGGAGGCTCTCAGGAGATGGACAGCAGCCACAGTGTCACTTCTTTGTGCTTAATTGTCCATGTGCAGGAGGAGCGGCGATGTGAAGGATGGTGCTACAGTCATCGTCACTGGTGGGCTGCAAAGAATACTTTAACCAACAAGTCAGTTAGCCACAGCAACAGCAAAACTTATTTGTACACTAGTAGTGGATTAAGGAAATCCCATGTGATTCCAGTGCAGTTTCTCCTGTTTTAGGAATTGTCTAGAAATCAGTGTCTTGGAATAAGACAGAACAGAAAATTACAAATCTTGAAAACGTGTGAAACGATTTTTGTTTCAGATTTAAAGTAATCTCCCGACCTTAGCACTCGTTCTCACTTTTAGGGATTTGTGGACCTAACAGTAGAATGAATCCATTTGTTCTTACTCTATTATAAAGGGAGTTTAAAATGACCCTAAAATGATTCAAATGAAATCATCTAAAAAGGTAAAAAAAAAAAAAAAAAAATCACTGTTACACTGCACACTGGAACATAACACAGGCCGACATTAACATTCATTCGGAGTCGTGTTTCTGGCCACTTCGGGACTAAACCAAGTCAGTAAAGTTGTGGGCCGTAAACCCAAAACATAAAGCTGAGGGGAGCTGCACAGACGATAAGGTGATAATGCTCTGTGGGTTCATCACTACAAGGGACCCCTTTCATGTTCCACATAGTCATTAGATCCATTGTTATTATAAGAATGTTAATTAGTGCAGCTTTAATTGATCCGTCCACAACTCATAGAGACAGTACTGTAGCTTTGTATTAAGGGCTTAGTAGAAAAAAATGGAAACAAATGGACTCAATGAGCTGTTAAGACTGAGATGTTCCTACAGTGTGGAGTCGCTGCGAGGTTCCAAAGTATTATAAGACTCTTTCCATGAAGCTAAATCGTGATGCTGTTGGTCACTGCTGAGCGGTTAACACCTACTCTGGGTCTGAAATGTTCCACTGGTTTGGGTTCATGCACCAGCTCCCAGAAACCTGCTCACATTAGACATCAAACTGCAATCGGTCTGCGCAGAACACAGGTTTCTAAGATAACCAGCATTCTTTGGTGCTGTCAGACACTCCCCCAGAGCCTGAGGACTGCCATCCCAAGCTTGAATGCATGTCAATTACAGCCACATTCTCTTCGACCTCAGTGAGTAAATAAACACCCTGAAACTAGTGGATAATCATCACAGCCACTTTTGTCTTATTGCAGAATCTAGATGACACATGGAATCTGCATGCAGGCGGCCCTCCACTATAAATAGTCGGCAGCAATCAAACAAAATAAATGAAATGTCAGAGCACAAGTGTTTACAAGCACGGCAAAATTTTAAGCAATTATAAGTAAATTTGTTGCATTTCTGAGTAAGTGGTAGCAGATAGGCCTCTGACAGGGAGGCAGTGGAGTGTGACGGGCTGATTTAGAACGGTAAGGCTGCCCGGCTCTGTGTAAACCCTCAACCCCAGCAACAAAAAAACCTCCACTCCACATCCCACACTGACCACATCTCAATGGGGAGGAACGCTAAAGACATCTGCAGGGCCATTAAACACACTCAGCCGCACATCAAGGAACACTTGGCCGCTGTGCCACTCCTGCTAAACTTCCCTCCAAATGGCTATTTGTTTGTCTGTTAATTATCTTTTCCTCCTTTCGGGGGACTTTAGACATCTTCGACTTGTTTCTTCTTTCGCCCTCGCCTCCGCTGACCCTCTGAATGCTTTAAAGTTGTTTACGGAAAGAAGAAAATTCTGACTGACACGAAAAAATAAAACGCGTAATGGAAAATTGACAAGCATAACATTATCCCATGCTCATTTGAGATGTCTATAAAAATGTAGCGTTTGGGTGACTCAAGATGTTCACCACATTACCATAGTTGTGCATCATATGACATGATTTATAGACAATCCTGTGATAATTTACATCTTGATGGGCTCATTCATGTGGCTTACTGGGGAGGGTTTGAAGAGTCCGCCTCGCTGATTACAGAGCGACTTGTGATGCTAAAACAATGTGTGCTGCAGTCAGCGTGAGCACAGAGAAACGCTTTGTAATCAAGGGCTATTTTTAGGCATTTTGAATCTTTCATTTAGAATTGTGACATTTTTTTCAAAGTCCCTCTTTGTTGGAAATCTTAACAAGACAGATAAACAAAAGGCCAGAGCGAGTGAAGCAGAGAACACATGGTGCCGGCACCTGGATGGATGTGTTACCTGCACAAAGTTTGGACTGTTTAAGAGTGTAAAGGTGGGACTTTCCGGGACCCTGTGGAGGACCTCCTCCCCACAACCCCTTTTTGGAGCTCTTCAATGGGACAATAAGCAAATGACAGATAAGGAATGATTTGCTAAAAGCAAAACCTCAAAAATAAACAAACCATTATGCCGTGCCGCGGGAGAGCTGGGTTAGCGCTTCTAATTCAGGTGAATTGCAGACAAATTTCCCCCCGACTGGCACACTTACAGCTGTAATAATACAGAGAGGGCTGCGGAGTGACTGGGCTGCAGACCAGCCTGCACAGTGTCCACACATGGCCAGAGTCTTGCAGTAACACCTCACATGGCAGACCTGACTACGGAGAGAAAATAGTGCATGTATTATTAACATGTGTTTTACAAGATTTACAAATGTAAAAAAGCGTTTCTGTACACGTTTTTTTTCATTACATGTAACCTTTTTGTAAATCTTATACATACGCACACTCTTCTCCCCATACCTGATCTGTATGTGTGGGTGAGTGGTCTGCTTCTGCAGGGGGAAAACGTGGGACAAACCCAGACAGACAAAGCGGCGTGAATCGGTCCGTGTTTTCTTTACCAGGAGTGGCGTGTTTATTTTTTGTTTCTTTGGTTTCAAAGCGTGGGCACCACACTGCAAAGGAAACACGAGTGATTGAAATTAAAGTGCTTTGATTGAGCGCTGTTTTTCCAGCCTGTGGCACAAACATTTGCAGTTTGTCCTTTTCTGGGGATTTTAATGACCTGTTGGGAACACTTGGCCATAAATGATGTGTTACAGGAAATAAACGACAGAGAGATACGCCTCACCGTTGCCTTGGGTCAGATTATGTAAAGCAGATTTAATGGGTCCGATGTTTACCAGTTAGTATTTGAAGCTTTTAACGCTCAAAAAAAGCCGTGTCCAGCAGCTCTCCGTTATGATTAAGCTGCATGTGAACAGTATGCAAATTGGGAGTTCTGCAAAGAGGCCAAAAAGCATCCAGGAGTAGAATAAGGACATGTTCACTTTGAATCCCCATCAGCGGGGCCACACACTCTCATATGTTTTCGCCGTGGCAGAGCTGGAGTCTGAGGAAACCGGGCTCGAAACCGCCGTGTGTGCGAGCGCGAAGGGCAGAGCAATGACATGGTCCTGAGCGCCTGATTGCAGGCATCTTGAAAAGATCTGGCTGGCTCGGGCTCACCACAGGTCCCCTTTCAGAGGGCTGTCATTACCACCGAGGTGAGCTCTCACACGCTGACCCACACGCACACTGACACACACACACACATGCTCGGGGGCCGAGGGGATGAATGAGCGCACTGAGGCCTGGGCCTGATCAAGTGAGCGGCAGCCCGGAGTTGGTGTAAGGAAATCCTCTGGTGGGACTATCAGAGCACATTAGACTGAGCAGGCCCCGGCTCTGGAACACACAGCTGCAGGGAGAGCACACTGAGGCAGTATTTCAGCAGCCGCTAAACACTGCCGCTTTAATCCCAACGTAAATATGTTAGCCAAATTGGAAAAAGAGGCCTCGTTTACCTATTTCAAAAATATTCTATCTAACAAGGATTAATTACTTATGCAGACGTTAATCATCAAATAGCAATGTGAGGCAGAAGCAAACGAAGGTGCGGAAAAGTCTTCATCTCGGAGCTGACAGAGTGGATAAAGCTGCCTTTTTATGAGCTCCTTTTGATTCGGCGTTGCACAGCGAGATTTCCTGTTATTCAGACGATAAAGGGAATTTATTAAAGTCAGCATCATTTCAGTGCGTGTGTGTGCGTGTGCGTGCGTGTGTGTGTGAGCTGTCTGACAGGTGTGCTGCTCCTCTCCCTCATAGACTAACACATGCAATCAGAGGCTGTTTGTAAACAGTCTGTCCTTTCTCAAAAGTGCCTCAGAGATTTACTCAAGGAAGTGAAATTGCTGCAAAAGGACCTCATTTGGCACCAGGCTTCAACTTGTATGCTTGAGTGAGCGTAATTGCTGGAGGGGGGTCGGGGGGTGGGGTGGGGTGGGGTGGGGGGGACCCAGCTTTGGGTTTGCTATCTCTGGGCATACCTTCCCCTAATAACAACTGTGACTGAAATCAAACCCGCTCTGTGTTTGCTCCGTGAGGTGATTAGCCGGAGAAGTTAGGATTTCAAATAGCCCTAAGTGGGCTGCTCTATTTACGTAAGCTTGAGATTTATCATTGAATTTGTGATTAATTTAAAATGGATTAGCTCCACGCATTCTGTTTCAGAGTAATTGTGCTCAAGTGGAGCATGCACAGCAACAGATTGGTTTGGAAAATTGGTTACATTATGGGAATTATTTGCCATTTGCACAACAAGCAAGAGTGTAATCTCCCTCTTCTTGTTGTCAGTGGGGAAATTGAGGATGTTACCGTTGGCCTGTTGTCAAGTATGATGTATGGGCTGCAGCTAATACCAACCACAATGCAGAGACTGAAGGCTGCGCTTTTGTGAAGAGCTTGTGAAGAGGTGACCTGTTGAGGTGTCCCCGGCTGGTATCTCTGATGTCAGTGGAGTGGTTTGATCTGTGAGGTGTGTGTGTGTGTGTGTGTGTGTTAGCAGACATGACCCGGACAGGCGCAGCGTTTCGTGTTGGGTGTCAGGCAGACTGAGCCATAGCTGTCAACAGTGATGCTTTATGGGGGCATTTCCTCCGTCGCTCTGACATGTGCTGTCACCTCAGTGTGGTAGACACATCTGCCCGCTAACAGCCACTGCTGTCAGCACACAGACACACACTCCGCAGAACACCCACTATCAGATATCCCGAACACACACCCCTGTTGTCTCACCGCCAAGAAAACAATCCGAATGGACCGGATTAGAAATATTTCAGTCGCTGACATCTTTTCACCGGAATAATTCAACGACTTGGCTCTGAAGTCTGAGACATTTTTCATCACATATTACTTTTAAGTGGTAAGTGTGTGTTGTCTTTGCTGCCGTGCACAGTACATTTAGCTTTCACTGAAATGGGTATTTGAAGGCAAACATGGATGTGATTAGACTGAAGTTGCCAATTGCTGATATCTGCTTCATATGGGAATATTTACATGTTAAAAACCAGTTAATCAGGGGTTTTCCTTTAAATGCTGTTATTGACCAGGTGGGGAAGATAGCCTAGACCACCGTGGGACACAATAACCTCAACTGAAACACAGTTTATTGACAAGTTTTAGCCATGTTAGCAGTGTGGCTGCCAGCCGTCAGTTTGTTTGGCATCTGTCTGACTGACCCACTTTTTTCCAAAATATCCAATGAATGAACTGCCATGGACTTTTCTTTATGCGCCACCTATAAAAATATGACTGAATTCTTATCTTATGTAAAAGTTAGTGTAAACATGAACACTAGTATACAACAACACACTAAATATTAGCATACCATGCTAACACGTTAACATACATGACAAACAAGCTAAATGTTACTTGCTAAGTGTTTAGCATGTCGACATACTAACAACAAGCTACCATGCAAAACACGTTAGCATGATAACTATGCGTATGTTGACATGCTAAATGTTACATGTTTAAAGTCAGCATATTAACATGTACAGTAACATGGCTACTGTTAGCATAAGAGTTAACATATTGTACATATAGAATTCGCTTACAGTATTAGCATGTCATCTGCTAGCAAGACTACAGGCTTTCTTATTAATGGATAACAACTTCTTTAACATCTTTGAACCCACAGAATCTTATTTTACTGAGATCACAAAGTTTACTAAAATATCAAATATGTCAGGCTGAATTCTGGGGAAATATGTGTAGAATAAGTTTATTTAGATCTCAATGAATGAATAGTTTTATTCAAGTGTCATACACCCAAAAGTGCACAGCCCACATGGGATTAAAAGACACTACTTAATGGTGCAGCCATAAAAAAACATGAATAACCCATTCTGTATAAACTGTATAATCTTTACACTAAATCAGCAAAGTGATACTTAAGTTTATCTTTCTTTATGTATATACTCTATGTTATGGTATATGCTGCGTGCTTTGAAGTTAAATGTCAGTACTCTAAATGTGTTGAGCAGCAGTAATCAACAAACACAAGAATATCAGTCTTTACAACTTCCTGTTACAAGGGTCACCTCCATCTTTGGAAAGATCACGGTGCAGTCGAACAAAGGGAGCAGATGATTCATGCAGTCAGCGAGGGCGTCAGATGGATGGTGTGAGCAGGCAGCGGGACCACCCCTTGGGAGCAGCAGAACACTGTTTGTTAGGCATGATGAATTGGCTGCATGCTTGAACCCAAAGGTTGGCAAATTAACAGTTAATTAGCGGTTGATAAATGACAGATCGACACAAGGCCTCCACCGCCGTAGTCCTCTCCCGCTATCTCACCGAGGCAAGTGTTTATGTCCTGGTAACAAGTGTCGGAGCAGACTGTTATGTCTGCATTTTGTCACACGGTGCGATTGCTCTCAGATGTGGCACCCCCTCCCTTCCACAACCAACCACCCACCAACCTACCCCCACCAGCCCACCCCTTTTCAGTCCTACCCCTATTTACCTCCAGTCTGCCTCCAGTGGCCCGGCCCTCCTCTGCCTCTCTGCACTCCTGCTGACACCCTTACCGATCCGTCTTTAAGCACACATTTTCAGTCAGAATTCTTTCTTCTTTTTTTCACATAAGTGTAAACAACTTACAATTCTATCCAGTAAAAAGACAACAACCATGAAGCAACCCGTGAAAAGACATCAACATGCCTGACATTTCCCCTCTCTACTAGGAATCATTCTGGGCATGATAATTGCCTTTTTGCTGCTAGATCACGTTCCCGCCATGACTGAAGGAAGCAATAATTTCAGGCCTTATGATGTAAATTGGAGGCAGGTCCTGTGCGCTTGACGTGTATGTAATGAGCGCAGAGGAAGACATATTTAACCTAACAATGCCGCCTGTCGTTGGCAATGGGCTGTAAATGGCCTCGTATTTAGAGGAGTCGTGGCAGAAGTGAATAAGTAGAAAGACCTATTAATGGTAGAAGTCCAAGAATTCATCTCCCTTTAAACTTCTCCCTGTGTATTTTTCCTTTCACAAAGAATTTATATGAACAAGAAGGCTTTTCTTGCTTGACCTTCTAAAAAACAGAAAAGGAAATAATGGATATTTTCTTATTAAGTGCAAATTAGTGTCAGTTCTGCAGTATAAAACCTGTTTCCTCTCCTGACATTTTCTTCACCGAGGGGCAGGGAGGTAATTTCCAAATAAAAGTGAGCGAAATTACACAATAACACTTTACTCTTCTACGTAAATGGCATTTGATTGAGTGGTTCTGAGGGGAGAAGACAGTTTTGTGAAAAATGTCCTGAAATGCTTTTGAGTGATTCATGTTTCAACAGCAGTGGGGGCGGCAGAGGAAACAGCAGCATGTATGTACATTCATTACTGCGGACTTGGCATGGGAGGAGAAATAATGTGTTTCAGCTCAATGAGTGACTGCCAGAACAAAGTACATACAGTACTGGAGCTCCGCCGCTGGTCCTGGAGGGCTGTGGCTACTTGCTGAAACATCTGAGCAGGAGTTTTGTGTGACAAAATCATCACAGGATATGAATTCATGTGTCTTTGATGGCTTGCTTTTAAAAGATTAAGAAAACAGTTAGTGGGAAAGTGAAGCAGCCGCACCTGAATTCAGCAAAATCTGATTCATTTCACCCTCTGTTCATTTTCTCCTTGGATCATTTCTTTTGAAAAGGCTTATCGGGGATATCAGAGACCCTGCAGACCTGGAAGGGGATCATTATCAGTATCCGAGTCCCTGACTGATGTCACTCAGCCTCGCTGGCACACAGATCTGCTTGGGTCCTGGGTGGAAAATGCAGCCCTGAGATGGCCACTGCTGTATTCGTTCCAGCTGCTCTGGCTGCAGGCAGCTGGTTGTGCTGCAGCTCGGTGTGGATGGCTCATCACTCTCGGGGAGAACACAAAGCCTGTCATTAACACGCTGAGAACCGAGCGGCCACTGCCAGACTCTCAAGCCAAGCATCCAAATGTTTGTATCCCCTTTCCCATCTGAAACGGAAACAATTTGGTTTTGTCCTAACAGTACAGTGCATCTCGGCTCCAAAAGTCTTGCTTGTGTGTTCAGGTTTCTGGGTGCCATTTTGGTTGCCGAGTGCTCGGAGCCAGCATGAGTCACATTGCTAATGTCAGGAGCATTACTCTCATTATTTCATGGTTAGTTTGACACACGGCTAATATTCAGATGGCAGGAGTTGAGATGAGCAGGCACAGGAATATGGAGTGAAAATATGTGAGTGGGAGGTCTGCTAGTAGTGTGTGTGTGTGTGTGTGTGTTTGAGTAGGGCAGGGGCATCTGGAGTCTGCCAAACAGTTCCTGACAGAACAGTGCCTCTCTCGGCCATTTCCTTCAAACAGCAATCAGGCCGAATCAAAGCAGCTGCTCTGTTCTTGAATACTCCAGTTGCGCTAATCAACTCCGTTTAGCAGCTCCTCGACCAGCAAGGAGCTGCATCACACTGCCTACTGAACACACACACACACACACCATTCAAAAGTCCAGTCAGAAATAATAACACTTATTTTATTAGGCCTGCTGGAGCCGGGCCAGCAACATTTAACAATCTTACACATGTTGAAATGAATGCAGGTGTGGAAATGGTGAGCTGAAGGACTGTTAAAGATTCGTAGAAATCATCCGCTCATTTCTGGCTCCAAGTGGAGCGAAAGAGGAATGATGAAACTGAGCAAAATGCAATAATGCAGCAAGAGAGGGAAATGCCACATTATTCTCCTGGATCTGTTACTCTGCAGCAGCTGTTGTGTCTATTGTATATGACAATTCCAGTCTAAACAACATGGCACTAATCCGCCAATTTCCATTCACTCAGATGACAACAATTCAGGTTAATCTTGTATGTTGAAAGCTACGCAGGAGTGATCCAAACAAATGTCTGGAGCAGGCTTTGCCTTGCCTACCCCTGGATGCTCTGATAAAGCAAACAATGCTAATTGTTCAGACTTGCCTGAGCTCTGAGTAAGCCTGCAAATTCATTTTGTGACTTCAGCCCCGCTCACTGTGATCACCGTTACATAAATCCTAACATTTAACAACACAAAGCGGAGGAAGTAAAAGCACACAGAAAGTGTTTCAATGTGGTCTGGCTGCGTAGCCTTGGCCCTGGAGAGACTTCCTCTGTGAAGTATTTAATGTTGGAAGCTTTTTCTCTCCAAACACAGGGCACCTGGGACAACAGCGGCCGTTCCAAAGCCAGTGTTAATCAGCGGCAATGCAGACTGGCAATCAGCAGTACCCACAAGAATACAATTAATACGGTATGCTGGCTCTCTATACAGCCATGCCGCCTCACTTATGAAAACACAAAATTACAGCGTTAAACTGCTATAAACATTTGGGAGAAGCTGTGTGGTACATCCAGAGAAAATCGTCTTGATTGCTAAAAGGATTTCAAAGACTTTGCGTGGAAACTAGATGAAAGAGGGAAAAAAAACCCAAGCAGCTTTAAAAGCATTCTTTGCTCCACTGTAGTCAATTATTTTCTTCTGTTTCAGTCAGACAAAACATGTCCTCTGGAATTTGTTCAGTGTCACTCGACATTGCTCGAGAGGATTTCAGAGGTATCTCTGATTGATCATGAGCATCAGTAATGCGACAGTTACTCTCTCCCAGAATAACCCGAATATGAGATGAGTAGACTGCACTTTTAGCTGCCAAGGGTGATGTTAGCAGCAAGTTACAGGATAATTCAGGTTTATTAACTTCTAACCTATTTTCAGACTTTTGGATCATCATCATCAATCATGATGACATACTCAAAAAAAAAAAAAAAAAACAGTGACAGTACTACAATGCACCTTTTAAGGCAAATTTGTGATGTGGAGCTATATAAATGAATTGACTTGAAAGTAGTCAAAAACAATGGACAAAACTACAAAAGAAAAAAAGACATATTATAGCACATTAAGCTGTCAACATTAGCCTTCCAGTGGATTTGTGTTTATGTCCATCTGATGAATGGAAGTGCAATGTTCACTCTCCTTCTAGCTCTGGTTTGGTCTCCACCGGCTCCTGAGGGAAACATCTGGCTCTTTAGCTGCTAAACGCTCCACTATGTTCACCAGTGTCTGTCTGCTGTTTGCTGCTGGGCAGGTAGTGTACAGAAGGTTTATCAGAGATTTTTTACTAAAAAAACAGCTGCCTGCTGCTGCTGGAAACAAAGTTGATGAGAGAAATGAGACTGAACCAAAACAGTAAAGTTGGGGCTTTGGTAAAACCAAAACATTGAGCAGAAAGACGCTAAAATGCTCCGTAGAGCTGCGGGGAACTACATAAATGGGTGACAATTCTCTGTGGGTTCATCACTACAACCGACGCTTTTCACATTACACATATAAATTAGTCCCGTTGTTAATATAGAAAATATTGATTAATGCAGCTTTAAAGAGGTCCATCTCAGTGGAGCAACAGTTCTCATGCGTCTATCGCTTCAGCAGGATCCTGACATTAAATATTCCCACTGTTTACCCAAACATCATTACTGTTTGAAACCAATTTAATTGACAATACTGACATTACATTATGGAGAAAAATGAGGCGTAACATGACCTCACAACCAGTCAAACTACAGGCGATACCGCTGAGAGAACACTTCTCAACACTGCAATATCCAAAAGGCTGCAGACTAACAGTCTGCTTGAAAAAAGTGCACACTGGCAGCATCTGAGAGTGGTCAGTCTTGTCATTAAGTTAATGCTCGTCCACAGTTTGGTCTAAACACAGAGACTTTTATGGAATTATCCTAATTACTGTGACCATTAGCCTTAATGGGGAGTAATGGCCAGTTAGATGTTATTTGGTAAAACAACACGCCAGGGGCTGGAGGTGTTTTATTACAGCTCTATATTCGGCTCATTTCTGGAAGGTAAAGAATGTTTCCAGATCGCAGGCAAAATTGACCGGGCGCTAATTCAGTTTCCACATCTAGCAGAGCGGGGACCACCCACCAGGAAAATAACATGCAGCAAGATGCTCGCTGTATGCTAATAATTGGCTTGCAATGACAGCTTCACTCAGCTTTATGCTTGACGGACTTGATTCAGAAACTTGACTGTAACCTTGTCAGGTCTTCTTGAGAAATGCTGCTCTCTCTCACACTAAAATTCTCGGATCAGTCAGTCTTTTTAGGGGAACTCCACGGATTCGTCTTTAAAAAAATCATTGCAGGTATGACATTTATGCAGTTTTTCACAGCTATGCATGATTAGATGCTTTTTAAAAGGCTCAGCACAAAGCTTCTGTTTCCAGCTGTGGTTATACGACTTGATGATTTAAGGAAATTACAAAAGAGGGCCTGTTTGTAACCATAGAGCGCCTTCAGGGAAAAGCCAGGGCTACATTGTTTTCACATTGCACCACTCGGTTTTGCAGGAGTTATTATAATAAGTCAAAGCACACACTAGAGGCAACCATCAAATTTATATTTCACCAAGACATTGTAGGTTCTTTCTAAGTTGAAATCTTAGTGACAAAATGTTTTACAGCTTAGTTTAGCAGCGGTTTGGGTATTTAAGCCTGGGAACACAATAACCTCTGGCACTGCTCACATGGTGGTGACTACAGTCTGCTCTTTTTTGTTATGTTGGTTCTCTAGAACAGTTCTAATTGCTGTGTTTGTACTGCTCTCCCTGTGGGATATGTTACGCAGACTGAAGCCACATATGAAATGTTTAGGTATCTGCAAGGCTGCTAAAATCACAAATAGGCAACTTGGGCAAGTAAAATCACAGTATAAGACAACTTAACCCTGATGGCTGAAGTGTTGGTTCCTCTTCAAATGATTTCCAGATCAGGCAGTAATTACCATTTCCAGGGGAATTTCTTCACACCAGAGCTTCTGTAAACACAGCCAATAACGAGTTAACTGCTGTACAGGGTGAATGATAACCAGCTATTTAGCTCTGAAGTGTGCAATGTGAATACAACATCACCACATACGGTGTCTTGTGAGATTTAGGAAACATTTACAAACTAGTTTAACTCCAGCATCAGTGTTTCAACTTTGCCATGGGCCATTTGCTTCACACCATCACCATCATTCTTGAGCTGACAGCGTATTGTCTGTCTTTATGAATCATGTCACATCCGTGATGAATGGGGATATAATCACATTTCAATCACAAATCTGTTCCTGAAATGCTTTATTGTGTTTGTCATTGAGGTCGGAGGGTAAAAAAAATCATTAAACTGCCATTGATCTTACACACATCAGGTAATACAACCTGCAGACAACAGCATCTCGTATTCTGCTATCAAGGCCTCAGAGGGGTACGAGAGTCGCTACTTTTACTCTTGAACGGATGTGGTGTTGTGTGTGTGGTGATGCTATTTTGTGGCTAGCCTTAAAGACCCAGTGAAATAAAAAAATCTCCTGCACTTGCTATATACTGTATATGTTAAAAGAAAGTGAGTATTTACTGTTTGTATCAAAAACCCTTCCTTTCTTCTATTTTCATAAAACATTAAGATATTTTTGATGACTCATCCTGCAACTGGTGGGCGTGGGTTGGGGTCTAATTAGTTCTTTTCTCCCTTGTCCCCGGCCTCGGTGGAGATGAGCAGACCGCTGCAGCTCCAAAATGCTCTCTGCTCTCTATGTCACGCCCACCTTTGAGAGATCCAATCAAATCCCTGAACACCTTGGTCAATTCCCTCTCAAAATGATACCCCGCCCAAATATTTCACTCTGGAATATGTCACATTGTGTGGCGACTGATGGCCTAATGGATAAGACGTGTATTATATTTTGGCCGGCTGGAGTACATACCCCTTGCTTTATTTCTACTGAACTTTGAAATAAAGGTTAAAGTCTGGCTGGGGACCTGAGTTGCATCTCTTTCTCCCTCATTTCCTGCCGTCAGCTGCTGGGGCTGTCTAACATGTACTTCATCCCCCCCGAGCATTCCCTCGCCTGATCGATAGGAACAGTTGGTGTGTTTATCCAGTCCAGTTATAATACACTGCCGGTTTAGGGAAACGCTCTGCAGATACCTCAGAAAGGAGAGATGACGTGACACTTTACGTGATGCATTTATTGCTCATTACTCCTTTCAGAGGGCCGATATGCAGCCGCTGGCTGTGCTGGGAGAAGCTGCGGCTGTGGACGTGGTTACTGCTCGGACTGCGGCTGCAGGTGTGATTGAGTCTATGATGCTATGGATATATGGCTACTGGGACTACTCTTTACTGCTCCAACTAACATTAGCCAAGAAAGCATCGTTAAGCCACACAGGATTGGAGGCCAGGGTGCTTCTGTCAGATCTGACGAATGTGTTACCACCTCAGGAGTTCAGGAATACAGAAGCTTCAGCTACAGCACAGCCATGTCAACTCACACATCCCCTGCATGTAGTTACTGTTACACCTATTACAAACCAATGCGTCACAGCCATAATCATGACGATTCAAAGCACAGCCATGGCTACAGACACAATCACCGTGACAGCAACATCCCGTCATAATCCCAGCTACAGTCCGTCTCAGCCTCGGCAGCAGTCTGAGTTTACTGCTGTGGCTACAATAGTCATCTGTAGCTGCAAGGACACAGGCATGCACCTGAGCCAGCCACAGCTGAGGGTCAACCACTCGCACTGTGCTCACAGCCAGCGGCCCCAAGACAACTTCAAAAACCTAAAAAAAAAAAAAAAAAAGGACAAGAAATGAGTGAAAGGACAGAAGCTGAAGACAAAGTAACTGCCGTGCAACTTTTGAAAGAGGAAATCCATTTTTTCCTCCAACAAGTTCAAAGTTGAATTCATAAGCAATAAAACGCAACCTTGCTCAGTTTAATAGGAGTTCTGCTGCTACAGCTTTACTTGCTCTGGCATGACTAGCTTATGGTGGCTAATGGTAACAAACTTTAGCAATTTGACGTTTAGTTCAGATTAAGGTTATTCAAGGTTGAAAAGTGAAAGTTTAGTAGAAGTCTAGTCTTAACGTAACAACATGGCATTGTGGGTTATGAGTAAACAGTATATGACAAAAAATAAACAGTTCTACTGTAAACATGGGGGTGTGCAGTGCCTCTGTTACATATTTACAGGTTTTTATGCATTTTTAAAATGTGTAATGATGTTTTTTAAATATGGTCTAAAATATGTAGCCCAAACAATCCTGGTCTTGATCAGAGCTGGAGCATCTGGGTCAGTGGGTTTAGATGGTATTGCTGTGTAGCTGACTCGATGCCTTTCTCTAATTGTGCTACACTGTGTTACACTACGTTTTCAGCATGTCACAAGTCTACCTCACGCTGTACCTCACCAACGCTTCACTGTTGCAGTCGGGAACAAAACATGGCACCATAGTTGCTGAATTCACCCCAGATTGAGCCAGAATCCAAAAGTGAATTCAGGAAGCAGATTCAGAATTTTACACTCACCTTGGGGATTGTAGTTATCTTCCCTATGTAGGTTTTACCTTTGAATTTCATAGAAACCAGAAATGTCTCCTGGCACAGTTGTTCATCTTTTGTCCTGATGATTCAGGAGGGTTTCATATCCAGCAGAGCCTTAGAGGTCCTCTGTCTGTCCCCTAACATTGTCTAGAACCAGGGGTGCCCACTGTGCAGCTCTATTCCACTCGCCACCTGATGACAATGTCTGCAAAGCAACTGACTCAAGAGAATCGTGAGAGAAGGTAAATAAGCCTTTTTCCCAGCAGACATTTTGACTTTGAAAGAAAAGCACAGGTGTTCTTAATAACATTAACAATAGCTCCATTTTTTATTCAAGTGTCCCAGTAAGCCACGACAGTGAGCCAGCCTGCACCTGACCCGGACCCTGAAGCTGAATAGTTAATTAATAATTTGACCTGGGCTGAGAGGGCAACATTTTCAAAGTTGGGACTCAAACGGAGCATCAATATAAAACACCAGGAATGATATCACTTAGAAAATATGTTGAGTCTAACAAATGTCTCATCAGGCCGAGGAATGCTCCGGCTCAAACTCCACCCAGCCCCACTCAACAAACCCTCTGATACAATGATTTCAGTTCTTGGACGTATGATTTCAGACAAGCTGCTGCCCATCTGACATGTGCTGGCTCATCAATATCAATCTTTCTGCCTTTTTAACGTATGACCGAAAGTCACCCAGAGAATCATGTGGATGCTTTAAGTCAGACATGAAGCTGTGTGATTGTCAGGCTAGTTAATTTAGCGTGACTAGAGTTTCTGTAGCCATGCAATGTTTGCTCTTCACACTCTGATTCAAGAAGTGTAGCTTCATGAGCTTGGCTCATTCCTGCAGGGAAATCACATCATCATTAAGCAGAAGATCACTTTTTGAGTAACCTCTTCTTCAAGCACGTACCATGCTCACAGATTCGGAGTTGTCATTGGTGTGGATAAACCCGTGTGATATGCTGTAAGGCTGTCTCACATACACAACAGGAGGAGCTGAGCTCAGGATTCATGTTTACACATCAAAACCTGTATATACACAGAGGTTTTACACCCAATAAGCCAATACATGTCCGAGAAGTGCACTTCATACAGCAATGATTACACCGCACCTGCGCTTTAGTGACAGAAAACAACAGAATAGACTAATAAAATATCAGGTTAAGTCATAATAATAATAATTATTATTAAGTAATGGATGTTAAAGCCCCTGAAAACTTGGTTTCTTATACACCTTTCTCTATAACGATAAATATTCGTGACAAAATAAACAACACTCAAAGTTTGAAGGGTAAATCCTCCCAGACAAGCAGAGAGAAGGCGCAGCAGAGTTCCAAGGTGTAGCTTCTGTTCAACAGAAAATAGTGTGTTCATTAAGACCCAATTCTTGACTGAGAATGACTTAATAGAAGATAGATTAAAGGGTTGTTTCACCCAAATTTAAACAAACAAGCAAAAACACATTTTCAAACTTCTATATCTAGCCATGCATAAAGTTTTGGTTGTGTTTATTGAGATTTTGAGAAGTCTGTCTCAGGATTTCTGCCTCCCCCACAGTACAATGGAAGTAAATGGGATTTAGTTTGAGCTGCTCACAGCATTAAAAATGACTTCCAAACAGCAGTGTCGCGTTTGATTAACGGCGTGCCGGATGAAGCACAGACCTACGACCACTTTCTATTGAAGAAAACATTCACGGTGCGTTCTGGTCAAAGAGATTTTTCAAAGTCATGAACTCTGCAAACATCCTTTTGTGATGGAACCAGAAATTTCCGAGACAGATATCTCAAAACCTGGACAATTAAAACCACATCTATTCTTCTATGAAAATGTATTTTTGTTCATTTGAGTAAACTAACCCTTTATTCATTTCACAAGAACTAATTCCGACTTTCAACATGAACTAGGTAAGGGATTTATTGTTCTGCAATTACTGATTCACGCCTTTCTTTATTACACTCTGAAGACGTGCTGATGTGCACTTTAATCATCTGTTTGCTGCACGGCAATAATCAGCTCAAAACGATCCAGCTTAGTGTTTAAAGTAAAGTACAGAAGCGCCGCTTCATTTCATTTTATTACAGTTGTTTCAAGACGAGAATTAATTTTTTTCATAAGATCAAAACCTAATCAGGCACCTCTTTGTCAGTGCAACGTCTGCCCGTGTCAGCCCTTGTCTGCAGAGGTTGATCACTCATTATCTCTTCTTCTGACTGTCAGTTCCACTTGAGTCAGTTTAGCCTTCAGCTCCATTATCGGGCTTGTTACGCTTGTCTTTCAAAAAGGCAACGGCACTGGGATGAAAGCTGTGGTCTATGGAAATGCATTACATTTTCATATCAAGATAACAAGACAATTAATTTGTGATCGTGAGATGACAGCAAGAAAAGTCATGCAAGCAAAATTTGCCAACTGAAACTGAACCTTGTTGACTGCCAACGTACTTTTAGGTCATCATAAAGGTGCTTTCCCTAACTTTGTTTGCACTCAAACTGCCTCCTCAGACACCAAGATTCTCTCCTGACTCACGACTGATCTTTTCAAACTTACTGTGTTTGTGTCTTAAAAATGCTGAGAGGAGAACTTATCTCATGCTAATGAAATTAAATTGTGATCGTTAGAAAAGAAACCAAAACTGACAACTGGATGTTTCCTCAGCTGCTTGGCTGTGTAAGGTAGCAGATGGACAGACATGTGATTTGAGAGTTCACGCTCATCCTGAGGCTTTATTAATCAACTTCATAAACACACCGAGACGAGAGAGAAAAGAAAAGGAGGGAGGACAACAACAGGAAGAAATGGAGTTCCTGATGATTTCAACCAAGAATCAGACTTTGACATGGGAGATGGCTTTCCGCATGTCACATGAATCATTTCTGTACGGGTCATTTGTAACACTGACGTTGTCATTCTGGTGATAGAGGCGCCGGTAAACAAAATGCTCAGTGTCATTTTGGAAGGCAATGGCACACAACATATGTTGTTGTTTCGGCTGGAGAACCTGTTGACCCGACCACCACAGGTTTCCACACTGATCTTCAAATTCACTCGGCAGGAGGAGTGTAACTGGCAGAGCAGCAGTTTGATTCAGCTCCATTTTTCAAGTTGAAAATTCAATTTAAGAGCAGCTACTACCTTTCTTTCACGATTCATTTTGATTTCCACTTGTTAAGTGATCGATGTAATGTATCAGTTGCTACGCCCCTATAGTTGGCAGACTTTAAAAAAACCTAAAGCATTTTTGGGCTTTTATTTCAGACAACGTTCAGATTCAGCTTGGACACGAACAGCTCCAGTGCGTTCTGCTGCTCTGTGCTCTGTTCTGAAAAGCCACTGCTCTGAATCCCATAGATTCATTTGCTTTTGTTGTGTTAACGATTTAAGGAAAAAGCTGAGGAGGAAAAACATGATAAATCATTTTTCAAAAACAACTGAATCCAAAGAAGGATGCACATTTTGGATTTTTATCGCACAAACGAATGTTTTAGACTTTGTGAATTTGTTCTTTAGCTATTGTAAATCATAACCTACACCACAGTTCACTTAGCACTGCCACATTAGGTATGGTTCAACAAATCCTCAGAAAACTGTCCGTGTCTGTCAGTGCACGTCCTAGCTGTTATCGTGAGAGCTGTGTCTGCATCCTGACGCTGTTTTTAATGCCAGCTCATGTTTTAACACAGTGTGGAAGGTGGTTTGTGAGCTTACGTCCACATCACAAGGAGCCTGTGTGGAACCCTCATATTTCAGAGTGCAGTTGGCATGAGGACATTTGTTTTCATTTTTGAGGGCAAGTGAAGAAGAATTAATGGCTGTCGGCTGATAAATGAAAGTAAATGCTCAGTATTTTGCACACGCTGAAACCATTTGAGACACAATATTACAAAACAAGTAATGAATCTGTATGTCATGCAGACTGGAAACTACAGTATAGTGATTTTGATCTAATGTATTTCTAGATAACAGGCAAGGGCTGCAGTGTGAGGAGTAGCTGAGAAAATGTGTGTATTTTCATAGAATATTACAAAATTGGGCATGGAAGGTCAAACGTAAAATACAAATGAGAAATAAGATAAGTACATGTCCACAAGCAGGTATTTCAACAGTCTAAGTATCATTCAATAAATCTAAGGACACAGTTACATCTAGGTCCAGTACCTCTACAATATTAATCTTATCACTTGTACATGTATATATCCCAATTGATTTGGCTAGATTTGCAATGTGTTAATATGCATTAATATGGTGGATGGTATCAACAAGTTTCTAGAGCTTTTCTATGCTTTGTAAAAATGATTCCATTTATGTGGTTCAGCCCTTAAACTAACACTTATTGTTAAAATAGTGAAACATCACAAGGTGACATCTTCAAATGTCTTTTTTAGCAGACCAACTGTCCAAAACCCAAAGATAATCCATTTACAAACAGAAGCTGGAACAGAGAAAGTTTGGCATTTTTGATAAATGAATCAATTAAGTGATCAAAACAGCTCCATTCAACTTCCCAATATAAAGAAGTTCAATTTAGCTCAGCTACATTAAAATGCTGCTTTATGCGTTAGTAATAAAGATCTTGTATACAATAATATAATACTCTGAAAGCAGCCATTCAGCATTGTGAACACTTTTTTACTTACTGAAATACTTATAATACTATATTTTACTTAATCACCTTACTTTAATCAAAACTTCAAATGCTAGACGTGTCATTTGTTTTGTGTAGCATGAAGGGACTACAGCTTGCATTTCGTTGTACAACCCTGTGTTGTATAACGATAAATAAATGAGCCTTGAACGTTGTACAGTGGTATGTTTACATTGCTACTTTTACTTAAATAAAAGATCTGAATGCTTACTACTTCCATAAGCAGTCACTCACTGTATCATTAAGGTTTTTAATGTTTCCAGGCTGGACAATGGACATATTGTTTAGGTACAGACATGTTAAAAACTACAAATAAAATACCAAAGACTCACCTTACCAATGCATTCAGATGTGTAGTTAGCATTAGATTTTCATTTTAGAGAGTATGATGCTCACTTTTATATAAAACCTCTTTTTCAAAAAGTAAAAAAGTATCACTACAAGCTATTTTAGCTAGGAGTTTTCTGTTGAAGGTCATGTAGAGTGTTGCGGTATGTTTGTTAACGCTGCTGTCTTTTGCATGTTGCTGTGAGCGGCTGAGGTAATGCCTGACGTCCACGTGCCACAGTGAGGGCGAGTACGATCCCATCTGGGATTGGTAAGGGTCTCTCCAGTTCCCCTGGAGACTTTCTGATCTTCCCTGATTGCATGTGGCAGCCTCTGACCTGCACTGAAGACCCTCTCCTGACATGGAAGATTGACGATTATCGATGCAGAAACCTTTGTTAATTCAGCATACAAGGTTGTGTGCTCTCTGCAGCTGGATAACTGTTTTAACCTCATCTATGAGCTCAATCCGATGAAATCAAGTTTATTTTGGGAGAAAAAAAAAAAAGATCATGGTTGTGAGGTTTTTTATGCGCCAGTGTTGAGCTTGTATCTTTCTGATGCTGCATGTAAATCCAGATTTAGTCCAAGGTCTGTGGAAACTGGAGCTCCCTCTTTGATTGAGTGAATCACCTGCTGTGGAAATTATAAACACTGAGCAGGAATTTACATTAGGCACCCAGTGGAAAAGTGCACTGTGCTGATGGCTTTGTCTGAACGATGGAGTAATAAAATCTCTTTTGTATACAGGACATATTTCATCAAGGTATCTGCACTTCTTCACTCCGACTCTTTAAAAGCCATTTCATCCATCTTCAAATAGAGCTGGAAAGGCCAAGTGTGATGATTTCAAAACATTTTAACTGCAAGGACACTGTGCTTTTGTGCTTAACTTTCCTCAAGTAAAAATTGTTGCCCTTAAATCTCATTTTCGTCTTAATGGAGAACTGTCCTGCTGTGCAGGAAATCGCACAGACACGTTGAAACGCCTTCAATTAAACTATGAATGACTGCAGTCAAAATTCAACTAGGATGAGGCACCGATGGAGCATAAAGGCCGTGGGACAAGGGAGTAAAGTTACCTGTTTTTGCTGTGTAGTCATGGAAGTCTGACAAAAAAGTCTTTCTGATGCCAAAGTGACTTTGCGTGTTAAAACACTTAAAAATAGCAGAATCACCAGTTCTTCTAAACTCACATGAGCATAAGTAGCCTACAAAAGGGGGACCAGTACGAGTAGACTGAGCTTCAACTCTAAATAATAATTAAAAGAAATAAAATGACAAAACTACACTGGAGATTTTGTACATTATTAGTGTGAGATTGGAGTCTATGAGCAGCTCTACGACCACTGCGTGCTTTTGCCCTGAACATGTGTACCAACCAGAGGCCTACCTCTGTGTCTCAACTCATGGAGGCTCAGTTTACCAGGGGGAATTCCAAGTTTATTTTGCTGGTTGGGTTAGCCAAAAGCAACCCGTCTACTCAAGAAACCCTGGGAGCACACGGAGCAAAAGTGTTGCAAGATCTATGGTGAAAATTAATGTTGGAGTCTTTCCTTCCCAGCTATCAGGCGCTGATATGCTGATTATGTGGGTTGTCTACAAAAATAAGCACCATTTGAAAAGGCTTTTGTACATCTCTGATTAATTTTGTTCATAACAATCCATGCTGTAGCCAGGATTTTAGAAATACTGAGGTCAAAGTGATCCACTCACTTTATTATATTATTTATTCATTTAACTTAACGGTTACATTTTTAGAAAATGTTATCTCCTTACGTGTAGGTCTAAATCCTGTTTCAAATAATATAATTGTGGCAAAGAAACACTAAATTCTTGTATTTTATTTTATCTGGGGCTCCCTAACCTCTGTTAAGGCGCTGGTCATGAACCGTAACTTCTCTCTGTTACGGCTGGGGGCCTTTGTTGCATGTCATTACTGTCGGCTATCTAATAAAAGGCTGCTAGCTTAGCCAGTGGCGAGTCTAGAGTCTGTTGGGGCCCTAGGCAAAAATCCCAGGGGGCCCCACCAACCACCATTTATCACCATTATGTTATAAATATATGAAAAATTTAATAAAATTGAATTTTTTTTATCTCAAAGGTTCACATTAGAAGTTTTTTTTAAACATTATTAATATAAAGAACATTAAAATATTTTCAAAATATAATAGAACAATAAAAAAAACCCTAAACTTCAGGAACTGATATAACAAAAAAGCTCCTGCTCATGACAGGCAGGAGGTGGGTGGCCGTCATCCCACTGCAGGTGGACACTGACTGAACTGATATGACAAAAAACCAACAGGGTGTATATTGTCATAAAGAATCTTTAGAGGGCATGGCATACATTATGAATTAACGTGGAATACTGGACTAACAGTTCTCATTAGCAGCATTGAGAGGGGGCGCTTTATCCTTCTATTTTGCTGCTGTCAGAACCAATAATGATCCTGAGGAGAGATAAGAAAGTGATGTAGTAGCCTTTCAGACTGCTAGCTAGCTCGGTCACGGCCAGCAGAGCTGGACCCGCACTCCAGGCTGGAGTCTCCAGCTCCGCTAGCTAGGTTAGCTAACAAAAAACATGATAGAATGAACAACATTAGTCTAATGCCAGCTGAAGTAATTCAAGTGTCTTCCCCATAGTTAAAGCTAACGTCTCATGACTAAATAACAGCTTTGGATTAAAGCGCTATATAAATCTAGCCATTTTACCATTTAGGCTACCTTACAATTCTGAACAAACCCAGTTGATTCCTGAATGTAACTTACCAGTGACTAGCTAGCCAGCTAAGACAACATGATACTAGTAAAAATGGTAGTAGAAAGACATAAAGATGATGACTACATTAACTAAATGCCTGCCTGAATGAGTAGGTCTTCACTTAATTCTTAAAAATGAGTTTGCATGTCTAAGGTAACTGGGCAGGATGTTCCGCAGTCTTGGAGCGTAGTAGCTAAAAGCAGCTTCCCCACTCCTTTTGTGGGTTACTTTAGGAACAGTTAAAATATCAGCATCAGAGGACCTAAGGGCTCTTGTTGGTTGGAGGAGTTAAAAAGTCTGAAATGTAAGAAGGTGCTATATCATTAAGAGCTTTGTATGTTCTAAAAGAAACTGGGAGCCAGTGCGCACTAGCTAAAACTGGAGTCTTTGTTAAAAGTGTGGCGGCAGAGTTCTGAACCAGCTGAAGTTTTCCTATCAGCTTTTTAGCTAGGCCAGTGAAGAGTGCATTACAATGGTCCAACCTGCTAGTAATTAAGGCATGGATCAAATTCTCAGCATCCTGCTTTGTTAAGAGCAGCCTTATGTTGGCGACATTTCTCAGGTGGAAGAATGCTGCCTTGGTCACTTTGCCATATGGGCTTCAAAGCTTAAATCAAAGTCCAAGATGACACCAAAACTTTGAACTTCTAATTTGGTCAAGATATGGTATCACATTTAATACCTGGATTGGTTGTGAAAAAAATTAGTTTTCCTGGAGAGTTGCTGTGTGATGTACAGCAGTATATTCTGACACGCATCAACCTGAGGTGATCCTGCTAGTGTGTGGGCTTACACAGAAAACAATGGGATGTTGCGATGTGCATAATTTGCTGGCCTTACCGAAAAAAGTAATAACAGTACTGTAACATGTCACTCAGTAATGCTGTTCTACCTAACATATGTGATCACACTTACCCTCAAACACCTCAATCAGTCCTTTTCAGCTTTACCCTGACAACATATTTACCATACCAGCTTTTCAGCAATGTTTGAATTAAAAAGTCCTTTGTTGATACTGGGCTGTTAATACTGGTCCAGATAAAGGATTTAGCTCCACCATTAAGGCTCAGTTTGAGCACAAGCTACAGTTGCTAGGTGTAGTTCTTCAGCAGCTACCCGGGCTCAAAGTAGCACAGACATTTAAATCCACACTTGCTGTCACTTTAAGTGCACTTGAGACCTCATTTATTGCAGAGCACTTGTAAACTTTCCCATTTCCAAAAGAAAAAGAAAAAAAGTGTGCATCTATTGAGGTAGTTAAGTGTAGTTTTCCATTTATCAATAGCTGGGGAGCAGCCAGGCAGATGTGCGCAGGATCGAGCCCTGCCAGACCAGACTTTCTCTGAAGACATTAGCATGCCACAGTGAGAGAGCACTCTCATCCTTTGGAATTTCAGTGATGCGATTAATTGCTAATCTGCTTACCATTTTAACCAGTTCTGCTTTGGGATGGTTTGTCTGACAAATCCGGAGTTCTTGAACATCTTACGTAGACCACCGGAAACAAGTAGAGCATGCAAACGGAGGCTAAGCTCGGTGACAACATAAATGGGCAAAAACATTTTCTAAAATATCATATTATGGTTAAAATCTTCTAATGAGGAAAGCCTTGGTAGCAACATTTGGCGGTTTGATTCCAGCCAGTGACTTTTGTTGCATACCCCCCCAACTTCTAATTAGGAGGCTTTGGCTTTCACTTTGAGAGGATATTACCAAAGGTCTCCAGTGTGGTTAAGGCCAGGAACACTAATTCTGCATTCTAGATAGCATACTACCCAAGAAATAAATATTCTAGGTTAAGTTGGGTTTAAATGCCTGTGGTAGGAAATGGCAGAAGATAGGTGAGAGGGACAGACGAGGCGGGGGCAGTATGTAGTTCCTCCCTTCAGTGAGAGAACACATGGATTTGGGTCTGCTAAATGTCAACATGAGTAAGTCATGTATCACTTTGTTTCCATGATTTCTACACAATTAAATCATTAAGTGTCATTAAGGGACTTGTGTAATAGCCCCTATGGTGGAGGACTGGAGCGAAATCCAGCTCAGCGCCTGCTGCAGTCTGCACTGGACTGGAAATATCAAACTATACTATCCTTAACTTGTTAATCTGCAGGTTATTACAACACAGTATCTCTATATGAAGCTGCATTAGAGCCACACACTCACTTCCATTGTGGTCTTTGCCCAAAACTGAGTGAAAATCTGAACTCCGTACAATCACTGGGGAAGTATGAAGTTTTACTGTAAATGTTGTGACGGCGGGGGGAAAGAGGAGGAAAAAGGGGTTTAATGTTCTGCATCCACTTTGGCAAAAGACTTGAGCGCTGCCGAGCCAGGTCAACATTCTGGAAAATGAAAGAGACATTATGAGTGGAAACACTTGTATTTAGATCATTACTTCACACAGTAATTATTACATACAGAGCGTTATGAGTCATTGCAAGAAGATTAGCTTGTTAATCTCCAGGAAACAAAGGGCCTGCAGGACACAGAGCATGCAGAAAAACATCCAGAATTATCAAATAATGTTTCATGCTCGCTATTGTAAACACAGAGTAACTGATACCTGTTTTTTATAGAAAACAAAGCATTGATGAGGCGTAGGCCTTCGCTTCCACTGTGCCAAAGCTCTGGAGAACATTCAGTCAGGAGGAAATGTAAGATATGTTCCGTCCTAGCTCATTTTGACATTAAAGACACTAACTGGAACCATTACAAGCTGAGCAACACACTGGAGTGTTATGCCTCATACTTCTCAAATGAATAGATGTGTAATAACTCCAAAAGGCAGTTTTCAATTACATCCTATTGGAAACAAATGGCTTTTATTCCTTGAAATACCAACGCAGTAGTATACATGTCCATGCAAATACCTTGTGTACTTGCTGCTTGGGTAACAAATTGCCGTATCATGTGTTACAATTACCTCCTCAGTTTGGCCAGCCAATACATCTTCCCAATGAAATGGGTTGAAAGCTATGAATTATGGCCATATTTCAGTCTAAAAGAAACAAACCACTAATTGCGACGTGGCCTCTCGGTAATTTCAACAGAGAGCCCAGAAAGGCACTCCAGCATTGGGGAAATCATTTACTGCTGCTCCTGCTTTATTTTGGTTTCAAATAACAGACACTACTAATTTGGTGTGGGCCTGACCCCTGCACCCCCCCACCCCCCATGCCCCGTGGGGAAAACTCCAATCAGCCCACATCTCCACCAACTTTTTTTCCCCTCCCTCTTCTTTTGCAAGCCCTCTCCGCTACCAGTGAACTGAAGTCCGCCTTTCTGAAATGTTTCTGCTAATTCCCATTTCCTTTATAATCACAAGCTTTCATGTGAGTGGCTGGCCAGGGCCGGCTGGGGAGGGGAGTGGTAATTACTCTGGGGTCCCAGGCATTAACCCGACCAGGTGTCACTGGATGGCCTGTTTACCTCAGTGATTAATGAATGGACTGCTAGTCTCTCACTACCCCCACCCACTGCTCTTTTATTCAGCACGGAGCGTGCCACTGAATCAATTTGCTGAGCAGTGACAGGTCTGAGCCACATCAGACCTCTGAGGCCAGCCGGTCCACCCGGGCCCTTCTCTCCTTACTGGGCCAACTCATCTATTAGCGGTGCTAAGCTAATTAGGACAGAGTTTCATGAATGGCAACTCAGGCAGCGTGTGCCCTGAGATAACATTTGCGTACAGCAGTTTGTTGCAACAGTGATAGCCCGAAGTGTATTTTTCTCATTAATAACTGAACCAAGTGAATACTGATGAGCTAGTATACAGATGATGAATGTTGTGTCTGCCTGCCTGGTAGAAGAAAAAGAAACGCTAAACCTTTATGTAACATTTTATAAACTATAGTAACATCTTTTTTATAATCCTGTGTTGTAGTGGCAGAGTCAAAGCTCATAAGCCACTTCAGGTTCAGGATCCAGAGCTGAGCCGGTAATAAGCCTCTACCTGGCTTGCATTAAAAGATTAAGTTTTCATCATTTCCTTTTTTTCCCTGATTGTACAATAGACCAGGCCAGACCTCACCTGGTGACTCTGTTGAAACGGTAAATATGTTTTACCATCTCGCAGGCCGCTGCAAAGCTGTTATCCACACTGTGATGAAAAGGGGTGTGAAAGCAGAACTGTGGCGTCCCCTCATGTCTGTCAAAGAGGATATGGAGGGAGAGGAGCGCACAGGCTTTGTGTACACAGGTGATTACCTAATCAGCATGTCCTCTTTAAGAGGGGCCAACGAGGGTTCACGTCACTCAGCCGCCACAACTGAACCTCCCAAAGCCAAATACAGTCTCATTGCTATGATACTGACTCAATAACACATGAGAGGGTGGGGGGCGGACACAAAGAGAGTTTATTTCCAACAAATGTGCGTTTCTCTTTTCAGTCGAAGCAACAAATTAGGCTCCGTTCACTCTCATCACTGCGACTGAGCAGCTTTTTGTGCAACAGTTTCTCAGGGTCATTAACTTTACTTTTTGGGAGTTACACTAACCGCTCATTTTCACATCATGGACTCTTAAAAAAGTGACGGCCCTATTTTTGCATAATAACTATAAAATGTTTTTCTCGTTTACTTGTGAAAAATGGAATTGCCAGTGGGGGAAGAAGTAATGAGATCCTTTGGCAAATTAATAAAACCCAAATGTAAAAATACTGTTATTAGTTAAAGCTGCGTATTCAAAATTGACTTAACAGTAGAATTATCAGAAAAAATGTTATTGTATTATAGGATTGCTATTATTGATGCTTGAACTGGTTAGCAGCATTTTAATATTGTAGCTGGTCGAGGTAAAGCTATTTGAACAACTTTATATACTGCTGGGTAATTTCATCTTTAACAAATTAGGCATATTTTAGAAACGGATAAGATGTTTTACACGTAAAATATTAATACAAAAAGTAACTGTTAACCATAGTCAAATAAATGCAGCAAAGTTAAAAAACCCTTTTCTCTGAAAAGTAGTAGAGTAGAAGTATATTGCAAGTAAAGAATTAGTAGCTACTTCAGTAAATGTATGTCAACCGCTGGCCACACCGCACAACTTTTTATTTCTCAATTTGATATTATTTTTTAGGGGTTACAATACTGGTAACTTTACATTTTTTAGGTTATTGTAAGTTTTTTATTTCACAGTAAAACTGAGTTGAGTTGAGGCCAAACAGAAACTTTTATCTTTTAAATGTGCGGCGTCCAGAGTTATTGGATCGTGTGTAGCCTGGAGTCTGGCTGCAGGTAGCTACGTTTCTAGCCTTGTTAGCTGTTAGCTACTAGCAAAAGAAACTGACTTGTAGGCAGTTTCTGTTTTGTTATGTCAAAGAATGAATAATGACATACATTTCAGAACAATATTTTATGACATTCAACTTGGTCAAAACACCTGCGGTTTTATATTCCTCCTACTCAGCTCATGGCCTTGTGTGGCAGACACTAATTACACTTTTTCTTTCAGTGTATTTTAGATGTTTTTACTTTTTCTGAAGCTTTTTCAGTAAGATTTTATGTGAGCTTCCTTTTCAGCTCTAACTCTTTTTACTTTTATTGCCACACACCGATAATTACATCAGAAAAACTGCAAGTAGAAATTAGTTTCGGAGCTCACAAGCAATGTAGAAACACTTAGAAGTGCCAGTCTGTTCATCCAAAGTGTCGCTTCTCACTTCAAACCTTATGAGGCACATTCAAGTGAGTCATTGAGACGTGATAATAAAATGATCCTGTTTGCCGTAATCACTGCGTGTCACGACAGAACACATTCCTACTTATGTATTCAGGCTCATCTGGCGTGCCATGACATCAGCTAACAGTGAACATTAAGACAGGCCATTAACAAAGCTGATGAGTTACAAACTGTTGCTGCTATTATCCCAGAGCTCTTAATGGATTGCATTTTGATTGTGTCAGCCAACACTCGAGTGACCTTTTACATGACGGTTGAAGCTTTGCCGTACATTTCCAGCTGTTTTTTCCACCCTGTCTGTCAAAACAACATGGTTGAGTCAAGCGGAGGTGGGTGTTAGGGTGGAGAAGTGGGAGGATGAATTGTTGTGACTACCACAGGTGGGGACATGGAGAAGGAGAGGCATGACAAGTCGAGCTGTCACTGAAGAATGCTACAGTATAGCGCAGGTGTACTGGAAGCTCAGATGGATTAATACAGTGTTAATGAAACAAAAACATGTCAAAATTACCCTGCGCTCAATATAGTGTTTTAACACCTGCGGTTTTCTCTGCTGTTTGCCTTTCTATGTCAGTTTATACTGCGTTTCACAGGCCGAGGGCAGACCAGAGGAATTAGGCTATCATAACATCACTGTGAAATATTACATTTTGTTCCTGATGACTGCAAAGCACAGAATTATAATTACAAAGGGGTCGCAGTGGTGATTAGTATGGGAGACAAAACATATTGTTTCAGACACCGAGTATGATATCTGTGGGTGGTCTTGTGTTGTTTTGTTTTATAAACTGTAGCCTGATATTTATTCCATTACCCACATTTTGCAGAATATTCTGAAGCATGAACAGTGCTGTGATTACATTTGACTAAACTGGGGCTCTTAACACACATGGCTATATTTTTTTTTTTCACAATGCAATTATTTTCTGTTTAAAATTGTTCTCAGTTGTAATGCCGTGTCACAACTATAATTAATATTATATAGAAATATTCCGATCCGTTACTGAAGTAAAAGTACAGAGGTATATTGGCAAAATGTATATAAAGTATCAAAAGTAAAAGTATTCATTATGCATCAGACTGGCCCCTTTCAGAGTTACATTATGTATATATTATGGTAATGGATTATTATAATTAATGCCTAAAGTGTAAGCAGCAATTTAATGTTGCAGCTGGCCAAGGAGGAGCTGATTTTAACACGTAACCATGTTTTTACCCACTATAGCTTTCAGATAAATGTAGTGGATTAAAAAGTACAATATTCCCCGCTAAAATGTAATGAAGTAGAAGTAATATGTGGCGTAAAATGATAGAATGAAGCACATAAAAATTGAACTCAAGTACAGTACTTGAGTAAATGTACTTAGTTATATTCCATCAATATAATTAATTACATTTGGTTGAATACCCTCCTTTATTTGAGTGCACTGGCTGTGATGTTAATTCCTCTGGTGTTCGAGCTGAAGACGTGGAAAATGTCTCACTTTATGACTTTGACAGATGGTGACAAATGCCTCATTGAAAGGTATGCATTTCTGATAAATTACGCCATGATCCATTCAGTGAAACTTGATGACGCAGAGCCAAACCTGACTGGATTTATTATATGGAAATGCTGCTTCACCCATCTTGAATGAACATTAACAACTTTCAACATTGTAGCAAGAACGGCCTTGTCTCTGTGCTGGAAATATTAGAGGGTTAATGAAAAGTTTTAAATAAAAAAAATAATGTCATTTTCTCACTAATGTCTCCTATTTCTCTTTCCAAAACCTTTCAGTGATTTTCCTTAATAAGATGCAATCTGTCACACTTGCAGCACTTTTGCGTGCCATTTGGCAAAATTGGCAATTTGTATCAGCAGGCCGTTACTCCTGAAAGTGAACCCCAACCGCTCTCTGTGCAGAAATTGAGAAGCGACAGAGCGTTACATACAAATCAGCGGTTATTAATTCCAGTACGACAGGAGGAGGTGGTTGCTTTAAGAGCTGTGACATCACCTTGATACTACCTGTCACTTTTTATTAGAAAATCCAAACTACTCTTTGAATGGGGGAAAAATATAATGTTTGATCAGTGATGATCTGTTCAAATTCAAAACTTCTTTGGTGGAGGGCATTCCTAAAATGTGTCTACGTGAGCCATTGCATGCCTGTTGTCCGCTAGGCTATTGTTCTCTTCTATAACGCAAAATGGAAATAACCAGCGAGCAATGCTGAACAGATAATCGTGGCACCAAATCATCTGAGAAGTAATGTGTGGAAGCATTTTAGATTCAACCGCACACATGGAAAAATGGACACATACTGTATAAAGCTGATGTTGTTAAATGCTAATGCCTAGTAACATCAGCTTGTCACTCAGCGAGGCAGGAGAAGCACTGTGAATGAATGGAACAATGTTAGTTCTGCATGTTCACAGGTTTGGATTAGGCCACATGGGTTGCATTCAAATGAAGTCAAACAAATTCCGTGCGGGTTCGAATTTGTTTGAACTTGATTTTTTGAAAAACTGACCGCCTTAAAACGCTCAGAGGGAAGTTGCTGTGACTAAGATGGCGAGAGGCAGCTGGGAAATGACGGTTCTTATATACAAACATGCAACTAGAGCAATCTTCAGCCGCCATCCATCAGAGGCTTCCTTTGTAGGTGCAGGTAGTTTGGCAGGAGGGTCATCGGTCAGCGTCTGGTTTACACCTCTCTCTCGGTTTCAGGCCGGAGCAGGCTGAATGGAGGGGGTCATGGTATTGATCGGGGCCTTGGATGGGAGCCCTTGACCTGCGCCTCCATTTAAAAGCTATAAAGGAAGCCCTGCTCCAATCTAATGTTTTCCACCGAGGTGCCAGGGGAGGCGGTGGACACCTGCACTATGTCATTCTGTTTAGATTGGGAGCTGAGGCTGATAGGGCCAGCTGGGCCTCTCTATCATTAGATCCAACAACGCTTACAATAACAGAGAAGAAGGCAACACAGAAACACATTAGATTTCGCCTTATTTATGGCATTTGATGACAAGAGTACAGCTCACAATCCAACTTGGACGTTAGCTGGCTAAATTGATGCAAAGCACTTACGGAGCTCATCCACCAGTCTAGTGTCTAGTGCGAAGATGCTTGTCTGTTGTAAATATTAGGTTTGAGGAACATTTTTAGCTTGTCAAAACAAAGCCCTGCAATTGCTTTTAACGTCCTTAATCTTTGGATGATTGTTCAAAACAGATTCTTGACTCACTCTGCCTTACATCTGTTCAAACAGCCCCCTTCACCGTACGAAAACCGTACGGCTGTGGAGGACAACAAAAAGGAATTTCAGTTGAACTTAACCTGCCTCAAGTTGTGGTATTTTTAATAGAAATAACAAATATATAATACACAGTTAACATTAGCTTTTTTTATGAAAGTTGTATGAATAAACCTTTTGCATAAATGCAGCATTACTTACTACAAATTATTAGTGAAATGTGAGTGAGGTTTCTGAAGGTGACCACAACATTTTTCCTTCTTGTTATTTCCTAAAATACTTGACCTGTCAACATATTAATTTCATTGTGGGACTTATACTTTAGCCTGAAAAATAGTCTGATGAGTGATCCTAATGATGGACCTAATCATAGAGATTTATATTAATGCTTCAGCTTATTAATAAATCATGGAACAGTGAATTTGTAGGCCATTATGTCTAAAGTCTACCACCATTTTGGCTCCAACATTTACTAAAGATATTCTACTATTAAAAGCAATCTATCAATGATGAAAGATCCAGAGTTTAACCAAACAATGCAGTCCTGAAATCAAATTTTTTTTTCATTATTTGAAGTTACCAAAGCCATGTCTTTTAAAGGATCATACCAGTGTTTTGCATGTTTTCACTGAGCCATTGGCTCCTACTAAATAATGGGTCACAAATTTATAGTTTAATTAAAAATAAAAAAAACCTCAGTAATTTCCTCAAACAGCTGGGCACTGTAGTTTTTAGTAAACACCACTTGAACAGGAGGAAATAAATGAGCCAGTGCAACAGTGGCCATCACTGATGTGTTTTTAATGGAAGTCAATGGAGCTTTATGGCACAGAGGAATAAGATAGATCAGGCGTTATAGACAATACTTGTTAGTGGGATCAATTCATTGTTGGTTTTGGTCTTTTTCTGTGATTTGATGACATAAAGACAAATATGGAATATCACACTGGGAACATGAAGTCTGTCTTCATTTCTGTGAATGTTAAATTATTGTTGCGAGGTAAAGCAGTGCAGACATTTCAAATCAGTCAGTGCTTAAATTGCATTACCACACAGTGATGAAGTGACTTTAACCAGAAATTATGAACTTGATATCCATTGTAGTAATTTACACAACACAAGTAAGTCTCCTAATTGATTTTTTAAAATTGTATAGAAATGAATGGAAAACAATGGTTGCCTTGAAGGGTAGGAATATGACATCAAAATTTATAAAACACAACAGTATGGTTTGCTAAAATGGTGGTATATATCATAAGCTATGATGCATTAAAACATGAAAACCACTTGTATAGTCCTTTAAGTAACAGCCCAACTTTATTTTTCTTGATAAATAAAAAAAAAAAATTTCAGTGAAACCTTTGAGATGTTTGAGGAATTACCCCCCATGTAAGGGAGGTGAGGAGCGCATACAGAGGCTGAGCTGCTCTGGTTCACTCAGTGTGTGTGTGTGTGTGTGTGGGTGGTGAGTGCTGAATCTAAATTGCAGCTAATTACTGGGTTGTTTTCTGTCAAAGTTTTCCTTTACTGTTTCCATACACATTAACACCTACCTAACTACGTTTATAATAGGGCGTCTGTGCTCGCCAATTCTGCTGCCCATAACCACAAAATGTTTTACGGAGTTATGTTGCCACTTGTCTGCAGTTATCATGAGGGACATGAACTTTTATTCATAGCCAGCCAGGCGCTGGCCATCGGAAAGTTCGGGAATTTTCCTGATGGGCTGGTCTTGTGAGGGCTGGTCTTTTTTCCCAAGCTAGGAAAATAGGTCATCTAAGCTGCAGCGACACGGCCGGTGCAACCCGTGATAGCAGGTAGCATTTGCCATCACAACTGAAACTGAAAATATCTAGCACTCGTTAAAAGTAGCTATAGAGACAGAGCCCAATAAAGTCCTGCCCACACCGGAGAGGAAAACAATCCATCGCCCTCCATTTGTATTGCGTGAAGGTGCCTCCTTGTCACTTTGGTCTGCTAGCAAACAACAGAAAAATGCCTAAAAGCTGCTGTGTGGTGGGAAACACTACCAGGGTAACAAATCCAGAAGTTTTTATAAGCTGCCAAACCAAAAAACTCAGCCTTTAATAAGACAAAAGTGTATACAGTCAACAAGACGTGAGGCGTCAGCAGGAAAAATGGGAAAACTGGGGGATCCTGACACTCAGTTACATTTTGTCACTGGTCAAATATCCAAATGTCAGTTTTAGGCTAACTATATTCCTGTAAGTTAAGCTAAAGCATTTTGACAGTATGCAACTTGTGTTATAGTGAAATGTGGATAAATCAGAAAGCTATGCAGTGCTATGTTTGCAAGTGCTTTAGGTAACTACCGTAGCATTTCTCCAAGAAAAGAAAGGTAAGGAGACCTTGGGGCCGCTTGACAGCAAATTCCCCGGGCTGCTTTTTGTTGCCAGTCCGCCCCTGTAGCTAGCATATGCTTTCCTTTAAAAGGAAATTAGTATCATGGTGGGCAGTTTTTGACAGAGCTCGCAGTGCTGGGGACGCAGGAGAGAAACAGAAAAGAGAGGCAACAACAGAGAGGAAAAGCAGGGAAAAGAGAAAGATAAGGAGAGGGAAATGCTGTGTGGCTGAGCAGCCTTGGGCAAGGTTAGTAGAAAGGCACCCATCTGGCAGTGTGACTTTTGACTGGCACATAGTTAAACAGTGATGCAGTTTGACAAATTTCAAACAGAGCTTATGAAAAGATAACATAAACACAATAGTCACTCCAGGCTCAGCGTCCACCTGTGTGTGTCGCCCCGGAGTGTGAGTTAAAGGCCACTGCTAATGAGCAGAGCCGCTCCGCACTCTTGGATTAAGGTCTTTGTAAAGTAAATCACTGTCAGATAAAGGCACAGTGTTTATAACGTACCATTAATATTTTGATCGGTATGTTTAAGAGAGCCAGCTCCTTAATGCACACTGTCCTGGGCTTTAATGGGATGCCCTGGCATATCTGCCTCCACCCCCCAGTGTGTTAACAGGTCATGAATCTTTTGCCAATTTCAGTATCATACTGTTAGACAGGTTTTTTTGTTCTTCGTAGAGACATGAGTCTGTGTATGGCTTGGTGAGATATTCTTGGCGGCTGCAGTGATATTTGGTTAATCTTGCAGGGTAGATGTGGTAGGGCAGTGGGTATAAGGGGAGGGGGAGGGGTCAGGGACATTTGTGATTGAATACCCATTTTTGATTTGACTATAGCAAGTATCACTAGAATAATATAAAAATGTGTCATTTTAGCTTGGGTGGCCTAAGAACAAAACCATTTTTTTCATGTGAAGTGTCATGAGGAAAGATTAAAACTCTTGAAATGTGGTTTCGGCGCAGAATGTTCATCTTGCATTCATTCATTCACCTATATCTAACCTTCCCGTTCTCTCTAAGATCCTTGAGAAAGCAGTCGCCAATCAGTTGTGTGACTTTCTAAACAACGATAGTTTATTTGAGGATTTTAGTCAGGATTTAGAGTGCATCATAGCACAGATAAAGCACTGGTGAAAATTACAAATGACCTTTTAATTGCATCCGACAATGGGCTTGTCTCTGTACTTGTCTTGTTAGATCTTAGTGCCGCGTTTGACACCATTGATCATCACATCCTATTATAGAGACTGGAACATGTAATTGTCATTAAATGAAATGCACTAAACTGGTTTAAATCCTATCTATTAGATCGATCTCAGTTTGTACATGTTAACAGTGAGTCCTCTGTGCATGCCCAAGTTAGTCACAGAGTTCCACAAGGTTCTGTGCTTGGACCAATTCTATTCACCTTATATATGCTTCTTCTAGGCAATATTATTAGGAAACACTCCATAATCTTTCATTGTTATGCGGATGATACCCAATTAAATCTATCGATCAAGCCAGATGAAACTAACCAGTTAGCTAAACTTCAAGCATGCCTTAAGGACATAAAAACCTGGATGACCTGCAATTTTCTAACATTAAACGTAATGTCAGTACGTAGCCGTAGCCCTGCTGCTTATCATGGGATCATCATCAACGCAAAGAAGCCGTCAAAAGCACAAGTCTGAACCATTGCGCCAAAATTGAAAAATACCAAGTAGAGGGTTAGCAAAAACTAGCTTAAACTCTTGTAAATGATGCTTCTCGATCTGCATATATTTGAAAATGCACTCTGTTTCACAGACTACCACTCAAAGGCAGGGGAGGTGGGTCGGCCACATCTGATTAGAGGGTGTTGAATTTATTTTTATGTAAATGTCATGACAGAAATTAGTCCCAAACTGTCAACTCTATGTCAGCATTGGCCTTGCAAAGTTCAGGGTGATTTAAAACAGTAGATGTTGATGTGTTGAGCCATTTTCAACTCATGAAATGCCGATTTTCATAAATTTTGGTAAGAAATGTCAATATTAACACCAGCATTGATGTGTTTCTTCAATCAAATCATTTAAATGTGCAGTACCTCTTTAAATGATGGTCAAAACTACAAAGACCAAAGATATATTGAATAGTTTTATACGTGATTGAATCATTATTATCCTCTAAGCTAAAAGCGCTATATTTAGCATTTTTAAACAGTACTGTGTCATTTTATTAAATTTAACAGTGAAATCAGTTCATTTAAATGTAATCACAACAAATTTTGGAAATGACTCCATACAAATCCTTCGCATTGAGTTCAGCTTTGACTTCAGTAGTACAGTTGCACCATTGACCTATAGCAAGCTGTCTTGACAGTACTGACCTGTGAGGAAATGGTAAACTGGGCACTCCAAAATGGAGGAAGCTATTGTTGCTTACTAGTTGTGTTGCACCATCAGTTTTATTTAAATTTTTAACCCTCCTCTGTCAGGGCATAAATTGCTACACAAAATACATTTTGTGAACTTATTGTCCCGTTAGCAACAGAGCTAACTGACAGCTAGTAAGAGCGTTAGTGGCTTACCAGCTACAGTAGTTCACCAGTTACCCTTACTAGCAGCAACTATATCATAAAGCTTCCAGCACCAGCTATTTTGCAAGGGCATGCAGATGAACTTCGATGTACCACTGGACCTTTAGACAAGTGCCATATATTGATCCAGCCATTATCAATAGGTGAAACCATGGATATGGTGATGGACAATCTCACTCGAGGGTTATTAAAACAGACCAAATCTCCCCTAAAGTCTGTTGTTTCCTGCTGTAAAAAGAATGTTGCTTCTTGTCTGCCAGGCATTTTTTCCAGCTTTACTAAACAGATAAACATGTTGGAAAGTAATTTTTGTTATGGGTGGTCTTTGTTAAAGAGTGGATGTTGACTGTTGCTAGGAAATGGGCAACGAACAGCAGTCTCCTGCGTTAAAGTCCGACTCGTTGTTGACTCATCCAACCACCCTGACCTTCTCCCTCTGTGGACTCTGTGGCTCTATAACAATGTCACCTGACTTCCTCCTTTGCTCCTGTCATAATTCATACGGCCGCTAGAGGGCGCTGTCACTTGATCGTAAACATGCTGAAACGACGTCGCTTTTCTTGGGAGGACAGTCTCACTAATTGAGATGTATTGAAGAATCGATCATAAACCTTGAACAGATAGGAGGATGGATATGAAGTTAGGTCCTCCAGTTTAGTCCAAGTCATGTCCAACATGTTTTCCATGCACATCTTTTTACATCCATGTTAAGGAATCTCTTCCACATATCTTGCCACTAGTCATGGCTATACAACGGTGATTATAACTGTCACCTCTTGTTACTGTCTCCAAGGCCATCATAGAATTACTTACAGTTCCTGTGCCAGGAGTTTCTGATTGTTTTTACTGAAATCAACATAAGGCCTGTGAGGAAACTTCTTCAGTGATTCCAGAGCCATGTGAGGCACATCTGGGAGATTACTACAGCTGTGTCTTCTAGTCGTCAAGCACCGAAGGCCTTCTGCTATTTTAATCCACAGCCTGCAATCAAACCAAATGAGAGAGGATTGGACATACAACAGAAGGTTGTAAAATTAAAAGCAATTGCCGGAAACTGGGGAGTATGATAGTTTTGTGCATGTCTTGTTCAAATGAATATCCAGACAACATGTATCCTGAGACATTCTTTAAAGATGTCACTTGTAGGACTTTATAATCCTTTGAATGTTCGGAAACTAGTTGTTGTGACATACTGTAACGCTGCAGCTAACACAAACCCCTGAAAAATCACGATTGTGGCTTTTGAAATAGCCACACCGATTTTGTGCTTTCTTTTTGTTTTGTCTTTGATATTAGTTTAATCGATTTAGAATTACTCATAATTGCAATAATATGATGCAGCTGCAGTCAAGCTGTCATAATATCATAAATGGTGAAAATATTCCTTGTACTTGTTTGTAATAGGTGTAAGGGGAATAATTTGTCCATTCACACACATTATTCCAACAATGTATTAATCATCACTGTTGTCCATTGTCAGAAAGGAAAAACATAAAAGGGGGAACAGATCAAAGGATCAGTGTGGATTTCTGACAACAATCTTTCACTGCACATTCCTATAATGTTAAAACACATTTAGATAACAAAAATGTTCATAAGGACACAAGGGCGTAATTTCCACTGGGGATGTGGGGGACATGTCCCCCTCACTTTTCAAAATCTCCCATTCATGAAATATCTTTATGTTGTGCATTGGTGTTGGCTCTTGTTTTAAACCTCTGACAATTCTTTGTTTTAATAAATGTTGATTGCTAATTAACTTATATTAAAATATCATGTTTTTATTCATTTTTTTTTAGATTTTGTTGTGGTGTGGAAATGAATGACTTCAGTGCAAAGAGTTGTCTCTGTCTTTAGTGATCAGCGACCATGGCTGTGGTGTTTTTGCAGCGCTCTTCCCAGAGATCAGCTGTCAATCAAACGATGTGGGCAGTACTTATTTTTCCTGGGTCGTCTGTTAATGAGGTGGTGTTCTCTGCTTTGTCTGTTCATTCATCACTGCTAATGTGAACTACCAGTGCTTCAGGTTATTATCAACAAACTGGAAATATTACACACAAACATAAAACACATAAAATGACTACCTGTTCAATATAATACAATCCAATTAAATATTTATCATCTTCAGTTTTTGTTGACACTTATATGATTCTGGTGTTGCTCCTGTTTACTCAGACATCTTTTAGGTTTAAACAAATCATCAATAATTTCAGATGCAACTGTCACTTGAAGTAAAGTGAGCCCATATTTAACTTACCAACACTAACACTTGTAGCTCGTTAGTGTGGGCAGAAAATGTCTTTCTTTCTTCAGATTAAGGTAAAATGTGTATGGACTGAGTTTAACAGGTAACACATATACACTTCATACTTAGAAAAAGAAAGCCTAAATGTTGCTCGTTCTCACTCTGCAGTTTCTTAAAGAAAAACGATGTTTTATTACACGCCAGCAGTTCATTTGGTGAGTACAACATTGTCATAACCAATAGAAGCAATGGCCAGAGCTACAAAAATGTAACCCAAGTTGTAACAAATTAGTTTGTCATCGCTGATGAAGAGCTGTAACCTTTTGGTACATCTGAAGTACTGTTCATTTAAGGAACCTGTACCTTAACATTGTGAAGTAAGAGAACATTTTAAGATTTCCATGTAAAGGGCCTGACTTCACTGTGCACGGTGTCTGGGGCAGTCTGGGGACCCAAACTAGTCTGCTAATCAGTTCAATCAAAGCCAGTTACGTTTTGTGAGGCAAACCGACCAAACATTTAAAGTGTGGTTCCAGCTTCCTAAATGTGAGGATTGTTTCCATTTTATATCATTGGAAATTGAATATTCCTGAGTTTTGGACCAAAACGAGCAATTTGAAGATGACACCTTGGGCTCTGAGAGCTTATTTCTTGCATTTTATACACTATTTAATTGAACATTCCAAAAATAATCTATTATCATAAGTTGCAGCCTTCACCCAAACTCAAACCGTTTTAATATTTATAATGGCAGAGCCACATGGAAGCATGACTGATTATTTAACTAGAAGACAACCCTTCAGAGGATCAAGTGGTGCTTTAAAGCAGCTTCTTTAAAGACCCTTTGCAGATCCACCTGTTTGTACTGAGCACACCAACCTCATCTACTAATACTTAAGATAATAACATAACTTCAGATAATAACCTCTGCACTAAACATGTTCTGTTTAGCTTTGTGAGTCATCATGAATGATAAGAATCAGGAGTCAAAAGTGCAGTAGCTCTAAAGGCTCTGCAGTAATGTTTTCTCAGCGTTTCTTTGCTGTTCAAACTAAGTTTCCACTTTCTTGTCTGGTTTCATCTGTTTTCACAATCTGTGTCACTTAAGACACAGAGTGCTTTTGCATGGTCTGCTTTTGACCATGTAGCCAGTACAGAAATGCGTAAGACTATCAGCTACGTCTAAATGAGAAGCAAAATGCCGTGCCGTGATACGATGTAGGGAAGGATCCGTCCAAGCAGCTCTTGGGAAGCAACATGAGGAGGGCATGACAAACCGTCATGATGTTTGTATTTTGTTTAAAGTGTTGGGAAGAGAAATGCTGTGGGGCATTAACTGGCTTTTCATGAGGGGAAGTGTTTTAGGTGTAAGAGGTGAAAGATTTGGTCGGGTTCTGAAGACTAAACTAAAGAGGAATCTTTCACAAACAAATGAACGACTGGATACATTCTTTAGCTATGCACCATGGGTAACATACGTCTTGAAGTTGTTACCAAAGATAGATTGCTGCCTTGTCATGTCTTACTTTTAAAAGCCCTAGAAAGTGGGATTGACTTTCAAGCTGGATTTTGAAAGGGAAGGGGTTTTGTGCTGTAATTGCTATATAATGAGGGTTTCACTGACCTCCTGCCACATCTTGGCCATGTTTTTTTATTTACTCGTCTAGTGAAAGGCAACGACTCCGTTAAACAGATGGAAAAAATATGTCTCTCCAGCTCCTGCAGGAATTTGATTTCTCCCAACAGCTGTCTTGCTTTATACAAGCATGAAGTCGGGGAATCGCTCATCTCAAATCAATCAAGCCGGCTGACGTTTCCTGCAAACTGTGCTCACAGAGCTGACTGGAGGGGCGGTGGGCTGAGAGGGGAGCATCATCATGGCAGAGGAGCAGACGGGCTGATGTGCTCTTGTTTATGTCCTCTAATGCCTTCTGCCATTAGCTGCAGGACTGAGAGCTGTGATCTGAGCCACAGGAAATCACCTGACACCTGCAGGAGGAAACTTTACTTTAACACAACTCCATTAGGTCTGAAAATGACTCTGAGTGCATTGTGATGCACAGCATGGCTGAGGGTGAGTTTGGGCTTTTAGGGAGGAGCGAAAACGCACCGCTGTAGAGGAAGGGAGTGCCCTGGATTTATAACACAAGACAAAACGAGAGCATCATTGCACAACGAAATGCAGCACAATAATCGTTGTAACTCGATTATCTTGTTTTCATAATCGTTGGAAGCCAAAACTGTAACTGAAAATAAAATCCGCACCCTGCACTGGCTACCGGCGGCTGCTCGAATCCGATTCAAGACACTGGTTCTTGCCTACCGTGCTGCCAATGGCTCGGGCCCATCCTACATCCAGGACATGGTCACACCGTGCACCCCAGCCCGTCCACTACGCTCTGCTACTGCCAATTGGCTTGCTACTCCCTCACTGCGAGGGGGGTCCAGCTACCGCTCAACAAAATCACAACTCTTTGCGGTCCTGGCTCCACAAAGATGGAACGAGATCCCCATCGACATCCGGACAGTAGAAACGCCACACATCTTCCATCGCAGACTGAAAACTCATCTGTTCAGACTGAGCCTTGGCCCATAAAAAACCTCCTCTATCTCTTATTGTCTCTAAATGTAGCACTTGAAGCGGTTCAGCATCTTTGATGAAGTTGATGTACTTGCATGATTCTCGCAATTTTTGGGTTGTATCCACATGGTTGAAATGCGCTTATTGTAAGTCGCTTTGGAAAAAAGCATCAGCTAAATAAATGTAATGTAATAAACTGAGATGTGGGATTTCCTTCTTCTGGGAAAAAAGATGAAAACTTCCCTTTAAAGCCATTACGCGTTACATCAAATCATTCTGTGGTAATCATTTTTGAAAACTGGGGCAGTCTGTCTGTCGTCGTCTTAGTGTCCCCAGGTCGGATCCAGTGTCTTTTTCTGATACCACCACTAGCGGGGGTCTCTAGTGGGACCACCCATGCAAACAGATGTGTTTTTATTTGTCCAGAGTTGGCCTGGATAGTCCGTAGATTCTGTCTGTGAGCAGTGGTTTGTTTTCTGTTGCTGGATAGCTAGCATGAGCACGAGTTAGCATACACCTACAGAGAAAAGAGCACCACCTACAGAAAATCAAAGGGTCAGTTCACCCAAATTACAAGTGCATCACTCAATGCCGTTTTTCAACGCTGTGAGCAGCTCCAACTACTGTACCACACACGAAATTCCATTTACCGCTATTGTATTGGGGTGGATATCTCAAAACCTGTCTATGTACAGATTGTAGTGCAACACGTCCAATCACATTGGGCCATTCATAATACTGCGAGGCTTTTAATGACACACTCATTTTGTTGAGTAGTTGCCTCTTTAGTCTTTTTGTTGAATGGGCTCAGTCGTGTTGGCTGTACCTTCATGGTGTGTTTCCCCTTGGCTGTTTGCCATGTGAGCCCCATTCTTGCATTTCCATCAGAAGGATATTGAACAATGCTGTTAAGGTGCCCTGAGGAGGTTTCTTGTAAACAAACAAAAGTTAGGTTTACATTCAGCGTTACTCACCAACACACATTGTGTGTATCCTTGAGGTCTAACAAACATGTTGCCTGCATTTCCTTACCCAAACACATAAAACGTTTGCAAAGCCGATTTTTTAAGCATTTTAAATCCAGCACTGTTTACATCCAAATTTACTAGCTTGCAGTCTTCTTCTTCTCTGCCTTTGTTGCTGTTAATTCCACTCACCTCCATCGTACTGAGGTAGCAGTGGAAATCTCAGAGACAGATGTCTCAAAACCTGGACAAATAAAACTAAAACTATCTGCATGGCTTGATCCCTCTAAAGGTGAGTGAGAAAATGTTTTTTCTGTAATTTTGGTGAACAGACCGTTTAAACATCATTAGCGATTAAAAAGCAAACTATGTCATAAAAGAGTCAGAAAAGTGATTTGTGGGAAATGTAGGGCAGCGATGAGACTGCTGAACTCCAAATATATACAAACCTTTAAAAAGCACGAATCTCACGGATCATAGTGGTGACAATGATGGTCGTAACAATGACAGCATTAACAGTGCTATCGCCCAGGGGTGTATTTTTGGAGGGACAAAAACGAAACAAATGAACGATATCCTGAGAATAATCATTTTCTCTCTGATGCATATAGCAGCTAGAATGTTCATTTTGGTTATTCTGAAGTCTGACTACACCGAAAATAATATTTGTTTAAACTGCAGCCCTGGGTGAGTGCCCGCTCCCTGGCACGAGTTGTTGTACAGAGTGAAACAGCGAGGACTTTATTCCCCGACACTTCAAACTGCAAATGTTGCTCTGTGGTTCACTTCCTGTCCCACTCAGAATGCTGAGAGCTCAGCCTCATAATGAATGGGAGTCACACTGAGCTATTTATAAAGCGGAGAGTCTGTGAACACCTCATGTGTTGATGTGACTGCAGCTGATTGCCAGGATAATTGATTATCATGCAAAATGGAGAATTACTTTGGAAATGAATTCTTTTTATTTACAGTGCATATTTACACCATGACTGCTGAGTCGGTCGTGTTACTAAGAGGAGTGTTGCTAAATGATACCTAACCACGACTAATGAAGAATCTAATTGGGTTTTTATGGCTAGTCCACCATCCTTGATGCTTTCAGGTTTTTCTAGTCTTAAATATAGATTTAACATATATTAAAAGCTCAGGTCACCCATGTTACAAAAATTATACTTTCTCACTTATCGTTTGTGGTATTTAGCCACGCACATAGTTTTGCTTTTATTTGTACAGGTTTTAAGGTATCAGTCTCTGAGTTTCCTCCCTCCACCCCAAACACTTCTAACGTGAACTACTTTCTGCTGAAGACACAGTCCCTCTTACCACTGTAGACAGCGAGCTCTGTGGATAATCCACAGCAATGAGGACGCATGACATGATGCTGTTATTTTTAAATTTAATTTTGTATTAATGTTTTGAGCATCACCATAGCTGGAGTAACCTGTGGGTCCTGGGGCAAAAATGAATTGTTGGGCCCCTGTTAACCCCCCCATTCCTCATACATACTCTCTGTATATAACATATAAGCAAACAAAAAAAAAAAGAAAAAACTCAATTCTGATACAGGAACACAGGGCCTCGAGTTCAAGTAATAAAGCGGGACTTATTATAAAGAACAGAACAAGCTGTAAACACGACGCCGACTCTGTTTTGGCCCCCAACGTCTGAGGGAAATATCAGGCTCTTTAGCATAAATGCTACACTTCCTTCATCAGCTCGGGGCGGATGCAGAAATTTGGATATCTCAAAATCTGAATTTACTAAACCAAAACTATCAACATGGCTAGATGCCACTAGAGGCAAATGTGTGATTTAATAATATGGACGAATTTGAAGTAAAATTTTCAGATGTTCTGGTGACTTACCTTTAAAATGATTTAATTATACAATTATTTCATATTTAGCACATCAGTATTAGTACAGTATCTGGAATACTGGTAGGCTTATAATGAAACTCATTTTGTTGAGCAGTCTTTTCCTCCATGTTGGCCCTGTCACCTTTGTGGTGTCTCGGCTGCTTCAGAAATGTTTCTCCTCAGCGGTTTACCATCTACGCCCCCCCCCCGCTTGCATTCCCATCAGAAGCATATTGAACAATGATAACATACCTGCCCTCAACATCAACATCATTCAGTTAGAATTATCTCCACACACAGAATTTACAACAGTCTTATAAAAAAGGCATGTTGTCAGGGAACGTCCAATGAAAACAGAGAGAAGAATGGCAGAGCTAATGTCGGACTGAGCCTGCACAGAGTTGGGTTTCAGTCTAATTGGGATCATACGCCGCATGTGCAGTTTTGGCACATACGTTAGATTAATCAGGGGCTCTTTAATCGTGGAGAAATTCTCCTGTGCGTGGCTGGGCGGATGCTGGGCCCCCCCAGACCCCCAGCCTGGGCTCTGTCTAAGCACAGACCTTTTGACTCCATAAACACCCGCTCTCAGAAATTGGGGTCAACCTCTCATTGCTCGCACCAGAGCGCTATCATGCCACCACAAAGGGTCCCCTTAATGATTAAATTGCGTCGAGTATGGATGTTCCGAATCTGCGGATTCCTGGCGGCTGACTCTTCCTCCTGATTGTAATTTATGTCGGAAGTCGTTGCTGTCCAACACCCGGCCCGTTCGAAGCCCAGGAGAGAGGATGTGCACGTGGATAAAGTCGGCACCGTCCAGTCTGCTGCAGCTTTAATCTGCACTGTGAAGCAAAGGCGACCTCACACATTCACCTTGTGCCATTTACAAATCGACAGCAGTAATAAATGCATATCTAAAATGTGCTCATGTTTTTCTTTCTTATTGCTGGGACTCTGTTGCCAGCCTCAGCTCTGTTGTTTAGGTTAACCTGTCATTAATCTGCATATGATTAAGCCTTGACATACATTTGACATTCTGGGCAAGGACTGATTAGCCATTTGCTTGGATGATGATGATGATGATGATGATGATGGTGGTTGTGTGTGTGTGTGTGTGTGTGTGTGTGTGCGGTGGGGACTTGCAGATGTCCATGTGGATCTTAAGGTGAAACTGAGAACTGTTATACAAGACCACCACGTAAAGGAGAGGTGCACTTTCAAAAAACAGAAAAGACATTTTGGATGATTAGCAGGAATTTGAAGAATCTGGATTCCATAATTTGTCAGCCAGTGAAAATGAATATAGAGTTTATTAAGCCTCGGAGGCGTCACCACGCTTCAACTGGATGAAGCTAATATAAATATTATGAACTAGGTTTATCATAATCCACAGGGTTATTTCATCCATGCATTCATGCAATTCAAAATATGCAGTTTTGTCATCATAATGAGAATTTCATTCTTTATATACATTATAACCATAAAAACATGTTTTGTCTTCATATAATAATGACACTCAGGTTACTGGCATAAGTGCTGAACGTCACTGATGAAAGCCGGGAATTTTATATTAAAGGGAGAATACAAAAAATGCCTCCTCAGGATGGATTTGGGAAAAAGAAGCAGACGCCCTGTGAAACACGCTAAGTATAATGTGTGTGTGGATGCAAAGTAAAACTTTTCAAATTTTCAAACACCAAATTGCGTGTTTTGAGCCTGAACTGGGAGATTCAGACCTTTAATTTTCGTATTTAAGAAGTGTTTAAGACAAGTTTCCTTTGAAGTAAATGATCTCGGGGCTCTCGCTTTGTTCTTCTGTTTACAGCACTTTAACTTTGCTGACATGAGCGCTGAAGTTTGCCACATTATGGCCCGGCTGCTTATTGATCCCACACACTACCAGCCTCAAGGACAACACCTTAACCTCAAGGTCATCAGGCCCAAAACAAAGCTGGTGGAAAACAGACAGAGGCACACGCAGAAAGACACATGTTGAACGGCAGTCTTGGACATCTGGGCCCTTGTGTTTGGAGCTGCTTTTCACGCAGCACAGACGATAAAGATTTAACAGTGTGGATTAACGACTGAATTGCAGTTTCGGGATGTTTTCTGATGCAAAACATATTTTCCAGCCTCCACTTTGGGCTGTAATGTCATATTTCTGATTTAATGAGGTGTTTGGTGATTAAGGCAAATTTACTGCCACTCTGAAGAACATTTCCTGCTTTTAAAACCCGGATGTTTTTCATATCATGTCAGCAGTCAGCGCCTGTTGATTTGTCATAATAAATATCATTATTTTCTTTACAAAGTATGGGCATATAGTTTGCTTTATTGGTATATTTACAGGTTGAAGAGGTTGAGGGTGATCAAATACTGGAGTTAATTCCACAGATTGTTTTTTAAAATAGTTTTAAAAATCATTATCAATCTATTTGTCTTCTTCTTTTTTTGCATGTCCACTGTCCTTTACCCCCCGGTATTATTACAACATTTTACATTATTACATCATTTACTTCATCGTTTTATTCTTTGGTTTTGGACATGTTTTGAACCGCAGGACGGAAGAACTAACGTGTGTGTCGGTGTGAGGCGGACTGGGGAAAGAGAGATATTAATTTATACCATAATACGTTTTAGATTTGTGTGAAATATAGGATATTAGAATATGGACAGAACTGCCTGCACACACACACAGCTCACTCAGCCGGAGTGTTTTCTGCGCCAGGTCCCTGCGCGCTGCTCAGGGTCGCACCTGGGACAGGGTCGCACCCGGGACAGGGTCTGGCTTGTCTGCTTCTCACCTTGTGAGCCAAGCAGCTCGTCAGTAAGCGTGCCGGACTGAGTTAAAGCTGGTTTCGAACACGGGGCCGGCGTGAAAGGCCCAGAGCTGTAAGACTGTGAGGGCCCCACGGGTCCCCTCTACATATACTCAGTGACACTGGTTTAATAAGTAGCCTGGGTGTAGTGGTCTTATTTAACCGGTATGATCTGTCTAAACAGTCGGCCGCGTTTAGAAGCATCCGGCCTCGGGGCTGCGAGCTCCTCACATGTTTCCCCAGAAGCCAGTGGGCTGAGAGGAGACGCGCGGAGCCGGCGGAGCAGCAGCTGCAGTACAGCCTGCAACAGCATTTGAAAATGACCTTTCCGCTTGGGTCCTAGGTAACTACAAACACAAACCAAATCCTCCAGTCACACACAGCCGAAGCTGCACCAAACACCGCAGGCTCGCAGGGACGGGCCGAGGAGGAGGAGGCCTCGGCGGCCTTCAGTCGACGGGAGGGGTCGGGAAAGGCCTCGCGCCTCTCCCGGAGCGCGTTCAAAAGAAGCCGGACGGGATTCAGACACAGACACGTTGCCTCCAAGGGCCAAGTCTGGCCACGTACGAAAATCACGTGGCTTCAGGGACTTCATTTGACTTCTCACAGAAGCTTCGAATAAAACAGGTCTTCTGGAGTGGAAGGAGTTATGAAACACAATGTTTCATTCTCCAGTCTTTGCACCGAGTGTAGATATTAATAAACACACAGTCTTTCATACCGCCATACTGACAGGAATAATTCCGCTGCTCGTTTGCTGTCCAGCTTGTTGAGAGAGGGCTCTTCCCTCCACCTGAAGGCAGGGCAAGCCCCCCTTTAGAAACCGCATCAAACAGCAACCTGAATCCGACCGTTGCTTTAAGAAAATGTGATAAATGTGGGGGGGAAAAAATCTGAAACAGTGCAAGCACAAAGAAATGGCCAGCTATCAGCTTTACAGCGATGGGACAGCCTTTAACGTGCAGGCAGCGCTCACTTGCATTGAAACGAACTACTAACAGCTTGAAGCAAGGATCAGCACAGCTGGGACCAGCAGCAGCAGCACAGAACAGGCTGGGGAAGGCTGCTTGATGAGTCAGCCTCACTTCCTGTCCTTCAGCTTAATGGACAGGACTACCAATGCGTGCGTGAGTCCACATCCTAACAAGAAACGCATGATGACAGCATTAAACCAGGATATTCCACTTGATCGTCCTGCTTTTTCACAAGAAATGGCAGCATTTAATGAGCCTGGCTGCACTGGTCTTTCTCGCTCTCGCACGCTGTTATTTTTAATGTGTGGCATATGACTTGATACCCAGCAAAATATGTCAGGAATCAATGAGACCTTTTCTAGTTGTGAGGGTATGTAACCATATTAGGCCCTGAGCCGTGTGAACGCGACTGTGTGTGACTGATGAGCCGGTAAGCCATCATCATCATCATCATCATGATCATCATCATATGCACACACTGGATTCAAATGATCATGAGCCTGTGTCCTTTATAATAAACGGAGAACAGTATTAGTGAAAATATATTTAATAATTAAACATAGCATCGTTACACAAAAGGAATGCAAAACAGCTGAGTGAGTGGATCCGTAGAATATAAAGGGTAGACCTACTGCAAAGGTTTGAGTTCCCTCCTCAACAGCAGCAAGTTCATCATGAGGGAACGCATGGTAGGGCTACGACAAAAGCACACGGCTGTCGGAGGATATCGGCTTGTACAATTTAGGTTTCTGCAGGGCCTGCAAGTCTCTGGAGGCTGCACAAGACGGTCCAGCTCCAGGAGCATCAGCACATCCTCTCCATGCCGTTTTGGATTCTGGCCCCATCCGAGAGATACACACTGAGCGTCCCAGAGGTTCTGCATACACAGTCAGAGTATCTGCGGGTCACTCCTCCTGAGTGCTCTCTAAGTGGGAGCTGGGACCTGACTGGTGGTCGGCGTCAGCAGCGGACCGTTCTTGTTCAGAGAGCTGCTCGCTGCTGGGGATGGAGTTCTTCTTTGGGCGGCCTTTTGGTTTAGTCGGTGACTCCAGGCCTCCTCCCTGCAGCACCTGCAGGAAAATCAGGTTTAAGTTCAGCTACCGACTGCGACGCAAGAATAAAAAATAAAAAGCAGGGCGACCTGTGTGACCTCTGGTCAGTTCATCGCACCAACACAGACAGAAAATATACTTTCAGACCGTTTATTCATTTTTTCATTTATTTCTAAATACTCCATCATTTTATAACTTACATTAACTAAATTTAAAGATATAGCAAATTTCATATCACCTCCTAAAACGGTGGGCTATTCCTGCACATAACAATAGCAAGCTGAGTGAACTCTCGCGGATCATCTGATTTGGCCTTTATGCGTGCAGGCTCGCACATACATTTCAGTCCGAGTCAGTGCTAACATCTGCTGAAATACTAGTAAAGCAAAAATATTTCCTATGCTTTGTTCTTGCTGTTTGTATTGTTGGTGCAGGCCTAACCTCATATAAAATGACCACTACCATATCATCATCATCATCATCTCGGTAATCATCGTCATTATAATGAAGAATAACTTACAATTTTCTTCCACTTCATCCTTCTGTTCTGGTACCATGTCTTCACTTGCAGCTGACTGAGGCCCAAAGACTCAGCCAGATCTATTCTGTGAGGAGCAAAGACATCGACAACATCAGACATTTCAAACTAGAATTGGAGATCAAATCAAGGTTTTGCCAACAATTTTTCTGTATGGGCAAATGATTAAATCTTTTCAGTTGCTTCTAATAATTCAGCATAATTAATGGTCACATTCAAGTAATCAAAGGATTGATTTATAGGGGAGGCTGGTGAGTATTTACAGCTACCAAATACCACTGCAACACTTTCACTTTGCATTATAATGCCCAAAGCCACTGGCTTCAAATCTGGCCAGGCAGCAGGGCCCGGGCAGCAGGGGCCGGGCAGCAGGGGCCGGGCAGCAGGGGCCGGGCAGCAGGGGCCGGGCAGCAGGGCCCGGGCAGCAGGGGCCAGGCAGCAGGGGCTGAGGTCCTGTCCTCTGTGTTTTGGTGAAATTGTGGGGGGAGTTTAAAACCCTACAAATGGTGATTTCAAGTATAAGTATTTTGCAGTATTTTCAGATGTTTATGAAGAGGCTACTTTATTACCAGCAGTGCGAAGAAGACGTTCAAACATCATTGTTGGGAAATAAAATGTACACAAAGTACAGCTGAACAGTTAAAGGGGGAAAAAAAATCCTAAATATCGATTTTTTTAAATAGCGACCTTTTTTCTGGTGTACTTTCGGGAGGGTGGTTGGGGGGCACAGTGCCGTCCTGTCTACAGGCCTGCTCTCCGCGCTCCGAGCGCACCGCAAACCCACCTATCCGGCGTGGAGAGGTACTTCTGCTTCTCGAAGCGCTTCTCCAGGCCCATGAGCTGCAGCTCGGTGAACACGGTGCGGCTTCGGCGGCCCTTCTTGGTCTTGCTGCCACCGTCGGCTCCGTGCTCCAGCTTCCCGCGGAGGTGCAGGTCCAGCGGCAGGTGGTGAGACGCCGCGCCGACCTGCAGGCCCGGAGCCGCGGACAGCAGCGGGGAGCCGAGCGGAGAGCCCAGCGAGCAGGAGAGCGGGGACAGAGGGAATTTGAGGAGGCTCGTCTGGTCGGCTTTCAGCACTGAAGGGACCGAGAAGGAACAGACACACACACACACACACACACACACACACACACGGAGGGAGTTTTAGAAACGAAGCTGATGGCTACTTTAAGATGGAGTGAGACACATCAGGCGTTCGGGCCATTTGCTTTCGCTGGCCCGCATGTGCCGGTCCCACAGCCGCCTGGTGAAGCGATATCTCCCGATAGAAACTGCTCAGGTCAGCCTTCGGGACCTTGTTGCTCCGCACGGGGATAATAATAATAATCCCACAGAATATAAGGACAAATATTCATATTTATAATAAATGTATAATAAATATGAGCATGCAGTTTAGCCATTATATTGGCCAAACATAAACACACTGATATCAAACAATGGGGCCTTATCACGCGGATGGGCCTAAAAGGGTTGGAATAAGGCCTATTAATGGTATTGTGTTATGATGTTATCATTATTATGATGTTTGTATCTATATTTATATTTTCTATATGTATTATTTTAACATTACATGTTCAGATTCGGATTTTAATTCGTCTGTAATTCAGATAGGCTTGGTAAGGTCACCTGATTTGAGTCACTATTAAATAATGCAAAGCGTGTGATGTCCAGCACCCAGCCTTTACACACCGGAACTGATGCTAAAGGGAATCTACATGGAAGCACCTGAGGTTCCGGTCAGACAAACGCTTCACGGCAGCGCGTCGTCTGCTCCGCGCGCCGGCTCACCGGGCGGGAGGAAACGGCCGCGCAGAGAGCAAGCGTCGGCCACAAACTACTGCATTTTTTCCACTTGAACAGGAGTAGGCCCAAATATTGTAACATGCAGGATGTTTTCCTTCGGTTCGGGGAGCACTGGCCTTCCTGAAACCCGACAGAGAATCCGGATTTTACGCAAGTAACAAAGTACAAATATTATATTCGCACATCTGAGCTTGTTTCTTAAAACACTACTATCCCAGCGGCTTCCTTTAACTGACACATTTCCTCCCGACTTTTGCTTAATCATCGCAAACCATTAGCTGTTACTCGATTCTAAAAACAATCCAACATGTGACAAAAGTTAAATCATCTTCCCCCGAAGATTTTTTTTTTTAAATCAGGAGCAAAATACGCACTCACTGTAATATTTGCAATTAAAAACAATCCAAATTTTAAATCTATGCTGTCATTAATAACAATACTCCGTTCTATTATTATTATTATTATTATTATTATTACTATTTTCAGTCGCTCCATTTTCCCCCAGCATGAAACCACTCACAACGACTCGCTGTGTAATGTAAATTCATCTTTGCACTGCGTCTTACCCAGCTGGTTATGGAAAGGCCGGGCGGACAGGAGCGCATGTACCCCGAATTTAAGGAGCTCCCCGGCCGGAGCCGACGCTTTGTGCTCCGGGTGATCAGTCAGGATCTCCTCGATCATGAAACTCCTGTAGCGGTGAGTTCTGTGGTCGGGATGAAGTTCCGGAGGATAGTAATGCGCCCCCATGTCCAAAGGATGCTGCATAATCTGGCTGTGCGGTCACCTTAACAGACAGCAAGCGCGTACACAGATTATCACTCCTTCAGAGGCCCAGACCAGCTGTCACATTCCCTCTGTAGAGCCTCTGTAGTCCGGAGAGCAAGACTGTAGATCAAAGTTATCCTCAGGTTATGGATCAAGCAAAAGTGCAGGTAGCCGCCTTCTCTGTGCGTCCTCTGCGGGCTTTGAGCGTCACTTCTGGCCAGATTTGGTTCTTTTCGGAGAGGAAATCTGGAACCGAGAGCACACCTTAGACCAAAAACTCCCGAACCCGGCCGTATTCATGCCCACTCGCTGTGTGTGAGCCGCGGACGTCGGAGCTATTTGTCAGCCGCTGAGCGCGTCACCCTGGCAGTGGGCTGAGGAATAAGCTTCGGGTTTTATGGGTCTCGTCATAGCTCCACCTCTTCTCAGGGTTTGCCTGCTCGTTGCCTTCACTGAGCCAAAGTTACATGCAAAGCCGCACTTGTCCTGCATGGATTTCTATGCAAAATGGAAGAAAATAAGGACCTGGAAGGACAGGCATTTTAAATCCCGTGCGGGCGACTGATGATGATGATGACGACGGCGTGAAGCAGTTGATGCAACGCAGACAGCTCAAGTTAGAAGGTAAAGTTAAAATTTAAACAAACATGCTACTTTTCTAAAATTGGTCTGTGCAAAGTCATCGATACGTTTTTATTCTCGCGTGAAGATTTGATGATGTGAAATTCTGCTGAAAGCGTGAGGCTGCTGCAGCCAGGCCTGAAGCTCCGCACCGGAGTCTGCAGGTTCTACAATAAGCATGCCGACGAAGAAGATCAAGAAACCAATATCCTCTTTTTTCTTCTACTGTTGTGTCTGATTTCCCAACATGTGTGATGATGTAGTATGATGTAATTATTGCCAAAATGTTGTATATATGATGCGAAGTCAGGACAAACTTCGAACCTCAGCTGATGGATCAGCGTTCCACTGCGGGCTGTCGGGCCCGGGGAAGCCACTGAGGCAGCTCAAAGGGAAATATCTCATTCTAGAGGTCAAAAAACCCAGGCCAGAGCACCTCTGGGATTTTTTTCCTTTGTGGTTATTTGGCTCAAAAATTACGAAATATCTCCCACAGCATATTTTTAGCATGTCTCAGGGCTGCTTTGAGAAAAGCCCTGACCTTCTAAAGTCGACTCTGGAGTTGAAAACCTAAAAGAGCCTTTGAATGCTTTTAACTTTTTAAATCTCACTGTGTTTCAACCTTTTCTTTAAAATATGACACAGTATACAACAGAGCGTCTAGAACAAATATTCCAACTCACAACATAGCAAGAGCACAGTTCAGAGCAGGATACCCATAAAGTGCTGGGTGCAAATACCTCTTCCAGTCTTTACTGTAACACATCAGTGAACGCGTTTGAAACAAAATAACTGTACATCTCAAAAATAATACCCAATAAAAGCAGCTTGAAATGGCATGTTGTAAGGGAGGGATGACTAAAGTGTGTAGAAAAGTGCAGGTTAAATGATAAAGCACCTTTCAGGTCCAGTTTCTGGGAGTTTAAGGGAAGTTTTCCTTGCCACTGTCGCCAAGTGCTTGCTCATGGTGGGAATTGTTGGGTCTTTGTTAATAATATTATAAAGAGTTCGGTCTAGACCTGCTCTATTGGACAAGTGCCCTGAGATAACTTCTGTTATGATTTGGCGCTATATAAATAAAACTGAATTGAATTCTTGAATAGTTTTCTGGCCGAACGTGATCCAGTAAAGGAGAGAGCAAATTTTATGTCAGTATGCCGTTGACATTTTACACTAACAGTACTTAACAAATGCACAAACATTAAAAAACATTAAAAATTTGAAATCATTGTCTTATCTCTTGAAACAATAGAGTATCCTAAAAGTTCAGTTTTTGAATCTCTTGCATGTTTTGCATGGTATGTAAAATCATGAATCCTCCAAAAGAATGTGTGTTGTGACGTGTCACACAAAGTCTGGTTTGCAAATGATCAATGAAATCGTTCACGTGAATCATAATCAGTTACTAGTCATATTCTGTCTAATACATTGTAAAAAGTTGCAACTTTAAAGATGTTCTTTCCATCTCACAGGCCACTACACAGTCTGCAGAGCCATTCAGGTCTTCAGGCTTAAAGCGTGAAAAAGTCATCTTGTCCTCAGGAACAAGTAGTGAGGTACAACAATGGATTTGCTCAAGTTGTTCAAATGTACATGTTGCCACAAGTGTGTCGGCCTCTCCAGCTGCAGCACCTGGCATTGCTGGAACACATCTTCCTCTGGTGGTCACTTCTGAGACTGCAAGGAGAGTTTCCCTGCCAGAGGACGCTCACGACCCCCTCTGTAGTATAAAGCATGCCAGGTTTCAGAAAAGAAATGTATATTTTTTATTTTATTTATTGGAAAAAAAGAACACCAACAGTATATGTGCTGCTCACTTCCACAGCTTCTTAGTTTGGGCCATAACCCACGGTATCCAAATACTTCTGCAGGTCTGCACACTGCACATTTTATCTAAACACCAACTGCATTGCCCAGATCCTGTAACATTCTTGATATCTTTGACATTGTGTACATTTAACACATCGAACAGAAGATTACTTTTCCTGTAAATATGATTGTATATTTTTTTTTTACATATTTGTGAATCTTTATGTTATGTATTTTTTGTTATAAGACATGTAAAATGTTTTAGTTAAAGTCCCCCACCACTGAAAAATGTGTTTTGCTTATTGTTACTTCAGCTGGATATTTGCTCTTCACTGTACAGAATGATGTATGTGCACAGTTTGTTTTCAGCTGCTGAAGGGGGAAAGTTTAACGCGTGGCCATACAAATATGATTTAGTGACATCACAACTAGTTTGGAGCAAATTATGGTCCAATAAGCAACTTACACGTGTGTGATGTGGACACCTGAAGCCTTCAGGTCACATACACTGAGAATGAACATTTCAGTGAAGTAGGAGACATCTTGTGTCCAGCAGTTAAACTTCTGAAGTGAGGAGAATTACCAAATTCATAGATTCTGGGGTTTTTAATGAGGGAGAAGGAGTACGTGTAATTCTAAGAATTTTTAATGAGGTAATTGAATGTTTTTGTGGAAAATACTAAAATACAAGACGCAAATTATTATTCAATCAGTATATTTTTATATGTCATAAAGCATGTCTGGAGGGGATCTTTAATACATCTAATACATATATTTTTTTGTCTTCTTACTTTTATGTTATTGTGCTGCACCTGCAACAAAACACATTCTTTCTACACGTGAACTTGGTGAAGGCTTTTCAGCTTGACTGTTGATAACTGTTGAATCGGTGCCTAATCTCGCACGTTCTTCCTGGTCTGTGATTCTGCTCCACTAAATCTAGGAACATACCAGAGCAGTACAGAAATGTAAGTGGACATTAGCCCACAATTTCTCTGTATTAAAAGTTGATGGCTTGCTCAGCTCTATGATCCTTTTTTATTGCGAGGCCTGGGATCAAATCAGAATGTAATATTCCATCTACAGGATTCTATTCGATCCAATTCAAGTTCTAAATATACAGCATAAAGCACACCACAACACAATGCATGTCTACCATGCATACTATTTCAGTCTTTAGCACTCTTAAAATGGCTTAGAGGTAGAGCGGGTTGTCCACTAATTGGAAGATCGGCGGTTTGATCCCGCCTTCCCCCAGCCCGCATGTCAAAGTCAAGGCACTGAGCCCCAAACTGCTCCTTTTCTGATGAGCAGTCATGTGAGGGCCATCTTTATTGCCCCCTTGTAGAACAGGTTCATTACAGAGAAGAGACAAGTAAGTTATCGAGCAAGGAATTTGTTACCAGGATTTTTGACCACGGAAAGAAGTAAAACACGCTTTAATAAAATGTTAAGATTGGATTTATTTACTCAAGAAATGGAATAGCCATAAATGGTCCTGGTTTGCACCCTAAAATGTTATATTGATGTAGAGAGCTTTCTAACCTGATTGTTTTGTAATTAGAAGATGTGTGGTGCTTATTGATTACTCAGATCTCTAAGAGGTGATACAATTATGTAAAGCTATTTTATTGCTCTAGACGGGTTTTTAACTATCGTGTTGTTTTATCTTAGCGTTTATTTTAGTAATGTTGAGTCTTCTATGGATGTCAGATATTATGTGTCAGGTTTTTTTAATACTTTTATTTTATTGAAGTATTGTAAACACATTATGTGGACCCCAGGATGAGTAGCTACTGTGGTTGTTACTGTAGCTGATGGGGATCTAAACAAATAAACAAAGGCACAGTTTGCTTCTTTCTGTGACATACTCAAAGTCAGCGTACAGGTTATTCCCTCAGCTTTTTACAACGTCCTTTTTGTGCAGTTACTGACACGATGGACTGAGCTACTTGACTCACAGTCACAGAGAGGCCCTGGCTGGAGGACCTTGGTTCCCTGGGCCTGTGTCCACTGGGCTGATTTTGTAACTCACCCAGGTCTGTTGGGAAAAACCAACAATATAAAATATGCTGACACAAACCTATCAGCTCCTGTCCTCCTGTCCAATCATCAGCTGCCTTAATTCACTTGTGCTAACATCTTCATTGAATGACAGCAGCATATCTGTACTGGAATGCTGTTTATACACATCTTCTCTCCAGTGCCCAGAGTCGAAGGAGGTTATGGATGCTCATGCTGACTCTATGATTGCCTAAAGTGCTCATGACAATAACAGAGGTCTCTTCAGTAAGGCTCCATTTTATATGCAAAATCTAAGAGGAATTCTGGGAATAAAAGATCTTGGTTTGTCACCAGATCCACACTGGGACCTGATATAGATTTGCACGTCAACATTTATGTTCATAAAATCCAGCCTGTTTTGTACCAAAGATGAATCTATTTAACAACGGATTTGACTGGATACAGGAAGATCAAACCGTCAGCTCCGCTGGTACCGTCGATCACTAAGCTTCTTACAGGTCATGTTTGGATGGTGTATGCAGTCTATACTCAATGATATTCCTCAAACATAAATATAAGCAGAAATATATTTATCAATTAAATATTAGTAGTGTTGTATTTTATATTCTTGTCCTTTCCAGCTGAACATCACCATCTCGAACAGCCACTAGGCAGCACCAGAGGACTTCAGAAAAAAGATTTACTCTCAGCAGTCGGCCAGTTGTGGCAGAAGCAGTGTGTTAGCAGTCACAGACTGAGCGCCGGGTATTTTAAAGGTTAGGAAGAAATGATTTTCTTTGAAAGGCATTTACTTTAGCGTGGAATTCAGAAAATCAAAGTCCACACAGAAAGGCTCAGGCCCAGGAATTTAAACAGCACCTTTTAGTGTGATCCATAGCCTTTGACCCGCAAAAACATGACTCCACAGTATCATATTTCAGCTTTCCATAGCTCTTTAGGAGCTGTTCGGGTCTTGAATTTCTTGTTGTAGAGTGTTGTGCTCTCAGCAGATGTTCTCTTTCTCAGCCTTCAACATTTTATTGAGCTCCTGGACCTCTCGTCGAAGCGCGTCCTTCTCCCGGCTCATGGCATCTCTTTCCGTTGTCAGCGACTGATACATGACCACCGATACTTTTGCACTTTTGGAGTCTGTCATAAAGCTCCTGAACCTCGAGTTGCAATGTGCAATTTTGTTGGCTCATAACTTTATTTTCTTCTTTTATGACCTTATTCCTGTCTTCCAATGCTTGTTCCTTTACAAGCCTTTTCTCCATCTCCTGAATTTCTTTTTTCAGGGTGTTATTTCGATGAGTTAGAGCCTTTTTCTCTGCTTTCATTCACTTATATTTTACCTTTAAAGCAGTTTCTTTTTGGTTCTGGATTTCTTGATGGAGTTCATCCTTGTGTTGTCTCAAGGTTTCTATCTCCTCTTTCAGTGTATTGTACTTGTCTTCAAAGTCTTCTTTACTTAGAAGCTTTGAGTAGAGTGCTCTATGTTTTTAAGAATCTCATTATTTAATGCCACGACAGATGTTTCTTCTGATTTTAGGGCTTATATCTGGAGCTGCCTGGTAACTTGATGAACTTGTTCTTGGATAAATTATAATTTTGTCTGCTTACCAGTTCGATGCGGTACATCCTCTCCCTACACGACGCCTCGAAATGTTTGATTGTCGATTATCTTTGTAGTTGTTTTGCTGGCTCATGGCTTCTTTCAACACTTTCATTACCTCATTCATTTCTTGCAAGTCCTTTTCCTACCGGAGTTCTTTGCACATCTCCTGAATATGCTGTCTCAGATCGTCATCTGGCTGGCCATTCGCCTCTTTCTCTGCTTTCAGTGCATCATAGATTTCATCCAAAGCTTTTATATTTCTACATTTTTCCTTGAGCTCCTGGATTTCCTCTTGCATGTCCTTATTTTGGAGCCTCGTGGCCTCCGTTGCCTCCTTCAGTGCATTTTGCGGAGCTCTTCAGTTTCTTGCAGCAGCGCCTCATTTTGCTGGCTTGCAGCTACGTGCTCTGCTTTGATTTCACTATACCTGTCATTCAAGGCTTTGTCAGGTAGCGTATTCATTAGCTCCTGAATTTAGTGGTCCCAAAGTGTCACTGGCTTGCTCAGTGGCCTCTTTTTCCACTTCCATAGCCCCTAAAGGGTCTGAGACACTGGGGGCAGTCGCCGGCTTTGTTATCCAGCCTTGGTGTCGACTCCAGGACAATTAGCAACCACTGTGTCAAAAGCTAATGGGGAACCTAATAAATAGAGAAATAACACACAACAATAATACACCACTGCCTCAAAAAAGGCTACGACAGCTAATAATTTCAATATAAATATGTTTCACAAATTATTTTGCGCTGAGCTCAACTTTGACCTGCAAATTCATAATGTTTAGCAACAGGAAGCCATCTTGACAGTGCTGACCTTTTAATAGGATGGAGAGTCGGAGAGCTCATAATAGAGGAAGCTATCGTAGCTTATTAGCCGTGTGTCACCATCCACTTTTATTTAACCTCCTTGGTCAGAATATTAACTGCTCCACAACAGAGGCATGCAGACAATTATGAGACAGGAGTCGATGGTACAAATACGTCTTTTGAATAAACTGTGTGAATTTGTTGTCTTGTTAACAACCAGGTAAAGGAGATCTTTATTTTCCTTATTCAATAGCTTTTTATTGAGTGAAATGGTGAACAAAATGTCAGGGGAGAGTAAACAGAACAGTAGAGAGAAAATAGAGAGAATCTCTGGGAGCTATTGTGACTGACTTAATTACCGGTTAGCTCGCCAGTTACAGCACATTTTACTGATACGTTCAATTAATTATGTTGATAAAAAACGTAATGCGTGTATGTGTGAGACTTGCTTGAACTGACCCTTTAAGCAAAGACAGTGTTAATAAAGAGTGAATAGTACACTATCAGTGTAGAATGGTGGTACTGATTGGCCAATCAATGTACCACATGCATAATTGTTATTTGCTGTATGTGTTAACAATGATTTTATTGATAGGTGGCTAGTGGCCATGGTATAAATCGAATACTAGTATACTAGTTCCAGGGTGCGCCTCGAACATATACGGATGTTATGTAATCCTCACTTTGCTAAGATTCAAAATACTGGAATGCTAAGCTAGGTAATAGCTAATAATGTCCTTTGTTTGTTTATCAGTGTCTGTGGGAGAAACTTGGGTGACTGAGGGCTTTATGGGTGACACTTTGACTAAAGAATGGTTTCACAAATGAGGCCTCGGGCCCTGTGATTATGCTGTTTTGGGTTATGGGGCAGTAAATGTTCCTAACATAAGATAGAAGTGTCTGTTCTTTTTATACTGATAACTTGGGACGGAGACAGTCTCTTTTTTTGTCTCAGCTATAGATGATGTAACCTGTAAACCACCACCCACTGTTCTGGTATAAGAAGTGTACCTTTTGGATGCAAAGTTAAGTATTGTGTAGGTTGTGCCCTGTGTACACGCTGCCACATTGCTGCTGTGTCGACAGATTTGTTTATAATAAATCCAAATATTCATGTATATATGGACGCCAACTGGGGCTCATCGAGTTATTCCTTTATTCAACTGAGGACATCTCTTCAGTAAGTTTTTCTTCAACAAGTTGGTGTCATGAACAAGGAGTCCAACAAAGACGGACATTGGGTAAGTAAAAGAGATTTGTATTTCCTTCTCTTGCCCTGTGTGCCTCTTGTCTGAATTGTAAAGAAACTGTGTATTTTCTACATAAGGCATCTATGATCAGAATAAGGTCAAAACAAAATGAAACTATATATGTGACTCATTTTTAACCCATTCTTCAGTAGGAGCCACTGGGTGCCACAGACATGGGTGGAAAGTCAGAAAGATGAACTAACATGTTGCATCTTGAATAAAGCCAGCCTCATCCTATAAAGGTGATTGTTTTACATGCCTATACATACAGTGGAAGGGGGGCTGCATACCCAAACTTGATGTTTTTCCATTTATTTCCTTGTCTTTCCCCCACAGTCCTATACATTCTCTCATGGCTTCCCTATTATGTGTTATGTAATGAAGCTATTTTGGCAGCCTGTAATATACAACCTTAGAATGCTGCTCCCTCTGTCCCTGAAAGCCTGTGAACCAGTTTACACCACACTATTACAGTCAATCAGTGAAGAGCTGCAGAGATGTCCGAACACCACCATACCATGATTAAAATAATGCTAACTGTGCTCTGTCTGTGCGGTCACGTGACGTAACTGGACCGTTCTACATGACAACATGTCAGGTTGCTAAATTAGCTAGTAAGCTAGCTGTACTTAGCTGACCAAAAGATGTGGCTAGAGGAAAGTCCCGGTCTGCTACGTGCCAGCGATAAAACGACCATGGTTTTAGAGCGATGAATCGACTATGTCAGATATTCTAAAGACAACCCCGGACACAGACGACAGGAAAACGGTAAGTCAGGCCTTCTCAACCCACTATGCTAGCTTCAGCTAATACAGTACAGTAAGCTAATTCTCTAGCGTTAAGCTAAGTCTTCAGCTTGCAGCATCAGCACCAGACACACTAACGTTACTTTGGGGCTGACGTTACACAACACTCACAGAGGCTAACTTAACGTTAGTCTTTCCGTGCCACTTCTAAACTTACCAGTACAGCTACATCTAGCGAGCTAATTAACATGTGACCTAGCGTTAAGTGACGTTAACCGTTAATAGGAGCGCTGATGTTAGTGCAGCTAGTGGGACCGACAGCTGCTTGTTAGCTGAAGTGTCCGCCGGTGTTCCCGCTGTCATCCTGTCAGACAAGTGTGATGAACTAAGCCTCTCACTCCTAATCCCCCACCCTAGCATATAGATACGGGTGAGAAGCACACATACAACCCCTAAAAATGGGATTAAAAGTAGGGGCGCTCATTCTGTCAGGTAGGAAATATCTATCGGAATGGTCTACTGTAAATATGGTTAAAAGTAGAGTAGCTCATAATGAGCACCCTACACATGTGTACACACACACACACACACACACACACACACACACACACGTATCACTTATCTTTTTTATCTTATTATTATTTGTTATCTCACAAGCACACACATTTCCTCAAGAAAATGTAGCCTATTTTTTCTATTTTCTGCATTTCAAGCAACTGTAATTTTCATTTCCATTGGCAGGGACAGATTTCAGACAGTCAGGATGTGTCCATCGGAGACAAATGTCTTAGTGCACCTGAGGAGAATAAGAGTGGGCAGACATTTCTCGATAGAAGACTGAGATTACTAGTTCAAAATATTTTCTATAGTCAACCATTTACAGTGACAGAAATTACCATCATACTGTCAGTTTCATGTGAGACACGTTACATGTAACAGTGGACTTAAACGCATTTATAATGAAGTACTGGAACTGTATTATCCTCTGTTACTGGAAGCACCAGTAAAGCTTGTTATTTCTATACATTTTTCTAATTTCTATCTACGCCAAGCTAACATTGTCACTTTCCGTGTCAGAGTCGATGATGTTGCAGGCTATGCTGTATTCAACAATGCCTTTTTGGAAAATAAATTAGATTTAATAAGTCCATTACACCGTATCTACAGTATCAGAAAATCTAAAAAACATAAATAATGTTGAAATATCCTGTGAGGCTGAGGACCTACCACCATTTTCAATGAGCTCGCAGGCAATGTGTAGTCTGACAGCCTGCACAGGTCCAGGATCAGTCTTCACATCAAGGATTGATCCAGACTGAAGGTATTCATCCGCAAACTGAAAAAAGGCAGCACTCCAGACTCAGTAAAACACTGTACATAGCGTTATCATACACCTAACATATTAATTTCTAAACTGGTACTGGTCTTACTTTTAAAATAAAGACTCCACAGCTACTCCCATCCACCTGCAGCTCATGAGCCAGAGTTTCTACAGTCCACGTTGTGCTGCTTAATCGGTGCTGTCTCATCCTTAAGAAATTCCTAAAAACATTTAACATTACAGTTAGTAGAAAAAAAGTGAACAAAATGATGAGATGACATAATTAAAACAACCATTTAGTAATATAATATAGAACATGACAGTGTTCTTATAGCGTTCTGTTCAACTGTAGGAGTAAGCATGTTTACAGGGTTTAGCATTAGTTCAGTCTGGGCAAGGTAAACCATTTATATTTTGCATTCCGACTCGATGCCTCACATAAAACAGACACTGGGACTTTCCTGACCGAACTTGTGTGTGCTCAGCTGACGGATTGAAGTAATTACCTCCAGTGTCTCAAGAGTTTCCTGCTGTATTTCTGCTCGTTCCTTAACGGGTCAATAGCAAGTAGGGCCTGTCCTGGCATTTTCACAATCTGTAACACATTGCAGTTTATCTGTTTTAGTCACATATTTAGGTGGAATATTGTTAAATTTATGAATATTGTTAGATTTACATACCTAAAGAATCCAGTGCCCTCCTGTGTTGTACAGACACAGCCACAGATGATCATCTATAAAAGAAAAGGCTTTACACCACAGTTTGGAGCCGGATATTACTTCTATGAATGATGAGTGTTGTTCATGAAATTCCACTCTATATGCTCACCTTCCTCACACATCTAAACTGTCCATTAAACAGAGATGTTGACACAACCGAAGACAGCACAAACATGGAGTCCTGTAGAGGAGTAAAATATCAACCTTTTTAATCTATGAATTCACAAAAACTAAAATATATTGCACAAGTCTTGTGATTTTAATGCAAGTAAGTTTTACGTACACAAAAGAGGAAACATACAGAAAAATATGATACTTGAACTTTCTGTTCATTTGCAAGGATGTGAAGGTAACTGTCAATCACCTGCATCCATACAGTGAACTGTATGGATAAATGTATCTGAACTGCGCCACTTTCGCATTTATCCATAAAGTGCTAGATAGCCTACATGCTAAAATAGATAAGAAAATATAACTTTAGGAACTGTATCAGAGTGATAGCGTCATAGTAGGGCTGTCAATCAAAAAATTAAAAACTAATTAATTGCGCAATTTGTTGTGATTTCTACTTAATATTGATGCTTGTAATAATGGATATTAAAATGTAAAAAAATGGAATTAATGTAGAATCACCACCACAGAAGTATATTTAAATTCAAATACTATTGTTTAATAGCGTCTTTTTAACTTTGAGCACAGATTCTCTCCTGTGAACTACAGATTTTCAGTTAAACCATCAAGGCCACTGACTGTCAGCTTGAAAGGCATATTTCATATGCACCAACAGAAATAATAACAAAACCCAGGCCTATATGTTAAAATGCCAGTTGAATTTCAAAACCACGTTTGGAGTGGGATTTTGCGTATTCCACTGTGACAGGTAGCCGTGCTGTAGTATTGTGAAGGCTGTGTATTCTGCTGACTTGCACGTTGTCTGAGTTGGATCCCCAGCTCAAACACATCGTCGTAGATTAAACATGGTGTGAGGAGCACCATCTCGTCGGCCATATTTCTTTATTAGCGCACTCGGTAGAAATGACTCTCACATCCCACGCTCATTAGCAACATCTCTGAGAGATATCTCTCAGCCTCCGCACCATCTCCCTCATGTCCACCAACACCCTGAGCGTATGGATCCACCACAAATGTGTGAAGTGTTTTGGTTAATTTGTTCTTGATTGAGTGAAGGTGCAGACATTCATTTGTGGTCACTGTATTAGCTCAGTATCACTTAATTGTTAATATTTGATGCACATACGTCCCATTTGTCACAAAGAACACCTTCACATTCACCAGCTCGTTATCAAGAGCTTCCTATAAACAATGCCAGGTGGTGTCGGGCTCCAGCAGGACGGACTGCTGAAGTGATCGGATAGGCTTCTTTCCGGCCCTAATGTTGGAAACACTTCAACCAGTGTCATACTAGGTTTTAGAGCCATATCATCTTGTAGCAAGAAGTGTGGATTACAGTGTAAAACAAGCCCAAAAAACAGTTGTGGATGGAAAAAGACAGGCTCTAACTTTACACCATCAATTATTCACAGATTACAGGAGCCTTACTCTTAACAGGAGTGGCATTGTGATCTAAATGTGACCTGAAAATCAAAGGTTTCAAAATCTTAAAATCCATTGAGCTTTTCGACAAGTTGTGCGAATGCTTTCAGTTTAAGAGGCAATTTTATAGTAAGCAAGTCAAATGTTACGTCATATAGACTTCTTGCTCTTCGATGAAGCCATCCTAATTGACTTTATCAAAGAGGAAGTAAAAAGCAAAGGTCAAGGAATCGTTTGCCCATCAAAAAGTTAGCATGTGAAGTGCAGCGACCCTGCTCAATTGTTAATGGACCGCAGTGAGGCAGAGAGCTGTAAAGGTGCAGAGTTTCACTCCTGCAACACCAGTTAGCACAAGTGAAGAGGCCCATTAGAGCTTTGGGTGTAACGTGAGACACAGCTGGTCCCGGGAGTTAAACTGACACTCTGGGAGATCTGTGTGACACCAATCCGGCATACATAAATCAGATGTGCAAGTCAGGAGTATTGCTCTGAAGCTGCACAATAGCAGGTGGATGTGTTCACTTGAATAATTGGTAAGTGTGGCATAAGTCCAATAAGACAGGAGGAATTTGCCTAATCTCTCACATGCAAAATATTCTAATTGGTTGCAACTGAGAACATACTGAAATGTTCTGTCTGAGTGCGATGATGCCGTTCACTGCATCTGTCTTGATGTGTGGGTGCTTCAGAAGTCAGCGTGCTTTGTAACTCAGCCCCTTGGATCCTGGATCTCAGATGTGCTCCTAGCTCCCACTGTTGTCCCCAGGCCACGCCCCCCTGCTCCCAGAGGTGCAGTGGTCAGACTGATATATGAGCTGCTGACATGGTGGCGCAGTTTGCACATTTCCCTCTCTCCCCTGGGTCATTTTGCCAGGCAACGCCGCTCATGCTCCTCATATCTCATTTGTGTGCACACCTTGTGACTGTTTGCGTTATCAGCACAACCAAGGTTTCTGCTTGTAAGATGTTTTTTATTTCCTGTTTTGTTTTCATCTGCCTTTGACACACAGTGTTTATTCACACCTTTTAGCCCCTGCCATGGCAGCTGGTGTCAGCGTACTGACTGACCTGCCTTACTCCACGAGTGGAGTGATCAGCACAGAGATGGAGACAGGTAAGAGAGCTCTGCAACACAAGAAAAGCTTTTTGTATTTTAAGATTTTTTTTTTTTTTTATTTGCAAAGCAAAAGAAATTATTTGATTCGTTGACGATAAACTGCTTTTTATATCATGTTAGAAACGAATTAGAAGTCAGAAAAGATTTTTTCTCCCAGGCTGGCTGAAACTTTCCTGTGAAACAAAGAGTGATTTATTTATTATGAAAGCTGTGTTATTTATGTAGCTAGACATTAGATTTACTATAATTGGGAGTATTAGGTGCACAAGATGGATATAGTATACTTAAGACTTGATGAAGGGGTCAGCAGGTCTATTATCTGACAAGGATTGTTGCTTAAATATGCAGTGATAACTAAAGCGGATGGCTTACAGGTTAAGAAACACCTATCCACTCCATTTCCATCAATAAAAGATAAACACCAGTAAGTTTTAAGTATTGATGCTGGTGGTTATTAGTGTTTCGGGAATGTTACCACGGATGTGACACATAATATGGCCACAGAACATTGTCATGTCTCTTAAAAAGACATAAACATGTCAGTATTGGCTACCCTGATAGATATATATGAGGCAAGTGTATTTTTTTGCATTTGGTCATATCTTTTCAATAATTAGTTTGTTTATGAGGTTGTTTATAGAAAGAATCCTCCCATATCTCTGCCACCAGGAAAAGATTAAAATAGGTTGTTGTCATTGTGGTGTGGACCTCTGACATTCTGTCCAATTTCCTGGCCTGACATCTTTAAAATTGGTGCTTAATGAATGAAAAAACAAAACACATAATAAATCTGTTGACACATGTTCTATTTTGAATTATTTGACTAAATAAAATAAGGGGGGGCAGGGGGATAACCTGATCAGAATCGCCTCCTACTATATTAGTATCAACAACCTAAAAAATATTGTAAAAGTAAAGAGTATAAGTGATTAATATAAGTGATTAATACAATTGGTTATAACCTAAAATAAATTAATAGGTGTTTCAGACCCCATTACATGGTAACATTGCTTGTTTGTTTTTATACACATACTGTAGCATACATGTTGTTAGGTGTTTTTTGGGGGGGAGTTTCGTACAAAATTGAGATCTTATTTTGTCCATATCTTGTGCAGCCAGTCATCTACAGTGATGCTTTCTGCTGCAGCCCTGTCTCATCTGCTGTCTGTCTGCCTGCCTGCTGCTCCCACACACTGAGAGTCTCAGTGAGCCGCAGTCTCATTTCACCTTTTGGCTTCACTTTGATTGTGGACTGGTTACTGGATTATTGAGCAGGCTTCAAGCACACTGTCAGTATTACAATTACAAAGTCCGGTCTTAAACCAGCGGATACAAGTGCTCCCATTATTACAGCTCTCATGTTATTAATATTCAAGTATACAAAAATGTATTTATTAACATAACAACCGTAATTGATATTGTTAGTAGTAGCAGGCAATAGTAGTGATATTTCAAAATATATGTGTCCATACAACAATCTAGTAGATTCAGCTGGTTCCAGCTTTAAATGTGAGGATTTTCTTGCTTTTCTTAGTTTCATGTCATTATTAACTGAATGTCATCAGACAAAATAATCAGTTTTACAAAATATTCCATTTCAGTTTGCGCTGTGATAACTTTCAATAAGCATTTGTTGTTGCATTGATTGTTGACATTTTCTAGACTAAAAGATGAATTCTTTAACAGAATAAAGGTTAACTTATTGTGAAACTGCTGGACAAATGTATCCCTAGAGAAATACCAGCACTTTCAAAAAGATGTTTCATATTGACATAATTCATAGTGTTATTCAGTCAAATGTCACAACCCTGTGCATTTTGTGTTATGTAAATCACTTGGCTATTATTCAGTTAAAAGCAGATAACGGTCTCATTGTTAACACTCGTACATGCTGTGTGTTCGGGGCTGACCACCACCAGATGCACGGCCTTTTAAGCAGGCAAACGGCATTTTCCTCTCTCATTTACAAGCCACCTGCATCAGATCTGTGCGTTGTGTCTGTCTGTGTGTGTACTTTGTGTGCAACATTCGCCCCTATTTACCTCCCACTGACGACTTTGGAGATGGTTGTCATGGCGACACTTCAAATGCTGCTGACGAACTGGTAGGTTGTATTTGCCTCTCTTTGCCAACGGTCGATTGTTGTGCGATGATTCATCATGAGCACAGAGCTGTTGAGCCAGGAGCCTTTGTCAGTACAGAGATGATCACCGTGCAGGCAGCAGCACAGCCCGCACAGTAAGATGCAGCTGCACCGAGGATGGCACTCCGTAGCCGGGGAGGTGACGGGCAGCGTGAGGAGGCGCAGTCGCAGGCACTCGGCCTCGGACATACTGCTGAATGTCCTGCAGCGCAGACGCAGCTCTGCCCTGGAGAGCCTCTCCTCCTCCTCCCACAGAGTCATGGTGGCCGTCAGCGTGAACCAGCCTCAGCCTCCCACTGAGTGCAAGACCAGGAGATGTAACCACACTGAAGAAATAACTAGCGTTTTGCATTTAGATGACTTCACTTGCAAGGAAAGCATGCACTAAGCACTGATGAGTATTGTCAAATTCTTCTTGTGTTTCTTTTTTTTGTTTTTCTCCTCAGCCAATGCTAGGGTCCCTACAGCAAAGTACACCAAGATGGGGGAGACCCTGAGGCACGTCATCCCCGGTCACATGCAGTGCTCCATGGCCTGTGGAGGGAAAGCCTGTAAATACGAGAACCCCTCTCGCTGGAGTGACGAGGAGCAAGCCGTCAAAGGTCTTTACTCGTCCTGGTACGTTGGCCAGTCTTGCCTTTATCTTTCATACAGCGCTCAGTGTTCATGTACTTTTCCTCTCAGTGCTGTGCTCGGTCAGCACGGGTCACTGAAGTCCAGATCAATACTTACATGAAAAGTTAATACTGTTGTTTGTTCTGGTTTTGTCTATAAAACGGAATCATTGAACAAGTGAAATCATTCGTTTTGGTGCATCAGTATGTTTGCAGGGTCTTTGGAAATCTCGCTCTTTAAAGGGTCTTTGGTACCTTGAGCCCTTTAAAGTTGTGTTTAACTTGCTAAGCAGCCCTAGTTCAAATTATTATTTTTTTTATGATTTTGCTGTATATACCATTCCCCCTAACTTGTCATATTCTCTACTTACAGGATTACTGACAACTTGCTAGCTATGGCAAGGCCTTCCACCGAAATCATAGAGAAATATAATATAATTGAGCAATTTCAAAGGTACAGTAGTCTCCTTCTTTCACACCTTATTTTCGATTCAACAGTGGTTGTTGAATGGTTTGCTCCAGCTGTCTATGTTTACCTGCAGCGCTGTCAGATGTCATTGTGTAAATACAGGTAGTGTTGTAATGCAGGGTAATGAAAAGCCTACTAGAATAGTAACAGTAACAGTAAAAGCACTGTTACTTTAAAGACATTTTACTCAAGTACAAGTAAAATTACTTGTATGGCAGTTAAAATGTACTCTGATTAAACAATACTACGTTACATTCTTAAAAGGGAAATGGGGGGTGTCGGGAGGCTAAAGATTTTTTTTATATGATAATGATGCTATATGATAGATCTATTACATTAAAGAACACATTTAGGCTACAAAATAAAGTGCATTAACATGTCGACGTATACACATCACACCACAGAGCTTTTATGTCCAAATCAACAATAAATTCCTTTTCTTTAGACGGCACTTTGCAGCCTGTGCATACAACTGATTATCAATAAATGAAAATGACCAACAATAAATAAAACCGCCACGGCCGGTGCAACAAGCATTACTAGGCTACAGAAATGAACTAACCTGCCGCTTCTTACAGAATTACCAGCAGAATAAAACATGACCATGGCAGACAACACAGCAGCTGCAGCCACAAACACACATTAAAGCAAAAAGAGAGCTAGAGCTAAAACGTGTAGTGCACACACACGCACACACACGCACACAACGCTACGTTTCCTAGCAACATTGACATCCTCCTCTGTACGGTGAGTTAGAACCATTCTGTGCGTCTTGTGCACTGTGAAGGCCTCACCCACCTCACAGAATGTAGAGGGCCCCAAGCAATGTAGAAATCACCGCTGGAGGACCCACCACGAGCATTTTAGCATTTAGTGGGTGTGTTTGATTTGGGTCACTTAGCGTGCTCGCTGGTTGGTGCATTAGATGCGGTAGATGCAACCTTTCTTTTTACCTATGCTGGGGTACAATAATGCTGACCTTAACCCATAATGACATCATTCTTTGCATTGTTGTACTCTTCACAAGCTGCTAACCCCGGCCCAGTTGCGACTGCACCTCTCACAGCCCTTGACGCTGGCCAGTGAACGTTTACATTCAGAACATGTATTTGACAGAGTGTCAGCTGAGTGCCGAGCGTCACCTCTCTGGACATGGAGCTCTGCTCTGCTGCGGCCGCAGACACACCAGCTGCTTCTCCTCTGCTGCGGCTGCTGATTTATCACTTTTCCTTAGTTCCATTCTCACAGTTTATTGACTTTTGTTTTTATTCTGTCACGGATGCGACTTGACCTGTACAATACTTGAGATAAAAAATACTTAAGTAAAAATAAAGTTACTGATTTTTAATAGTAATAAGTAAAGTACAAACAAAAATGATACATTTGTTACAGTAACAAGAGTAGAGAGAGAGTTTGTTACTTCCACTCCTGCTGTAATGTAGTATGTGTTGTGTTGACTTGTTGTGGTGGATTGCTCTGTACACTGACACTGACACTGCTGTGCTCAGGTGTGGTTTGAAGACGGTCATTAACCTGCAGCGGCCCGGAGAACATGCCAGCTGCGGCAACCCACTGGAGCAGGAGAGTGGTTTCACTTATCGACCCGAAACATTCATGGAGGCAGGCAGTGAGTCTCTATATCCACCCTCACCATCATACACTGTAGATTCGCTAAAATCAGGACACAAACCAATATACATATGCAGTTGTAGTGTGACTTACAGAGTAGGTACATGAAGAAAAAACAAAATCTTGGATGTAATTCATGAAATAAACATGAACTGATATTCCAAAAATTAATGTGATGTGAATGATTTGATGTAATCATTGGGCCATGCTCACATTACTTTTTATTTCACTTTCTATTGCCCTTAAAAAAACAAACACCTTCCTCTATCTCTTATTGTCTCTAAATGTAGCACTTGAAGCAGTTCAGTATATTTGATGAAGTTGATGCATGCATCAATCATGCATACTTGCATGATTCTTACAATTTTTGGATTGTATCCACATGGTTGAAATGCGCTTATTGTAAGTCGCTTTGGAAAAAAGCATCAGCTAAATAAATGTAATGTAATTTTTGCCATTGGGAAAAAAGGATGGAGTATGTCAGACTTAGTAGTATGCTTATGTGACTGCTAACTGACAAAAACGAAGAATAACTTCTGCGCTTTAGCAGCTTAATTACAGTAATTAACAGTAAATAAAAACTGCTAGCTAACTAATGACGATCCATAAACTAACAAAAACACATGGATGACTTTTATGGACCGCGAGCAAGAAAAAGTTTCAGCAGCTTCACAGGCTCTCACACTGCTGACCCATACAGATCAATGCTCTCTCACCCACACACATCATTCAGTGATTGATCTGAGATCAGATAAACGCTACAACAGCTTCCATTATCACAGGGGACAGTCATTTTTAAAAGTCATTATGAACTGTATGGAAGCTTTTAGGGGACTATATTAAAATGATAATGTAAACTTGAAAATGAAAATGTAATTTTCCACATATGTATGTGTTATTTGAGTAAAAATTAAAATTAAATGATTCAATTTCCATTTCCACATACTCGTATTGGCATTCTTTTTGACATTTAATTTTCAAAGTCATACCCCGCTGTACAGTGGACAATATTCAAATGTTAATTAAAATTTGAAAATTAAAATGTAATATAAACAATGCAGCCTAATTTTCCATTTGTGCTAGCAATATTTAAGTCAAAATGAAAATGAAATTTTCTAACAATTTGAAAATGAAAACTGCGCCCCCAGTCTATTGCATTTAAATTTACATGTCACCATTCTCTTTTGGGGTCAAAATGAAAATGAAATCTGTCAGTCCCCTCATCAAGGCCAATCTTCAGTTAGGTCGTCACTTCCTCGTTCAGTGACTTGGTTCATTAACATTCTACTTACAGGCCTCGGGTCTCATTTATAACCGTTGTGTATGCACAAAACGGGGCCTGAAAGAGGCGTACGCCACTTCACACACAAAAGTTGTGATCTATAAAAACAAACTTGACGCAAAAATGTGCACACTTGTAAGTAAACTCTGACCCATGCGTACCACATTCTGGAGACAGTGGTAATTGGCAACACAGATGGTGAGGTGGTGAATTGAAGCCAGATTGTATAATGATGCCTCACACATTTAATTATAATAATATAATCATTATCAAATGTTAACTGTAGATCCACGTTATCAGAAACATTCAAACCAAACACCTTGCACTTGTAGTGAGCCATAACTATCTCACCGTCTCAGCGTCAGTAGTAATAATATCTTGAATACTGTGCATATATCACCAAGTATGATTTTAGTTGTTATATAGTTTTTGTGTGTAAAATCGCTGCAGTGCAGCATGGTGACATTTAAATGTAAATGCAATAGACTGGGGACGCTGTTTCACTTATTGCATTTTAATATTGTCCACTGTACAGCAGGTTAAGTCTTTGAAAATTAAATGTCAAATGCCGTTTTCATTTTTATTTTCAAATTTCATTTTCATTTTGACTTAAATATTGTTTGCATAAAAGTAAAATCAGGCGACATTGTTTATATTTAATTTTCAAATCTGAACATTTGAATATTGTCCACTGTACAGTGGGGTATGACTTTGAAAATTAAATGTCAAACAGCTTTTCCATTTTCATTTTAATATGGTCATAGAGTGCCCATACAAGTATGTGGAAGTGAAAATGAAAATTAGATTATTGCATTTTCATTTTTACTCAAATAACACATACATATGTGGAAAATTATAATGCTATTGTGGAATTACATTTTCATTTCCAAGTTTACATTATCATTTTAATATAGTCTCCTGTATGCTTCCATAGACATCATCCATTTTTACTTGCTCTGATTAAAGAGGCCCAGAATAATGCTACAGTCTTAAAACTTCAGTCATTTCCCTTATATAAGTATTGTTAAATTACATTTCAGACAGTAACACAATAATATGGCTCAACTAATAAGCTAGTTTTATGGCAAAAATAGATGAACTTGTCCGTTAGACATTACATCCATACATGGATTAGCTATTTCTCCCTCTAAACATCCATCCATCCATCCATCCATAATAAACCGTAAATACTTGTTAAAGATATATTTGTGTATATAAATGAAAGCAATTCCTTTGTTTGATCCTTTTTTGGCCCAGTTTAATATGCCACTTGGTCTATTAAAACCATTATTTTATGAAGTATTGTTTCAGCTTCTTATATAGCAATGACTTCTTTACATTGTTGATTGCTTTCTGATTGGATGCAACTGGAGATGTATGTTACAGATTTACATATTAGTGAGGGCTTCACTAGCCGAGAACTTCCTTGTTAGTTGTAGCCACTAAGAATGTACTGAGGACTTAACATGTAAACTAAATCATGGATTTATTTATAAATAAGTATTATTTATAATTTATTTTATTTATTTATAAATACACTATGCATAAATATTATTACTTATTCAAGAGTAGAGCTCTTTCCACATTTGTACAAGATGTAGAGCAGACTGCATGACTAGAGAATAGTGGTAGAAAATGAACTGTCTCTATGGAACACATCTGTATCTTAGCATTATCGTAGCAGCAGCAGGTATTAGATGAGAGACTAAGGTAGATTTAACATTTTCCTCAGACCATCAATGTTTTTTGTGTTTTGCCTACATCCGGAACATGATGTGGTTCCTAGTAACCAAGTAATCACAGAGGGATTCCACATATTATGTTATGTTATGTCTTTGAAAGTTGGCAATCTTGATTCCTCTTCCTAACAAGCTCTCCTGAGATATTTACCCAGGCCACCTCATAAAAGCATCGACTGCATTTTGAATAGTGCTGTTTCATCTGACACTCAGTAAAAAGCCTCCAGCATAAACACTGGCTTGTTATTTTGCTGTAGGTGTTGCGCAGTCCCAACACACTCCAGTTTAGATATTTAATGAATAAACAACTCTGTAGAGCCCCTTTCAGACAGACACGCACCTCTTTATCTAAATGTGATGGCAATTGAACATGTCGGTCTCATGTCTGAATAAGCACCTGACACAATTTTATGTGAAAGTCACGACGGCACTCTTACTAGGTCAGACCTGTAATATTTCCGTATCACTTTCAACATGGCACAAATCTCTCTCCTTGCATGTTGTGCAAGAGAGAGATTAAATGCACATCTTGTTCCACCTTCTAAGATCACTGTAATACATTTATTATCTCAATCTTTATTCTTATTCACAAAGAAAATAAAATCATTTTAATGAACCAGGAAACACTGTGAGCGAGCTCTTTTTAAGTTTTAAGGAAATTCTTCTGTATCAGTCTATTAAAACTATATTTCCCCTCACGGTGCGACCCAGAAGAGCTTAAAAAACCTATGTACGCTTGACTGTGGAGGACCAGAACTGCCAAAATCAAAAATAAATAAATAAATTTAAATTGAATTTAGGCATTGAATTTAGGCATTAAATAATTTATAAAATGTGACACAAATTGATATTTCTGTTTTAATTTGCTTCTGTATTTATTTACATTTGTATTAATTCCAATATTTATTTACTTTCCCATTTTATGTATTAATTTGTTCATTTATGTATTCATATGAACAAATTATTCACTGAATATGATGAATTTACTTGATGAATTTAACATTTTGTGTTTCGGGGGACTGGGCCTCATTGATTACTGTACAAAAGCACACAACTTTTATAACTTTATTCACTGATTTTGGTGAAACTGGATCATATTTTATGGAGGAAATATTTTTTGGTCTTCCATCTGATGTCCTCCCGCTGCTCTACTGCTCTCGGTGAAAAGCCCCCTCATTTGCATAATGAAGCAGAAATGCATACAGAAATGTAAAAAGAAAAGACAGAAATAAATAACCTAGGGGAAATAAATGGGGGACAAAAAGGGAAAATAATACATACATAAATACATTTTAAAAAATGAATGAATGAATTAAATGAATGAATAAATTAGCAAATAAAATGGGAAAGTAAATAAATATTGGAATTAATAGAAATGTAAATTAATACAGAAGCAAATTAAAACAGAAATACCAATTAGTGTCACATTTTATAAATTATTTAATGCCTAAATTAATTTTAATATTATTTTTGGTGCATTTAATGGCATATTAATTTATTTATTAAGTCATTTATTTATTTATTTTTGGCAGTTCCGGTCCTCCATATTGTGCAACCACAGTAATAATCTGACCAACAGTCGTCTTCCTCACTATCATAACTTTTTTAACTCTCTCTCTGTCCCCCCTCGCACACCAGATGCCAGATATTGCGGGAGCATTGTGACTCTTTCTGTAAATGTGCTGTCATGTCTGAATGAAGCTGTAAGGAACCTTAAAGGGGAACTCCACTGACTTTACACATCAAAGTCTGTTTCCAGGTGTTGGGGAGTACTACTGCATATGTGAAAAAAAAGTTCTATGAAGCCTTTTGTGGCTCCAGAGGGAGCTGTGTGAAGTCTGATAAATTGCTTCAAGGATGTCACTTGAGTCAGCATCGGTTGGGGCTGAAGACTGCAAGTTTGAAAATGAAAAAGATCTGTTGGTGTGGAGTTAGAAAGAAGTGAGTTTACCAGACCGCTGTAGTCTGCTCTTAATCTGTGCCGCAGGCAAGAGGCTCCAGCATCAATGTATAATAAGACCTGGATACGGCGCCGCTGCTCAGCCTTGCTCACAATTTTTTCCAGTGGCCACTGCCATGAAAAATCCCCCTGCGTCCCAAAAAGCATTTTCCCCATAGGCCACCATTATTAAAGAGACGTCTGTAAAAGTGTTGACAGGACACCTCAAACTGCAAACAAGGTCATTTATGATTTTTTCTATTATGATCCAATTTGATCCATTGGTTTTATATTTGTTAAAACTTTCCTCGAGCCGAGAAAAGTGATTTAAAAATCTGTCACATCATCACAATGTAAAGTCTGCATTGTGGATAATGTAGTCGCTAGGTTATTGCAAGGAAGAAGAATGTGTATAATAAAAAAGATGATATCTCTGGTTCTGTTGCATCGATTTTGATCCTTTTTTTCCTGATCATCATGAGTCTGACAATGTTATGGGTTATGTAATGCTAAATCGGTGGATAGATGAAGCCAGCAGTATTATGTATTGCATGTCTAAATAGGGCTTAGGTAGATATTGAACAGTACTGAATTCTTCTGGCTTTGTGTATTTCAGTTTATTACTACAACTTTGGGTGGAAGGATTATGGTGTGGCATCTCTGACTACAATCCTTGACATGGTGAAAGTCATGTCATTTGCTGTCCAAGAGGGGAAACTGGCTGTCCACTGCCATGCCGGTCTTGGAAGAACAGGTTTGTAACGCCAGCAATATGGAATTGCGTCAGTCTTCATTTATGCTTGTAAAATATCACTTTTGTATTTTTTATTTTTTCATCACGTAGGTGTGTTGTTTGCTTGTTACTTGGTTTTCACGTCCCGGATGAGCGCTGACCAAGCCATCCTGTTTGTGAGAGCCAAGAGACCCAACTCCATTCAGACCAGAGGCCAGCTGCTGTGCGTCAGGGAGTTCGCCCAGTTCCTGGTTCCTCTCCGAAGTGTCTTTTCCTGTGCAGAACCCAAAGCAAGTGCTGTTACCTTGTCCCAATACCTTACCCGGCAGCACCACCTCCTGCACGGCTACGAGGCTCGACAGATGAAGAATGTGCCAAAGATCGTCCAGCTGGTGTGCAGGCTCCTCGTCGACATCGCAGCCAACAGACAGGTGGTGACAGAGGCGGAGTGGCTGGAGATCCCTGACCTCACAGCCGAGGTGGAGAAGACCGTGTCCCAGCAGGCCCTTCAGCAGCTCGGGAAAGAGATGAGAGGGAAGGGGATTCCTGTTCCACCTTGTTCATCTCAGCATCTCAGCCCACCTGCTCTGCAGTCCAGACCTCCTCATGATCAACCTCTCGCCAGTGATATCGAGCTTGACCCTCTGTGGAGGCAGCAGAATGTAGAGAGCCCTCTGAGATCCTCTCTGTCCAACAACAGGACCCTCAGTTACAGCGATTCTGTCCTTCACAAACTTGGACCACGGCAGCACCGTTTAGGAAATCTGAAGAGCAACAAACCAGTCAACTGCCTGATCAAACATTCTTTGTCTCACAGCAGCCTTATAGCCTGTAACCCCCCCAAATGGTGTGACCTCTCTCCTCAGGGCATTATCAGCAGCATTCAGGACCCCATTACAGAAGCAAAGCAAGACACTGGATCCCCCCTTTTAAAAAAGCAGCTACACAAGAGGCATCAGAGTTTGTCCTCAGATCTGTCCGAGCAGGGAAGAAAATCCCACTGTAACGCCTTAACAACCAAGAGCAAACTGGTAACCAATGAGGAGCAGCCAAATGTGGATCTGTCAGCGGGTGGAGCAGACAGAGGGAATGTCACAGAGGTTCCCTTCATCACCCTCCAGTCCGAGCTCTCCCCAGAGAGGAGAAGTCTGCTGGTAGCCAAAGCTCTGGCCCTGGACCTGACAGACACGGATCTCACCTCCAAGGTCTCTATGTGGCAGGTAGCGTACCCCATAAAATACTCTCAAATATACCATATAGCCAACCAATATAACATGTAGCAATAGCAGTCTTTATGCTAAGCTAAGCTAACCGGCTACCGGTTCTTGCTTCATATTATATAACGGAATCTTCTCATCTAACTCTCAGAAAGAAAGCTAATAAGTGTATTTCCTAAACTGTTGAACTATTCCTTTAATGTCAATGAATCATTACTACATAAATGTGGAGATATTGAGGAGACTGCCGGCCTCTGCATGTCATCTCACACAGGACACTGTTCCTTCAGACAGTAACAGTTACTACTGGCTTTCTGCAGATTTATTCTGTGTCAGAAACAAGAAACCCAGATTCCATTATTGAATTAGGTGAAAAAGAAACCCAATTTTCCCAGCTGGATTTTTCTTGGAGAAAGCCAGTATCTGCACATGTAACTTGGTTTCAGACAGGGAAAGTATTGCTGTGACAGCAGAGTGACGAGATGAAATGAGAAATCATTACACAATTCATCTTCTCACTCAGAATTGTTCCTTCTGAAGTTTGAATCAAACTGACACTGACGTAGCCTCTAGAAGTCTAAATAAGTCCATTTCTGAACAGTTATCATTTTGAAAAATTTAAACACATTTTTACTGCAAGGAAAAACTGTCTCCATATATAGAGTGTGTTCTCTCACTGTGCTGTTGGTCCAAAAAAAAAAGAAACTGCATATTATATCATTAATTATAATTAATTCTATCATAATTAACTCACAAATGTTCTCCTGCAATAATACTGCTTTGTCTTGTGCACCAGGTGCCTAATAGGAAATAAAAAATAAAACAATCACAGACCTAAAAAAAAGGATTTTTAAGTCAGCTGTGTCTGACTGCCAAAAAGCCATCATTTTTACAGTTTGATGCAGCCAGCAGTGGTACGTAGTCCATGTCTGGAAAGGGCTTAAATAAGCAACTGTTCCAAAACAGTCAGGGCTAAGGGAGAAATCAGATTACTGACCTGCATGTATATGTACAGTGGCTTTAAACACATTGTCCAGTTTGCCTGATAACCTGATTTCTCCCAGTAACCTGGTTCCTTGTGTGCATGTAAACATACTCAGTGATGAAGCTTTATATATTCTGGAAAATGCAAACAGTGTTTATCTGCTTCAGTAAAGACAACGAGAGAACAAACACTCCCAGAGCACCACCAGGGAGAGGTGGAGGATGTGCAGTGAAATGTGGTGTTATGAGAAACTGTGGCGCTGACGGTACCGCCGGCATGAGATACAGTAGAACCCTAATCATCATCTCCACCATACTTTTGATTTGTACTGTGATAATGGTGAAGATATAACATCCAGTGCTACACATGTTCCCTTTTAGATGCCCCGCTGTAACTAAAGGTTGTCACTTCCTCCAAAGCTGCAAAACAGATGCTTACTAATTGTACTTATGAGCCATGTGGCGCTTGCTCTGCTCTTCAGCTAATGTTCAGAATATTCCATTTTTTCATCCACTGTTCAATGTGTATGACACATATTTTTGTCATTTAAGGAATTTGAAAATCCCAACCCTAAAAACACACCCTTTAAAAACTACTGTGCTCATTTTCAGTAGTCCTTTGTTATCCCCGATTTAAACCTGCCACTTCATTTCAATTCATTGTCAGAGTGCTCTTTGTTGTGATGTGCAGACAGAGCTGAACTCCAGAGAGGGAGCGTGGGAGAGGCTGTGCATGGAGAGAGATCCTCTGGTCCTCTCCAGTCTGATGTGGTCATGGCTGGAGCAGCTCAAGGATCCTGTCATCAGCAGTGAGGATATAGAAGCTCTCAGTGAGAAGAATGTAAACCCACAGAAGGCCCTCGACTCACTGGAAAAGGTAGCTGTGTTGAATATCTTCCACACCATCACCGTCTGAAGCAAACAATGAAAACATACACTTTACACACAACAGCTTTGTTTCAGGCAGCTGTTTAACTCAGTGTCCAGTAACACTATAAAACTTGATTATGGCAGAAATTATAATCCCGTTTATTTGCAAAATATTATAAATCCTGTTTTCATTGTCAATATCTTATAGGCAATCCACACACTTTGTATCGTATTAACAGAAAACGATACAAAGTGTGTGTCAGAATCAGTGAGACTGCCACTTGTCAACACAACTGTCAAACTGAAAAAGTTGTGGAAAAGTTTGTAAAAATAGATTATTCCATGTTGTTATTTCACAGCTATTGAATAGGGATGGGTATGGGAGAACTGGTACTAAATTGGTACCGGTTCCTGACTGCTCCGTATCGAAATATTGATAAGCTCCTGGACAAACTGCTGCTGTCAGTATTTATGTAACGTTAATTCATTCATCCTCCCGGCTCCGATGCTGATGGGATTTAGAAAACTAAAAATGCGACCTCGTCAAGTCAAGGTAGCACTTGTGTAGTATTAACTCAGGACACAGTTAGCATCGGTTTTAAGCACTTCTAATTCATGTTCCTAAATAATCCCATAGACAGCGTCAGTCGAGCAGCAGCCACAGCTTCGTCAGACACCCAAGTCCAACCCAGCAGAATGTCACAGGGCTGGCGCCAAGTTTATTGTGAAAGAAAACAAGTAATAATAAAATAAGTGTTGAATCTTTTCACATCTTTTCATGTCATGGCATTATTTTTGCCACCAAATTATGGAGTATATGGAATAAGTATGGAATAAGTATCGGTATCACAAAAATCCTAACGATACCCATCCCTACTATTGACAGACATTTTTTGCATTGGAGGACAAGATTGTCCATCAACACTACACATGATTGTCCATACTGTAATTTTATTATGTTGGTCTATTCTGTACACACGACATCTATTTCCTGTCTGTCCGTCCTGGGAGAGTCCGTCCTCTGCTGCTCTTCCTGAGCTTTCTTCCAGTTTTTCCCCGTTAGACCCTCGGTTCCGATAAGGAAAAACGCCCCCCAAAAAGGACAGAGGGTGTTGTATGCTGCACAGATTGTAAAGTCCCCTGAGGCAGATTTGTGAAATTGGGCTATATAAATACAACTGACTTGACTACACTGAAGAAAATTGCAATTTTAGTCTGCATGCTGCCATTTTTAATTCAACTTAATTCATTCAGTCATTTTTCTGGTATAAATATACTAAATATCACAGTCAAAACTGCTATATAGTCTGCAATTTGCACAAACGGGCAGTAAGGCTTGGAAATATATGAGATGACGTGCAGCAAAGGGCCGGGCCGGACTCGAACCCGTGCCGCTGTGGTAAAGACTCAGCCTTGATACATGGTACGCATTTTTATAATTGTAGAAATACCTTCATAAAACTTCAATATATAGTTTTCTGTAATTTCTTGTGCAGCAGTAATCTGCAATCATCTCAGCCTTGTCACTTACATCACCGTCTTGCACTTAACATCCACTGTGAGAATGTTTAGGAAGGTAGTTGCTAGATACAGCAGCTAACAGAGATTTACACAGGGCCATATTTTCATATTTACCTATCTTTTCAAGTACTAGTAAACAGTACTAGTATTTAATATGGGCTGGTGGTAACTATTTAGCGCACATAGTTGCCAAGAATAGAAACATAAAAAGCTGTTTGAAGCCAATGCCATTATTTAGCTTTTCATTGGACTTTCTTTTGTTCATATGATTTATGTGATACTATTATTGCTTTTAAAAGAAATATGAAAATGTTGTGTGAGACCGAAAGTGTTGTCATGTAATCTTCTCCCCCCCACTGACAGGGCCACCGACTCACTTTGCTGTGTATCCTCGACTGTGCTGCTCATCTCCTGCCAATGCCTGAAGAAGAGGAGACTAGATTTCTTAACCAAACAATACAAGTGTTGACTAAGGTGAATATTAACATAAGGTGTATATAGAATATGTTAAGATGTGTGTTTCGTATGAATGACTTAGATTTGTCTGTTCTCTCCAGACTGACCCTGCCTCAGAGAAGAACGAGTCTTTGTACACGACACTGAAAGCAATCCTGAGTCCCATTCTTCATGAGCTGCATGACAAAGCTGTGGAGGACAATGAAGACTCCTGATCTAGCTTCATCAGGAGCGCTCTGAAAGAGGAAGACTCACAAACAGGGTTCCACTCTTAATGTTTGGGCATTACTGTATTTTAAGCCAGTTCCTTGCATCAGATACTGCTGAGATCTGCCAATCTTTAGTCTTTCAAGATATTTGAAGACTATGTAATTTGAAGGTTTAGCATTTCATTTTTCTTTGAAGCTCTTAATAGACTCTAAGCACTGCCATTCTTTATGCTAATGTGCCACTGTGCTCAGTTTGAAAGCATTTGTTTGTCATCTGTATATTCTACTGTAATATTTGTGAGGGACTAGATGTTGTTTTTATTATCTGTTAGTTGGTAGAAAAAATGTTCTCATGATGTTAATGTAATGTTATTTAAATGTTTAACTCAGCTGACAAAGCTTTTTTTGGGGGGGGGTCTTATTTAAACCAAAAGATGTTTTTACACTGTGCAGATGCTACAATGTGTCTTATTTATTCAGATATTGTTATTTGAAATGCAGCAATTGGTTTAATAACTATAACCCGATGACAAGTTGCAAGGTTGCTTTGTTGATATAGAATGTAAGGTGTTTTCTCAGTCAAATGCAAACTGCGGCTATTGTTATGGCAATGCAAATTCGACAGGCCACAGTGCATTTGCTTTTCCAATCAATTTTATGTCCTTAATACTGCGTGCACCAAAAACCTCTCACTGTACTGTTCTGTTGTACATGCATTTGTAAAACATCAATCTGCCTCCACTGTTGCATTTAGCAAAATGCTGTCTGCCTCAACTCAGAAGGCCTCTGTCTGGACTCTGTGTCATGCTGCTGTGTGTAACGTCGCCTCGCCTGTGTGTGCGTGTGTGTGTGTGCGTGTGTGTGTGTAGCTGTTGAGACGAGTCAGTGGCCCCCTCTCACCTCATAAGTCTCATATATGGACGCAATGTAACGTAGATCTGCTGACACACTGAATGTGGAAGGACATGAGACGTTGTACTGTGGGGAATTTTCAACCAGCACTATTTTTTCATTGTTGCAACAGGCTACTTCTTACAGAATTAAACACAACTTACTGCAAGCTATGTGACCGGTGTCAGTCTTTTTATGGCCTTTTACCATTTAGGCTTATCAACAGTTCAGCATACAGCTCAGAAAGAAAGGAGAGTGTGTCCTGGTGTTGTCACAGTGGTGTAACATCCAGACCCATTTCATTCCAAAAACAGATATTCACCATTTAATCTCAAACGTGTGTGTGTGTGTTATTATACAAATGCCTTGTGGGATCAAAGAATGTCAACTTCAGACCTTCACTCACAAAGCTGTTTGCACGTTACGACAGGCAATGCATTAAGTCATTACTGTAAAGGGGATAGACACGAAACACTCGGTTGTATATGTGAATTCAACATGATTGGGATCTTAGAAATGTGCAACTGTTTATAATGTTGTAATTTGCAAACATCAGTCATAATTTATGATGATCATCATTGCACAGTCCTCTATAACTTCAGTTTGTAATCACCATTTCGTGGTTATAACCTCTCAGCCCAATAGATAGATGAATTATTAACATTATTCCTTAAAATCATAGCTTGATGAAGTGGTGTTTTAAAAAAAATAAATTTTGCTTATTTGTGGGCTTAAAGTCTATCACAAGGCTTGAGATATAGCATATGATCATAGTAATGATAATATTCACATACCAAACATAAACAGTGGTGATGGCGGTTGGCCGATTGAAACTGCAGGAAGTAGCATATGTATTTCATTTACAAACGTTGACGAACACACAGTCATATACACACACTATACTGTGTATCAGTGTGTCACTGAATCCTGAAGGCCAACAGATACTGGCTTCAGCCGACATACATCCTGATACCATTATGTCTGTGATAAGCTAATATCAGTAATCAGATAATATATCGGTCTCGCTCTACTGCATTCAAGTGTTTTTATCAGCATTTCTTTTTTCATCCCGTGCTCTACCCCCATCACCTGATTCAATTAGAGAAATTAGTGCAGTTTCAACATTTGACTCACGAGATTTTAAGTTCTTAACTATGAACAGAAGATTATGTGGGAAAATCCAACATTCTTTTACAAATGCTGTCGAGAGGAGAGGTCATGTTGGCATGTTGTCATTCACTGCAGGAAATATCAAAGGAAGGGGGATGTAATGAGATCAAGCAGGTGACTTTAAAATTAATCTGGATGTACTGCACATGGGTGTATCCGACATGCATGAAATAATTATGAAACAATCATTTATTAATTCATTCATACATTGTGATTAGAGTTTTTGCTGTAGTCTACACTCCGAAACAGCAGGGGGAAGTTGTGCGCCTTCAAGGTCTTGACTTGTAAGCTGTTGCTGCGCCAACAAACCACGAAGAAGAAGCAGTCAAAGGGTGGAGGAGCGTTTCGACCTGGCAGACTGGTGGGTAGACTGTGTTAATCAAACATTTTTAATTAAATACACCTTAATGCCAGCACATGTATTTTTAAAAATACTTTATAATAACACATGGTATGATTTTTGTAGTGGAATAGCCAGCTGCTGTACTTTTATGCGACGTTTGCTTTTCTGGACAACCATGCTGGAACGTGCTGCTAGCTAGCTGTTAGCTCGATAGTGTTAGCTAGCAAGTTGTAAGGAGTGGTTAACTGACGTAGTTAACGGAGTGCGGCGCAACGATTAGAGCACTTTAGATATGCTTTTAATTGCTACATTTAGTAGGACTTTCCCAACGGTGAAAATATCCAAATAAGATGTAACGTTAGTTCTTAAATGCCCAGTCACGTTGGCTAATTATTAGAACTCGCTAGCTTGCTAGCTTCCACAGCATATTGAAGGAGTGTCGGTTCTGGTCCCAGTCTCAGGCAGAAACGCTGGATTTCTATCTACCGTTAAGAGTTACGTAATTCCGCCGAACCTCCTGAATTAAAGGCATGTGCAATTAGCTGAACAACAGAGCAGCCTTGCATGCAAACGAGTTTCCTATTATTCTGGGACAACACTGGGCAGACAGTAGTTTCGTGATTTTCGCAGGGTAACGTTAACATGCGTGTTTGCTTGGAGGTTAAAGGAGGTTTGGGTGTAGATAGGCTTGAAGAGAAAATACGCACTTAACATTGGAGAAGGTTGGCAGCTGGTCTACCTGCCTGCAGCTGGAAATGACCCTGTCTGATTTGCTTTTGAGTCAAGAATTAGCCTAATCCTGGAGCAGACTTTTTTTTTTTTAGTTTAATGGTGTCCGCATTGTTGAACTCTCTAATTTCATGTCCTCATTGTGATGTTACTCTCACTTTTGAAGCAATTTTTTTTCTTTTTTTCAAGATTAGTGTTTAATGCCAATTCACTAAAATAATGAATCAGCGCATTACAATACACCATAGCTTTATCAATTAATTGTCATTCATCAAGCTCAAAAGCCCAACATTCTCTAACGAGAGGATTTGCTGTATGTCTGTTTTATATCATTTTCAGTTGAATATCTTTTGCTTTTAAGACCAGTAATTTAAAGAAGTCATATTGGGCTCTGGGAAATTTGACATTTCCTAAACAATTCAACAGATTTCCTTCATAACCTTTGAGGATATATGGTCCTGACACATCATCTCGTTATCAGTGTAGTTACTAGATGGCGGTTTAAACATGGCCTTGGTCATTACCTTTGTGACTCTTGCTGTGTGATGTTGCACCATTGCCTGTTTTCCCTTAATAAGCCTAATTTTACATTTCATGAAGTAATATTGTCCTCTGACATTAGGAGAGGCCCTCTTTATTTTTGCTGCAGGTCTCCTTTAGTCCAAATAAAATTTACAATTAAAACAGTTCCTCTGGATTTGTTGCCTAAAATGTAGGCTGTATGAACAATAGAAAGTCCTCAAACATTTGAATTTATGTTCGATAATCTTTTTTAGAATCAGTGTGGAAAGCTGAGGTGAAGAAAGCGCTCCGTCCGGACGTCCGGCGTGCACTATAGTGCTACGCTGCAAGCTGCTGTCCGTGGTCCTGAACTTCAAATGAACACTACCATTTCTCAGATTGGCCTCCATCGTGTTGGTTTTGTAGTCTATATATATATATATATATATATATATATATATATATCTCTTCATACATGGCTTTTTGTTCAGTTCTGTGGATAAAATGTGTTGAGTTGCCCAAAGACTGACCGCATCAGCTGTGGGGGCAACACATTTACTGTTGTCTTGTTATACTCTGCTCTCAAGCATGAATGTCTGCCACATACTGGACGTCAGCATCTGTGTCCTTCCCATGAAACTACATGTTGGGGTCGTTCGTTACCCCTAACAAACTGCATCCCAGTTCTCTTGGAAGAGGTCTGAGACTAAGACTGGACGTCATCCAAGGGTTTTTATACTAGTGCTAATTCAATAACTCAAATTTTGGTACTGACACGAAAACAACCTTCTTTTTTTTCAAACTTCACTTTGCTGTATAATTTGATCTACTGTAAAATTGATAATCTGGTCACACAAGGACATCAGCTGTAGTCAACATCCAGCTCTGTTGCTTTGTTCATACCTGTTGAGAACCTGCTCAAATGTAATCTTGTTGATGTAGAACGTAACGTCTCACCACCCATGTGACTTTTTCTCCACAGTCCGAGGTCTAAGCTGTCAGCCCGTGTCAGAAGATTAGAATTCAGCCGCTGGTTTTCCGTCTTCTTTCACTGCAGAAAACAGCTTTGTTTGCACTGTGGGATGAGGTAGTAGGTTGTATAGTTTTAGGGTCACACCCACACTGGGAGATAACTATTCAACCTACTGTCTTTCTCAAAGTGCGAAACACACGTCTCAGTCGACCCCCCCCATGTCTTCTCAAGGCCAATTTTCTGACATCAGCGTTTGCATGGGTCAAGATGTTTCCCAAAAAAGCTGTTTATCCCAGTTGCTCACACGGTGTGAGGTAGTAGATTGTATAGTTGTAGGGTTGTGATTTTGCCCTGTTTGGGAGATAACTATACAGTCTATTGCCTTCCCTGAGGAGTGGCATTTCCTCTGTTTTTATTTATGTTAAATGGTATTAATCTTTCATCTTTAAAGAGAGCTTCAGGGACCACTAGAGGTCCCAAGAGACCGACACTGCATGTTTTCTCTGTAAACCATCCTCACCAACAATTGAAAATTGCATTATTTCTTCTGTATTTATTATTTAGGTTTGTTTACTTGAATGCTATGTTAACTTGTCAGCTTTCTTGCTCAGAGAGTTGGTTCTGAGCAGCAGTGATGGCTGAACTTGTACAATCCATTTTTTAATAGTTTCCTATAAGTTGTGATATATATTTTGGTGGTCAAATGGCATCTGCTATGATATCAATTCATTGGTCATTTTAATAATAAAATCAATATACACATGGCTGGAATGAGTACTGGCATACTTGAAATTTTACTCAAGTAAAAGTACTTGTGTAAAAATGCACTGAGTAAAAAGTAGGTCAGTTAAAATGTACTCTGAGTGAATGTTAGTGTGTTACATTTATGAAGGGGGGTCCATGTGATGATAGGATATTGCTGTTAAATTAAGGAACACCTTTAGGCTACAAAATAAATTGCATTAACTGTCAACGAATACACCAGTGGAACATGACGCCGCCGAGCCCTGATGTCTAAGCCAACAATAAATTCCGTTTGTATAAAGGCACTTTGCAGCCTGAGCATACAACTGAATATCAATTAGAAATATACATGGGCTAAATGAGCCAAAGGCAATACACTGGCCGGTTTAGGGCAAGCTGGCAGGAAGCTAAAGCCCAGACCCAGAAAAGATGAGATGGTGGAGGTTTAAGTAAGTCCCCTAATAAACTGGCAATACATACAAGTGTGTGTTTGTGTGTGCTATATATGTATTTTAATGTAGCAGGTCATGGAGGTGGTCCATTTGATTTATACTGGTGGGCAGTATACTGTAGCAATGCAATGTATTTTAAATGCTTATTGATTTCTGAAATATTATTCTGGAGAGTACCTAGTAACAATAGCTGTCAAATCAAAAGGTAACACTTTATTTTTATAGGTCCATCATTTTCTAGGACTGCAACGGAAAATGGAGACAAAGTTCAATTTGTACACTTTCAATTAATTCCAATAAATTGCTAATGTAACCTAGCGAGTCCTTTAGTCAGTGCATAGCGGGTCAGGTGAACATGCATAAAGGTGCAATTCGACAACAGGCAAGGATACAATTAGACATATCCACCAAATAATGTTTCCAGTAATTGATGAATGTTAACTACTTTCCCCGTGATCAGGCTACGACCAAATTATGTAACTCCAGGATCGCATCATGAAGTATTACAAATAAACGTAGTGGAGAAGGAGCATAGACGAGCATAAAATGGAAATACAATGTATAAGTACCTTAAAATTGTGCTTATAGGCCCTGCTCACCCACACAGGGGTTTTCATGTAGTCTGGCTGGTTAGACCTGTGTGATGCTCTGCCATACTAATAAGTAGAATTTGCCTCACCCTGTTCGGTGCAGCAGAACTGACTGGAAATTGATAGAGATGTCAATCAAGCTCAGCGTGTACAGTCTCTTGGTCCTCCGTAGAGGTCTAATCAGGCCACATCAGTGGAAGCACCTGTGTGGGTGGACTGTTGATATGATATATGATAGGGGCTTTAAGCACAGTGCTTCTGCAGGTGGTCACTTTCCAACACTGCAAATGTCACACTTTTGGTCTAAGTTGACACGTCACTGTACAGTAACGCCATGTTCTTTTCCAGCCAAGACCAGCACGGCATTTAAAACAAAATGTGCTCCTGGTTTTGTAAGCGTGCATTGATTGATTTGATTTTTCACTTGTATTGACTATTATAAAGGGAAACAATGTAAAGTATTTGTTAATAAATGTCCTGAAAGTAAGTAAATAACTTAATTTATGTGACTTGGTGTAAATCTTACCTTTACCCAGCCAGTTTTGCAAGGCTGGATTCCCGGGCAACTGGGCCAAGAAGGCAACTGCCCTGCTGCCCCCGAAGCCCCCAAAGCACTGCTTGTCAGCTGCTTTTTGGTGATTTGATTAGACCAGACCAGGGTGCAGTATCAGCTGTCTTGCATTGTTATGTATTCTTGTGGCAAATTGTCAAATTGAGTTCTAACACCTTTATTATTTTAGTTTCTATGGTGCTCGCTCAGTGCATTCTCCTGACAAACCGAAAACCTGGGCCAGGCCTAGCGTTCCAGCACAGAGTACTGGCTGGTTTCTGGGTCTATGTGCTGCGTGAACTGTACATGATGGGAACTTTGAGGCAACAGGGGCCCAACTGCATTTTTTTTTTTTTACCCACGACCCCCCAAACAGGTTAACTGAGCCTTGCACTTTTGAACATGATGAGTAGTTACACAGTTGGGTCAGCAGATGGTGTTACAGTCCTTTAACTCAAACCGTCTTCCCTGTGCTGAAGACCACCATGAAGTCTGAATCTTTGCAGAAAGAGTGGTCCTAAATGATGAGAAAATCTGATGTGATCCTGACTAATAGTTTCTGTGCTGTTATTGTTGGCCACACTTACTGTGCTTCAGATGCCCTTTATTAAACAAATAAAGCATTTTATTGCTTAAATTCCGTTTCTAGACTTCTTTTTACCCTTTTCCCTGCTTTGTTCTTCATTTATGAAGATGGTATTTTCCATTATAAATCACATTGCACAGTTGATGTGTGGCGCATCATGTGATGTGTGTTGGAAGCATGCATGGAACATAATTAAGATGTGGATCTGTTAGTGGTGGAAGCAGCTACTCAAATCGTTTACTTAAGTCAAAGTAGCACTTCGATATTATATATATATTTCCCTCTGGAGTGCAGTAGAAGTATAAAGTAGCATAAAGATGTAAAGATGCAGCAGGCTACAAGTGTCTGGAAATGGATGCAGCCACTTTCCACCCCTGGTGTCAGTTCAATTGTTTAGAGTTGAAGCGCAAATCGCATCACAGATTTTTTTTTTTTTTTTTGGGGGGGGGGGGTCAAAACGTGCCAAGATAACACTGAATCGGTGGGAGGGGCGTTTATTGTTCTAAATAAAAAGTGCCGGCAGTCCGTCAGACCTGAAGCGAGCACGGGTGCTGTCCAGTGACATGTCAGCAGTGTGAGCCGTCCCCAGCTCTGCAGCTCTGCAGTCACATGGAAGGGCAGAGCAGCTGAGCGTGTACCTGCAGGCTGGAGTGTGTGCGCGGCTCACAGGCAGATCCTCTGCAGAACACGCCCTGATAGAAAAGGTAGATACACACAGACACACACAGACACACACACACACACACTCAGCCTGATCACTGAGGAGCCGAGCTACCTGAAAACAACAGCCCCAATGCTACAGCACAGGCTCACACCACCGGACACCTACCAAATGAAATCAGGACGACTTTATTCCCACAAACTTTGGCTTGTCCCGAGGAGCTTTATTTACGTCTGCAGCCCGGAACACCTGGACACCCTGCTGGACTCGATAGAGAAATAAGGCTGGTTGTTGCAACAGCAGATCATTAATCCATCGGCCGTGCTGAGCACCATGAGTAGGAAGACACGGCGCTGGATTTTCCATTTTTTCCTCTACCTTGGAGTAGTGTATTTGAAAATCGGGTGAGTTATTGGGATGTCCTGCAGGTTGTCTGTGCATTTTCACACAGGCGCAATGCAATTTTAAATTGGAGATTGTAATCATGCTGTCCACCTATGGCAGACTCTTATCGCTGTAGAAAAATGAGGGGTCCCTGAAGTCAGGTCCAGGGTCCTTTCTGGCCGCGTTTCCCCTGCAAGTGCTGTATAGTTAAATTCATTAACCTTTTATTCTGTTATATATAATTTGGGGGGAGGTGTAGGAATGTCATCAGACCACTTACAGTTATTTTACATGTGTGATAAATCAGAACAGTGTCTATTTACTCAGATTAAGGTCCCCAGAAAGGTCCGTATTAAAACACGTGCAGAACTTCCATAAGGAAATGCCACATTTTAACCTCTCACCTTCACCGCAGGGGTCTGTCGTCGGTGGTTGCACTGGGAGCGAGCATCATCTGCAATAAAATCCCCGGCCTGGCCCCCCGTCAGAGGACTATCTGTCAGAGCCGACCCGACGCGATCATAGTGATCGGAGAGGGAGTTCAGATGGGGATCAATGAGTGTCAGTTTCAGTTCCGACACGGACGCTGGAACTGCTCGGCCCTGGGAGAGAGGACCGTGTTCGGGAAAGAGCTCAGAGTGGGTACGTTGCACTTTAATTTCATTTTAAAAGCTGCAAAAAACTATACAGATTTACTAATGGAATGTATTGGTTCTTTGTGCAAATCCAAGGTCATATTGAATTAATGCTATTTTCCTGCATTATTCTAGGGGGTTCTGTGAAGGATTTGAAGTAATTGTACTTCTCACATGCCATGCACTGTATGCAGACTAATATCCCTATAGGAGTCCATACAATTACAGTGCAGCTGAGTATCAATCTAAATGATACCACAGAATTCTTGTTGTTGTTGTTGTTGTTTTTGAAGGTAAGAAAGCTACTAAATGCTTAGTACAGCCAGAGCTCCTCTTCATCATTGAGTTCTTCTTCCAAAGTGCCATAAAAGACATTGTTGAAACATGTCAGCATGACTTGACCTTCATAGTTACAGTGTTCACAAGATTGTTTTAAACTAATAAAATAGTTATTACTGAGAAATAAGCTGTTTCATTTTTAAATTGCTGCATAATAGTACACCAGCAGCTTGATAATTGTGTGTTGCTTGCACACAGATAGTCAACACAGCATGTGATGTATTGAGTTGTATGTTATCTTTACTGTTCGCACTGTCTAAGCAAGTGTCTTGTTGGAAGTCTTAGGAAGTCGTGAAAAAGTTTTTAGAATTGCTATAATTTGTCCAAAGATGGTCCAAAAAGGCATTCCTCCGAGGCACTCGACCTCTGACGCTTTGACAAATGTCTGTAAGTCTGAAGCTCAGACTCGGTGCATCTGCTCTTGGTGGGAAAATAAGCCCCAGATTTTATCCTGCATGTGGAATAAGGCTCGAGGCAATGCTTGCTCCAAAGACAGGACTGCGGAAATAAGTGGAGAATCATATTCAACACACTGGTAATCCACTGTCTTGTCCTTTAAGTTCACCCTGTCATCTCAGAGACAGATGCAGAGCTTGGGTGTCATTTTTCACTTCAAGTGTCATTAAGGATTATAGCTCACATCTTGTTTGAGCCTTTAATTTCTGTTGATTGCTGCATTGTACATGACAGCCTTATATTATATCATATGGCCTGAAATGGTTGTAGTATTAGCTGCAACAAGTATGAGTACAGTCTGAATGCTTCACCAGCCTGATGAACTGTGAAGCTCACAGTTGAAAGCTGTAAGATCTATAGTTTGATGTCTGAATGAGTGGGCCTATGCCTGTAGGTCAGTATAAACAGTGATAAAGCTGATACAGTGGCGTCTTTTGGCTGATAATTTCAGTGTGTTTTATCATGAATACATACTGTAACTGTAACTATGCATTTCCTCCACCTTCTGTTGCTATTTCATAGCTTATAACATGCAGACCTCCATGATCTTTATCTGCTCTCAGCTAAACCACCTTCATGTATGTTCATAAAATACTTTTCCCTCAAAAGCTTCAAGTTCAGACAAGTACTTTCTTCTAGGTTTACAAATTTACCTCCAGGTTCTGCAGCTTTGTCAGGGGCCGTTTTATGTAGAATGATTTTAGACTACTGCTTCGCTCCACTTTTTATGCATATCATCAGATTTAAGCAAAACTCATTTCAGCATTGCAGAATCCAAATTGTACCCACATTTAGATGAGAATCAGGCTGTGTTCCAGGAGACAGCAGGGCGGCTCGAGCGCTGCTCGGGTCCAGCTGACCTGCACAGAGTCGGTCTGAATGCATTGTTTTGTTTCAGCAGACTGGAACACTGATAACTGACAGAATACATCAATTTAGGATTGTTGTTGGCAGTGATGCAGCAATGTACAGTGTTTTGGCATTAGGATATCCCCACCCACCAAGCTGGCTACTTGAAGTAACTCACTGTGGGCACTGGCTGCTTCTACACTGGCTGTAAAGGCAGATCAGAGAGTTAGTTCAACATCTCAGGTTTACACATTTGATGCCTGGATGCTTCTGTGTGTCTGTCTGCTTTGCACTTTGAGATTGTCCTTTTAACGAAAAACGAATGGCAGCATGACAGCGAAGAATCGCATCCACTTGTTCCAGCAAAGCTCAACAGTTGCACACACATTTCAGTGTTTGAAGGAGAACTATGACCTTATATGTCTAAACAGTTTGTATGGCAGTTTAATTGTTGGTGATGATGACTTTATCGGAGCGTTTTTGCAACTTATGGTCATTTTTGGATGCTTTCCACATGTGCGCCATCAGGAATTATCTCCATTTTAATTAAAAAATGCAGTTGACCTGAAGCACTTGGATTTATGGAGTGGAAATCCATCCATGTAGGGAGGCTCCGCATGCCTCTCGGATTCACCTCCACAGGGTGGATCCCAGTGTGACGGCGGCTGGGACAAGTGCCAAAAATGATGCCTAAGCATTTAATGTTTTATCTCCCACTGAATGGTCTCAAAAAAGAATCTTTACCAATCATATGCACTATTCGTTGGTGAATTTGTTTAATTATACTCTTAGATTTACAGACTAGTCAGAATCCTGCAGGTTCTTTGATTATAACTCATCCTAAAGACAATGAAACTGTTCTGCTTCCCTAGAATTAGTTTCCTTCAGCACGGCTTTTCGGCTATTCCAATCCAAACTGCTCCATTATATTTTCTGCAAGATTCAGAGCTTCCTCCTGAATATCTGTTTTAAGACAGCTTGATTAATGAATTGGACTTGGCATGGCTCATGTATTTTATGATTTGGTTTGAGGCAGCTATGCCAGGTATGTAAGGAGGCTTGACAGTGCCTGAAATAGTGAATCCTGTTGTTGGCAATTGCGATTAAAAATGTCTTTTCTCTTAATCGCAGGCAGTAAGGAGGCTGCGTTCACCTACGCTATCATCGCTGCCGGGGTCGCCCATGCAGTCACTGCAGCCTGCACCCAGGGGAGCCTGAGCGGCTGCGGCTGCGACAAGGAGAAGCAGGGTTTCTACAACCAGGAGGAGGGCTGGAAGTGGGGCGGCTGCTCTGCAGATGTCCACTACGGTCTGGGGTTCTCTAAGGTGTTTGTGGACGCGCGGGAGATCAAGCAGAATGCTAGGACTCTCATGAATTTACATAACAATGAAGTGGGACGCAAGGTATGTTTGTGTTATTCTGAGGATCCAAAAATCCACTTTGTTGCATATTACATCACCATCACTCGACGATAACTAATTTACACTAGATGCTTAAAAACACTTAGACTTAATCACTGGGTGACAAAATATAATAAACACGTGTGAATAAATGAATTCATAATGACTCAGCCTGTACAGTAGTCCCACACATTAATCTGCTGGCTCTGACCCATTTGACTCCCATGACTACCATACTGCCTGGTGAAGGAGTGCACACTATATTGTTCCTGTAAGCAGTGTGCAATGCAAAAAGCATTATGCTCAAACAAAGTAACAAGCAAGCACAGAGAGCATGGCTGTTACAGAAGTGCTCCCAAGAATCCAATAATAAACATGCAAACTGTATATGATAATCAAGAAGAAGTATTAGTTAGCTTTACTTGCTTTTCACGGTTGCAAGAGCTATCCCAGCATGCACTGGCTGAGAGGCAGGGTACAGCTGGACATGGCGGCAGTCTGTCACTGGGTTCACACTGGGGATGCACCGATCAGGGTGTCTGCCGATACAGAGTACCAATCTAATACCAGAGCGCTCTTAAAATCTGTATACCTCACTGCATGGGACTCCTGGGGTCAGTTTTATGTAAAGTAACATGAGGCCAGGGATTGCTGCGGCACTAAAGACTGAGTCGGCAGCCTGCCACGACTGAATGAATATAACTGGTAGCGGTAAGACTAAATCTTATAATGCCAATGACAAAGATACTGTTCTTAATATGGATTGGTCACGTCGTGGCCGATACCAGATCCAGCATATTGGATCGGTGCACCCCTTGTTGACACGTGTAGCTTGGCAAACACATTCACACTTCCAGCCAAACCAGAGTCTGCAGTTCACTGAGCCACCAAGTCAGGCAAGACTGAATGCTGTCTAGAAATGAGAGGCTGATGTTGAACACGTGACTTTAAGAACTTTGACGGTATCAAGTACTGTATATTAAACTGTCTGATGCCCCAGGGGACCGGAGCGGCACCAGAGCTATAGTAGCCCTCTGAACTGCAGTTTAGCTAAGGAGTTAGGATCAGCTGATGTAAAGCTGGAGAAGGATGTGTGACACCAGAATGTGTGAGACCCGATTCTGGGCTGTGTACATGGTCATTTCAGAAATATTTCTTTGTAAGGAATGTGTCACAATAACAAATAAAGAACAGGACAATAAATAACAAAGCAGGTTACTGGTAGGTGATACACAAAAAGGCAAAAGGGAATAATGTTGGCTGAGGGTGGAAACAAGATGATCTCCTAAAAGGGTAGTGCTGTCTGCGTTAGACTAGGGATGGGCAATAAATCCAATCTATCAAACTGCATTATGAATCTCTTACTGACCTAAATTTACATTTATAATTATTTTCATTAAATGTCTATAAACTGTGCTATAACAACCTGTGGCATCTAACCAGAAGTTCAACCAACCAATCGGGCAACAGCCGAGTATCTTTAACTGGTCATAGGGAATAATAATAATAATAATAATGATAAGACAAACATAAGAACAAAAATACATGCAGTGATGTATAAAAAAAAGAATTATTGTTACATTTATCGTAAATTAACTATAAATCTGGTCATTTATATTGATACACATTTTAGGTCATGTCATTCATCCTGCTTTGTTCTCTACAAATGCAAGTTAGGCTATAGTTAGGAATTTCTAGTTTTTGCTTATGAGGCATTTGTAAATATGCAAGTTTTACACATGGTTTGTTGATTAGCTGATGGGTAGGATTTCAGTAGCGGCCTGAGACTGACTGCAGTCATTTGATGACATTCAATGACACAGAGAGAGAATACATCACCAGGACAAGTGGGAGCTCATGCATGGTTAGAAATAAAGTCAAATCAGGAGCCACTGAGGACAACGTGAGGTCAGATCCTGCAGTCACTTAGAGAACACAAATAATGTAGAGTCAAGAGGTAACAGTGTCTGACAAGATGCACGGTGAGGTGGGCCCAGGACCACGACCATACGAGAGAGTGCATTAGCCAGACTCTGATGTTGTTTGCCAGTGGACAGACGTAGGGAGCCAAATGACAGATCAATAGAAACTGCAGGACTATCCACAAAATGGCCCCACAAGCAAGCAATCTATTGGAAAAGCTACAGCAGACACATGATAGATCAGTGGAAGTCTGAGGTAAACTTCCTATAATACTGCAGTAATCCTTGATAACCCAAAGTGTTTTAAAGGGTCAGATTTTAAAGGTTAATGCAAACATAGCTGGAGTTCACGTGCCCTGAACATTAAATTATGTAGAAGTAGACTACTAGCATAGCTTCTAATAGCACGCTATAGCATATAAAGGTGAACATTAAAGGAATCGTTCGTCGTTTTGGCAAATACACTTTTTGCTTTCTTGACGAGGGTTAGATGAGGAGATTGATACCACGCTCATGTCTGTGCGGTAAATATGAAGCTACTGCCAGCAGCCAGTTAGCTTAGCTTAGCTTAGCATGAAGACTGGAAGCGGGGGGAAACAGCTAGCCTGGCCTTGGTCGGACAAAACAAGCAATCTGAAGACGGTACCTTAGGCTCAGGGAAATAGTGATGACCACTGTGAACCGTTTGCTTACATTTGAACAATGAATTGGTTAATTGAAACAGTACTCTTACGGAGTGGTAGCTGCAGCGCTACGCTGGCTGAGAGGTAATGCAGTCAAAAGGTATCTAGCAACCAAATCCCAATTGCTCTCCACCTTGGTTCATTATGCATTATGTGTTAATTCATATATCATTGCATAGTTATGAGAGCACATCAGATGGCCCCGTCATTGTTGTAGAATATACTGTATAAGCTGATGCTGGAACTGTGATGTAAAAGTAGAACTATCAGTACCTGCAAAGCCCATTGTAATGCTAGATGATTCAGATGTTTTCTGTTTGAGAGAGCCCAAAATATCTTCAGTAATCCTCAATATGCACTACTTTTCATTAGAGCAATATACGTGAAACTGTGTATTTAGAGGCCCATGCATGTAAAAACTGAGAAGCTGGGAAGGGAATTTTCTTAGAGAGATTTCCGTGTCATAGTGACAGGCTGTGGTCCCATTCAGGAGGAAAGAGGAGTACTTTCATCTCTCTGGACTAGGCTTCATATTTGAGGTCTGGCATCAGAAGAGGCGTCAGAATGTGATACAGTGTGTGAATCTCTTAATATACACTTACTAAACAGATACCTCTGTAATTATTGTAGTAAGACTTTCATGTTAAATTGGAGATGATGTCAGTGTGTGTTTTGAGTGCCAACCTTCAAATTTCTTGAGAAGAATAAACACTAGTGTAAAAGGTGCCACAGGAGGCTTACAGGGGACAAACAATGGCAGCTTCGTTGGCAATTCACTTCACTGAACTCCGTGAATTAAATGTTTGTCAGGTCTCAGGGGCATGACCACACTAAGCTGTATGCATCCAAGGCTTTTGACAATTACCCCACGAGACTCCAGAAAGTCTGAGGCCACATCAGAGTGGAATAATTAAAAAGCAGGGTGAGGCTTCTCTAATGCCAGCGAGGGTTCCCACTCAGTGAGGAGGAAGGAGGGTAAGCTGATGTCATTCAGCCCGAGGCACACAGAGAATACCCTGGCTGCTTTGCCAAACACACCGAAAGGTTCCACTCCAACCCTGAAAAGGCCTTTCACCGCTGCCAGTCTGCTTGCTATAAATGAGACCAAACTTTCTCTTTAGTCACGACAAGAACTCGTAAATTAACCCAGCTTCTGCCTGAATTCATCACCTTTACAGATTAATATTTAGATTTCTAGAATTTTCCTTTTTTTTTTTATTATCGCCGTTAATTATTAAAACCAGGTTTAAAAAAAGCTGTGCTTTTCTCAAAATGAGGACATTTGCTGAAAACAGTGATAATTGTATTTTTGCAGCAGGAAACACACAACTTTCAGGTTTTTAACATTTGGGTTAAAATCAATCAGAATCCATCTGCCCCTTTCAGTAAAATCCAGGTATTTCTGGGTGAAAATAAATAAAAAAACAAAACAGATACTTGTACAAATACTAGTCCCTAGTATGGGTCAAGCTTCAAAAACCCCGGATCCTGGATTCTTCCACAAACCCAATTTATAACACAGGCTTTCCATTAAAAAAAATATTCTCCAAGCAAAAGCTAAGACAACCCTGATGACATCACTATGACATCATCAGGGACACGTTTTCTGACTTGACAAAGCTTCTGAAGCCTTTCTAAGCTTATACTGTTATGATGACCTAAATAACCCTTTGAAAAGTATGTGATGTATATAGGAATATATGCCTTTTTCCATATCTGGCTCTTGCTCTCATTTCCTGCTTGTTTTCAGACTATATTTATCACATTCAAATCGATTACATGTCTGTTGGATGCTGTATCTGTAACTCATATCATCATATCATACTTGTCTGCTTCTAGTATTTGTGCTATAGGAACTTAATGTTATTCCACTGCTGTTAAATGTCTGAAATGTATTATTTATAATACTGAATAACAGGACATGCATGAAGTTAGAGGATTTACATGCTTTTGTACGAGTATGTTTCTTCCATGAGTGTGTTTTAAGGCTCACCCTTATAACAGAATGGCACATGCATAGCTAATAGCCATAGGGTGACATACTGTAGCAGCTCTGAGGTCTCTGGAATGCTTACATTCATTTGGAATGCTAAACTTTTGTCTCAACCTGTTGAACTATTCATGCAATACTGTATGTTAGACTGAGTACTTCTGTGAACTCATATGTTTCTTATCTGCTCATTATGGAAAGACAGCAACAAACACACATCTTAACTTTTATCTTTTGATCGTGGAACACATCTTAGATCTACACAATTTATTAGAAAAGGTGTGGTAGACAGTTTTAAATAAAATTAAAAAAAAGTAAATCTGACTGGATTTCAGCTGGGCAGTTGTAACTCCACACACTTTTCAGTTTGAAACTTTGAAACCTTGCTTCAGCTGAACTTTTCCTCCATGTTGTAGGTCCTGGAAAAGGGCATGCGTCTGGAGTGCAAGTGTCACGGTGTGTCGGGATCCTGCACCACCAAGACATGCTGGACGACGCTCCCCAAGTTCCGTCAGTTGGGATACATCCTCAAGGACAAGTACAACCAGGCTGTGCACGTGGAGCCGGTACGAGCCAGCCGCAACAAGCGCCCCACCTTCCTAAAGATCAAGAAACCCCACTCTTACCGCAAGCCCATGGACACAGAGCTGGTCTACATTGAGAGGTCGCCCAACTACTGTGAGGCTGACCCTCTTACCGGCAGCATGGGAACACAGGGTCGCCTCTGCAACAAAACGGCTCAGCAGCCCAACAGCTGCGACCTGATGTGTTGCGGTCGAGGCTATAACACACACCAGTACTCTCGCGTTTGGCAGTGCAACTGCAAGTTCCTGTGGTGCTGCTACGTCAAATGCAACACCTGCAGTGAGAGGACAGAGGTGTATACCTGTAAATAGAAATATTTATTGGGCGTGTATTTAGACACACAGCTAGACTGGACTGTGTGAATGTGTGTGTTCTGTTAATGTATTTCAGAATGAGGGTTCTCTGTGGCTGATGCACACGTGCGGAGTGACTGCCTCGCGGTCTTGGCATAACAACAATCACAACAACCGGTTCCTCCAACGTGTGTTGATTATACTGATGCCAATGGACATCTGCCATGACACTGGACCTATGGGCTCATAAATTGTACTTTTATTTTTTGATTTGAATGCCATTTCACGCCCCAGGCTTGACTTCTCTGCAGGCCCCAATGCAGGCTCTAGGCTGCATTGGCATGACTCATCACAAACAGTGATAGTTTTTTTTTTTCTAGACTAATAATTTATTCAGTGAGAAAACTACTGATGATTTTGAAAATTCACTGTTACCTAAATCTGGTAAAGTTTCAAGTTGGTGTAGATGCCTGGCATTTTAATAAAAAAATATTCAAGTGCAATTAAAAGCAAAAATAATTTTCTTTTTCTTCTTTTAACAAGACAACTTACACACTGGCGCTGAAAACAGAACTGAACTCGACTGAATGACATATTTGGGACCCTGCAGCTTATGTGCATTAAGCCTAGCAGAAGAACATTAAACTACTGATCTGGGCTCGGTATGATAATATTGTTTTCTACTTGTTTCTGTCCCCCTTCCCCGACAGTTTGCTGCTAGTTGTCTGGAAAGTTATGGAGTTTGTGACTGAGCGGCCATATTGACTCTTCAAGCTAAGTTGACACCACCACGAGCAAACACGAGCTTCCAGACATAAATTCCCCTTAATGTTGGTTGATAGAATATATTTTGTAAGAGATTATTTTTATATAATTTTTTTTTATTTATTTTCTGTCTCTATGTAAGCTATTTTCCCTTAGCATTTCTAACTGTTCAGTTACTGAGTTTAAAATGTGCCTTGTTCCTCCGCAGCAGAATATAATAATGGTATACTGAAATGTGCGGCATTGTGTTTTGTAACCCATTTTAGGAAACATTTTCTCACCTCGCCCTGCTTCCTATAGAGAGCCAAAGTCCTGGCGTCACCTCCAGACTAGCTGCTGTTCCACAAACGTTAGCTTCTGTGACTCAGTGCTATCTCTTGTACAGAGTTTCTTTCGTGGTTTACTATATATATTCTAAGATAAACTAATATCTACTACAGCATTTGCCATGAAAATATCAATTAATTTGTTAGCATACTAAAACTACAGCTACTATGAATTTTTAATTCGTATTAGCAGTAATACGTCATCGTAACTGTTGGTTTCTCCCTTATCTATGATGTCTACCCCACAGTCTTTTTGCCATCTTTCCATCTTTTTAGCTGTAATCTCATTCTGCCTTCCTGTCTGCCGTTGTTTTAACCATGACTAGCCATGGCAGCCTGTCCTATTCTGTTGAGCTGGTAATGTTTAACCCACAAAGGTCTTCAATGGTGTTCATTGAACAGAAATAATGAATAAACATAAATAAATATTAGATTTAAAAAAAAAAATCCACATATGGATGGAACCACATGACATACTTTTGACCAAGGTTATGTTCCAAGGCTGGAATCTTTAGTCATTTGTGTTACTACAAATGTGATGTGAATGAGATTATTATACTTCAGGAACAGAATCTGGTTATGGTTTGACTTTGGCTCTCTATAAGATTAACCAGTGATCCACAGGTATGCAGTTTGTGCTCTTTGTCAAGTCTCTCACTAACACCAACTAGGGCTGGGTATCATTTCATATAAACATTTTTTTGCCTTTTATTAGACAGCCAAACGTAGAGAGGTGACAGGAGATGAGGGGAGAGATGGATTGGGACGTGCGAGTAAGGTCCCTGAGTGGACGTGAACTGGGGATGTTGGGGTTCATGGTGGGTGCCTTAACCCCTACGCCACCAGTACGCCCCAGCTGTGTATCGTTTGACATTTTTTGATATTGCTAAAAATATTATATCAGAGTTTTGGTAATAATACAAAAACAAAATAAATAATAATACAATTAAATAGAATAAAATTAAAGTTTTGATTTAGATCATGAAATATGAAGAAGAATAAATAAACAAGATAAAGAATCCAGACTAAACATTTAATCCAAACTTTTGCTACGTGACAGTTTTTGATGCTTGGTTGTCCGGACACATTTCAGCTGATATTCAAAGTATGAAGGTTTGATACCCAGCCCTAATACTTAATATAAAAGAATCAGAGGTACCTTAACAGGGACACTAGTAGCCAGTCATGATAGTACAGTATCATGACAGGTTGATTATAGATAGAACTGTAACATTCCTTCATCACAGGATGGTTATGGTTACAGAAACCATGCAGTTTTTTCACAGTTCTTTTGTTTAGTGTTATAAAAGGTCTTTCTAGTTCTCATTAAAGGTTGTTCTTGTCTGTGACTGCACTGATGAAATTATATCACCCACCTGCTGTAGTGCTCTTAAATCAGAGGTCATTGTTGAGCTATTTCATGTAAAACCACATTGTCTTTTCATTTGTTTTTGGTTAATAAATGTTTTCTCAGAATTAACAGAAGGAGGTCATTTTGTATTTAATACACATTTTTCAAGACTTATTATGAGGACAGATCGGAGTGAAGTAGGTATGACTGAGGATTGCGGTGCAGAGGGTGTCACAGCAGTGTGTTCCTCAGTGAGCAGTGGGAGTGTGGAGCTGCAGGCTGATGGATTACAATGACATCTCCTTCATTCACTCCTCAACAACGTTGCTACAACAACCACACTGTGTCCCCCAAAAATGTTCCTTGTCTCATCGAGAGGCCAGACTGCCCATTAACAAAATGGTAACCATGCAAAACCCAGATATAATTTGGATGCATTTATTTTGTGGAAATGGCAAATGGGACGAAAGCGGGGAGGGAGCTTTACAATTGCAAGGGGATGATGTCAAGAAGGATTTCAGACTGAGCAATAGAAAAGGTCTTAACTCCCGGAATAATCGGCACAAAACATTCCTCGGCTAAACTTTGCCTCAATAGAGTGATGCTTTCAAAAGGCAGCTGGCCAAACAGCCTTGGTTAGAGTAACACCAAGGCTCTGTCACTGAGAACTCAACAACATTAGTGTCTGACAGAGCACTGGCTTGTTACATGCTTCACTTTTCTATTCTAATGATATGGCTTCTAACTAATTCTGTCAACATGAAACAGACAGACACAAAACAGACACAGATGGAGAACTGATACCTATTCAATTCAATTCAATTTTATTTATATAGTGCCAATTCATAACAAAAGTTATCTCACTGCACTTTTTCTATAGAGCAAGTCTTTATAATATTATTTACAGAGACCCAACAAATCCCATCATGAGCAAGCATTTGGTGACAGTGGCAAGAAAAAACTTTAAGAGGCAGAAATCTTGGACAGAACCAGATTCAATGGTGGGCGGCCATCTGCCGCTGCTGTGTTAGGGTTTTGAGAGAGAGAGAGAGAGAGAGAGGTTTTGGGAAAGGGGGGGCACAATGGAAATACCACCTAGAATTTTTAAAATAGTAGAAATGTAATTGTAGTTTTAATATTAATACATTTTTAATAATATGAATGACAGCTAAAGGAAAAATAATGTCAGTATTAGTAACAGAGCCTATAACAACAACTGTAGTAGCAGTTGTCGAGCAGGAACACAGGGGCAGCACGTGGCCCACAACCACAGATCCAGACTCTGCAGCTCCGGAGGCAGAAATACCTGCTGAAAGCGACAGAAGGAGAGAGGAGAGAAACGAGAAAGCACAGAACTACGGGAGAGAGAAGATGTCAAGTTAGTAACATGCAGTAATGGGATAAAAATGCATACAGATGGAGAGGGAGAGGAGGAGAGAGGAAAGAGGTGCATCATGGGAAGTCTCCCGGCAGTCTAGGCCTATAGCAGCATAACTAAGGGATGGTTCAGGACTCACCCAAGCCAGCCCTAACTATAAGCTTTATCAAAGAGGAAAGTCTTAAGCCTACTCTTAAATGTGGAGATGATGTCTGCCTCCCGAACCCAAACTGGGATCTGATTCCACAGGAGATTGATAACTGAAGGCTCTGGCTCCCATTCTACTTTTGGAGACTCTAGGAACCACAAGTAACCCTGCATCCTGGGAGCGCAGTGTTCTAGTGGTGTAATAAGGTATTATGAGCTCCTTAAGATACAATGGTGGCTGGCCATTAAGAGCTTTGTAGGTGAGGAGAAGGATTTTAAATTCTATTCTGGATTTTACAGGGAGCCAGTGCAGAGATGCTAATATTGGAGAAATATGACCTCTTTTCCTAGTTCTTGTCAGTACACGTGCCACAGCATTCTGGATCAACTGGAGAGTCTTAAGGGACTTATTCTGGCAGCCTGATAATAAGGAATCGCAATAATACAGCCTAGAAGTAACAAATGCGTGGACTAGTTTTTCAGCATCATTTTGAGACAGTATGTGCTTGATTTTTGCAATGTTATGTAGGTGAAAGAAGGCAGTCCTTGAAGTTTGAACGGTGGTGCTGGAGGCCAGGGCAATGCCATCTAGAGCAACTATATTACTTTAGATAATGTGTCTCGGAGGTGTTTGGGGCCAAGTACAATAACTTCAGTTTTGTCTGAGTTTAACATTAGAAAATTGGAGGTCATCCAGGTTTTTCTGTCCTTAAGGCATGCTTGAAGTTTAGCTAAGTGGTTAGTTTCATCTGGCTTGATCGATAGATATAACTGAACATAACAATGAAAGTTTATGGAGTGTTTCCTAACAATATTGCCTAGAGGAAGCATACATAAGGTGAATAGAATCGGTCCAAGCACAGAACCTTGTGGAAGTCTGTGCGGTGCACAGAGGACTCACCGTTAACATGTACAAACTGAGATCGATCTGATAGATAGGATTTAAACCAGCTTAGTGAGGTTCCTTTAATGCCAATTACAAGTTCCAGTCTCTGTAATAGGATGTGATGATCAAAGGTGTCGAACGCAGCACTAAGATCTAACAAGACAAGTACAGAGACAAGTCCATTGTCTGATGCAATTAAAAGGTCATTTGTAATTTTCACCAGTGCTTTATCTGTGCTATGCTGCACTCTAAATCCTGACTGAAAATCCTCAAATAAACTATTGTTATTTAGAAAGTGACACAACTGATTGGCGACTGCTTTCTCAAGGATCTTAGAGAAAAAGGGAAGGTTAGATATATGTCTAGAATCAAGAATGGGCTTTTTAAGAAGAGGTTTAATTACAGCTACTTTAAAGGACTGTGGTACATAGCCTGTTAATAAAGACAGACTGATCATATCCAGTAAAGAAGTGCAAACTAAGGGTAAAACGTCTTTAAGCAGCCTAGTTGGAATGGGGTCTGAGAGACAGGTTGATAGCTTAGATGAATTAATCGTCGAAGTTAGTTGAAGAAGGTCGATAGGAGCAATGCAGTCAAAATATATATCAGATTTTACAGTTGTTTCTGAGGTTCCTGTGTTTGAAGATAAGTCTGTACCAGTTGAAGGCAGGACTTGATGAATTTTTTCTCTAATAGTTAAAATTTTATTATTGAAGAAACTCATTAAGTCGTTACTACTGAGGGCTATAGGAATACATGGTTCAATAGAGCTATGTCTCTCTGGCAGCCTGGCTACAGTGCTGAAAAGAAACCTGGGGTTGTTTTTATTTTCCTCTATTAATGATGAGTAGTAAGCTGCTCTAACATTACGGAGGGCTTTCCTATATGTTTTAAGACTATCTTGCCAGACTAAATGAGATTCTTCCAGGTTGTTGGAACGCCATTTCCTTTCAAGTTTTCATGATGTTCGCTTTAATTTGCGGGTTTGGTGGTTGTACCGTAGAGCTAACCTTCTTTGTTTTATTATCTTCTTTTTTAAAGGGGCGATAGAGTCGAGTGTCGTTCGCAGTGAGCCTGCAGCACTATCAACAAAATGGTCAATTTGGGAGGGGCTGAAATTAGCATAGGAGTCCTCTGTTATATTGAGACATAACATTGAATTAAATGCAGATGGGATCGCTTCCTTAAATTTAGCTACAGCACTATCAGATAGACATCTAGAGTAGGAGTTTTTGCCTAATGGCATGAAGTCCAGTAATAGGAGTTCAAAAGTTGATAAATAATGGTCCGATAATGAAGGATTCTGTGGAAAGACAATTAAATATTCAATTTCAATATCGTATACCAGAACAAGGTCGAGGGTGTGGTTAAAACAATGAGTGGGTTTATGTACTGTCTGACAAAAGCCAATCGAATCTAATAATGAGATAAACGCAGTACTAAGGCTATCATTTTCAACTTCGACATGAAAATTTAAATCACCTGCAATAATTACTTTACCTGTTTTAAGGACTAAAATTGATAAAAACTCTGAGAATTCAGATAAAAATTCAGAATAAGGACCAGGAGCGCGGTACGCTATAACAAATAGAATTGGCTGTCGTGTTTTCCAGGTTGGGTGTGAAAGACTAAGAACAAGGCTTTCGAATGAGTTATAATTTAGTTTAGGTTTAGGGTTGATTAATAGGCTTGAGTCAACGATGGCTGCAACTCCATCTCCTTGGCCGGTGCCACGAAGAATATGATTATTAATATGACTGGGTGTAGTGGATTCATTTAGGCTAACATATTCTTCATGACCCAGTCAGGTTTTAGGTTCCTAAACAAAATAAGTCAATATGATACTCTGATATGAAATCGTTCACTAGTACAGCTTTAGATGACAGACACCGTCACTAAGGAGTTTTGGGTGGGTAACTGCTCTGGAAGATGGTGTAGTCCCTCATTCGTCTAGGAGTGTTCCATCGTAGAAAAGGTTTCAGTCGTAGTCATCTGGACACTGTTTTCAGAATCAAGACGTTTCGGCTCCCATCCAGAAGTCATTCTCTATTGTGAAAATGGTCTGAGAACTCAGAAATTTAAGCTACTCTGTGTTGCTTAGGCCCTGCCCTCAGGGAGGAGTCTTCCTGAGTGTCTGCTATTGATCCTGCCTAGTTTCATCTGAAACTGTCCTTCTTTTGTTTCCATGATGGCCCAGTAATCAGTAATCAGGCCTATTGTTTTCTGGCTGCACCTCCCTCATCACTGTTAAGTTCCTGATTAGCATATGATTGGCTTGTCCATGGTGTTAATACACTGTGGTAAACGGTTGGCAAGTTGAATCTCAGACCACCATTTCTGTTTAAAGAGGGGTTTTCTTTTTTCACAAAAATGGCTTCTTTGACTCCTCTTTCAAACCAACTCTTCTCTCTACTTAGAATCTTCACCTCGCTGTCTTCAAATGTGTGGTTTGTAGCTTTTAGATGCAAATGCACGGCGCTCTGCAAACCCAAGTTAGCGTGTCGTCTGTGCTGATAAAGTCTTTTGTGAAGACTGAAGACAGAAGTGAACTGCTCTGGAAGCGCAAAAGAAGCATGTAGGACTGCAACTCTGCCTCCTTGTCTCAACTCTGAGTTGTCATGGTTTAAGTCCACTAATAGTCTCTGTAATGTTGGTTCCACTTCCTAATAATGCATCCTTCATAAAGGCCTCTTTAATGTTAATTTCATTTACTAATGCTTTATAGCTCTGTTATAGGCTATTTTGTAGAACAACGTTTATTGTTGTGAAAAATATCTGGCTGTTTTGAGATTGAAATTTCATTCTTGACCTTGGAAACAAACATTTAATAGTGTTCTGGGGATAAATGTGTTTTAGCTATATTATATATAACTAAAAATTGTTTACCATTTAATATTAGAATGAAAATAAATTGAATTTGGCTACCCTACCCCATGTCGACTTTCACAAGTACTTTGGGTAATATTACCTTTTCAAGTATCATAGTAATTGTCCTCTCTTCCCCATGGTGCTATCTGAAGTGCCATGGTATCTTGGTACTGTCTGAGGTGCCTAACCTGGTGCTACTTGTACCCACCGACATGCCGCGGTACCTACCATGGTAATGTCAGAAGTACCATGGTACTACCATAGTATGCTATACCATGGTATGTATAATAGTTTACTATAGCATGTCATAGCACATACAATGGTAACATTTCATCTGTCAACTACTATTTCCAAGGTCAACAATAAACCTTCAATCTCATCTATAATTCCATGACACCTCGGCAAACTCTCCTGAGGAAGATCATGTGATATCTCTTGAAAGCTCCAGAATAGCTATGAAATGGACCTTGTGGTGAGACTGTTTTGTCAACAATGCCTGGCTGGTGTTAATCCTCCTCCAGCATCACACTTGCTTTGACTTGTTAGCTAGTGCCTAAGTTCCTCAGGAAGAGTTCTCCAGTGGATCACTGGATTGAATTGATTCCACTGGATCAGTAGATCACTTACCTTCTGGCAAAGAGCTGCAGATCATCTGGGCCTGAATCTCTTTAATAACAACTTTTTTAACATTTACAATTGCACATGAATTATTGTACGAACCCTTTATTAATGACTTAATGAAATTTATAATTGCTGATGACTTACTAAACTTTGCTGAGAACTTATTAATGACTTACTAACATTATTTTTGATGAATCAATTGTTAAACCGCAATAAAATGTCATAGTGCCAATTATACATTTCCAGAGCCCAAGGTGACATATTCAAATTGCTTCTTTAGTCTGACCAACATCCCCAAACCTAAACATATGACATTTTCAGCATTATTAAACAGAAAAGCATCTGAGAAGCTAGAACCAGCAATGTTTGGATTTTTGTTTGATAATTTACTTAATTGATTCACTGATTATTTTATTATTTTATGATTCGAATCGATTTAATTTTTTTGCAAATACTGTGCCACATCTCCAAATTCGCTCCAAGTGCATGGTTTAATTCTACATCAAATTAAACCATGCATTTCCAAAGATAGGCAGAAACTGACAACAAACGCACACTGCAGTTATAAGTCAAAGTACAGCACTGACTCCTCCTTCATAGGCCTCACTGTCAAAAACCAAGCCAATGAACTGCTTCATGGTGTTTTTCCTATAAACACCAGTGTATCACTGCCAAGGTCCCCAGTGTTTAATGCCTCTGCTTGTTCAAAGGTTGTGGAACTGCTGGTGCTAGCCTGACTGTGTCTTTCTGCGTGCAGTGCACCTGTGAAAACCAGCACAGAGGTGGCAGTCCAAATTTACGACTGCCAGTGCGCCGCGTGAGCTGGCTGCTGTTGCCGTGACTGCCTCGTCTCTTTGTCTGTTTTTGTGAGTTGCCTTGCAGACCCTCCAAGTTGTAATCCGGAGTAGATATTTCATTTGTGCAGAGCTTTATTCTTTAAAATGGAACTTTGTTTGATGTTTTTTAAATCAGGGTCTTTTAGCATGAACAACTTGGTGCTCCACTGCAAATGGCACTGGAAGCTGTCACGCTTGGCTTGTGCAGGAGAGATTCTTTGTCACAACTTTGATTATTTAAGACAGGGACTGCTTAATAACTATCATTATAGCAGTACCTTGAGACCAAGGGCCAATCAGGGTCCCAACAGAAGTCTCCTCTGCCAACAATGACACTGTAGCCGAGGAATGAGCCAGAAACAGTACACATACTTTGGAAAACCAAAGGGTGAAGAAAGATTTTAATTGAGGGATGCATAAATCAAACATTTCATATCACATAATTTAAACACTGCATCTACAATAAATCATAATGTGGCTCAGAAGTGATTGAATCATGAATGATGTGTTATTTGTTGGTTAAAATAGGCCGAGGCTGGGGCATGCCAGATAATGATAAATCTATAGCCCTGAGCTAAACTACTGCTGTCTGGTTGTAAAATGTCGTCAGTGCTGAAACAGCCTTACTGCTAAATACAATGCAATAAAATTGTTTGTAAAGGTGCTTTGCATGTATTCTTGCACAGTTTAGGGGATTTTAGAAGTTATCGCCTTACTCTTACAAACATTTTCTTTTAGCCATGCAGATACTTTTTTTATTTTGTCAGATTTTGAGACATCCATCTCTGACATTTTTGCCTCCACCCCAGTACAGTGGAGGTGAATGGAATTTTTTTTGTGGTTCTCACAACATTGAAAAATGACATTTAGAAAACTCTTTTCAGAATCAGTCTCCCGGTTGTAGAAAGCTCACATGCACATGTGTGTGTTGAAAGAGTTCTTAGTTGCTGTAATTATTCCTTCTGTCCATACTGGCTGTGAAGAGATCCGAATGCAACACCAGTGAGATGTGGGACAAAATCCACGCTCTTCATTCTGTCAGTAGCCCAATCAGGCAGAAAACCACCCATTCTGGCAACAAAAGTCAAGTTTCCATCCAAATTTAGCACAAATTAAATGAAATTAAACCATTACAAAAGAAGAGGGCGAAGCGAAATGACATAATTAAAAGAGCGCCGGTCAAACCTTAAACAAACAAAAACAATGTCGAAAATGTGATGGAAATATGGCATTTGTGTATTTATTTGAGGGACGTTACAGTCTCTCACACCGATCTGATGTTTTCTTCTGCCGCTATTTTTCATCTCTTCAGCGTAGCAGTAGCTTCAGTGGACGTTTAAGTCACATGCTTCATGTACGTCATGATGTACTTGCTAAAGCTATTTCCATTCCACTCATTACTGAGTGTTGCATTTTATTTTTATCGATACACTAACTTTTCCACCTCAGCCAAGCATGAAAACTTGTCGCTATTTCAACTTTTTTTGAATTTCCAGCGTTTCCAACGCACTTGGTGACGATAGGGTCTGAAAAACATCTGGAGTTTCTTGCAAGGTATCAAACACAAACGCACTCCACACACACTCACACACACACAGAGTTATTGGTTTGATAGAGATTAGAAAGTAGCTGCGATGGCCATTTGTGTCGAATAAACACAGGTTGCAAAAATCACCCCAGTGGTCAAATTTGCACAAATACCCTAACGCAGCAGCAGCAGATGGTCGCCCACCATTGACTCTGGTTCTGTCCAAGGTTTCTGCCTCTTACAGGAAGTTTTTCCTTGCCACTGTCGCCAAGTGCTTGCTCATGGTGGGATTTGTTGGGTCTCTAATAATATTATGAAGAGTATGGTCTAGACCTGCTCTGTAGGAAAAGTGCAATGAGTTAACTTCTGTTATGAATTGGTGCTATATAAATTAAAGTGAATTGAATTGAACTGAAAATAAACCAAGGTGTAAATTCACTTGTTGTTTCAGTGTGAGCGCACTTTGAGTTTAATAGGTGGTTCCTGCAACAAACATGCAATCGACTACCAGGAAGTATTCCACTGTTGTGGCTCAACAACAAAACACTTTCTGGAGTAACACAAAGAGGTACCAAATAGACCATAATCTTGGAAAATACCCACTTGATTTTGTTAACTTAGACTGCTGAAGCCCCATATTAGCTTTGGCTCAACTTTGGAATGCATTTTGCACGGTGGATTTTGTCCATCTTTTACAGTGGAGTTGAGCTATGGCACAATTATTTTATGGCTAGGAGTGATCACAGCAACCAATAACTTAGCGTACATATGGCATGTGAGTACTGTATTAAGATAAACTTGAAATATCCAACCCTATCTAGTGTCTTGAACATCCACTTTCCAGTTGTTATAATTTCACTGCTAATCTTACACATCATGTCACGATGTGGACACAATGCTCTCATGATATTCGTGACAAAAACACATTTTGTAAATATTACATAGAACTATATATTTAAAGGATTATGCAGGTTTCTAATGTTGCAGTTATGCCAACTACTCGCTTTTTCCATGTTAGTCCAAACAGAGATCAGTGTGTGGAGCAGGTAGAGATCTCCTGCCATCGGCACTGAGGCGTCATGTAGTTGTGCTGTGGTTGCGCACTGAGACATGAAGCCGTGCAGGAGGTCCCAGGCCCCCTTTGTTTCCTGCAGTGATTGACAGGCGGCTTAATCCCAGAGAAGCCCAAGGAAATAACATCAAGATGCACTTAATTACACTTTTTTTCTCCTGCAGGCCTTTCTACCACATGTGTGGCGTGTATCTGAAATTACACTCCACGTATGAAAAGGATTAGAAATGATTCTCCTGCTTGTGTTAGCTTGCAGTTCATACCAATTTGTGGAGTATATAGAAGAGTATCTGTAGCTGTTATTAGAGCTTACAGCGCAGGGGAACTAAATTATGAGTTGTTCCTACAAAGGTTTGCATCAGACACTACACCCTCTGCTCCTTTGACTGTAAAAATGTGTGAAGCATGCAATAATGACACATGGTGTGCACAGTATGAACCGCTGTACTGACAGCACATGGGAGGTATGTCCCTGTGGCCATGCTGACATGAAAACCAAATAAGCAAGCATCAGCTACACAAACGACTTCCTGCTTTACGCCCAGCAAGCTATAATTTTTCCCCAAATAAAAGGATGTAAAAAGTTCTTGAAGCATATAGAGCCATTAAATGATGAGAAAAATGTGATGTCTGAAGCCTGAAGCAGAGTGTGGGCGGAGAGGTTGAATCAACATCTAATACAAATCCGGTATCCTGTTTTAGTTGCATGAACTGCTCTGATTAATCATAGCAGAGATCATTCGTTATAGAGAGAGCAGTTACGCTTAAAATTCCTGTGTAGAATTTGCTCATTCTTGATGGTTTCATCACCTCACACCATTCACAGTTGATTTAGGCCAAGGAATGTGGTGGATCATCCCACAGCAGAGAGGGCAGCTGGAGGAACCTGAAAACATTTGTGACAGTCATGCTAAAATAAGTTTGAGTAATGAACAGCTTGATGACAGACTAATGCTATATCAATATATCCAAAACAAGTGTGCCCTCTTCAAATGCTTTGAATGATGAATGAGAAGCATTTATAGGAAGTTTTATTGTACAGAGCTTGCATGAAAGCAATAACCAGTGATGTTTTCTGTCAGTCCTTGTCCACGTTGCTGCTCTCTATTGCTGACAGATAGAACACAATACTGATTCTACTGGTTCATTAAAGTTTGATGTGTCTGAAAGGTCTTTCCATGCAAAAATCTGTCGGTGCACAGGCAGCGATGTTGTGTTTCAAAAAAATAGATCAAAGATCTTGGTAGTTAGCATTCGCAATGAGAAAGAGACCTTTACTATGAGAAGATTCAAAGTAAAAGCTACTTGAGTTGACGTTTGATAGACAACTTTTACACCTGGCCTGAAACATCACACCTTATTACACACAACATTTACATAATTGTACAATTGATTTGCTTTTTATTTACTTAAAGCTGCACTATACAGTATTTAACAATATCTTTACATTAATGGGAGAGGTCACCCCCAAATATGAAATACATGTTTCCTCTCACCTGTAGTGCTATTTATACAGCTAGATTGTTTTGATGTGAGTTGCCGAGTTTTGGAGAGGAGAGTGACTATTGGACTTACGTTTGTTGGGTGGACAGAAACAAAACTTAAAATGAATGTTTAAGTTGCTTCGTGTCTGTTGGATGTGTAAACAGGTAACTGTTTGTTGGGCATATCGACTTTATGAGGTGAAAATATGTCAGTGTTGTGTTTGTTATTTATTTTAGTTTTTCCTTTTCTTGAATTGAGGGTTTTCATGTTTTACAGATTGTAAAACCCTCTGAGACAAACTTGTGATTTGCTGCTGTATAAATAAACCTGAATTGACTTTACTTAAAACTGCAATAACGTTTTTGGCCACTTGGGGGCAGCAGAAACAAGTTGTGAACACAGCACTGACATATCATCACCTTTTAACTTGATATGGTGCACTTGTTAACAAACAGTTGCTTATTGCATTTGCAGCAGATACAGAGCAACACTATCATTCATTTGGAGTCATGTTTCTGGCCAGCTGATGAATCTCCAATATTCTCTCTCTGTTAGCGCTGGTTTTGGTCTCCACCATCTCCTGAGGGAAATATCTGACTCTTTAGCTACTAAATGCTCCACTATGTTCACCAGCTAGCTGCCCACTGTGTCGGTCTGCTGCTGCTGCTGGAAACAACACCATGAGAGCGGTGAGAGTGAACCCAAACAGTAAAGTTCAACACTGAGCTGAAACTCACTACAAAGCGCCGTAAAGCTGAGGGGAGCTGCAGATTCAGGTGATAATTCTCTGTAGGTTCATCACTACGAGGGACCCCTTTCACATTGTCACATTGTTTTCACATTGTCATTCGATACGTTGTTATTGTATTATATATATCGATTATAGCCGCTTTAAAATATGTTGCCAAAAATGTATTCATAAAAATCTTTTAAAATCTTGCAGATTCCCACTCTTAAAACTATTATTGATCTTGATGGTGAGCAATGGTGATTGTGGAAGCAGTGGTGGTTCACCACAGAATCAAATGTTTCATTCCCCAGCCACAGACACCAGGCCAGACTCCGCTGCATATGATAGATCAAACTCTCAAAACCTGCAAGGCCTCAGTGGACTTGTCACCTCTCTAATGTCTCCTCCTGAGAATCAGGAGCAGACGGGAAACCTGAGCTTTGTTTTCCTCTGAGTTCTGGGTGTGCTTACACTACCTGTGCAGGACCTCGCCACATGTTATCTTTACGTCCAATCACCTGTCTGTTTTCACATATGCATTGCCTCAGTTAGGAAACTATTTTGCTCACATTCATCAAACACATATCTTTATGAGCTTCATGAGGAATTACTAAGATAAGACACGCTCATATTGTGAATGTGCATGACTCTGGAGTTTGCACCAAAACGGCATGCTTCAACAGCCTCAGTGAAAGGAAGTCATTTTTTCTGCCCAGAAATTGAACACAAGCTGGGGTTTTTTGCATTCAGAACCTGCATAAAAAAGTCTTTTGATTTGTCAGTTTTGAGGTTCACAGTAAGGTCACTACAATGGCACAGCCTGATAAACTGTGGAAACTAGGAGATTAGTATAATAATGATGACTGCAAGGCTTAGTCATTCGCGCTGGCAACATTAGCCCAGGATTGGATCGGTAAGCTCTCCACTGTGTTGCTTTAAAACAACAAGTTTTAACAAGTGACAAGACATGGATTCTAAAGGGAAAAAAAGACCTCAGCTCACTTCTGTGCCAAATGTTATGCTTTGGAAGCCGAAGCAGCTCTGACTACCAGTTGTCTGTGAACATTATGCCGATCCTTTGTAGGTCTGTGTGACATATTAAAAGTCAGATTACATGTCAGCTGTCAGTGTAATGATACTGCAGAGAAAACAATAGCGACAACATTACTGTACCTGTGGGTTTGCTGACCTTTCATCTCGCTGCAGCCTCTGATGTTCAGACAAAGGCTGGCAGAGGTAAAAAGGGTGACAGAGATCAAAACCTTCTGAAGATCTTTAATGCAATTATACTCTTTTTTTCCCGGTTGAAAGATATTCCTTTGTAGTTTGTATGGGCCTCTGTCCTTGAAACCTGCAGCTAGTACTGGTGGGATGGGTCTACCCCTTGTTATTGTTTAAAGAGCAATTACACAAATATTTTAAGGAGAGCAGGAAGCTGAGGCACTCTCACTATTTAACTCAGCAAATGAATTTTTCAGCCCAGTATCCCAAGCAATTACGTCCATATTGAACAATTCTGGAAGTCACAATTTACGTCCAATGTTCTGTGCCAATGCTGGAAAGTAGTGTGTCCTTCATGTAGCAAGGTGGAAAAGTAAGGTGTGGAGGTTGGGCGGTGGATGAGTGTATAGCAGTGGCATATGCAGAAAAAAACATTTGGGCAGGCTTGCGAAAAACTGGATAGGCCTATGTATTTTGTTGTTTTTCAAAGTCTACATTTTCCATGATCGTCCTGCCATCCCAGATCTACTAAGGTGATACCAAAAAACAACAAAATAAACTTAAATATTTCTTCTTTTTATTATTAATATTACTACCAGATCATGAACACAGGCTTGACATAATAGGCCCTAACATGCACTTGGTCAGCGTAACTGTGATAAACTGACAGCTGAGATGTCCAGACCTAAACAACAAAGCCAAAGAAGAAAAAAAAAACGAAACGATGAACTCGATCGCAAAGCCAACACATAGAGATGAACAATACAACAATCAACAACGCTGTCAGCCTACATCACGGCGTGGCTTGGAGATGAATATGGAGATGATTTCAATGTAATCCAATAACTCTGACAGCTCACGTCCCAGTGACAGTAAAGACGAGTTGTTCAGACGAGTGCTGGTCATTGATGACTGCAGACATGTTTTTATCCTGTCTCTCCAACAGTGGTTGCTTTAAATGTCTTGCTATGGATATTTGCTTTGACATGTTAATTATATAACTTAGTAGCTGGCATTTTTTTTTATTTCACCACAATGATGGAATATTTGTTGGAATATTTTGCCTATCCAGGCCTACCCTTGGCTACGCGCCTGGTGTCTGACTTTCAAGCGGGTGAGTGGAGTTCGCGTCCTGTTAGAGACCTGCAATTTTGACATTCAACTTTTTATTAACCTTAACCACTTTTATTATCTTTACTAGCAGAGTTAGATGACAAGATTGGTACTGCTCTCTTGTCTGTATGATAAATATAAGGCTACAGCCAGCAACCCGTTAGCTTAGCTTAGCATAAAGAACATAACCCGGAAAAACCTTGAATTCTTATTTTTACAATACATTTTTTGTGCGAATAAAACAAACCAGATGTAATGTACTGAGCTTTAGAGGTGCTTTTAGGATGCTTTTGTTAACATTGGGCAAAGCCAGCGGCTAGCTGTTTCCAGTCTTTATGCTAATATAAGCTAACTGGCTGAGGGCTGTTGCCTTAAATATAAACAGCTATAGCCTTGAATGGACAGATATGTGAGTGGTATCAATATTCTCATCTAACTCTGCCATAAAGAGAATAAGCGTATTTCCCAAAACTATTCCTTAAAACAAGTATTTAGTTGCCTAACCCATACGATACTGTAACCGTGGTTTATTTGCCATAACGACAATCACTCCCTAACCTTGACCAGACTGTAGCTGCCATGCATAAATATTGTAGAAAGCTAGAATTTTGAAAAACATTGGGAATTGGAAATAAAAAAAAAACATGCTGAACAGTCTGATATCGACATTCTTGTCTGGTGATTTGTGATTTTTATAGTAGAAGAGGATATTCAAATAATAGTTGAGGGTGGCAGATACATTTGGCACTCACAACCAATAGTCTGTAGTTGATATTTACAGTATTTTCAATATTGTAATTTTAATGTGGGTTATGATAGTGTGTACATGTAAATACGACAATGTAGTGAATCGGTGGAGCTCTGCACCTGGCGACTGTAAAAAGTCAAACAAACATGTGGGATCTAAGCACATATTTCTCAGAATAAGAAAAATAAAGGCTATTTCTTCCTTCTGCTCCCTGAGATGTGCATTCTGCTTTCCCATGACTGCCTCATGTTGCTTGTTGCTGTCCCCCCTCCATCTTTGTTTAGACAGCTTGAGGCCTCCTCAAGAAGGGAAAGTTGATATTTGTGTTGAGGCTTTCGGACTGACCACAAGCAGGAGGAGCTCTTGCCCGGACTCAGGCAGCCTGCCACTGATACAAACTTTTATTTATTGCACTATGGGTAAAAAACGGACAGGTTCAGACAGTGGCTCTCAGATTTAACAGGTGAGGCTTTCTCTGTGTCTTTTGTATCCCACAAGCGCTGGCAGGCTGCGTCACCAAACGCTCCACTAACACACACTTTCCACAGCGCTCGTCTCGATGCTCCTCTTTTTCCGATTGATCTGGAAACATGTTCCATCTCCATTTAGGCCTTGAGTTTGTTCCAGTGATAGCTAACTGCAGATCTCCACTGCAGCCTGATTGGCTGAGAATGTAGTTCAGCATGAGGTTAGAGGTGTCTGTCGGTGTCATCCTCCGCCCAGAAAAACACAGCTGGCCAGACCAGTGATGTCAGACGGAGGATGGTAATTAAATAACTGATGCCGGCCAAGCTGATTGACATGGAGCTAATATGGTGTAAGGACACAGAGGATGAGCATGAAGAACTGTACAATAACAGTACTACAGTGCAATGCAATCACAAATTAACCTAATTGATTATTAATTAAGTAAATGCAGTTTCATCTCTTTATTTCCCCATTTCTGCTGCACTTATGTCTTTTAAAGGATAATTCATGTTATTTTCATAGTTTTTGCTGACATTTCTATCAGTTATGATAACATTGTACTCACCAAAGTAATTGCTGAGATCTGGAAACACATCTGACAGGCTGTAAACAAGCCAACATTTTTGCCAAATTATCTAATCCACTATATTTGAAGGTAAAATTCAATTCAATTTATTTTATTTATACAGCGCCAATTCATAACAGAAGTTATCTCACTGCACTTTTCCTATAGAGCAGGTCTAGACCATAATCTTCATAATATTATTTACAGAGACCCAACAAATCCCACCACGAGCAAGCACTTGGCGACAGTGGCAAGGAAAAACTTCCTTTAAGAGGCAGAAACCTCGGACAGAACCAGACTCAATGGTGAGAGCACCCAAAATGTTGATAGTTTTACCGTTCACCTTTGATTTAGCTTCCAAATGTGGCAAAATCTGTTGGACTTTTTAGTCCCTAACTGTGTTCCAGATCTTAGCAATTAACTAGTGGAGTACAGTATTATTATTACCAAAAGGAATGATGGCCAAAATACCAAAAATGATACTCCAGGTGTAATTAAATGGAATTCTCTCATTTAACAGGTCGCTGTTCTAGTTTTGAAAGTCAAACCTGCAATAAATGATTATGTCATTTGGGGGCATTGTCTATTTACACATCCAGCAAAGACCAAGCACCAGCAGTAATCATTTTGGAGTTGTGTTTGTGGCCATCTGACAAATGGAAGCCTAAAATTCACTGAGTCTTTTAGCTCTGTTTTTGTCTCCACCAACTCCTGAGGGAAATATCTGGCTCTTTAGCTGTTAAATGCTCCACTATGTTCACCAGCTAGTCGCTTACTTTGTATTCAGTTTGGGGCTGGGCAGGTAGCGTACCATTTAGGTCTTGCTGAGAACAAACAAGGTTGATGAGTGAGTGGTGAGAGTGCTGCAGAGTCAGGGAATCATTCTCTGTGGGTTTGTCAGTATGCTCAACTCCTTTCAAATTACAGGTCATCATTACAGGTCATTTGATCCATTGTTAATATAAAAATATAAGTAGAACAGCTTTAAGCTTTAGTATATTTGGTTCAAACAGTACACAACAAACATTTTTTTTTCTCATTTACCTAGTGGTATGTAGGCATGCAGATACCACTACAGACATGTTTTGGTACTGACATCGCTGAAAATGATTCTCTCTTTCCAGAAACAGTGTCCTCATTACTCTGGATAATCCACAAAGCTCACTGTCAATTTTCTATTTCTTCAGAGGAAAGTAGTTCCAGTGAGGTCGGTGTATCTCAGGTCTGTGTATTATAACTATCTGTTTGATTAGATACCACAAGAGTTAAGTGAGAAAATATATTTTTCTGTTAAATGGGTGAGCCACCCTTTTAATGATGTATATTGGTGTGTTCTATACATTATAATACTGCTGCAGCAATTGATGGTTGTCCTATAAATTGCTTTATACAAACACTTCTGCACAAAGAGGGCTCTGGAAGATTAAAAGCGCAGTGTGCAGATTTCTAAAACAAAATTGTACACCTGTAAGACTGTACTCCCATTGTGCCCCTGACTTAAAAGAGAAAATCAGATCAGATCCAGCTATTTACAAACTTGTCCTTAATTTCTGGGCCACATGATAGGCTGACCCACCAGAGACACAATGGCTGTTCCTCCCCCTGGAATAATGTAGCGCTCCTTTGGAATGCTTAGCAGGATCCTGGAGGCCATTCCTCATTCAGCAAACGATCACTGCCAGGTAATAAAAGAAGCATTTGTGTGATATGTCAGCAGTGTGCACAAGGCTTAAAAGCAGAGAGATGGTGTGGCAAGATTGCATTCACTTTTTCTCCCAGAGGGGAAAGCTATACTATTATTACCAGTAGCCATTGACAAAACTACAGTACTTCTTTGAAATAAAATGTGGCAAAGGCACTGTCAGACGATACTTGTGCGATCACAACCACCATTAATTGCAGTTCCTGAGGTCGAATGATTATCTCGGTTACAGCTGCTGGTACAACAAAGGCTTGTCCCCATTGGAAATCTTTCATGTGTCCAACAGGAAAAATGATGGAAGCATCCAACCAATCTTTTTGGAGTCCATTTACAAAGTCCAAAAGAATTTGGACTTGGTGTTAATTCTTTAAAAGTGCTTCCCAAACAAATCCTGTCAATCAAACTTTGTGGGCTCCCATTTATTCCGTTGGGTTTTCCATTGATATAGTTTGAGTTTTTGTGCTTTGTTACTGCCGTTGTTTAGTCTATTCAGACATGGTGGCTAAGGCTGTTTATGCTAACGAAAAATGTTGCTGCTGCTACAGATTTATTAAGCCCATCCATCATTTCACCCAGCTTGCACATTGAATTACACTGTCACAGCAGTGTAGTAGCTAGAGGACAATACCAACACAGTATGTGGATTGGAACAATCAGCAGTTGTTAATATTTCCCTTTATTCTGTCTTGATTTGGGTGAACTTTTTAGTCATTATGCAGTAACATGTTACTTGCATAAGACTGACATAACACCGTCAAAACCATGACATGACACCTGTCATGAACATGAAGGAGTCTTTAAATGGTAAATGGACTGTACATAGCGCCTTTCTAGTCTTTCTGACTACTCAAAGCACTTTATGAATGTTTATGACTGTTGTCATTAAGTGTCATTCAGTCCATTGTGTCATTTTAATGCAAAGTTGTTGTTTTTCTTATGACAACTTGAAATTAACCAAGACCATCCTGCCCGATCGGTACTGCGCAGAGATGAGAAGGAATCGAGATGGCTCACTCGCACTTTTAACGTATTCTGGATGCAGTCTGATGAGATATTAAGAGGTTCCAAATGTGCACACATCCATGCAAAAATATTCAGGTGCAAGACAAAAAATATCACTGAAACGTACGAAAGAGAAAGGTTAGGCTCAAAATAACTAGCTAACGGCAGCTACACTTAGCAGCAGTTAGCAGTTAGCCTACTTTAGCAACAAGTAAAGCAAGCTAATCTCCTTGGTACTGTACTCTGTCATCAAACTGGCCTTATAACATTTAATGACATCTTTATGACCATTCCAAATGGCACCACTTTAGTTGAGGTCAAGGGAATCATTCATGACACAATTGTAATGGTCTCATGACATCCAAAAACCAACCACATATGACAGTATAATGTAATGTTAACATATAAAGCTAAATATCTTCTTTAAGTTTGATAAGTAGGCTTCCATGGCATGTTTATGTAATAACAAAGACATCTCAAACAATTCCAACTTTGCATTAAAATGACATAATTGACCGAAAGACACTTAATGACAACAATCATAAACATTCATAAAGACTCCTTCATGTTCATGACAGGTGTCATGTCATGTTTGTGACGGTGTTATGTCAATCTTATGCACACCCCTTCAAATAAAGTGTGTTATTATGCTAACTTCCAGAAATTGCTCTCATACATGACCTTTTCCTGCTGCAGAAGCAATCTCAATCCACAGTGTTTCCACTGTCTGAGGCACTACAATACAGTAAAACACTCACTGTAAGCGACACTTTAGATCTTTCAGGAGCAAGCCTCTTGAGGAAGAACATTTCATCTCCCCAATCCCAGGGAACACACATGGTTTATATTTACATAGTTGTATTTGTCCATTGCATCACAGTTTACTACTCACATCTGGACTTTAAGTAACTCCCAGTTAACTAATGACCTCATCATTGTGTCACTACAATTATGTCTTTGGCAGATCGATGGGCACATGGTCATTGTCTGAATAACAAACTAATGCTTTCCTTTATAATTAAGTCAGACAAAGCTGTTGCGAGGCTTATATATTGATGTCAGTGGAACAACCACATGCATTGAGTTAAAAGCTGCACCCAACCTATGATGCAAAATGTGCAGCAAATCAAGCTATTTTTATATCATCTTAACAGATTATTACATAGAAAGCTAAAAAGAGGTTTACGTCAGAGAGTTTATTAGTCCGATTTTTTTTCTTGGAGAAGACGGTCCGGTTATTTATGGTTAAAGGGTTCTATATGAATGAATGTATGCGACTGCTTACTGCTGGATTGTTAAAGTTAATCCTCTTAGTTCCAACGCAATGTTAAACACTGACAATGAGGCCCCATAATGTGGCTATCAGGAGCAATCTCATGGCTGTGGAGATGCAAAACAGCCTGGTGTGTTGGGTTAGGCCCCCAAAAAGAAGAGTGCGGCTAGTCACACTGAGGAAGAATGGAGGCCTCACTAAGCTCAGCTTTGGAAGCCAATTGAGGGACTTTGCTATCCCTTTCATACTTCCAGTGTTCCCAATGGCAGCTAGCCAGCCATGGTGACCCGCTCACAGACAAGGTTAGTCATTCAGCACAATGTCCAGCCAGGCTGCAAACCCTCCCCACCTCTGAGATGTTGGATTGCAATAATGTTTGATTTTAAGCAAAGATATTACCAGTTTAACTGTAGGTTCTTCTGTATGAATCTGTATGAAAAGTCTAAAGCTACGAATGTAAAGATAATAATAAATAATAATAAAACTTTATTTATAGAGCACTTATCAAAACAAAGTACAAAGTGCTTCACAACAAGAGAAATAAAATACCATAGTGAATGATGAAATATAAAGAAATAAAGTACATAAAATACACAAAAGCAATAATATAATCAGCTAGTTCAGGTAAAATCAGGATATGACAAATGACAAATGAAAGGAAAAAGCAACATGAAGTATGTTAGTATGGAGTCCGGCCACCACGAGCCTCCAGAACAGCTTCAGTGCTCCCTGCCAAGTCTGTGGAACTCTACTGGAGGGATGAACACCTCCTCCACCACTCCCTCATTTATATATACAGCCTTTATTTAATCAGGTCCTCTCATGAGATCAACAGAGACCTGAGTACAGCAGGTAGAGAGGAAAACAAACTAAAGGACATACAGCATCAGGGACAGTCACAGATCTGAAGATGAAAGTTTCTATTACAGCATTTGGTCTTATGGAGATGGTGGTGGAGGGCATTGTCTTACAGGCTGGTCCAAAATCTTCCACAGGTTTGAAACTGGGTTGAGATCTGGTGACTGTAAAGGTCTGTAGTGGTATCATTTTCATGCTCACCCAACCATTCAGTGAGCCCTGGTGCACCGAAGCATCTGCATCTGATATGTTTCTCCACTCTTTTATTCAGCTTTTTCCTTTCATTTGTCCCCCGTGGCTCAGGAGGTAGAGCGGGTCGTCCACTAATCACAGGGTTAGCATTTTGATCCTTGGCTCCTCCTGTCCACATGTCGAAGTGTAATTTTGTGTGTGTGTGTGTGTGTGTGTGTAAATGAGAGGGAAATTGTAACATGCTCTGTCTGTTACGGTAGAAAAGTGCCATATCAGTGCGGGCCATTTACCACTTACCATAATTCTTGAATGCACTGCGTTGCAACTGCAACCAAACTTAGATGATACATGCATATATCAACTCAATATGATGAATTCAAATAGCCATAACGCACTTGAAATTTTGCATAAGTCATCTGTCCCAAAAATCAGCACAATTGTTTACCATATGTATTCTGATACAGATCCAGATTCAAAACTTTAAAAAGGTATTATTAAAATAACAAATATAGAGGCTTGTACAACCTTCTCTGAGTGTTTTCTATCTTTAGAAAACCTATTTTTAGGTTGTCATCTTAGTGAGACATGCTTCTCTCCAAAATGTATGCCATACTGCAATGTTTATTTTCCAATAGACCCCTACTCTATGGTTGTTGGCCCCATATTACAACCAGTTGACTGTCCATAAAGCATAGTTTGTTTAAAGCTCAGCTCTCTGTTGACATTGGCTTAATCTACTGTAAGACACAGGATGCTTCTATTTGAAAACAAGCAAACACAGTTCCATTTATGCTATGGGACAGAAGTTCACATTGTCACATGTTCATGACTTTTCTTTGTTTTTTTCATTACCATGTACAATGTGGTAAAATATCTTTACCCGATGCCAGTAACGATTTTCTGAGTTCTGAGTGCTGAAAGACGCTATTTAATAAGAATTTCAGGGAGCATTTAATGACAGCATGGGCCAAATATTATAAAACTGTCTCTGATCAGCTGATTGATTGAATGGATTAATCATGGCTCTACATTTTAAGTATATACTTGTGCATACAGTCTCCTCAATACTTGGGTGGATTACCAGAGGGTTTAAGAACTAGGGCGCCATCTGCAGGTTCACTCTGTCTGAGAGCTGAATTCAATTATTCATAGGGCTCACTCAGTAATGTATTCATTCACACAGTCACATGCACTGATGTACGAAACTGACAGTAGTTTGCTATAAAACACTTGTGTCAGTGAGTGTAAACTGAATGTGTTATACTGATTTATTAGACAGATTACATTTTGTTTTACAGACAAAAGACAGATTAATTGGATGTTGCAGTGATTAGCTCTTCAAAAGATGTACATTTTCAATTAACTGGTCAGTAATTTGGGGATTTGAAGGGAATGCTTTTTTTTAATTACAATTAGTTACAATTAAACATAACTGCATATTTCAAGCAATGCTTGATTTGTCATCGATGCGGTTCAGTGAGTTGTTCTTACAATTAATAAATTAGTTATAATATCAATCCAAAGGATTACAAGTGAAACAAGTATTTGTAAATCCCATCCGTCTGGTTCAACCAAATTAGGGAATTTATTATGATGGTGTCTTTTCATAATGCTTCAAAGAGCTAATTAAATATGATTTAGAGTTTGTTGTGTACTTGGGATGTAACACATCGGGGTAATGCAAAGGTCATCAACTGTTCAGTCATGCTATTAATGATCAGGATTGCAAGAGCAGGTGGCATTAATCCTGAAGGTACGATCACATTAAGGTGGTTATCCAACTCTTGAGTTTGGGGAAGTTTGATCTGTGTTTATTATCTGAGAGGATAATAGCTTGTGTTTAATGAGATGAGCAGTAAAGGTGTTTCATGAGCTGAAGCTCTTTGAAGAGCTTCAGACAACATATCTGAGAATGGATATCACCTCAAAGCTGAAGTGTCAAACTGCCAACTAGGCAGCTGTGTGTATCATGTGTCATCACTCACATATTACCAGTCCACACCTTAGACACACACACACACACACACACACACACACACACACACACACACACACACACACACATTCACCACCCTTAGCAAAAGTAATTCAAACTCTTTTTCACATAGATAATTTAAAAGACACACAAAAGATGAAAATAAGCTAAGTTATTACTTTTAGCAGTACTGTATTAAAATGAAGATGCATTTATATATGTTTCTAATATCTGCTGGAATACGAAGCTAACTATTGACTCACTGTCACTCCCACAAAATAAAACACACCTTCTGAAAAGGACAATGCTTTAGGAAAAAGACACCTAATATAGTGAATTGCCTTCAGACATCTGGAATGTCTGGAGTTTAAAAAGTAAACAATAATGGTGTCATATTTGAAAAAAACATAATTAATAACAATGGTAGCTAAACAATTAGGGCACAAGCCTTCTCAGCTAACTACCTAGCAGAAGCTAACGTGTGTTACAAAACTACACCAGCCAGTGCACTTAATGTTAATCATCCATACTGTATTGCATACTGCTGTAGATAAGCTCAGGGAAGTGGCTGTGTACTGCTCATCCACAGAGGTGGGGTGGTTAGTCATACACACATTTACCAAACCAACCAGTTAGTCTTAATCCTTGAAGTCTTTTCTCTTGTAAAACCAAATCAATTATGCAATGTGCATCACAAAACTGCACATGCCATGCACATATTCATGTTGCTGCAGGTCCTCACACCCCCCTTATTGTGAGTTAATTTCACAAGGAGATGGCTCTACAATCTAATTAAATTCAATTTATTTCAATTCAGTTTTATTTATTTAGTGTCAATTCATAACAGAAGTTATCTCATTGCACTTTTTCTATGGAGCAGGCTCTTTAATATTATTTACAGAGACCCAAGTGCAATTCCCAAGTGCAGTTATTTACAGAGACCAAGCACTTGGGAATTGTTGCAATTACAGATCCAGTCTCTGCAGCTCCGGAGGCAGAAATACCTGTTGAAAGTGACAGAAGACAAGAGAAACAAGAAAGCATAAAACTACAGGACAGAGAAGATGTTGAGTTAGTAACATGCATTAATGGGATAAGAATGCATAGAGATGGAGAGGGAGAGAAGGAGAGAGGAGCTCAGTGCTTCATGGGAAGTCTCCCGGCAGTCTAGGCCTATAGCAACATAACTAAGGGATGGTTCAGGACTCACCCAAGCCAGCCCTAACTATAAGCTTTATCAAAGAGAAAAGTCTCAAGCCTACTCTTAAATTGGGAAAGGATGTCTGCCTCCCGAACCCAAACTGGGACCTGATTCCACAGGGGAGGAGCTTGATAACTGAAGGCTCTGGCTCCCATTCTACTTTTGGAGACTGTAGGAACCACAAGTAACCCTGCGTTCTGGGAGCGCAGTGTTCTAGTTGGGTAATAAGGAATTATAAGCTTTTTAAGATATGATGGTGCCTGACCATTAAGAGCTTTGTAGGTGAGGAGAAGGATTTTAAATTCAATTTTACAGGGAGCCAGTGCAGAGAAGCTAATATTGGAGAAATATGATCTCTTTTCCTAGTTTTTATCATTTCATGTGCTGCAGCATTGTGGATCAACTGGAGAGTCTTAAGGGACTTATTCGGGCAGCCTGATAATAAGGAATTGCAATAATCCTGCCTAGAAGTAACAAATGCATGGACTAGTTTTTCTGCATCATTTTGAGACAGGATGTGTTTGATTTTTGCAATGTTATGTAAATGAAAAAAGTCCCTGAAGTTTGTTTTATGTGGGAGTTAAAAAAATCTCTGTCCATGTTTAGTGTTGTGGTTAGTGTTGTTGTTAGCGTTGTGCTGAGTGCACATCGCTCTCCTCGTACTTTCAAGGAGATAAACACTGTTAGGAAAGTAAACTCTTGCACATAGAAAATTTAAAATCCACACTGCAACTGGGCACCACACTTCATCTCATTACGGTGGATCTTACAATGAAACTGTCATACCAAGGTGTCCCGGTAGATCAACTGGCTAAGACGCATAGAACTTATGCCACACTTCTCTTTCTCAATTGCAAACTATTAAAATACAAGCACAAATGAAAAATAAATATATCTTTTAGCATGTTTTCCCTGACATTAATATGGACTAGTGTACAATGTGCAAAGGCAACAGGCTGAAAATCCTCAGACTTAAGGAAGAAAAGAAAGATGTATATTTTTTGTGACTGCCCAGAGCTTGTTGGACAGGTTTTCTACCTCTACACCAAAATAGTTTCCAGGCCCTCAAGGCTCCACATTCATTTGTGAGAGGCACCACTGAAATACAGGAACTAGCAGGTACAGCACCAGATAAAGATGACAAACCTCCCCAGTTTAACCCCTAAATCTGTATTCAAAATCCCTCTTTAGATCTACAAACACAGCTGCTTCCTTCCAAATCTTACTTACATTATCTTATCCTCATCCCTCTCCTGGTTAATTCTTAGTGGGGGAAAGTATGTTCAAAGATAGCCCCAGTTTTGGGTCACAGGGGTTACAATCGGTTTCAATCATTGCCAGTTAATGATCTTTTAGAGAAAGCGATGATTACATCTGTGAATGTATGCTAATAGATGAGAGGCACAAATTGGGGCTGGTTAAAAGTATGTATTATGAATTTAAAAATGAACTGCTGCCAAATGATTATTTTCTCCTGATACTTTTGCAAGTTCGATTCATAAGTCTGCACTGGTACATACTTCCTCCAAGAAATAGCCATATGCCTGCACTCCAAAGTCCGATATGACAAAGGCTCTTGCTTTCTCCCGCCTACTTGGCTTTTATGTTACCAAACTAACTGCAAGTCATATAAAGGGAGCATTACAAACTTCATTAGATTCGTTCATGTACAAGGGTCAGACAGCAGACTCATGTGCTTTTGTCATATCGTATTTTAAAATGCAGACATATGGCTGTTACCTGGAGAAAGTACGTAGCAGTGCAAACTCATATGAATCGAACTCGCAAAAGTATCAGTTCTCCTTATATATGCTCCCCTTGGGTGATGTCATCCGCAGACATGGTATTTCATTTTATTGTTATGCGGATGACACACAGTTGTACCTCCCTGTCAAGCCCACTGACCTTAGTATGCTGAGTTATCTGCAGGACTGCCTGTCTGACATAAAAAATTGGATGTCGATACATTTTCTTCAGCACAACTCAAATAAAACTGAAATCCTTGTTATTGGCACCAACATATCACTAAACAAATACTGCCATCTACTGGCTACCTGTCACAACATATCAAGCCTGTTGCAAGAAATCTTGGTGTCCTGTTTGATAGCAATTTACGTTTTGAGCAACATATCACCAAGCTTGTCCAATCATGTTTTTATCACCTGAGAAACATTGCAAAAATCTGATCTATTTTAAATTTTAGAGATGCAGAAACTGTTGTACATGCTTTTATCTCCTCAAGCCTCGATTATTGGAACAGCCTGTTCACTTGTCTTAATCAAAAAGTACAAAATTCAGCTGCTAGGCTTTTAACCAGGACCAAGAGGTACGATCACATCACACCTCACACCTCTTTACATTGGCTCTCTGTTTGTTTTAGGATAGATTTTAAGATCTTATTGATTACTTTTAAGGCTCTTCATGGCCTGGCTCCAGATTATATTTTAGACCTTTTAATCCCTTATGAACCTTTACGTAGTTTGAGATCTTCGGGCAGGGGTCTTCTGTCTCTTCCTGTGTCCAGGATGAAAACTAAGGGGGACAGAGCTTTTGCCATCAGGGCCCCAAGGCTCTGGAACAATTTGCCTGAAGAAATTAGGTTGTCTGAGTCAGTGTCTTCTTTTAAGTCTCTTCTCAAAACACATTTTTATCGGAAAGCATATCCTGATCTTACCTGAGCTGTCTGTTTATTTTATTGTTTTTATGTATTTATCATTCACTGTGGTATTTTATTTCTCTCTATGTGAAGAACTTTGTACTTTGTTTTGATAAGTGCTCTATAAATAAAGTTTTATTATTATTTATTGTTAGCCTGTTATTATGTGTATACTATTCCTTGCTGCCTGTGGATTTTGGCGAGAATCGCTGCTGCAGTTTGGTTTCTAGTTAAAAAACTTTTAGTGCCTGTTAGTGTTTTGTATTTCAATAGAAATACTTAGCGTTTCAAGGTCATTCTTCATTTCTGCTACTGTCATGATACAACATACATACGAATTGGTAGATTTTGGTTTATTTACTGTGAAAATATCACACACGTACTGTACCATCAACACAATTATCACAGTAATACAGTCACTTGATTTCTCATGTTATTAGCTTTATGTAACCTACATCATTTTGAGAGGATAATGAAGCATATTGCTTTACTTCCACTCGATACATATCTTCTTAGTGTGTCCTGTACTCTGTAGCCTGAAAGATGCACAAATACTTGATATATTTAGAGGTCCAGAGCAATCGAGGCAACATAACACTTTAACCTTTCAGAAAAAAAAACAGCTTTTCAGACAGTCTTCTACTTTGTCTTATGGAGTATTGTCTGCTAATAAATTGTAACAATTTTCGAATGCCATTTTGTAAGTGAACTGGGGAGATAGCTCAACCCCAGAACAGACATCTACAGTACAACATTTACACGTGGATATAAACAAGGCAGTGCAATTGAATGTTTCACACCTGAGCCCCATCATGTTGATGACACCAGGGTGGTGGCCATAGATCAAAGCCACGAATGCTGAGAAGTACCCAAAGAATTTTAACCTCAACCTTTAGTTGTTCTGAGAAGAGAACATCCCAAAATAGAGAGAACAGAATCTGTTTCAGCACCTTGGAGAGAGACATTCTTTGCCAGAGAGGGTTAAACTGTCCAAATGGAAAGATGGACTTGGCCACATGTAGAAAATCATAATGGACAGTTTTGGTGCTCATCTCTCCAGCCATGAACTCTACACATGGCGATAGACACTTACCCAGCAGTTTTGGGATTCACGCTTGGGCCCTCTCTCAGGAACCCCTGGAACACCACCATGGACATCTTGGCCTTGGTTTTCTGACACAGACCAATTTTCTTTGTTACTTTGGTGTGGGCCAGCATCAGTCAGTTAGGCCTGAAAGAGCCGGCAGAGGGTTGGGGGCATCTCTTTGAGGTACTCAAGGAGTATAAATTCCTCAAGTAAAAATTTGCATGTGGCTGGTGGCAAGGCATCAGCTCAGGGACAATGTGTCAGATTTTATACAATTTATATGTTTGTTCTTCTATTTTGTCAAATAGGTCCACACAGAGATGTGTTATTCTGACACAAAAGATATGCTAAAGTGTGTTTCAATGGATTCTTGTCTTGATGGATTCATGTGCAATTACAAATTGCTGTGTAAAAATATGTTATGTGTATACAATTTAATTTTGTAAAAATTAAAATGTATTAAAGTACAATTTTTAAAAGCGATTAAATTGGCAAGACTGATTATAATTACAAATGTCTTCAGTAAGTGTATGCCAAATTCACAACAGTCAGATATCTCATGGGTATTCCACAAAGCAGGATTAGCAAATTAGCCAAATTAGCCAAATACTCAAAAATCTTCTAAACTTAAACCAATTCTCAATTTGAAAAAGTATATGTCAAGACAATTTTAGTTTTAGGGACTCACATCAAAATAGCTGCATCTTTTCCCCAGTGATCTGGCTGTCTTCTTAACCCTGCTTTGTGAAATAACCATTTGGAGTGGTTGATATGTTCATAACTCCAAAAAGTCAATTTTCCATATTCTAAAATAAGCTACATCATGTCAAGACAGAACAATTAGTATTGAAAAAATACAGAATATCTGAAGCTACAGCCATTGTGATCACTTCACATTATTTAATTAATTGCACTGCATAGGCATAAAAATGGTCATCTCTTGTAGGATTGTCACAAACATGAGAATTGCCTATAGGCAGAGGGGGCAGAAAGTGTGTGTCTCGGCATGACTGAAAGAAACGAGAATGGACAACCTATTTAGTTGAATCATGAACACATGTAATACGCTTCAACAAATCACACAATGATTGACAAAATATAAAGAAACAGACAAAAAATAAACAATATTTGGGTCAAATGCATAGTTTCACATTGATTAGCTTCACAAATGATAAAAATATAGAAGAGAAATGAGAGGACAGAAGAGCTTTAAAACACCACCAAGCAGGATGAATTTGTTACAGCTTACATGATAACTGTAACATTAAATCAAATACGCAATTCATGTTAATCATTAAATATAGCTTAATCCAGCTACCCACGCCAGTTGAAACTCCATGCAGTGCAAGGCTGGAGAGAGAGACGATGGGGTGAGGAGGAGGTGGAGTTATCAGTGCCGGTCAGACTCTGGAAAAGCCTTTGAACTTTAAATTTTGATGACTTCTTTGTTCTTTAAACAAGTAAATTCTCTTCTGTCCTCTAGAAACTGAATCAGAGCATTTGAGTTTCATAATTTTTTTGCCTGAAAATGATTTGCTGTTCCTGACCATTATTACTTAGAATCCTTTGGAATTTGCATACAGCCAGCAGTCACAATTACAGGCTGTTTAAAACTAGCTATTTTGAAACGTGTGAAAATGTTCTGGAGCTGTTGTTCGGTACACAGAATAGTGTTATTTCAGTGTTAACAGAAGTCTAAAAGCAAATAGTACAAATGGCTAAAAATCTTACAGTTGTTTGGGAATGAAGATGATAGTGAAGTTGGTAAAGGACTGTTACGAGAGATCAAGGTCATGGTTCACATCTGCACCTGGTGCAGGCTGGCTCTAATGACATAAATGATCCGAATTACAGGGCAAATGTTTTATCTCTTCTATCATCACCTGCCTATAGCTTCACTTTGAACTAAATGAATGTCTTTATATTGAATGTGCTGAGAGAAGGAACCTTGCAGGTGAACAGACTTACAAAGGAGTGCTGCACTGAATAAAGTACTTCCAATCATCTAATCTACAACAATGAGATGTGCCTCCACACCTGTTTATCAAAGAGAATCCTTAAATCTCCTTAAGTTAAAAAGTGAAATGTTTGTTGTGAGTGTTACAGTCTAAACCAAAGCTTGCCCTTCGTCTGAAAGCAATGAAGCTAATTATGTCTTTACGTACTCTGATGACTCAGACAACAGGAAAATTATTGAGCTGTCCCCATCAGTCAAACGGTCTGTCTGGGGAGGAATGCTACATCACAGCAAACTGAGATAGATGTGAAGCAGAGGCCCTCCGCCTGTTTCCTGCCAGGGGGCCGATGAAAGAACTGTCACTTTCCTGAACCCTCTGGTTGCACAGTGACTAAGAGATAAGTGATAAAAAAGACAGCCCGATAGAGCCTGATGGTACCCAGTTCTAGATCACAGCTCCGCTACTATTCACACAGACAGCAGAGGGTATGAAGGCCAAGGGCTCATCTCAATCATCAGACATTTAGAGGCAGGTTGAGGTGCCCTCGGCAGCAAGCAGACATGAAAACAGAATTACTATTGAGAGGACCTACAAGAGTAATAATTAACAAGGGTGGAATACCCAACCTGGCATCACATCAAGCAGTGGTTCACCACAAATTAGCACCAAAACAGGTACAGGTGTGTTTGTGCTGGGAATCATTGAGACTGACAATACTGTATGTTGAAGTTACAAATCTGAGTGGCATTGAGAGGCAATAGTTTGAAATTAAAGTTTACATCCAGTGACACTCCCAATATAAGTGGCTCACTATAGTTTATGCTGTTTCCAAAAAGTTGATTTCCTGTAAATGGAGAGATAATGCAACTCCACCGATTGCCAAACTTGAAAGTCATTTACATTAATATAGAGTCTCTGGATAAGTATAATTCTATATGGTCACCTTTCTTAATATTTGTGCCCTGAAGCTAGATATGGGTCAAAAAGTATACTGTTGACCTTTTGTTCATGTATGTTGTAAAATCTATAAAAAAGAAATTAAAAAATGTAGTCACTGAACGTGATCCAAAATCTTCCAGAGTTAACATTCTGCCAGGCGATAGAGTTGAAGTTACCACGTTGTCATAGTTACTCCCGCTGTTTACCTGCACTTTCACTAGCAAGGACCACACCATCAACAGATGTGATTTATTGACGAAAACGAAAGATTATGAGTGAAGCTTGAACTCTTGTACTTCTTCTGTCTATTGCTTTGTGTGGGAAAGCTTCGTGGGGAATCCGCCGTAGCATCCAGGCACGACAAACCCCCAAAAGCTTCAAGTTACTTGAGACAAGATTGAGCGGTTCTGAGATCTTTGAGATCTGAACGAATGTAGCGTATGCTTGAGAGGACCAATGGTCCATGATTTGTATTAAGTGCTCAGGGGTACCATTGCGGAAGCCGAGGTGGCAGCTATGATTCTGAAGGAGTGAACACCAGAGTACTGGATGGGAGAAATGCCAGACAAGGGGATATGTGACGAAGTGATTGGACTTTGAAGTAAAAGTAAGGTGTAAGCTGACTGGATTGGTTGGTTTTGGTTCGCTTTAAGTAAATACCATGGTTTTATCTGAGAAATTAGACGAATTGGAAATGCAGGTGTGACGGCGTGGGTCGAAGTGAAGGGTAGAGGTGGTGAACATGACTTCTACAGTTTGAGCAACATTGGGATGTTATAGCCAGATTGGATGGTCAGCAGTAAGAGGAAGGTGGCGAGGACTTGAGCTGGCTCTTGACGAAGAAGTCCTCTGAGAAGTGAAGTTATTAGAGGATGGCTGGAGGTCAGACCTGGGCTGCCGGTTAGGAGTTTAGAGATGCTAAAGCCGCTAGTGTAAACTTTGATAGTACATGTTTTGATGGCTGTCACAAAATGGGCTTGGGTAACAAAACGGGTCATGGTTACAAGTTCGAAGGATGGTTGGTTATGTTATACTGTCATGAAGATAGCAGAAACTCTTCCAAGCTTCCAAGAAAGACAAGACGGTTGAAGTTGATATGCTGTTGAAGATATCCCCCCGAGGGGCCGAGCCTCTGAATTCTGAAATAGGAAACAGGAAAGAGTCAGCGATGGCGTTGGAATCGGGAACATGAGCTGCGCGGAGAACATATAGGTGTGTTAATGGAGTGCTCTGAAGAGATAGAAAGCATGAGCAAACTCTGTGGGTGTTCTCCCTTTCGAGTAGAGGTGCCCTTTAGGTCCTTCAAGGAATCTCGTTGGTAGGTGGTTGATGAAGGGAAGGCATGATGAGGTGAGCAAGATCTGTGTATGTCTATGATCTGTTGGCGTAGACTGGTGGGAACTGAAGAAGGACGGGAGATAAAAGTTAGGATGATGAATGGGAGGACTGGCTGTAGACGGGTGATGTAGCTGATGGTTATCTGCTTGGCTGGAATAGGTTGTGAAGGAAGACCAGAGTTAAGTATAGAAGGAAAGTGCTGCTGCAAGGGCTGTGGAGGAAAGATGGGCATCCTGGTGCAGAAAGCTCCTGCTGACGAGAGCTGCAGGGACTGGGAGACGGAAGACCCTGGCATCCTGGTGCCATAATCCCTGTCTGGAGTGAGCTGCAGCAGTAGCTGGAAGTGGGCGGCTGTGGTTGTTGGAAGTTCATGGCTGGAGGTGATGGCATCACGTTGCCAGGAGCCCCAGTTAGAGCAAGCTGCCGTGTTTACTTAACCTTGCTAGGCAGCTGGACTTGTGAGATCAAGAAATCACGATAATCCCTCTTGCCAGGCTTCCTATGAGGAAGTACTGGCAGCTATGGCATGACTTACGGGCGTGCCCTAACCCTAGGTGAGCATGACAACGCGTGTGAGGAGTGACTGTCGACAACCACAATGCTAAAGAGGTTAGCATATATGCTTCTAGCATCAGTTATATCAGAGGTGGAGAGTATTTCTTCCTTGAAGGAAGAGCAATGGCACTGAAGCTGGATGGAAAGCTATTTTTGCTCTTCCTCTTCTGGCTTCAGTAAGAGTTTGTTTACGATATGGTTAGTTGATCTGATTAGTTGGAATTCGCCCATGATAGATGGTGATGATTCCAATGACACTTTCCCAGATAGTTCTGGCATCCTGGTGCCAGGAGCCCCAGCTTGAGGGAGCTGCTGTGGTTACTGGGAGTAGGCAGCAAGGGACGCTGGCATCCCAGTGCCAGGTTCCCCTGCTAAGGCTGGCTGATGTGATTGCTGGAGCTGGATGACAGGGGGTGCTGACAACTCAGTATAAATTGCCCTGGATGATGTAGGCTGCTGTTGCTGGTGTAGAAAAACCTGGGGTGGAGTGTCCTGGAATTATCGTGTTGGTTGCTCCATCTGAAAGTGAAGATATGACAAGAGGTTGTTGCTGGTGACTCCCGTTATTCATTGTTGCTGGCCATTCTGCTGTCTTGAGCTGAAGGATATAGGTGAACTGTCCCTTTAGCGTGGGCTGTGCTGTCACAGCGTGTTGTTGAGGTGTGCGTGATGACGTCACCTGGAAGAGCACTGTGTTGGCATGAGAACGTTGGAAAGTTTTGCTTTGTTGTCAGTTCTGTGAAAAAAATTGCTTTATCTTTTAGTGTTTTTGTAGAGTGGCAACAGTCCGGTCGGAATTTTATTAATAAACGCTGGTCTTCGGTGATCTTGCTGGAGCGTGGTGACGCTACGTGTTGTGAGCCCGTAGTGGTCGAGACGATGGCGGGGACTAGAGTAGTCCTGTTAGGCGATGGAGTCGGAGAATTGCAGCAGCGGCAATGGACTGTCCTTGAATTCCTCTCATTTCTGCTGAGGGAGGTGGGCAAGGAAGAGACTATGTAGGGGCTTACTGGACTCACTCGCTTCGTGGACAGCTTTTGGATTACGGAAAGCAGGGTCTCAGGCGCTGAGGTGGCGGAGAAGTTTTTGGCTTCTGTTGTTGGGTCTGCTGGCGAGGTTGATGGAAACTTTGAACGTGGTTATCCTGATTTTGTCCGAATAATTCATCATCCGATGGGGATAGTGAGGTGAAGTCCATGTTCGAGATGACGTGAGTGTGTGCATGGAGCTGTTCGTAATATGGAGTAGTAATGTTAGGTCACTTTTCTGAGTGTTATCGGAGCGATGTTGCGTGACGTCGGTTCTGGTGCAGAATATGAGAGGAAAGAGGAGAAGATGGTTTAGGTGGGTATTTATGGGAATGGCGGAAGTGACTGAGATGCGGTCCTGCTCCTGAAACTCTGCTAAATAGCTCCAATCATTGAATTTCACATTGATTTTAACAACCCAGAAGGAAGTTTGCCCCTTGGGGCCCCCAAAGGGACAAACACATTGACCCATAGAATGGGTATCGTGTGTGACTGTTACTGAATGTGTAATGTGGCCATACACAAATGACACTTACACCTCCTACAGAATCCTTACGAAAGCAGTAAGAATGGCCCAAGTACCCACATTTCCAGAACCACCATGGGGAGAACGCCATAAGGTTCCGACCATCTAGGCACCTATGCCAGATGACAAATAACCAAACAAGTCACGCTCAACTTAGGTTTGATTCCTGCATTGTTAGAATCATGTTGATGAAGTGCAAAATGGGAAAAAGCTCTGGGCTAGACATCATTACTGGGAAATTGTTGAATATCTGTGCAGATCAGCTGTGTGATATTTTCTGTCATCTCTTTAACTTGTCCTTGGAGCAGCAGAGTCCTTAGAATATGGAAGGAGCCAATTATTGCACCAGAAGCACAGAAAATGTCCCAGAAGGATCTCGATGACTTCAGGCCCGTGGCATGAACTTCCCTGTTAATGAAAGTATTTGTGAGACTGGTCAGGACTGGTCTTGACACTCTGCAGTTTGCCTACAGGGCACTTTACTCAACTATCTCTATAAGCTCCTTCATGGAACAAAAACTCATGCAAGACTTTTATTGATTTTTCTTCTGCTTTTAACACAATTAAGCCTCACATTTTGGCTGATAAACTGCTACTGTTTGTATTTTAATATTGTCAAATGGATTGTGGACTACCTTACTTACAGAGCTCAGAGGGTCAGAGTAAATGGGATTCTGTCTAAGCAGCATTTGTCCTCTACAGGATCCCCACAGGATTGTGTCCAGCCCCCTCTACTGTAGAGGTCAGTAGAAGGACAGGCACTTTCCTTAAACAGTCCCTGCTGTACCGAAAACGTACCAAACCGTGACCCTAAAACAGAGGTACATACCGAACCGTGAATTTTGTGTACCGTTACACCCCTACTTTCTACCAATAGTTCTACATGAAACTGTTCACAACAAATCTGTAGATTATCTTGAGTAACTGGGTCATCATTTCTGGAAAGAGACATTGCTGTTGAGTTTTTCAAATGTATTTTTTTGGCACTTTGAGCACCATAAGTTGAGTTACGTATAGTCCCACTATATTCAAAAAGGGCAGACATCGCTATGGCTGATATCTCCAAAACTCGGCAACTCACACCAAAACAATCTAGATAGATAAATAGCACTAAAGGTAAAAGGAAAAATATGTATTTTTGATTTTAGGGTGAACTGTCCCTTTAAAGGGCAAGAAGTAGCCCTACAGGTACCTTGGCACTTATACTGATACGAAATTGAGCTTCATGTTAACACTGAGGCAATTTGCAAGAAGGAACAAAGGCTGTATTTTTTGCAGAGGTTAAATGTTACAGACACCTGATGGTGTTATTTTACAGATCCATCATAGAATCACGCCTTACCTTCTCACTGATTGGTTGGTATAGGAATCTTAATGTACAAAATAGGAAACATTATCTAGGCAGTGAGAAAAAAACTTGGTTGAGCAGCAGGCTTCTGTCTGACATTTATAGCAAACAAAGCCAAGCCAAACCATTTCTAATCCAGACCATCCTCTCCCTACGGGAATTTGACATCCCTCTGGTCAGAAATTAGTTGCAACAGGTTCAAGCTTTCATTTATCCTATCTGCAATATGTGCTCTTAATTCTAATACATTATAAACTACTTACAAAACTTAAGCCAAGTAGGCAGGAGAAAGTAAGAGTCTTTGTCAATGTCAGACTTAAGAGTTCGAGCATTTAGCTATTTCCTGGAGGCAGTACGTACCAGTGCAGATCCGGTATGAATTGAAGTTGCAGAAGTATCAGTGCAAAAGACATTTGTTCATTTTTTGGCAGCACTAGTAGATGCATGTATGTGTCAAAGTGCAAACGAAAGTGTATCAAGTTGCATCTGGATTTAATCTGGATATGGGACACTTGAAATGACTAGAGTAAATGGGGCCTTTGGATGGCACTGTCAAACAACTTTTTTTTGGTAATTTTATGGTCTTTAGGATGTTTACATAAGAATGTTTACTGCAGCTTAAAAGTAGGTTTGTAGTTTCAGTCATAGCTCTGGTTTTGGCTGGACAGGGGTAACCTGGAGGAGGTATTTGTGGGTAATGAGAGGGAGGGTGACAGCCCATTCACAAGCATGCTGAATATCTGTGTTCAGGAAGTTCAACACCTGGTCCATGCTGTTCATTGTCACAGTGAGCGCATGCAGGCTGTCTCCTTAAATTATCATGTCTTCACAGACGTCCCCTCACTGATCCTACCTCCATATTAAGTCATTAAGTTCTCAACCTCTCCCATGCAGGTTATTAATAAACATAATTTGGCTTAATTATAGGTTTATAACTCATCAGTAATGATAGGAAGCACTGAGCTTCTCTTTGAAGCGAGATCCCAATCTTCTAGAAGATGGATAAGCACCAGTCCTGCAGATCAAGCTGATACCTTCATGTCAACAGCCTCAGGCGTCATAAAGAGAAAGGTTTGTTAATTTGTAAAACACACTATTGCTTCACTTTGGAAGATTACACATGGCAGCTCTGAATTTTGAGTTCTGTGAACTGCTGTGCTGCAGTGGAAGTGAAACAAATATTTCACAAGTAATTTATGTAACTTTTATGTGTGTGTGTCTTTGAGGGTTTTGAGGGGTCATTAGTTGAGAAAGTCAAAGCTCTTGGCAAGTTTGAGCAAGTATTTGTGATGCATAATTCATATTTGGGATATTAGATTTTCTGTATGTTTCAGAGAGAAATTATATCACTGCATTTAATACATTTTTGTTTTTTTCACACGTTTTAGGGAAACTCAGATTAGCTGGATTTCTACTGTCACCAGTTAATTTGTAAACACAGACATACAATATGAATGGCTGATTCAGAGGTGGCCTATTTTGAACAATGTTCCCTTTATTTGTCCCCTCCTGTGATCGTTTGTCAGCTCCCCCATTCATCCTCCCTCGCATTTGGGTTTCCCACCAGTCAGACAGCTCCAGGTCAGTCTGTCAGGTAAGTTTTACCTGCAGCTGAACTCTGCACCACCTCCTGTTGTAGCCGGCAGCACCGGCAACGCTCTCTTATGCACTAAACAAACGGTGAATTCCAGGTTCATGCCCTGAGGCTGTGATACTTCCACGCACAAGCCCTAATATGTTTTTACATGGAGTTGCTAATAGAAAAAAGGAAGAATTTGTTCCGTTGCTGCAGCTCATATCTAGGAAATGATCATGTAGCTGGTTGTCAGAACATTTCCCTGCTTAAAATGACATTTATATCATTTTACTTTGAAGTATATATTCAGCCTGCTGAAATATAAATATTTGGTCATTTCGTGCATTCTTCTGCTGTTTTACACAACTGCAAATCACTCGTCTTTTTTTAATTAATATGTTATGAAATGAGTGAAATAAATATGGTATTCTACATGGTATTACAAGATAGGTACTCCCGGTATAGAGTTCCAATTTTAAGACACAATTTTGATGTTCAGCTCCCACTTGAGGTTCCTGAGTGAAGATGGTGTCCAGGAAGAGGAAGGACTCCACAGTGTCGAATGGGAAATCACACAGGGTGATGGGGGCGGGGTTCTTCCTGTAATCCACAACCATCTCCACTGTCTTGAAAGGTCATTCTGACTGCACCAGGTCACCAAGTGGTCAGTCTCCCACCTGTAGGCCGCAATAGCCATTACCCACAACTATAGCTGCAACCACATCCACAGCCACGGCAATAGCCACAACAAAGGTGGGCCCACTTGCGCTGTGGTCACAGCCAGTGGCCATGGCTACAATCTGAGCTCGGCTTTCTTTGTTTATTTATTTATTTTGGTAATATAGAAAACTGAAACTGACATGCATTAAACAGACTACAAACAAATGATGAAGACAGCCCACCTTATATTTGAGTGTGATAACACACTCAGAGCAGGGTATTAGATCTTTCTGTATTATATGGGGCATTTCATATTTATAACTTATGAATTGCTTGTCTGTTTATTTTCCAACTTTGGATGCATTTCCCAAACAGTTCAAAATATATTACAGACACCCAAGGTTTACACCACAATAATCTAACATAACTTTTTTGGCCGCTCACCATAACTAGATATACACTAAGCTATCACATACACATTTTTTTGTGTACAGGTTTTGTGCTTGGCATGCTATCAGATATTTATAACCAAAGGAACAATACATCAAGTTACAGGCAGCAGCATAAAAACAAGACAGCCAGCTGGCCCATGAACCCCAGTTTACCTGATCTTTCTTTGATTGGGATTCAGGAATGGAATGTCCCCTCATCTTAAGACAAACATCTTAACATGTCTGTTTACAGCGTTTACAATAAGGCCTGTACATGCCTGGGCATTTTATCAGGGGATAATGTGAGTCTAGAATATGTCTATACTTTACAGTGCAGTTAAGACAGATATGCAAAGCACACAGTATGTGCTGAGGACTATCTGTTGCAGGCTGTGCTGTGATATTGCAGGAGTGTAGAGGTTGATTCCAGTGGAGCAGCTGTACAGCAGAAGAGTCGAGGAGGAGGTGTCTGAGGATTGGTCTATGAAATGAACTCCTTCTTTTGAACTTCTTTCGCCGTGTTATAGTGTGGAGATATGTGACAGCTATTTATGCCAGTTCACCGCTACTCCAATGATTTCACACATCAAGATCAGTTTACTCATCATGGTGAGCACTACTCACACTGTGGAAACAGCATAATGTTTTGTGTGGCTCTGGAGGAGCTTTGTTGAGTAGGAAAATAACCTGATGATGTCATAGTGGTGTCATCAATGCTTACTGAGGATTGGGCTTGGAGACAACACATTTTCAACAAGTCTATGTTACAAATTGGGGGCATGGAGTTTCAAATATATGGCCGTTTTTGCCATGTTCATGTCATATCGGAGTAATCAGAATTTTGAGTTTCCACCTTGTAATTATCGTTCACATCAACTTCAACGTCCTAATTATGATTTTTCTTGGCACTTACAAAAATCGAAGTGCTTGAAAACCAAACAAATATGGACACCTCATATCAGCCAAAGATTAATCAGTGATCAGTGATAAGAATACAGACAGCAAAACTATCCATGTGATCCACTACATTCCACGTACCAAGGTTTTAGCATACGCAGCACAGTAGAGTGTTCAACAAACACTTATGTTCAGAGTGTAAAACCAGGGTACAATACACATATTAAAGCTTAATTACAAGGTTCAAGGTGTATTTATTTGTCATTCTACAACACAAGGCTGCACAATGAAATAAAAGTTGTAGCTCTCTTCACACTACACACACAGAACATATATGCAAATATTTAAAATTACATTAGAATAAAAATAAAATAAAAATCAATATAGTTACTCACATACATAAAAAGTTCAATGTCATTTATTTATGGTGGAGTGCGGAGGATGAGGTGGAGTTGAGGACTCACAGCCTGAGGGAAGAAGCTGCTCTGTAGTCTGGTGGTACGACAGCAGATACAATACTTCTTATCTCTTGCCAGATGGCAGCAGTGTGAACAGGTTGTGGCTGGGGTGGGCATTGTATTTTAGTATCTGTGCAGGCACCTCACCTCTCCGAGATCACTGATGCTTGGTAGGTTGGTACCAATGATCTTCTTCTTCCGTCTAGCCTAGGCCCTAGGAATGAAACAATAACGATGAAATTACTCTCCAGGAATGTCTATGCATACAACAATTTCATTAGGTTAAACAAAGAAGTAATTAGTATTAAAAAAGAAGTATTTGACACGTTTGAAGTGTTTCAAACTTTTTATTCATAATGTTTCTTGGGAAAAAATGAAATATTCAAACTGTAATGACCTCTTCGAATTCAAAATGTACAGTCTATAAGGGCAACACACCGTTTGAAGTAGTTTGCCTTGTGGGCTAAGAGAGCACGCTCTTAAAATTCACCATGAGCTTGCATGCTCTTTTGACCGTAAACTAAGCTAACAAATAAAAATGGAGGAGGACACTATCATGCAAAGCCGTGCTGATCGAATAATCACGACACCAAAGCAGCTATAGAGAAAAAATGCTTAATAACCACAACAAATCTGAGGGCTCATCTGCTAACTGCAACCCAAGTGAGGCAGCAGAGGCACCAGAAATGAATGGAATAACGTCAACTGTACAACCTCGTCTGACTGCCTACACGCTGCCACACTCTGGACCTCAGGACCCAAGGCAGAAGCTTGTGAAAAGGCCATCACCAACAAGATTTATGTGCAAGGCTGTGCGGCCCATTGCCATTGTTTTGAGAGAAGGTTTTCAGGATAATGACCGAACCGCAATACAAAATTCCAAGTCGCACCCACAATCTCAAGACAGTTGTATGACACCACGCAGGAAAATATATACTGTAGACTATACTAGAGGGTAAGATACCTCTCTGACCAACGATGGATGAACATCGCTGGGGGGTGCATTATACTGTGGGTAACATTTGAATAAATTCAAACAAATTACATTCGAACTTAACTATTTAAAATAGTGAGAGCCCTATTGGACAGTGACTACAGAATCACTCTCTTGGAATTAGGCACACAGCCAGAAGAATTCGGTAGATTTCCTGCTCTCTGCATTAAAGGATAATTCTGGTTTATTACACTGGTGAGTACAATGTTATCATAACCAATAGAAAGCATGGCAAAACCTATGACAATAAGAAAATAATGATTCATGGATATACTAAGAACCAGATTTTGGCTTAACATTATATCAACTTAAAGACGTCACTGAGTAGTTTACACATGGATCTGCAAGTACTTTCATTAAATACATATTTGACATTTGGAATTATCATTGAAGGGATTTTGCATGTATAAACAACTTACATTTCAATGTTTAATAGTCTTTTCAGACCATCATCCCGTTAAAATTGCTAAACTGTGTGAGACACATATGACGTATAATGAAGTATATATATAATATCTAGACATGTTCTGACTGACAAAGAACACCACATGCCAAACACTTCTAAGTGTGCACACAGTTTTACCTAACACTTTTGGCACTCACACTAGGAGTCTTTCACATGTATCCATTGTTTCTCATAACTGTACGGTGTACAGGTTTAAATTGCTCAGAACTGGCTGAGACCATAAGGCATAGGGTTACAGTTGTGACACTGTTATCCAACGTACCACACACAATGATAGAATTCATTATCTTTTGTCCAACAGGGTGGCATGAGGATGAAAGGAGACCAAGTGCAATTTAGTTTTTTCTACCTCATGTTTTTGTAATGATGATCAAATGATCAAACAGGTCATTTTCCTGTAAGATTACAACTGTGAACAAAGACAACACTAGCTCATCTGAGTAGTTTTATATCAATAACAGAAGGTGGAGATGAAATGAACAACAGTGAGGTTCAAAATTGTAACTTGGAATCTTTTAAAATAAATGGTCTTTCTACAAAGTCTGACCTTTAAGAGCAACATTGCATTATCATTCTGCTGAATCATCAGCACTGAATCATCAAACTCTGTCTGCAAAGCCTCCAGGTTCTCATAAACAACTCCATCAGTTACATGAATGCAGCAGGGTGTTTGTCCTGATTTATTCAGCCTGGGGAAGAACACCTACTGATGTGTTCATGTGACAGGCGGAGAAAAAGAAGGCACTTGTGCTTTGCAGGCCCCCACCACAGACAATTAAACACATGGCTGTTTGGAGTAGAGCACACAAGCAGGTTTTACTAGTGAGGACAGGACCGCGCTGGAATTCCTGAGGTGTGCACTAAGTCGGCAGTAAAAACACTCCATGTATCTATCCAGGACTCCCACACACAGGCATCCCAGTGTAAAGTGGTCATGCATCCCGACGGATCTGTCACCAGATGCTTAGTGTGTCCCACAGTTGCTGACGGCCCTGGCCCGGTTCTTTGTCTGCCTGATTGCTGCATAACACAGCAGATTCACATTCCCCACATCCACAGGCAGCACTCGGCACCACTCTGTGGGAGAAGACTTTATGACGACCTGACACACATTGTGTCTCCTCAATTTGTCATCCAATGAAAGGATGTTCATTAGCTGTGGAGATGGGAGCTATTTCCAATCTGAAAAGCAGAAGCAGAGAGCATCTGGCCTTTTTGGTGTGGTCGACTCCAGGCAGAAACCCTACCGCTCAGCACCGGATCAGGCCACAGTTAGCCTTTAGTACCTGTGCATTTAAAGGGTTTTGTCTGCCGCGCTGTCGCTTGGAGCGGGTGAGGAGTAAATCACAGAGGGGCTTCCTGCTCTAATTCACAGGGAGTCAGGGCTCAGCACAAGCTGAAACCCAGTGAAGATTCCACACTAAAGAGGGAAGATGCCTTTTGTAATAACAAATACTCTGAGAGACCTCAATACTCCAGAAACATTGTTTCTCTCAAGGCAAACCCCAACTCTTTATCATTATGAAGCGCTGTCCATTACTTGAATTTGGGAAATTTATTGGCCCTAAATCCATTTGCAAAAGACAACACGCATTCCTGAGCTGATTTGTTACTCAAGGCAACAACAACTCACTAGAAAGCATAGAGGAATGTCCAGCTGAGAGGAACACAGAGATAGACATACAGATAGAGAGGGAGGAAGAAAGACCACATGTAGTAGTCACAATACAACTTGGACTACTGGTAGAAACTGAGGTTTCTATGAATATGGATAATTATGGTTCATTATTATTATTTTCTTTTTATTATTTTGATTATTTCCATAGGTAATAATAACATGTCATCCGTATATTATACAATACATATCATTGCAGATCTGGTAATGTGGTGACATTGCTAAAAAGAGATGGGACAAGAAACAACAGCAATGACATATTCAGAGAAAGAGAAAACTAATGCAAACAGTACAATTTTTTAAGCCCTGGTCATGCCAGAAAACAGCACAGGGTTGCCAGAAGCTTGGTGAGGGAGTGACCACTCACAGGGCTACATGACCTGTTGTAACTGACGAGCTAACCGCTAACATGCTAGCCAGTGGGGGGACATGCTAGCGCTATAATAATAATAACAATAATAATAATAATAATAATAGGTGAGTACAATGTTGACAGAGTTGAAACTTTGAAAATAAGACTCAAATTCAAATAAATTGTAATTATCCTTTAATACAAATAGGATCTATCTGCAGCCTAACTTTGAATGACCGTTGTTTGAACATCCAATCAAGACGTCCGTTATGGTTCAAAAATGAAAGTTGTGCCGACGTCCGGGACGTTACCTGGCCATCAGCTGGTCATTCCTGGGCGTTCTAGCAACATTGAAACGTTGTTACCACGAATGGGCATATTCAGCTATCCTGCTAAATTCATCAGCTTTATACATCCTATGTCCAGATTAACAATTTAATATGCCACGTGTTCTGAAATGGTCTAACCAAAGACCTGCACAAACGTCCAGAGGCAGAAATACCTGCTGAAAGCGACAGAAGGAGAGAGGAGAAAGACAAGAAAGTACAAAACTACAGGACAGAGAAGATGTTGAGTTAGTAACATGCATTAATGGGATAAGAATGCATACAGAGAGAGGAGGAGGAGAGAGATGGTGTCTGCCTCCCGAACCCAAACTGGGATCTGATTCCACAGGAGAGGAGCTTGATAACTGAAGGCTCTGGCTCCCATTCTACTTTTGGAGACTCTAGGAACCAGAAGTAACCCTGCATCCTGGGAGCACAGGGTTCTAGTGGGGTAATAAGGTACTATGAGCTGTTTTAGATACAATGGTGCCTGACCATTAAGAGCTTTGTAGGTGAGGAGAAGGATTTTAAATTCTATTCTGGATTATAACCCTTCTAACTGCGGCCATCACAGCCTGAATACAACTGTGGGAAATAGTATAGTATATGCAAGTAAAACAAAGGCACCTGAGGTGGTCTACCATGCACCACGTAGAGCCAACAGTCTGCTGGTTATCAATCTAAAACCCTGCTTCAAATAATGGGGAAGATTTCAGTGAATTCAACATCTGAGGTGATAGGTTGAAATGACAACCAGCATACTTTTACTCTGCGTGGCACACGGATAGACACCAGAGGAGGAGTATGTTAGCCAAACATTTGGCTAGTTAACTCAAGTCTGCATATTACTTTTTTCTGAACCAATTAGTCAATGTTAGTCAAGGAAATATTCATTGAAAACACAATACGTTAGTAATCTCTGCCTAATGAAAACAAACATCCACTGCATGTGCATAGATCTGAGAGAATCCTTCAAAACGACTGCTAACGGAGCATTAGCCTGCAAGCTAACATTAGCCAAATTCAAATCCATGTTAAGTTGCATGGTGGACTTTTGGCTCTTCCAAACACCACAGGCTTAAAACAATGAGACAGGAATATATTTTACATGTAGATATACATAAATGGCATAAACTTGCTTTTCATATTTAAAATATGCCCATTGCGTAATACTAGTCTTTGTACATGGAGTGGACGTTGTATATGGAGTCCGGCCACACTGTGATGTGACTGTCTGATCACAACCATTCCACAACCAAATAAGCTGTCCATGAAATGTCGTTGTCTTAAAAAAACAAAACAAAGACACATGCATTTGCTTTTTTCATAGCAATAATATTATCACTATTTCCTGGTTTGTAAGAGAAGGTCTAACTGAACCATTTTTGGCGAGGGACACAACGTCACCGTCCGAAACCATGTTTGTTGGGAAACTAATGATTATAAACCATGCTTGAATTTAATCATTTCCAAAATATGTTTGGAAATGTTTCAAAACTGATCAAAAACAGCCAAAAATGTTTATGTAAATGCAGATGAACTTATATTTTGGATTTCAGAAATCAATTTTATACCAAGAGCCACTGACAATATCCTCAAGTAGTGAAGCCAAAATAACATCTACAGTAAACATGATGAATATCATGTTCACAACAGATATTATATTATCATGTTTAGTTTGTATTGAAACATATCCCTAAGCACTTTTTTCTGTATGGAGGAGCCTCAGTACTTGGCCTGAAAACCTTGACAAATCACACTGAAATTTCTGTATTATGATTCAAAGGCCAAACAAATGCCTTCTGGGACTGTGAGTAACCCTGCTTGCCATTGCTTGCTGGTTTTTCTTGTGTGTGTAAGCACTTGGGTAAAACCCTACAAGCTGGTGTCTGGTGGAAGTCTTTTCGGAGTATAAATAAATCACCTTGAAACTGAGCTGATCTTGGCAGAGCCCAACAAGTAGCTTTGATTGAGGCATAAAGCAATGTCGCAGTCTGTGTGTGTACGTGTGTGTGTGTGTGTGTCACAGCAGTAGCACAGAAGCAGAATGCATGCCACACAGTGAGACAGCACTGGGATCCGTCATCAGAACCATTATCCTTTGTTGTAGCCAGACCCACCTACATCAGGCGATGAAAGTTCAGGTTAAAGTGCACTCGGCTAAGAAAAGCTCTGCTTTCTCAAAGAACCAAATTAATTTGGCTTGATAGGACAGATATGTTTGCATTCATTACATGCCAAGTCGCCTTCAAGTAGCTTTTTTAGTACTTTAATACAAGAGAGCACAAGTTAATTTCTAATTGCTTACACTGCATAGAGTTGCATTCTTACATTACTGACTTCACATACAAAAAAGTTTTAAACGAAAGGTACACGTATCATCAGTCAAAACATTCATTCTTATTATATCTACTACTAGACTGTACAAGACTGTACTTCTATTGTGTTACACCATAGGGAATGAGAGGCAAAGTAAAAGCATAAGGGCCAAAAATTACAGTTTTAGAGGTGCAAATGATATATCTTTTGTAAATGTAGTTATTACTTTGCTTTATTTATCTCTGCATACATGGAGAAATGTGTGTTTTAGCGTTAGTAGTATTCATACAGTTTAGAATGAGTGGGAAATGTCAGATTATGCTAAACTAACATAATGTTTCGTAATTTGAGGTATGTTGTGTTATTTTTGTGAAATACAATTTCAAATCTTGAAGATTTGCATCATTTTTTAACAGCATTTATCAACAATGACCACTTTATTTGTATAGCACAGTACATACAGTTAAACATCACATTTTGGGAGAAGGCAGAGTACAACCTACATCAGCTCTGGATTTAAAGTAGGCTGGATGACCAACCCAGCAAAAGTGGCAACTGCCCAGGGACCCCAAAGGTCCCAGCTTCAATGCATGTCAACTGGTTTTGTTAGTTGATATTGTATAGTGCAAATGCTTTAATATATTTGCAATATATTAAATTAAATTAAGTAAGGTTCTGCATTAGTAGCTAATCATGTGACCCTGTCTAGTAGATGGACCCTGTGTTAAAATCTAGTTTAAGGCCTTATTATTTAGGTTATATTGTGCTCACATGGTGCATATTACTGAAGAAAGTTGTGTTTAATCAAATCTCCGCTAGTTAATAACACACAGAAAATCTGGTGCCAGAAAATGTTGTGGCCCAGAGTTAATCCAGCCCTGTTCACATCCACAATTTATACATACTTCCAAATACATTTAGAGTACAGTAAAATGTGTTTGCATTATTATTATCATTATTATTATTATTTGCTATTTACGTTAATGATTAGAGTAGGTGAGTTCAGTATGGATGGATACACTTCCATGCACACAGACATTTACTATTTATCTGCAAATATTGTGAGCTATTGCATTTAAGCAGCAGAACTGAAAACTCTCTGAATAATAAACTTGATACAATATAAACAATATTTAGATTCTTTAGAAGAAGCAGAGTTTGGATTTTTACTTATATTAAAAATGTCCTGAGGATGGCTTTTATTTCAAATGATTTTGCTGTATGAACTTGGAATCCGTATTCAATATTCTACCTGTCCAATGTTTAGAAAAACACAGAACACAATAACCATTAGATCTTAACCGATCGTGTCAGGAGATTTGAATAATTAATGATGTTAAAATTATTATAAGGAGTCATTTTCTCAATCTGGAGAGTGATGGCTGCAGGTATTTAATAAACCCAAAGGACGAAATCCTACATATAAATACTTGTGGGTAACAAACAGAGCATCAGTATTGACATTTCTGCAAAACCTAAATAATAACTAGAAGAATCTCGGATAGCGCAGACCTCCGCAAAGGCCAATAGTCCAGTCTTCTTTGATATGCGAATCTGCAAGCACAACTGTTATATATGTATGAATATATTTCCAAAACTATTACAATTTCAGTATGTCAAAATATGGTTTTGCCTAGCTGAAGCCACATCATCTCAGCGGCGCATTTATTATGTACTTTGCACATGTTGGAAAACCCGGAATTCTGGATTAATCCTAAAAAAATCACATCCCTGAATGCTTATTTCTTACATACTTGCTGCATTTGTTTCTACAGTGATGTTTGAGGTGACTGTTATGTTTTGTTGTATGTTTAATCACAGCACACCATTCACTTTAATTATGATGGGTTCGCGCACGACAAATTCAGTTCATTTTGCCATAGACACCGGAGTTATGAAAGTGAAAGATTATTTGTGTATGCGCCCCGTGAGTCGGATCCACTCCAAAATGCAATGGGTTCTTCCTCGGCCCATGCTACACCCTTCCACCAAGATTCACGGAAATCTGGCCAGTAGTTTTTCCATTATCTTAACTTATAAATAATCATACTTATTGCTGAGTGAAGGTTCATGCTTGACCTTGGAAACTGTTGTTTGACAAAAAGAAAAGAGCCTCACTCAAGGTTCACTTATTTGCTTTTAATGAGGCTTTAAGCCACATCTTGTGGTCTTCATCAGGGGATGAAGATATTTTTTTTTTGTCAAAAATTAATTATTGTTAAGGCGCTGTCACATCAGGTGGGAAATTCATCCATGCGACCTCGCAAAAGAGGCAGTGCTAGAGGCTTGGTGAACTAGTGTAGTTGGCACGCTAACAGCTAACATGCTATGCAAGCCAGGAACAAGTTGGCGCTAGTCAGTCACAATAGGTCTCCAAGCTTCTCTCTTTTTTCTTTGTACTGAGCTGTTTACTCACCTGAGATTTCGTTCTCAGAATTGTACATCACTTCATTCAGTAAAGACTTATTAGAGGGGGTAAAAAAATCTCTCTTGGTAGCTAATAGTAATGCTAACAATAAGTTCACACAGTTTATTCAAAAGATGTATTCGTACCATCCACTCCTGTCTCATTACTGTCTGTAAACCATGCCTTTTTTGTGGAGCTGTTTACTGGGTTAAAAAAAGTGGATGGTGACTAAAGGTGTTCTGTTCATGCACGAACAAATCTTTTATCAACAAAATGTCAAAGTGAATGACTGTACTGAATCACTGTTTTTACTGACTGAATTACTGTTGTACGTACTGTAGTGCATTTTAACAGTGATGCAGCCGCTTAGCTTAGCTAGGGAAACAGTGACTATGAATCTTTGAACTGAACTGAACGAAGTGATTTGTAATTTCCACCTCTAATGGTGATTTAGATTTAGCTTTTTAACTACATTAGCGTCCTCCATTTGGAACTCTCTGGCTCTTTGTTCCCTCAAAGACAGCTTACTATTGGTGGGCATACATTTGCATGCAAGTTTACAAAATTTTGCAATTTTGCTGGCGTGTTCTGGCTTTATTTTATCAAACAAATATTTGACATAATATTTCAGAATGTTCAGAGACAGTGGAATTGTGGCTGATTGATCGGAAACCACCAATCATTTCATGCCTAAATCATCGTTGTTTATTCACCAAAACCATTTTCCTCTAGCTGGTCATTTCTTAATTGTCTTACACTTTTCGCTCTAGGTGTTTGCAATATTGGGGAAAATCAAATACATTTAATACTTAGTAATATGCCAAAACAACATTTGGATGGAAATTTATTTTGCTGTTGAAAATAGCATTACAAGAAAGCTTGACGTATATGTCTATTTTTATTTGTTGTGTTATGGTTTTGTGTCATTCTACTCATAACTTCACATTTCCACAGCAGTGAAGTGCTGAGGTGTGGGATTATTGATCAAGTGTGCAGAACGACAATAGCAGGATACAGATTCACACAGAGTTACAGTTAATTCCCTCCAAGCCTCACAGCCAAACCACAAACACAGGAGAGGCCACCCACAAAAATGTTTCTCATAACAGCTCCAATCTCCACTGATAAGCCCAGAGCCAAGATAAATAAGAACACGCTCCTCTGCCAGCCTCCTAGTTTACACTGTAAATACTTCTGGAGGGTGCAAGGCAGATGGTCAACATTTCCTCTTTTAAGTCTGCCACACCCCAACTAACGTTACAGGTCCTCAACTGTGGGCTCGTCACAGCCAGAGGAAAAATCATCTTCTTGGAGCTTTCCAGAAATCTGGTTCAGGGATCAGTTGAAACCTGTGAATTACCCTGCTCTCTACATTGATGCAGTTTCTTCAGTAGGTATTAAGATACTGATTGGAAAAATACTTTCAGATACAAACATTTTGCAGGAGTCTATTTAAGAATTGAAAGGTCAAACCATGGCTAAATAATGTTAGCCATGGTTAGACTGTTTTACATTTAAAACTGAAATATTTCAGCTTTCAAAATAGCCATACATGTACTGTAGCTACCACGCAGGGTGCTGTCCAACCGTCGGGAGCAATTTTGGGTTCTTGCCCAAGGACACTTCGACAGGGAAGGCAGAGGAGATGGGGATCGAACCGCAAACCGTGATCAGTGGATGACCCGCTCTACCTCCTGAACCTGTGGACCCACTCTATGTTTGAACTGTCTGTGCACACGCTAAACCCCTAAATTCATTATCACCTCTGATGTGTATATGTTGAACGGATGAAACAGATCCTTGAACCCTTTTTGTTTATCAAACAGAGAGTTTGGTAAAATATCTGCCACTTCAGAGGGGGAAACCTGTCTGGCCATTCTTGAAGGGGGAATTAACAGGAAACACAAAGTACGTGTTGAAAGACAACTGATGGAACGGAAGCAGAGTTGTGCTTTGTTGGCCGGTCAGGTGTCGTCTCTCCTCTGACCCCAGCGTAAGCCGGAGCTTTCAGACAGCAAACACACCTTCCCTGTGGAATGGCTAGAGTAATTCAGATTTTTTTAGAATAATTTTATACACTTTGGATGTGGCCAATATTGTCGCCCGATGATTGAGGCTCCATTTTTACCACAGCAACATTGCACTTGAAAACCTGAAATGAAATTTTATTTTCTGCACACATTTTATTATTTAAGATTCAGTAATCTTAATTCTAAATTAATCTTTAATTTAGATGCAGTGTTGTTCTAAATTCTAAACTTTCCTCTTGCGGTGAATATTTTTTATTGGAGCTACAGCACTTTCAACTTATAGAAATATATTATATTATATTAAAAATAGAGGAAAGCTTTTGACAGTGAAGTGTGTGAGGTATTGAGAGTAAACTTCACTAAATCTGGAAAGAGATGTTGCTGTTGAAAGTTTTAAATTAAATGTGACAGTGCTGAGTGACTACCAAAAACAAAATCCAATTCACCTTCATTGTATTGCAGTGGGAGCAGAAATCTCATACACAGATATCTCTCTAAGCTGTGCAACTAATTCAAAATGATCTGCACACGGCTATATAATAATCTAGATGGGTTTTTTTTTGTTTTGTTTTTAAAGTTTTGGTAAACTGATGCATAAAGTTACTTATAGGTACCTTGTGGAGTTTTTGAACCACTAGTAGTGCCAAAGATACTCTATAACAAAGATAACGCATTACAGGCAGCGCCAATGGTATGAAATGGTATACACTTCCTGTTTCCTAAGTTTTGATGGTCGAGTCCCTTTTTACATTTTACATTTTCTGTTTATCCGGTTGGAAAGTGACGTCGGCAGCGTTGCAGTGAAACCAGACCGACGGTTAGAGAACAGATGTTGCCAGATCTCTCCAGAGTGTGTGTGTGGCTGAGACAGAGACAGGTCTCAATCAAAGAAAAATGACATTTTAGTGTCAGAATGTTTGGAGATATGTGGCTCGTGAAAAATGGGTCCGATATTTACTTTGGTGACTATGGGACGAAAAAATCATAATTTGTGCTCACGTTCACTTCTCCCACTGGAGTGAACAGACTCAGGACCTGCCGCTAGTCTCCTAAAGGGGCGGGGCAGTGGCGAAACCCACGTGACACAGATACAGGAAATGGCTCTCAAGTGAGCCGTCTCTGGTGTTAATGTTGGTGAACATCACTGAATGTAAACATAATTTAGTTTAATTTAGTACACTGGGCAGCTTTCACCCGTTAATTTCAGTGGTTTCAATGGAGAGTTTTTGTGTTTTAGTGTCCTATTATAATCTATCATAAATGGTTAAAAGGTAGTCACATATTTCTGTAAATTATTTAGCTCTGGAATCAGCCAATAAAATACCCATCATGTGTAAGTTTTTAATTGTATTATGTAACCCCCTCCCATGTTGCTAAAACCACCAAATTCCCAGAAATAAAATGCTAAGGGCATGACCACTTATAGCTAGGGCACTGCTCAACATAAGATATCAGCTATCATCATCAGACCAAAAATACAGCGGTGTGAAAAAGTGTTTGCCCCCTTCCTGATTTCTTATTTATTTGCATGTTTGTCACACTTAAATGTTTCAGATCATCAAACAAATTTAAATATTAGTCAAAGACAACACAAGTAAACACAAAATGCAGTTTTTAAATGAAGGTTGTTATTATTAAGGGAAAACAAAATCCAAACCTACATGACCCTGTGTGAAATAGTGATTGCCCCCTAAACCTAATAACTGGTTGGGCCACCCTTAGCAGCAACAACTGCAATCAAGCGTTTGCGATAACTTGCAAAGAGTCTTTTACAGCGCTGTGGAGGAATTTTGGCCCACTCATCTTTGCAGAATTGTTGTAATTCAGGTTTTCGAGCATGAACTGCCTTTTTAAGGTCATGCCACAGCATCTCAATAGGATTCAGGTCAGGACTTTGACTAGGCCACTCCAAAGTCTTCATGTTGTTCTTCTTCAGCCATTCAGAGACCAACAACAGCATCCAAAGAACTGCAGGCCTCACTTGCCTCAGTTAAGATCAGTGTTCATGACTCCACCATGAGAAAGAGACTGGGGAAAAAAAAAAACAGCCCCAGACCATCACACTACCACCACCATATTTTACTGGTATGATGTTCTTTTTCTGAAATGCGGTGTTACTTTTACACCAGATGTAATGGGACACACACCTTCCAAAAATTTCAACTATTGTCTTGTCAGTCCACAGTGTTTTCCCAAAAGTCTTGGGAAAGTCTTCATCAAGATGTTTTCTGGCAAAAATGAGACAAGCCTTAATGTTCTTTTTGCTCAGCAGTGGTTTTCGTCTTGGAACTCTGCCTTATCTTTGACTAATATTTAAATTTGTTTGATGATCTGAAACATTTAAGTGTGACAAATATGCAAAACATAAGAACTCTAAATAAATTAGAAATAAAGTTTTATTATATTATTATTATAACTCAGGAAGGGGGCAAACACTTTTTCACACCACTGTATATGAGATGTAAAAACCCTGTCTTGGATCAACTCCAATATAAGCCAAGGCTTTTCCACAAAGCTGTTTCGTTTTTTCAAGCATTGTCTTGAGACAAGTGACAGTATTGTAAAATTAAATGTTCATTTGTTTCAAGGTCCTAAATTCTCACATTTGCGGTGAGTAGCCGGACACTTAAAAACCTCTGCATTCATTTAAAGGAGCTGTAAGCGACATTCACTGCCACTAAATGTTGCACTAGAGCACCAGCATCTCTGGGATAATCTAGTCCAGATTTGACAAGTCTAGGTAGAGTAGTGTTTGATCTGGACCTGGTACCTGAAATCGCCCTTTTTTTTTGCATTTTCACAAATAGAATAAAGGTTTCACAAATTTAAAAGTGGGTTTCAGACAGCCTTGACTTGTTTCGGAACCCATCGTCTGATGATAATTTGGCTTTTTATTAGCTTTTTTGTTTAATGTATCTATGTTCATATGCAGATATTTGAAATGTGAAATGTGTCTTTCTCACGTATCAAGTTGCTAATCGGACTGCAGAGGAAGTCTTGGCCCAGATATCCAGAAAATGGATATCAGCTGGCTACACCGGACACCTGAAACACTGGCCGTGATGGTACCTGTAACACACTCCCACAGGCCAGTTTGCTGCAGAGCTCTTGATGTGGTTGACTGATGCACTGTCACTCTCAGCAGCTGAAGTCTGTAGCTCTTTCATAGTGTTTTGTCTCTACTTCCTTTACTAGTCTCCCAGTGAATATAACAGTGCTTATTGGGATGTCCAAACACTTACTTACTTTTTACCATTTTATTTATAACTGCATCTGTCTTCTTTACATGTCTAACAGGTCATTCGTGAATGTGGAATTTTCCAGAACACCTGTTAAATAATGTGCCAACTTCTGTTTTAACTGTCTTGCCTCCAGTCTCTAGCTGCACTTATCTTTTAAACTTGCATTGTATTCTTTGTTCATGGGCCCTCTGTTGTATTTTACCCAACAGAACAAAGACACTGAGGCCAGCAGTTCCATGGAGCAATGTGTGATGTGGCATGTGTCATGCAGAGGGATGGTGCAGAGCCCGAGCCTGACCCAGAGGACACCGGTATCCTGACGGGAACAAAATGGAGGTCTTCAGCAGTCACACTTTTAACCCAGTACATAGTGGACACAATGGACATTTTCACCTGGACCAGTCACAATACCACACACAAAGAATGTTTTTGCTGCAACAGTTAAAGAGAATAGAGTGTTAGGAGAAATAGGTCAGAATTCGGTAATCTCCAAATAAGACGCTGATTTATTTCTGATGAGACAACGAAAAGACTATTGTAAGCAGCTAAATTTCACTCTGGGAGGTGTCTCATTTTCACTCTCATTGACCCCAGCAAATATACCAGGCTTCTGCTATAGCCTCTTTTATGCTGAACAATCAGGTGAAAACAGATGTTTGCTAGGTTAGTAGCAAACTTAAACTTACTGAAGTTAGTTGTACTATTAAATGTCACCTTTGCTGGTTGTGCTCAATCTAGTAAGATTATATAGCCTACATCCATTTTTATACGTTTATACTTACTGTATATGCCAACGTAGGGGATGCCAATGGATGATTGTTTATTAAAAGAACATAAAAGATTTATCACGTTAGTTTGACTTCAAATCCTTCAAAGAAACAGAATTCTTCAAAAACATTTTAAAGCCATCCTTTCAGTTAAAGGGAAACTTTCTGTGGGTTCCTTTTCAGGATTCATGTTAACAGTATTTCAAGCTGTGTGCTGACACCTCCTTTGAGACTGGTGGGAGCTTCCTACATAACGTGCACCTGAATTAGTTAAGTCAAATGAATTTTTGGTCAAAATAAATATTTCACAATATTGTATTGTGGAGAGCTGCTTGAAATGTCCTTGTTTGCCAGCAATGCAAAGTCTTGTCAAAGTCTGGGCCACATTTTTTAATTACTGGCTGCACTCAGGAGATACTTGGGGGAAAGCACTAGTCTGTCAGAGTTACTGTGTCAAAATCAGCTGTATGGTCATTTCTGAGGCCATGGTTGTTGGTATTTTTTAATGGGATTGTATTACACTGTAAGTTGTTATTTTGTCCACAAGCAGATACTGTACATTAAAATGACTGCAATCTAAGTTGCATTACATATTGGACAGATGTTACTTTCTGTCCATACCCTGAGCTACCCCAACCAACCACTCTCTCTTTCCAATATGTTAAGGTTGAACTTCCAAGGTGATCTACAGGAAACATCCACCACTACAAACGGTCTATCGTGAGCTTCAGGTAGGAATGCAAGGCAGACAAGAGACCCTTCAAGGAAACAGTAAAGAGACTGTATGTTATGTGAGTTTGTACCACATTAAACTATGGATAATATGGATTGAATGCCCCTTTTAGCCCAATTAAAATAAATGATAAGATAATTATATTTGGTTTTGTTTAATCTGGTTTGTTAGCAAGAAGAACATAATTCGTACTTAAATTTTAGCAATATATGTTGACACCTTAACACCTGAATAGTGACTGTATTCAGTAATGTGACTGATAACCTGTGTGTTGACCATCACAACATTGAACAATGTTCTCTGATTTCTTGTTTTGAATACTGACTAAACGGTCATGGCCTTTAAGGTTTTTAAAATGTAAAAAAAATTCTCTTGAACTTCATTTACATGTTGAGAACAATATCATGTTGTACAAATGTATAAATAAAGAAAATGTCATGAAAAGGTCTGGTTTCTTGTAGTTAATTAGTGCAACATTGTTTCAATATATCAAAATCAACTAAAATTCAATGTCAGGCACCCTTTTAGATATTGGGTGAATCAGTGTTGATTCACTGTCAGTCATGACTGAAAATCTAACGTTTATTTAACATTAAACATAATGAGTGCTTTCAATTTGGTTTCAATGTCAGGCATCAATGTAGATTCAATATTTCTGCCTGACAATATTTCACTATTGATTCAATCATATTTTGTTGTCTGGGTAGTTCATGAAAATCTGTATCCCCATTACCCTCAGCTGTATTTTGAGATCAACATAAGCATGTTACATGTCAGCATTACCATCAGGGTTCGAAATACGGTGGAGCTCGGCTCCCCTGAAAGAGACACGAGCCTTATTTGAGAAATTTAGGGAGAGCTCTAAAATATCGGAATTTTTGGTGCCACTGTTTTTTTGTTTATTTTTTTCTTTAATTTATATTTTCCTGTATATTTAGGTTCCTGAAATAAATAATAGGCTAACAGTAGTTAGCCATCCATGTGTGGGTGTGCACTCAATGCACGTTATGCACCGTATTTTTATTGTTTCTCAAAAACATTGCAACAGTGAATATTTTTTCTGTTTCTTTGTTGTCCCAGGCTAAATATTGTCTATACGAATTAAAATGCATTGATAGTAAATTTTTGCACATAGGCAGGCGCATTCATGTAGGCTATGCCTGTGTGTGTGTGTACAGTAACCTCCCACACCCCCAAAAACAGGGATCCCCCAAAGGCCACGGTGTAATTCCAACACTGATTACCATGTTACCATACTTACTGTATGCTTTTAACATGCTAACATGATAATCATGCTAAATGTTAATAATCATGCTAAATCCTAGTAATGTTAGTATTTATACAGTTATCATGGTAACATCAGAATCAGAAGAATCAGAAATACTTTTTTGATCCCCGAGGGGAAACTCTTTTAACATGCTGACAATTAGCCAGAATGATAGTTTAATACAGTGTACAATGACCATAATTATGAGTAAGTTCTTCCCATCAGCCTCTGAGTTGTAATTCTGAGTTGGAGATATCAGGAATTTCTGACAGCTACAATATCTCCCAGTTGGTAAAAAGAACTACAGAGTTCAACAGACAGCTGGGAAAATGGTTGCTAAGCCACCATTGCTGGAAGTTAGGCCACATCTAAATAATACAATACAATATTCAAACTGATACTGTACGATTGATTTTGCTAACTTAAATGGTGCTATACACTGTTTGTTTGTACCTGATCAACAAATCCGTAACACAACAAAAGTAGCTAATTTAGTAATTTAGCTATTTAATTTGTGATTTCAAGGTTAGGAGTTGGGGCAACCATCTTGGAATAATGTGTGAATGCTCACTGTGAGAATATTTTCATGGTGACACCTCTATTAGTCAATACTAACTTTAATGTTAGCATGTTAGTGTGAAATACAGCCAGCATGGTAATATGCTGACATTTAGCTAGCATGAATGTGTAATATGCTAGTAGTGAGCATGTTATTGTGTTAGCACCTCCAATAGTTATGCATTTAACATGCATGTAAATCCTAACATTAATGTACATGGTAGCATTCATTAATGCTATTCTAACAATGGCTTTCAGCCCTAAGTTCATCTGAGCCAAAGTACAGTTGAGGCTGACGAAATTCAGCTTAGACTAATGAAAGTTCAATCAATTGTGACAACGTAGACCTAAGCCTGACAAGTTCATATGGTCTACAATGATCATCATACAAAGTTAAACCTTTTAAGTGCAAGGCTCTACCTACAGTATATTTTCTAGGTCATAAATCTAAACAGAAATTCAAGTTTATTTGAAAAATATAACAGTTCTTCACTATAATAAGTACTTCCAAGTGAGATCATATTTGCATACTAACACCAACAAGCACAAGCAGGAGCACATAGGCTTACATAAAGGCTTACATAAATCAGCCTCTCATCTTTTTTGTACCTAGATACCTACCGAGATAGTGATCTACAGCATCTACTGTGTGCTTCGCATCAATGCAACCATGAGCGCCAGGAATTCCCAGATGCTTCAACACAGCACCAGGCTGACTATAAGAATCAATATAAAGCAAAGTTTCTCTATGGTCTGTAGCTCAATACCTGTTTATCCCCCATCACACAGCAGAGTTCCTTTCATGATTGGACCCCTACCTTTGTGTCATGTAGCAACTCAAGCATACACCTCACTTGTGCAGTGTTTCACAACCACTTAAGAATGCAGAAAGATAACAAGTCAGTCAGTTGGACAGAATCACCGACCTGATGAATTAACTTTTTAATTGCTTCAACTCAACTTCAAACACAACTCAAAGTAGTGTTTCAACAATGAACAAAACCATCCACCTTTCATCTCTTTCCTTGACATCTTTCAGACACAATGAACTGCTATAGAAAAACACTCTTACTGTCTTTGCTGTATTGCACACTTATTGGCTGAGAAATATGCTGTTTTATTGAAATATTCTCTTGTAGAACCAATGCAAAGCCATTCCTAACATGCAGTGTCATATGAGCAAATGTATAAAATTGCCTAAAATAAGGCACGTTTCACACCAATCAAGACTTTTGCACATATGAGATATTGTTGATAAAACACTTTTAGTGTCTTTTAAAGAAAATGTGACAGTTAGCACCCACATGTGCACACACTAACGTACACACACACACACACACACTTATGCCTGTTACACAGCTTTACTGCAGATAAGTGAAACAGTGATGAGATAGGCTGAACCCATTGGGATATGAATGAGTGCACAACAAAAGCAGAGGTACAGTATATGGATGTAATGTGTGCATTCCATGTCTTTTTTTGGTGTGTGGGTTGAGTCAGCAACACAGACCAGAATAGCCTACAACCCTGGTTCTTAATATGTTCTTATGTCCAGAGCAGTTACCCACCCAAAACTCCTTAGTGACGGTGTCTGCCCCCTGACCTCTTTAATTAATAAAACCAAGTTAACAGAAGAGGAGTTATACATAAAAACCTAAACAAAAACGCTGAAATAACACAACAAAATTATTACAACAGAATTAAATGTGGACTCTTAAACATCAGATCTCTGTCATCTAAAGTTGTATTAGTGAACGATTTCATATCAGAGTATCATATTGACTTATTTTGTCTTACTGAAACCTGGCTGGGTCATGAAGAAGCCTAAATGAATCTACTCCACCCAGTCATATTAATACTCACATTCCTCAAGGCACCGACCGAGGAGGTGGAGTTGCAGCCATTTTCGACTCAAGTCTATTAATGAACCCTAAACCTAAACTAAATTATAACTAATTTGAAAGCCTTGTTCTTAGTCTTTCACACCCAACCTGGAAAACACGACAGCCAATTCCATTTGTTATAGTGTACCGTGCTCTTGGTCCTTATCCTGAATTTTTATCTGAATTGTCAGAGTTTTTTCCTTAAAACAGATAAAGAAATTATTACAGGTGGTTGAAAATGATAGCCTTAGTGCTGCATTTATCTCATTATTAGATTTGATTGGCTTCTGTCAGAGTGTACTTAAACCCACTCACTGTTTTAACCACACCATCGACCTTGTTCTGGTATATGGCATTGAAATTGGACATTTAATGTCCATTTCCACACAATCCTTAATTTACCATTATTTAATAACTTTTGAACTCCTATTACTGGACTACATGCCATTAGGCAAAATCTCCTACTCTAGATGTCTATCTGATAGTGCTGTAGCTAAATTTAGGGATCCCATTTGCATTTAATCCAATGCTATGTCTCAATATAACAGAGGACTCCTATGCTAATTTCAGCCACTCCCAAATTGACCATTTTGTTGATAGTGCTGCAGGCTCACTGCGAACGACACTCGATTCTATTGCTCCTCTAAAAAAGAAGATAATAAAACAAAGAAGGTTAGCTCTACGGTATAACCCCCTAACCCACAAATTAAAGCAAACATCACGAAAACTTGAAAGGAAATGGCGTTCCACCAATCTGGAAGAATCTCGTTTAGTTTGGCAAGATAGTCTTAAAACATATAGGAAGGCCCTCCGTAATGTCAGAGCAGCTTACTACTCATCATTAATAGAGGAAAATAAAAACAACCCCAGGTTTCTTTTCAGCACTGTAGCCAGGCTGACAGAGAGTCATAGCTCTATTAAACCATGTATTCCTATAGCCCTCAGTAGTAACAACTTCATGAGCCTCTTTGATGATAAAATTTGAATTATTAGAGACAAAATTCATCACGTCTTGCCTTCAACCAGTACCAATTTATCTTCAAACACAGAAACCTCAGAAACAACTGTAAAACCTGATATATATTTTGACTGCTTTGCTCCTATCGACCTTCTTCAAATAACTTGATTAATTACGATTACGATTAATTCATCTAAGCCATCAACCTGTCTCTTAGACCCCATTCCAACTAGGTTGCTTAAAGATGTTTTACCCTTAGTTAGCACATTTTCACTGGATATGATCAATCTGTCTTTATTAACAGGCTATGTACACAGTCCTTTAAAGTAGCTGTAAATAAACCTCTTCTTAAAAAGCCCACTCTTGATCCAGGGGTTTCAGCCAACTATAAACCAATATCTAACCTTCCCTTTCTCTCTAAGATCCTTGAGAAAGCAGTTGCCAATCAGTTGTGTGACGTTCTAAATAACAATAGTTTATTTGAGGATTTTCAGTCAGGATTTAGCATGCATCATAGCACAGAGACAGCAGTGGATTTGTCTCTGTACTTGTCTTGTTAGATCTTAGTGCTGCATTAGACACCATTGACCATCACATCCTATTACAGAGGCTGGAACATTCAATTAAAGGAACCTCACTAAGCTGGTTTAAATCCTATCAGATCGATCTCAGTTTGTACATGTTAACGGTGAGTCCTCCGTGCATGCCAAAGTTAGTCACGGAGTTCCACGAGGTTCTGTGCTTGGACCGACTCTATTCACGATATACATGCTTCCTTTAGGCGATATCATTAGGAAACATTCCATAAACTTTCATTGTTATGCGGATGATACCCAATTATATCTATCGATCAAGCCAGATGAAACTAACCAATTAGCTAAGCTTCAAGCATGCCTTAAGGACATAAAAACCTGGATGACCTGCAATTTTCTGATGTTAAACTCTGACAAAACTGAAGTTATTGTACTTGGCCCCAAGCACCTCCGAGACACATTATCTAAAGACATAGTTGCTCTACATGGCATTGCCCTGGCCTCCAGCACCACCGTAAGGAACCTCGGCATTATCTTTGTCAAGATTTATCCTTTAACTCCCACATGAAACAAACTTCAAGGACTGCCTTCTTTCACCTACACAACATTGCAAAAATCAGGCACATGCTGTTTCAAAATGATGCCAAAACACTAGTGCATGCATTTGTTACTTCTAGGTTGGACTGTTGCAAGTCCTTATTTTCAGGCTGCCGAATAAGTTCCTTAAGACTCTCCAGTTGATCCAGAATGCTGACAAGAACTAGGAAAAGAGATCACATTTCTCCAATATTAGCTTCTCTGCACTGGCTCCCTGTAAAATTCAGAATATAATTTAAAATCCTTCTCCTCACCTACAAAGCTCTTAATGGTCAGGCATCATCATATCTTAAAGATCTCATAATATCTTATTACCCCATTATAACACTGCACTCCCAGGATGCAGGGTTACTTGTGGTTCCTAGACTCTCCAAAAGTAGAATGGGAGCCAGAGCCTTCAGCTGTCCAGCTCCTCTCCTGTGGAATCAGATCCCAGTTTGGGTTCGGGAGGCAGACACCATTTCCACATTTGATAAAGCTTATAGTTAGGGCTGGCTTGGGTGAGTCCTGAACCATCCCTTAGTTATGCTGCTATAGGCCTAGACTGCCAGGAGACTTCCCATGATGCACCTCTTTCCTCTCTTCTCCTCTCCCTCTCCGTCTGTATGCATTTTTATCCAATTACTGCATGTTACTAACTCACTTACTTACATCTTCCCTCTCCCGTAGTTGTGTTCTTTCTCGTTTCTCTCCTCTCTCCTTCTGTCGCTTTGAGCAGGTATTTCTAACTCCAGAGCTGCAGAGACTGGATCTGTGGTTGTGGGCCACCTGCTGCCCCCATGTTCCTGCTTAACAACTGCTACTACAGTTGTTGTTATTGGCTCTGTTACTATTATTGTCATTATTATTCCTATGTCATTCCTATTTTTATTAATTTATTAATATTACCACTACCATTACATTATTACTATTTTAAAATTCTAGGTGGTATTTGCATTGTGCTCCCCCCCTTCACTCTCCCTCTCCCCCCTTCTCTCTCTTTCTCTCAAAACCTCTCTCTCTCTCTTTTTCTCTCTCAAAACCTCTCTCTCTCTCAATGTATTTTCTAGTGTAGCAAGTGTTACAAACACATCCTATGTATCTAATGTAAAAGCCACAGAGAATTATCACCTGACTGCAGTTCCGCTCAGCTCTACAGAGCTTTTTGGCCTCTTTTAGCTCTCTGTTTCTAGCCTTAGCAGGCAGATGTAAGGGACGACTGATAAACTCACTGTACGTTACCTTCCCAATCCCAAAACAGCTGACAGCTAAAGTTAGAGACTAGCTGGTGAGTATAGTGGAGCATCTGGCAGCTAAAGAACCAAATATTTCCCTCAGGAGTTGGTGGCGACCAAACCAGAGCTAAAAGGATAGTGAATATTGGAGTTACATTCATCAGGTGGAAACAAACACAACTCCAAATGAATGATAATATTGTTCCATTTCTGCTGGATGCTAAACATGTTAGCAACTCTTTGTTACTAAGTTGTGTCAATGCTGTGCTTACACCCTGTTCTGCTGTCCTTAAGTGGCCAAGGAAATCTATTAATACTGCTTTAACCAAAGGCTTTGAGTTGCCTAAACACAACAATGAAAACATGAATCTTGCTTTAGGTGCCATGAGTTGACATTGTAGGGAAAACAATTAAAATATGGTCACAGTATAGATATTGTGCAACTTAATTGTTGCAACAAACGTTTCTGCATTTTGTTGATGAAAGACATAATCCGGGCAACATCTCTTAAAACCCATTTGCCGTTGCCATTGGCGTTGACTTGGGTAAACATTGGGATAAAAATGTAGGTAATGTTTAATGACGTCATGTCATGAGGAGACTCTCTGCGTGCGCCAACTGAGTTTGGGCTGTTTTTGGTAGTTATAGCTATAATAGCCTGCTGGCGCTGGTAAGGGTTCTTTTCAACGCATAAATATCAACACTCGTGTTCTCTGGTGCGACTTTTTTTGTTTTGATAGCCAAGCCTACCAAGGAAACAGCATGATAATTATTGCACAACCAGGTCGGTGAGAAAGGATCTGGCTGAAATCTACCAGCAGACATTGACCCAGCTAATTTTCGCCAGAAATTAAAACACAGTATTGACGTGGTACCGCATGTGGAAAGCAAACAGAACAGCCTACTAACTGGGCACTGCCATCACATGGAGATGAAAAAAGAAGTTACTAAGTGAAATATTGTCTAATTTATAATATAGAAACTTGGGTTTATCAAATGATATTTATTGCTAACTCACAAACTCAGTGGACACATGTTACAACAAGCATGGTGTTTTTCTTCTTCATTCACTGTAGGCTAAGCTCTGACCTGGCTGCTGCGGAACATTTGCAAAGGAGGAATGTGCATAGAGACAGAAAATCCTTGTCTGCACAGAGAGTGTGTACTGTGTAGCTGTGATAGTAAAAGAAAGTGATTAAAAAGTTGTCTGGTCAAGTTTGGAGTTTTTCAAGCATCCTATGCTGCAGGTCTGTATTAGGCCTCAGTCAATGCTAAAGTAACTATCAGAACCACACACATAATATGAGCCACAAATAGACAAGATATAGGGTCCTCTTTTCCTGGCGGCACAACAAGCAGCGCTCTGACAGTTTGGTATTTTCCAGACCTTGAAATTCGTTTTGGCTGTCTGTGTGGTATTTTGGTGGAAAAAGCAGTAACTTTGCACTGACAATAGATGTCTCAGAACCACATCTGTTTCTGGCGCAATGTCAATATGCTGCCAATCTAATGATTTTATCATCAAGGAAAAACAAAATACTTGCAGAAAATGCGCAGGAACAACAGAACAAAACAAAAATTAAAACAAAATTAAAAATCATCAGTTACGAAGCAAACACTGCGGTGTCACATTTAATGATATGATGTGATCATTTACAATGTGAAATACAGTAGAATTATGACTGAAGCAGCATAGGATGCGTGAGATCATATATATATATATATATATATATATATATATATATATATATATATATATATATATATGACTTGTGGCTGTGCAGCTGCATCATCTGTTTTGTTATAGCCTACCACTGTATTTTATGATCTCTGTCACATGAGCATACCAATTGCCGGCACCAATACATAAAGGCTATAGATCTCTGTCAACATTATGACATGTAGAAACATCTCGAGGTTGCAATGAACATTAATAGCATACAGTATGTTAAAAGCAACAACGGTTACAGATTACAGTATAAAGCACTACATATATATTCAGTAACTCAATCCCAGGCTTTTTTGGTTGTGTGCCTTTTGCCTGTAAACAGGTGATCATGTTCAGCTCTCAGCCTGATAAGGGTGAATGTTTCATCATCAGTCCCTGCGAGAAATGACAAAGTAAAGTGTCACTGTATGTTTTATATGTTACGGGTACCGAAAAGACTTCCGCAAAGGATATACTTGTGCTGTTCCCTGATGTACATCCTTGAGAGTGGGCAACTGAAGACGGATCCTGTGAAGATTCAGGCGGTGGCAGAGTGGCCCAAACCTTTATTCTTTAAACAGCTTTAATGGTTCCTTGGGTTTGCTCATTTCTACCGCAGATTCATCCCTCTTACCAAACTTATCTCATCTGCATCTCCCTTTCCCTGGACCCCTGAGACGGACGCAGCCTTCACTGAAATTAAAAGACGTCTCACTTCAGCACCACTTCTCATCCAGCCAGACCCATCTCGTCAGTTCATTGTGGAGGCGGATGCCTCAGACACAGGGGTTGAAGCTGAGACCAGAAGCTCCACCCCTGTGCTTTCTTCTCTCGCTGGCTGTCCCCTGCCGAGCGCAATTACGACGTTGGAAACCATGAGCTCCTCGCAGTGAAAGTCACCTTGGAGGAGTGGAGACACTGGCTGGAGGGGGCTGAGCATCCCTTTATTGTGTGGACTGTCTTACTTCCGGACCGCCGAACACCTCAACTCCTGTCAAGTCCGATGGGCATTGTTCTTTGGCAGGTTAAACTTTTCCCTCACCTGTAGGGCGGGACCCTTCCCTGACTCTCCTGACTCCTGGTTTCATGCTGATTACACACACCTGCCTTCCACCAAGCTCATCACCTGTCTGCCTGCCTGATTGCCTGCTCTCCAACCCACAAAACCAACTGCCATCTCCAGCCTGCCCAAAGCATTCTTTACCATTCTCCCGCCCTGCTCCAGCCGGTCCTGTCATACCTCACCGCCCTCTTGCCCTCCACCTCAGCCAGCTACCTCCCCGCTCATTCCACCTCCATTCCCCACTATCCCTACAATAAATCCTCTTTATTCATCTTACTCTGGTTACTGTGTCTGCCTCTGTTAAGCTGTTGTCATCGCTGTTGTAACTGTGGTTGGCTCAGCTGTTTCGAAGCGATGGGACCAGTGATGTGACTGGCTGAGTGTGGTTATTAATCACCACACCCTCTGATCTGAACATGAACCAAAATAGCAGGTGCGCTTGGAGATGCCCACACAGTCCGTGAGCCCACGACCTACGGCTTATAGCCCAAGTTTTTGTTGCGCTTGTGCCATTAAAATGGGGCCCATGGTGTTTTTCTTACCATTCATACCATATTAGGGAGAGGACTGTAGTTACTAACAGGTGGTAGTTTTTCCAGACTGCTTTGGAAAATCACACACTGAGGGCATGGGAACAACACGTCTGAAAATTAACAAATTACCTCCCACAAGGGACAACCAACACCTTTCCCTCTTCTTCCTGAAGTGCTTTTTAAAAATCTAATTTATGAGAAATGCCAGCCTACTAGAGGTTGGCAACCACTGAAACTTAATTATGTATCTGCCGATTTGATGAAGTGAATAAACAAAGCCACAACTTACCATGCCCACTCACCACTGAAAGCACTGGAGACATAGAAAATTGTCACTACACTGAGCAACATCAACATAGCATTTGGAAAAATTGGGACATAACATTGGGACTGTTACTCACGTGCATGTTGTATTTGTGTTCTTTATCAAATGACAGGACAGCGTTAAAGTCTGTGTTTTGTTCAATTTTGTTGCATACTCAATCTGGGTGAAAAGACTGTAGAATTAAGTAACTAATTTTGTGAAAGATTTTACCAAATTAACTCTTTAGATGTAATGATCACACGGTTTTAGATTGACGCAGATGTTATCATCACAACAACCTCATTATGTGTATGTCCTGTAAACTAAGAGTTTTTGGAAGAAGAGCAGAGGGAATTACCACAGTGCCTCAGGGGCTGAGACAGAGCGGATAATAACTGCACTGCACTCATCATGGCATGCAGTGAGTAATTAAAAAGCTACCTGTAGTTTCTTGCTGCTTTACAAAAAATGTGACCAGCTCTGAAGGTCAAGGTGAGGAACTATTTTCCACTTTCTGTAATGAAATCATGCACTGTAGATTTTTTCTTCATATAGGATAAATAAATGTAAATCACCATTTATATAGACTGCAAACAGGTTAGGCCATGGAACTGAGATTAGACGCTTTCAAAGCTGCTATCAATATTTTTATATTAACAATGGATCAAATGATAATGTGAAATGTGCAAGGGGTCACTCACAGTGACAAACCCACAGATATTTATCAGCTCTATGGGGCTTTTTCAGCCTCTTTTAGCTCATTGTTTTGGTTGTACTGCCACCAGATTATGCTCTCATCATCCCTGTTTTAAGCAGGAGCAGGTAGCTCTTTTCAGCAAAAAAGCTCAGAGAAAGACACTGTACACTACCTGCCCAGCACCAAACAGAAACAGACGAAGTTAAGAACTAGCTAGTGAACATAGTGAAGCATTTAGCTGCTAAAGAGATGGATGTTTCCCTCAGGAGTTGATTAAGAGCAAAACACAGATAAAGGGAGAGTGAATATTGGACTTAAGTCACTCAGGTGAACAAACACACGACTCCGAATTAATGCTAAAGTAGTTCCCAGTCTGCTGGATGTGTAAGTCTGCACTGATTGCTAACATGATAGCCAATACAACTTATATAAGATAATAATAACTTATATAAGGCAATAATATATCTGAGGTACATGTTTTTCAGCTTGTTGTGAGTCCTTGAGTCCTTCTGCCCCCATGTGGCCCATAAAAATCAATCAAAGCCCCAATGTGTTTAAAATTTCTCACTTTAGTGACTCCTTGTGGTAGAATTTAAGAAAAGACACTTTGGCAGATAGCAATCCGATGGGTGAGAACAAAGAGCTAAAAGCAACACAGACAGCACCAATTTTCATGAGGATCGTTTCATTTTTCTATGAAGAAAAATGTATGCCATCAGAATTATTTGAAAGATGCTAAAATCTGATTTTACACATAGGGGCTTTAAAGTTGCAAAGAAACTGTATTTTAAATTCTAGGACATAACACAGGGAATGAAGCAAAGAAAGAGTTAGGGAAATCAAAGAAGCTTTTTATATACAATTATGCTTTGTTATACATTCCAAATTATTAAAGATTAATAGATTACAGCCTCTGTGAATTAACTATGGTATCTTCAGAGAAAGAAACAGGACATTTGTTGCTCTATAAAGGCTATGTATTGCCTATATGTGTGCTTAAATTGCCCTAAATTTGTGAAGTTGTAGTGATCCCAATTCATTCAAACTAAAAATTATGAAAGCTTGATATAGTAATATGAGGAAATTCAAAAAGACAACTTCTTTGTAGATGTAGATGCTTTGTTCTTAGAGACTCAAACATCTTCCTGTGTGCAGCTTTGAGATTCATAATCACAGCTCTGGAGTGACCTGAGAGTGATTCAGTTGACCCGAGGATCAAAGCAGCACCGCGTACCTGTGCGAGCATCTCTTGTTAAGTACAAAGGTCTGTGCTGTCAGGCTGACCCTTCGTGTAGCTGACCTGCAGCACCCAAGCCGACTCAGACGTGAACCCACCCAGCCTCAACAAACAGACTGCTGGACAACTTCAAACACAGCTCTGAACTTCATTACCTCACATGAAAGACAAAGATTCATCTTTTATTTGAGCCAGACATTTCGTTTGATGCAATGCACTGACCTATATGGGCACAGTGCAGGTTTGGTACTCGACTATCAGGCTTATGTCTCTCACAATACATCACATGTAAAAGAACGACACAATTCCAGTAAGATCCATGTAAAAATTACCTCCTTTTCTCTTTCCATAGATATCTCTTTGGCTCCTGTAAAGATGTAGCTCTTACAATGTCATTTGACAAAAGGTAATGTCCTCATCACACACCACTGTGGATATAAATGGGAGCACTCACTTCCTAATGTTTCTGTTAGAGCAGCTCATACAAGGCAGTTACTCCTCAGTGAACATGGGAAGGAAAACATTTCAGAGTTGGAGGAAGGTCATTTTTCCTCACTTAGCCAAGGGCAGCAGCGCAGGGCTGTGTGAAGCAGAATGTGGGTTTGAAAATGAAGTGTCAAGCCACTAAAATCTGTCGGTGGAATGTACCTTACCCAGTCTTTTAGCTACAACACGTGGCCTCTACAGACACAACATTAAAATGATTACGTTCTGATGAACAGCAGAAGATTTTGATTCTGCTAAATTGAAGTTACAGTAACTTTTTACTGGTTTTAATGGTGAAAAGTCTTAAAGCAGGAATTGATTTTTTGGCCACTTGTAACAAGCTGTAAACACAACATTGACATATTAAGTTGTTGTGGTGAATGTGTTAGCTTACAGCTAACAGCCAACAACCAGCAGACAGAGAGCAACATTAGCAACATTAGCATTCATTTGAAGTAATGTTTCTGCCCACCTGATAAATGTAAGTCAAATATTCACTCTCCTTTTAAGTCTGTTTTGATCTCCACAAACTCCTAAGAGTGTAGATGCCAAATGTGCCGCTATCTTCACCAGCTAATTGCTAGTACCCATTGTTATGAAGTGCTTTGAGCGGCTGGTCCTGGCACACCTAAAGGACTTCCTCCTATCCACACTGGACCCATACCAGTTTGCCTACCGCAGCAATAGGAGCACAGAGGATGCAGTCTCCATGGCACTGCACTCTGTACTCACACACTTGGACAATAAGAACACACATAAGAACACAAATGCTGTTTGTTGACTTCAGCTCTGCATACAACACTGTCATCCCTTCCAAGTTAATCACCAAACTTGGAAACCTGGGCATTAACACCTCCATTTGCAATTGTATTATGGACTTCCTGACAAACAGACCTCAGCTTGTTAGGTCAGGCCACAGCTGCTCCACCACCATCACACTCAACACTGGCATACCACAGGGCTGTGTGCTGAGCCCCTTCCCTCTTCACACTCGACTGCAGGCCTGTGCATGGATCTAACGCCATCATCAAGTTTGCAGACGATACTATGGTGATCGGTCTCATCAGCAACAACGATGAGACTGTGGCCAGGTACTGGACCTCCTCCCTGTAGGCAATCTGCTCAGACAAACAGGGAGCCAATGTAAAGAGGCTAAAACAGTTGTGATGTGGTCGTACTTCTTGGTCCTGGTTAACAGCCTAGCAGCTGAGTTTTGCAGTCTGCAGTCGTTTCAAAGTTTATTGATTAAGACAAGTGAACAGGCTGTTACAATAATCAAGACGTGAGGAGATAAAAGTATGTACAACAGTTTCTGCATCAGTAAGATTTAAAAGAGATCGGGTTTTATACCTAAACTGATTTATCAAAGCCTTTTTCCTCAAAACAGCTGCCTGCTGCTACTGAACAAGAGGTGATGAGAGCCATGAGACTTAAAAAGTAAAGTTGCTGTAAAAACAAAACATTGAGTCAAAATACGCTAAAATGCTCCATAGATCTGAATTACAGAGTTGAATGGTAATTCTCATTCACAATGAGTGACCCCTTACACATTACGCATAGTTATTTACTTGTTAAAGGTGGGGTCTGCAATGTTGGAGAAAGAGCCAAACAGCCAAACAAATACACCCCTCCCTCAGTGCTCCTTCAGAAGCTCCGCCCTCCAAATTCATGGACGTGCATTGCCAAGGCAACGACACAAACAACTGTGCAATATGAAGGAATGTAGCAAATGTGACAATAAGCCTGTCAATATTTAAATAGGTGTTGAATCCAAACTTATCTAAGCCAAACTCTAAGCTGAGGAGTAGCTTAGCTATGCATTATCGCTAGTAACTTCAACAGTAACAGTAACTTATACTCTACTGTCAGCGATACATGCCGTAGCAAGTAAAATATTTTTAGGTAGGTAAGGTAATATGTCCGATGTTATTTAAATTTCATTACTATCATGGTGTAGCTTTTTTTAATAGGGGTTGTACGACAGCATGTTAAAAACAGGAAGGAAATTTTACAGTGATTAATGAGTTATTTTTAATAGAAACAATGGAGGGACCCACAGTATCAATGACAGTATCAAGAAAACGTGTTGGAATTACATCTAAAGCACAAGTTTTTGACTTCATGCCTCTTACTGTTTCCTTTAGATTCGCAGTAGAGACAGACTCAAAACGAAAGAAAACGGGGGCTTTGAGAGTATATATTATTAAGAGGAGATATTACGGTGTAGTCCCTCATTCTTCCAGGAGTGTTCTATCGTAGAAAAGGTTTCAGTCGTAGTCATCTGGACACTGTTTTCAGAATCAAGACGTTTCGGCTCCCATCCGGAAGTCATTCTCAATTGTGAAAAAATGGTCCGAGAACTCAGAAATTTAAGCTACTCTGTGTTACTTTTTTACGATAAGAGGAGATATTAATCGGTTGAACGAAACTGGCTCTGATGTCTGTGATCTTATTATTCAAGATTCAAGATTAAAAAAACTTCATTGTCTATCACATAATGGTAGAAATTTGTCTTAGGTTAGGGACTCACAAACAACATAAAAACATACACCCATGAAAGACTTGCATAAAATTGCAATCATGAAAATAAGTAAGAAATTCTTCACATCTAGTGGGGCTGCACTGAAGTTCAGAATGTGAGGAAGGATTGATAACATGATTAATGGTCCTGAATAACACCCTAGGGTTATGAGACGGTGTAGTCCCTCATTCGTCCAGGAGTGTTCTATCGTAGAAAAGGTTTCAGTCGTAGTCATGTGGACACTGTTTTCAGATTAGCTTAAATTTCCAGTTCCCGTCCAATTTTTTCACAATTGAGAATGACTTCCGGATGGGAGCCGAAACGTCTTGATTCTGAAAACAGTGTCCAGATGACTATGACCCTAGGGTCATGGTGGTGGTTTGCAACTTAATTTTCAAAGAATTGGCTTGTGCCCTTAACAGCTACTTGATAGACACACAGTAGATTAGATCTCCTCTTTCGCTCTGCTTTACTATACTGTCTTTTTAGAGTGCGCGAGTGTGTTCGTTAAGCCATAGACATGCATTTGGTTTACATTTCATAAGTGCAACAGGAGCAATATAGTCCAGGATAAAAGAACAGTTGTTATTCTAGAGTCTTACTAAGTCATTGGTGTTAGTAGCATCAGTATTGTGTAAGTCTGAAGACTGGAGGGAAGACTGGACTCGAAGAAAAGGCTCTGAAAACTGAGTTGCAGAATTTGAATTAAAAACTCGAGAGTAGACATTACATTCCCTGAAAGATTAAAAGAGTCAATCAGATTAATGAAGTCAATACAGTGAGGGTCTGACAAGGACAACAAAAAAATCAAAGTATCAAAACCCTATCATATTTAGGTATAATTAGAGACAGCAGCTCTGAAAATTGTGAGATGAAATTAGCATTTGACTTGGGAGGTCTATAAAAAACAATGCAAAGCAATTGTATATTTCTTCTGATTACAAAACTAAGCAGCTCAAGGATATTTAATTACCTAAAGAGACAGGAGAGCAGTTAAAAGAATTCCTATAGATGACTGCCAGCCCGCCACCTCTACCTGAGGATCTAGGTGTATTAAAAACCTGCATGAAAAACTGTAATTATAATTAGAATATAGAATATTTTTAAGACATATTTTACCTATTTGTCTAAGTTGTATTTGTTTCTCTTTTAAAATACTGTATCAATATATATGGAAAGTTTTATGATAGACAGTTCCTTTGAACAATCTTGTACACATAAAAAACACGAAACTGAACCAAACAATGATTAGCTACATGTCAGCCAGATTCCCTCAAGGCCGGAAACAAGTAGGAATGATGAATTGATCTTTCAAGTCTTTTGCCCTCTTTTTACTGTCAGTGCTGTAGGGAAAGTCAGTGCTTGGTATGTCAGGGAAAGTCTCTCCCTTCCTCCGGTCATGTATCCATGTACATAATGTATTGGCACTCATTCCTAGTTCACACCAAATCAGTTAACAGACAGGGTTTTACATGATCGACTCATTCAGTTTGGAATGTTCATGGAACACAAAGCCTTCAGAATGTTTTAATTTTTAAGGTGCAATCAGTAATATTTTATTGGCTCTTAGCACAAAATGACAATAAATTATAGGATTGAAGGATTTCACAAGTGTTGCTGATTGTCATCACTCCTTTTTCCTCAATTTCTGCTATGATTTCAAGCTTTCTAGAGGCATAGATGGACAAGCTCTGTGTTTTTACTGGGAATGCTCCAATCTCCCAGGCCCAACTGTGCTCTACACACTTAATGCTTCTCTAAAACCCAAATGGACATTAGTGCTGCAAGGTGGGTAGTTGCTACAGAGTCTGAAAAATATCGGTACCAAGGTGGAGTTGGTGCAGCCTTGCTACCAATTTGTCCCAGTGGTCAACCACAGTACTGGAACAAAAAAATTCCCTGCAGCAGAAAAAGCATTTTTTCTTTAGACCACCATTTAAAAAGACATGCCTGCATTTTTGCTGTTACTCATACTTACTATGAAATTATAAATCATGTAGCAATTTTAATATGTGTGATCTCTATAAAGTCTATGAGCAAGTAGGCAGGTTCAGGAAAAGAGACACTAATGAGCATGTGCAGTGGGCCACATAATGCAGAAGCAAACCAGGAAGAGAAAAAACTTTACTGGCATATGATGGGTGAGCAGAATCTGTGCTATCTTGATGTCTGGAATCCACATTAGCTAGGTTGTGGGTTAGCAAACTGTCCCTACAGTTGCTGCTTTGCCAGCACAGCAGTTCCAGACAGCGATGCTCACAACTCTCCTGCTACAATAGCTAACATCACAACAATAGCACATCTTGGCAAACTAGAAAGTAAGCTGAATGTCCGTGGGCAAGTTATTTAATGTTACCTGACACACAAATCATGGCTGGAACAGTGTTGTGTGGCTCGATCCGAGCCACTTTGCTTATTTCCCATTTACAGAGCCAGGGCTGTGTTTTTTTCAGCGCACACACAGAACGGACAGCTAACGGACCGTGAGGAGATATTTGCTGAATTTGACAAAAAGACGTGCATTGGATTAGAATCACATACCCCACCTTTAACTAGGTAGTTTTTGTGTTTTGAGTCTAACCAAACCTTAACTCTGAAAGAACTGATTTCTTTGTCCTCTTGGGAGCACAGGAAACAAGTTGTGAAAACAACAGTCAGACACAGAACAACATTATCATTCATTTGGTGTTGTGTTTCTGACCACCTGACCAATATTCACTCTCTATCAGCTCTGTTTTTAGTCTCTACCAACTCCTGAGAGAAATGTCTGGCTCTTTAACTGCTAAATGCTCCACTGTGTTCACCAGCTAGTCTCTAACTGTGTCTGTGTGTTGTTTGCTGCTGTGTAGGTAGTGTAAAGTAGGTTTTTACAGCTTTTTCTCTGAAAACAGCTGCCTGATGCAGCCGAAAACTCAGTACAAAGCTCCATAAAGTCGAGGGGAGCTGCAGATTCAGGTGATAATTCTCGGTAGATTCATCACTACGAGGGACCCCTTTCACACAGTTTCATTGTTTTCACATTGTCATTCGATATATTGTTAGTATAAGAATATTGATTATAGCTGTTTTAACCTTAGAGGTGGTGAGCCAGAAAACAGTCTTATGAATCCTTTTTGTAATGGTTGTATGCATTTTGGAAGGTGCTGAAAATGTCATTCTACTGATAGGGGTGCAAGATCAGAAAACGCTCATATAGATCGTTTTGGAAGGCAATGACAAGTTAATACCTGATTGTGTTCATGCCAGAAATTCCAGTCCACTGAGCTTCATGATGCTCAAAGAGGACAAACGTCCCACCTTGTATCATCTATTCAATTCAATTCAGTTCAATTCAATTTTATTTATATAGCGCCAATTCATTCAACAGAAGTTATCTCATTGCACTTTTCCTATAGAGCAAGTCTAGACCATACTCTATAATATTATTTACAGATACCCAACAAATCCCTCCATGAGCAAGCACTTGGCGACAGTGGCAAGGAAAAACTTCCTTTAAGAGGCAGAAACCTTGGACAGAACCAGATTCAATGGTGGGCGGCCATCTGCCGCTGCTGTATTAGGTTTTGTGAGCGAGAGAGAGAGAGAGGTTTTGGGAAAGGGGGTTGGGGGTGGGAGAGAGGGAGGCATAATGCAAATACTACCTAGAATTTTGAAAATAGTAGAAATGTAATTGTAGTGTTAATATTAATAAATTAATAATAATAGGAATGACAGCTATAGGAAAAATAATGTCAGTATTAGTAACAGAGCCTATAACAACAACTGTAGTAGCAGTTTTCGAGCAGGAACACAGGGGCAGCAGGTGGCCCACAACCACAGATCCAGTCTCTGCAGCTCCGGAGGCAGAAATACCTGCTGAAAGCGACAGAAGGAGAGAGGAGAGAAACGAGAACATCAGTGGTGAAGGAAAAAAGACATATACCATCCCCTGCCTCACTATAAAAACTGTTTTATGCTAAACTTTTCTAGCCTATTGAGTGGTCTGCATTGAATCCAAGACTGTACAAACTCTTTCCTTCTCTTTTTTTTTTTTTTTGCTACTGGCAGATGTGTGATAAAACAAAAATACTCAACCTGATGAGTCTAACACATCAGTTTTTCCACCAGTGAATAGTCCACACCTTTGGTGTTTTCTTTTCAAACCAGAAATGCAAATGTTATCTTTCATGTTATTTTTTTGTATAATTGCATTTTTCGATCTGTGTACCTTTCCACATATACTGTATAATTAAGAGGAGCAGTGGGAGCAATTATAATAAAAATGAGGGGCAATTTTCCATAACGGACCTATCCAAGAAAAATACTCTGTCACCTGAAATAGCATTTCATCATGATTGCAGTTATGACAAAGAAGAATTAATCAAAATGAGTCATTGTTTTTCACATCAAGGAAGAACACATTAAACCTGGGAAGATAAGTATAACTAATCGTAAGTGTGCCGACAATTGCAAGGTACGCGGCACTGTAAAAAAACAAAACAGAGGATGATACGCAAACAAAAGCTCTTTGATTTCTCAGTGGTTTTTGTTCAGCATACACAAGCCTCACAGACTGATACAGCATGAGGACCTTTGTGTCTCTGTGATTAGCCAGAGTAAAAATTAAGAACATCATTTAACTGGAGCCCCTGACAAGACCTGGTGTTGTTGTCACAGAGGGAGTTCTCTGCTTTGGAAGAAACACATCACATCTATCCATGGAAAAGCTGACTCATGATTTCACACAGAGTCTGTATGATAACCATCCACAAATAGCTTGGACTGACACATTATTACAGTGGGAATGTGACTGAACACAACAGTTAAATGGAATCAGTGGTGTGTTAGTGAGGAAGCCCATGTGAGAAGAATGGGAATGTGTTGTGCACACATGTGCTGGAATGGAAAATGAAGGCATGCATCTGATGTGCTGACGCTCAGACAGGTTACGCAAGTGTATTGTGCAAGTGAACATTCTTTCAACAACATACTATGGCTGTCGGATTGGTACAGTCTGCTGCCCTCTATTGTCAACCTACAGCTCAATGAATTTACCTTAAGGAAAGTGCAAGAGCACAACTAAACTGAAGACCCCATACATACATGACTTCAGACATGAAAACAAAATTCAAATGTAATTCTAAGGTTCATGTATTGACAAGGCCATAATACATTTAATCTACAAGTAATGTGATTAATGAAGTGGCTGATGCTGTAAATTATTTATAGGCTAAATTTCTAATGATGGTTAACTTAAATATTCTGGCTGAATATATTAAACTGAATAACTTTAAACATGTATACCTTTTTCACTGCTGACATTTTTATATATAATAGAAAGAAAGGATTAAAAAAACAAAAACTCTGCCCATTTACTTTAGCTAATTCCAGGATTCTCGTATTGTGCATGATGGCTCACTGGTATGGGACACTTGGATAGAAGAGAGCATCGTTATTGTTACACATAGACTTGTCCTGCTATGTAAGTCAAAGTATATACTGCCAAAAAAAAGGGCCTATGACAAAAGCAAAAGTAATGGATTCACCAAGCAAAAAGAAAATGGGAATATGTAAAAGATATAAAATACAAATTAAAAAAGGAACAGTAAGGATGACAATAACACAAAATTAAAAGGATTGCCCAAACATGTTAACAGTTGCAAACTGTTTTTAAGGAGGTATAAAGTATATAGAGTGAAGTTTAGTATTGTAAATATTGATTACAAATTTATAGAATTTCCAGTTTAATTACCAATGAGCCAACAGTTTTATTACTTAAAACCCTTTAAACTGCCAGTGGGCCAGTCATTACAAATGTATGCTGTGCATTCAAACATTGTTTCAACCTACAGAACTTTATTTTTGAATTCTAGTGGAAATCCCAAAGTTACCAAATATGCAAATATGCTAAAATTTGGTGAAATGTGTCTAAAATACTACTACTACAACTACTCTAAAATGATGGACAATATATCTACAAGGTTTCTATTTGAACAAAAGGTGCGGCCATGAAACACACAGAGTCTTGGGTTTGAATATATTACTCAGTGCACTGTGTACATCATACTCTAATGAACAATGAACCAGCTGATACAGAATATATGTGATTTTTTTTCTGACCTTAAAGTTACCTCTACATTGGCTCTACATTGGTGCTATATAGTGCTCATTCATGATATCACATCGATGTTTTAACTCATGTTTCTTGATGGGAAAGGGGACAGTTAATCAGGAATCTCAAAGAGGGGTTGAGACACAAATGTCCAGAACTTCCTTTATATGGAGACCGACTGAATGTCCATCCTCAATTACATATCAGCCAGCAGCTGTGTGGCTTGAGCTGTGGTCTTGTCAGAGGATTCAATCTGCAGAACCAGCAAATGGGAAACACAGCTCACTGAGCCAAGTACCAGACTGTGAACAAACACGATAACAACATGCTCCATTTAACCAGAATCAGAATCAGAATCAGAAATACTTTATTGATCCCCGTAGGGAAACTCTTTGTTACAGTAGCTCGTCTTTATGTCAGTGCACACAGGAGAAAGTACTAGAAAACGATATGATACACAATATAAACACTATAAAACAGGTCAGAAATAAATTAAGTATCATGTCGGTATAAGTATAAGATAAACTAAGTGTCAAGTACCAAGTGGGTTTACTGGTTGATGATGAAAGTACAGTCTAATACAATGTAACTCCTTATGTAATAAATAATATTAATAAGCGGGGGTGCATGTACTGTCGAAGAGTAATTGAGGTATATAGTATCAGTAGCAATAAATAAGAAAAACTAACAAGGGAAAACTAATATTGCACGTAAGTAGAACACAGAATATTGCACAATTATTATTAATTATGGCGGAGATGTAATGCTCAATGTCCAGTTTAGTGACCTAGGGTCAAACAGACTAACCCTTAGAGGGAGGAGTTAAATAGTTTGATGGCCACAGGCAGGAATGACTTCCTGTGGCGCTCTGTGGTGCTTTTGGTGGGATGAGTCTTCCGCTGAAGGTGCTCCTTTGCTTGACCTTCAGCGGAAGACTCATCCCACCAAAAAGCACCACATCCTCAAAAAGCACCAGCATAACCTTTAACTACCTACCTACTGTACCTACCTACCTAACTAACTAACCAATTTACTAACTATCTGTTGTACCAGCCCATGTAGGGGTTATAATGGTTATACTCCAGCAGGTATTGGTCAGCAGAATGGAAGTCTGAAGCAGTGAAGCATGGAGTTGAAGAGTAAACTGCCTGCATCTGTTTGAAGTAAAACCTGCTGGATTTCTTCACAGCACAGTGCTTAAGCTCCAAGCCTTTTCACCATATACCAGTAAGAGCCGAGCTCCACTTTCTTCACATCTCCATTTAAGATCAAAGCCGGTTGGCCTGAGTGCTCAGCGCCAGGGTCACTGATCTCTTTTTGTAACACATTGCTTTCATTTCATTGCCTTAGCTCTGATGTGCTTTTTTACAGTTTCGCTGATGTCGCTCTTTGAAGGCTGTCTTGATAGTTTTATAATGGAGCTGCCACAATTCTACAAGCAGTCTGTCAATTTTATTCTTACGGGCTGTCAAATACTCTTAACAGTTATATTCCAAATATACATTTATGACCTGCATTAGATACTACAGTGGAATCCTCCTGTGAAATCTAATTTAACTCTTTTGAATAGCTGGCAGCTTTGTAAACACGGGTAACCTACCACACCTATTGAATTTGATGGGGAACTGTGGAATTAATATACATTTCTGAACATTTTGAAATAACATGCAAATACCAAATAAAGTTTTAGTGCAGATTTAACCGACTTTTTATTCTTGTTATCAGTGTGGAACAAACAACACTGACTGGCTGATATAGTTAAAGACAATCATCTAACATATGCTGTATATCATTGCAACCCTTCTTTTTATGTCCAAAGATTGCATGTACTTCTAAATCTGACAGTGGAAGCTAATAGATTAGATCAAATTCTGCTGTTTTTGGTACCTCAGTTAAGACCAAACCCAAGAAAACCCAATAAAATGACACATTTAACACAGATGAAGAAGATGTTTGTTATCAAATCAATCCAAAACAATACAATGCAAGACATAAACTTTCAAATTACTGTAACTGCACCTTCAGTTTGTTCTTTATAGTGGTATTTAACCAGAAGTATTAAGATCTGTTATTTAAGTAAGAGTAGCAATATCACAACGTAAGAAGTATTAGCAACAAAATGTACTTGAAGTAGCAAAAGTAAAAGTACTCATTAGGCAGAGGAGTGGCAGAATTACTTTGTATTATTATTACTGATGCATTAATGTATAAGATGTATTTTACTGGCTTTTTCCAAGCAGCAACCACCGGGTCTGAAAAGTGAAGCCATGTGCCTTAAACCTGCATTCTTTCTAATGACCAGCTGGGGGCAACTCCACTGGTTACAAAAGGAAGTCAGATTGTATAGAAGTCTATGAGAAAATGACGCTACTTCTCACTTGATTTATTACCTCAGTAAACATTTTCCTAATGAGTTTATGGTCTCAGGTCTTCTTCAATACAGCATGATGTTCATTTTGTAAATTATGGTCACATTTAGAGGAAAATAGACGATATAGCAGGGTATGCTTTAGGGCGTGGCTACCTTGTGATTGACAAGTTGCTACCACCGCAACCTGTCAATCAGGACAGAGGCGATGTGTATCCACTGCACTGTGTACATTTAACTGGCTGTGAACTTGTTTTTGGGTGCTGTCGGTGTTTTCGTCTAAGAACTTTGACTCATCAACAGTTTGTTTTCAGTTCATGAAAGTTAATTGTAACAAATGTCTTGTTCAGTTTTCAGTTGTACTAAAAGACACTCAGCAGCAGTTCTTCCATCGGTGTGTGAATGAGGTGAATGTGATGTGTAGTTGAAGTGCTTTGAGTAGTCAGAAAGGCGCTATATAAGTACAGTCAGTCCATTTACCATCTAACGAGTTCGGTGTTAATTTTTTTCCGGTATGGCCATTTTGTTTCAAGCCTGTTTTTCGCTAGCCAAAATTAGCATCCAAATTAATATCACAGTTAACGTGAATTACAGATGCACCTTACTAACCAAGCTAGTTGGCTCCACTCTCTCGTCCAAATGTGGTCACTTCTGGCTCCAAAAAAAACAAGTTGGCAACAGCCAAAATGCCAAACATGAGGCTTCAAAACAGTAGTCCACAAACCAATGGGTGACGTCACGGTGGCCACATCCACTACTTTTATAAAGTCTATGCCTTTTTGCAATTGTTAACAATTACACCTGTGCTATTCCTGGGTTATGTTTACAGTCTTTGTTTGAAGCTAAGCTAAGCTAAGCAGCTGCCAGCTGTAGCTTCATATTTACCCTACAGATGCTAGAGAGGTATCGATCTTCTCATATAACTCTTTGAAGAAAAAGAAGAATAAGCTTTTTCTCAAAATATTGAACTATTCCTTTATTCTAAAAGGAAACTAGTAACTATAGCTGTTAAACCAAGGCAGTGAAGTAAAAAGTGCATTATTCCCCTCTGAAATGTTGTGGGGTATCAGTAAAAACTAGGATAAAATAGAAATACTCAAGTAAAGACTAACACTGTTAGCTACCACACTTAGCTTCTACGAAACTCAAGTTGCTTACGTGTTGAGAGTATTGCGTGTTGAATGTATGTGTCAGTCTTCTATCTTACAAACAGTTAAGTTAGCCTGTGACATTATCAGCTTAATTCATGCCGCTGAGCAATCAGCTGGCACACACACATTCATTAGCTGTCATTTCCTGACACCTCTACCTGCTCCAGATGATGGTTGTTATTAAGTAAAACCAAAAGCTTCGAACTGCAAATATGCTTCTGTCGTTTTAGAGAAACTCGGCTCTTATACATTCTAAATATCAGCAGCTTTTCTGATTAATACAGAAGCATACTATATGAAATATCCTGAGGTTGCAAATGTTTGTACTTCCCTGTGAAAACTGTGTAGTAAAACTAGATGTAGCCTAGATGTAGAATAATGTTACTAGAGGTCTGATGGTTCTCATGTTACAGTAACATGGTGGGACCTCGTCACATATATTTAGTTGTCTTGATAACCCTTTGAAGTTGAGACAGATAAGTAGAGATCACACCCTAACATGTGTGGGACGCCACCTAAATCAGCAGAGAGGAAAGAGGCCACCCACTGCAGATATCACTGCTGCACTGGCTCAGCAGTTTCCTGAACACACTATGCAATCACACAAAACACAGTGGACCATAAGGACCAATTTTTACTTCTTGAGATAAAGATGTGTATAACTTTATCACATTCCAGGTAGGTTTTTCACAGGAAGTAATGGTTTTTTGACGTTTGTGATAAAGAGGACAGAGAACCACAGGCAGATATTCCCAGTTGAAAGTTCACAGTGCTTGACACACTGACCGACAGATGATCTGCAGTGCAAAAACACCACAGCAACAAGCGCTGCGCACCAAAGATGGAGACAAAATCCAAACAGTGGAATATTGCCCCTTTTAAAAAGTCACTGGAGATTTTTTAATAAAGATAAGACCATAGTAGCTATGATTTGTAAGGCTTTCACTCAGTGGTGTGTTTTTGAATATGAAACATAAAAGCACATCATAAGTCAGTGCAGTAAGGTTATCATGGGTGAAACAGAAATGTGTAGGTGTGGGCTGCTGAATGAAACCTATGGCCCACTTACCATCTCAGGCACTCAAGACTTTCTTTTTGTTCCTTGAGTGCATTAAAGCTGTCATGAATCAAAAGCAACAGATACAAAGAGAGTGCACAGGCATGCAGAAACTTGGTATTGTGTTTTGTGTACATGTTTTTATAAATTGTATTGCAATTTATGTATATGTGTCTGCTGTATAAGGATACAACAGAGACTTAAAGCTGCACTAATCAATATTTTTGTGTCAATAATGTGAAGTGTGAAAGTGGTCACTTGTAGTGACAAACCCACCGAGAATTAACACCCAATTCTACAGAGCTCTTTAGCGTCTTTTAGCTTGTTGGTTTGGTTTTCTGCCAACTCGACTCTCCCTCATCAACTTTGTTTTCAGCCGCAGCAGACAACTCAGTTAAATTAAATTACATTTTATTTATGTAGCACAAATTCATAACAGAAGTGATCTCATTGCACTTTTCCTATAGAGCAGGTCTAGACCGTACTCTGTATAATATTATTTACAGAGACCCAACAAATTCCACCAGAGAGAGAGAAGGGGGGTAGGGGAGAGGGAAGCACAATGCAAATTCCACCTAGAATTTAAAAATAGTAATAATGTAATGGTAGTGGTAATATTAATATTAATGAAGCAATAATAATAGGAATGATAGTCATAGGGGAAAAAAATGACAATAATAGTAACAAGGCCAATATCAACAACTGTAGTAGCAGTTGTCGAGCAGGAACACAGGGGCAGCAGGTCACAGGCCACAGATCCAGACTCTGCAGCTCCGGAGGCAGAAATACCTGCTGAGAGCGACAGAAGGAGAAAGGAAAGAAACGAGAAAGCACAGAACTACGGGAGAGAGAAGATGTCGAGTTAGTATCATGCAGTAATGGGATAAAAATGCATACAGATGGAGAGAGTTGCATCATGGGAAGTCTGCAGGCAGTCTAGGCCTATAGCAGCATAACTAAGGGATGGTTCAGGACTCACCCAAGCCAGCCCTAATTATAAGGTTTATCAAAGAGGAAAGTCTTAAGCCTACTCTTAAATGTGGAGATGGTGTCTGCCTCCTGAACCCAAACTGGGATCTGATTCCACAGGAGAGGAACTTGATAACTGAAGGCTCTGGCTCCCATTCTACTTTTGGAGACTCTAGGAACCACAAGTAACCCTGCATCCTGGGAGCGCAGTGTTGTAATGGGGTAATAAGGTATTATGAGAGTCTTAAGGGACTTATTTGGGCAGCCTGATAATAAGGAATTGCAATAGTCCAGAAGTAACAAATGCATGCACTAGTTTTTCAGCATCATTTTGAGACAGGATGTGCCTGATTTTTGCAATGCTGTGTAGGTGAAAGAAGACAGTCCTTGAAGTTTGTTTCATGTGGGAGTTAAAGGATAAATCCTGATCCAAGATAACTCTGAGGTTCCTTACGGTGGTGCTGGAGGCCAGGGCAATGCCATCTAGACAAACTAAATGACTAACTTTGGCGTGCACGGAGGACTCACCATGTACAAACTGAGATCGATCTGATAGATAAGATTTAAACCAGCTTAGTGAGGTTCCTTTAATGCCAATTACATGTTCCAGTCTCTGTAATAGGATGTGATGGTCAATAGTGTCGAATGCCGCACTATGATCTAACAAGACAAGTACAGAGAGACAAGCCCATTGTCTGATGCATTTAAAAGGTAATTTGTAATTTTCACCAGAGCTGTCTCTGTGCAGCTGTTTTCAGCAAAAACGCTCTGAAAAACCCACTGTACACTACCTGCCCAGCACTAAACATCAGACAGACAAAGTTAGCAACTAGCTGGTGAACATAGTGGAGTATTTAGCAGCTAAAGAGACAGATATTTTTCTTCAAGACTTGGTGGAGACGAAAAACTGAGCTAACAGAGAGTGAATATTGGACTTACATTCATCATGTGAACAGACAGACAAATCCACTGGAAGGCTAATCTTTTCCTGTGTCTGCTAGGTGTGTAAATAGGCAGCTATTTGAGGTGATAATATGTCAATATTTTGGTCCACTGCCCTCAAGTGTCCAACAAATCAATTCATGCAGCTGATAGACAATATCACTGCAATAAAGTTAATATTGTTCAAATATGAAGGTTCTTATCTGACCACATAAATGAAAAGTAAGTTTTTTGGCACGTTTTTTTTTTTCAATTCATTTCTTTTTCATTGTTTCATTGTTTGAGTTGCATTACAGCCTGAGGCTTTTCTATTCTGACAAAAGTACATAACAGGTGCAAATACTTAATACTGAACACCTATAGACGGGTGAAATTTAAGGGAAAACCTGAAAAAATGAATGGAAGAACATAACTAGAGGGCACGAAGGTCCACTGAATGGTCTGAGGAGGATGAAAGTGATGAAACAGATGCTATGGCCTTCACAGTCACCAGAACTCAATCCATCTGAACACCTACTGCTCTCACCACTATCTCACCACCACAGTATCTTTTGGAAGAATACTGTTCATCCCTCCAGTAGAAGAATCTATGCTAAGGACCATGCATTGAAGCTGCTCCGGAGGCTCTATTAAGACACTTTATGTTGGTGTTTCTATTAATTTGTCACGCAGCAGCTTCGGCCCAAAAATATCAGTATGATGTTATCTTTTAATACCTTGTATTGGTCAGACAGTGGTGTTTATTTACCGTCACAGTGACCTGTGAGAGATTCACCCTCCCTACTTTCCATTTGAAAGGCTATCTGTTGGGATGTATTTATAGGGTGAGGTAGCAAAGCACACACACTTTCCGGGTGGGAATGTTGGAGGGTGTAACACACACTAAATGTTCCTCATGGAGCAGTGGAATAGGTGATAAAAACAGTTAAGATAAAGACTGCAAAGACTTATTGTGAAGCAGTTTATTTTCAAAATAACATCTAAATGAAAATGTTTCTACACTGAGAGTAAAATAAATGAGTATTCATTGACTTTAATATTATCTTTTCTTAATGCCTTCCTGTCTTATTAGAACGCACTTTGAATTGCCTTGATGTTGAAAGGTGCCATACAAATAAACTTGCCTTGCCTTTAATAGAGTGGTGTTTTAGGTGGTGAGGACTTGGTCTTCTGACACTTTCACCAGTAGATGGCGATGTTGGCTCACTGTTCATTCACAATGGAAATGATAATGCAGTACCAATGTGCAGCATTGATGTGGAAAAACTGACCCTGACACTGAATTTGATCAGTACTTATTGAGCAAATGATGACAGTTTGATCATCATTTATTGATTGGTTTATAGGTACAAATGTCATGTGGCAGCTGAAACTGCACAGGCTGTATGAGGCCAGTATGGACAGACGGATTCATTCCTGTAAACTACACAGGAATTTGTCGAGTGTATACAAAATTGCATGAATTTCACCCTGAGATAATTACAACACATTAACATAGAAAGATATGTCCAGTAATAAAGGAACGAATATGACACTTAAAAATAAAATGATCAACAGTAACACTACATTAATATTCTCAGTGCTGGAATTTACCATACATGACTTGTTTTCTGGTGTGATTTGCTCTGAATTTCAACACTTACATTTCATCAGATTACATCTTTTAAAAAAATAATATACACCAAATGCTGAACAAAATGTAGTATTTGAAGGATCTGGAACAAAATTAAGAATTTGGGTGGTGACTATGGAGGCCCAAAACTGACAAATGTAAATCAAAAATATAACTGAATACATAAATAAATTATACTATTTGTTGTATAATTTATAATACAACTATTTAATTTGAAATACATTCAAACTTCATTTATTTTACTCGTGTTTAGCACACACACAGAATCACACTCTGGACCAATCATTGGCCTGGACATATATGGACACGCCCATTATCATATAAGTAGAAGGGAAATAGAAAACAGTAAAATTATTACATTTGTGCCAAGACAAAAAAAAAAAAAAAGGAAAAATAAGGAGTTGAAAAATAAAATGAGCTAGTGTAAAATAAAGTTTTAATTGAATCTATTTATTTAAAATGAAATAAATTAAGTTGTAATTTATTCTATCAACTGATACAGGAAAAATCCTTTAATATTCTTTTTACACTCAATTTTAATTGTTTAACTAATTGATATATTCAGTTATGTTTTTGACTCAACTCGAGGCTTTTAGTGCATTTTGTCAGTTTTGGGCCTCCACAGTTATCAAGTGCCCTTAACTTCTAGTGCTGCAAAGGTTTATTAGTTTCTTCAAACTTTCTTGAATAATTATCATGAAAATTAACATTTACATAGGGAGGTTAAAGAGCAAATTTTAAAGAAAGTAGTGCAGAGTACAAACCACTGACCCAGATGTGTGGAGTGACCTGTACAGCACCTTGCCACTGTCTGTACAAACCAACAGCTTGAATAGACCTTAACAATGGTGGTGCATAAAAGCAAAATTATCTTAGCAAGAATCAAAATGAAAAATATTTTGGTAAATACAAATAAAAGGTTTCTCAGGAAATATGATTGTCATAGGAAGTCTGCAGAGACAAGCAGATAACCTGCCAAAGACAAAAAAAAAACATTTTAAAATGATTCTTGAATAATACTTTTTTTTTGATTGTGAGGAGGCATTACAAAAAGAGTCTGCACATGTAAAGGTTTAGCACCATATGAAATTTCCAGTCCCTCTCTCTGTCTGTTTCTCTCTGGTGTTACATAGCGCTGGATGTGATAAAGACATAGATCCTGGCGAGGAAAGAGGTGAACGTCCCCTGCCTCAGCAACTTCATCTCCACATCTATCAGGAAGTCTTTGGGCTCACGGACTTGTCTCTGCAGGTAGACAGCACCCGTGAAGCTGTTCAGCTTCCTGGTGCTGAAGTAGCCCTCCTCATTGCCCTTGATGATGCCGATGACAATGTGATCACCGGAGTAGGCGGGGGATGGTCCGATTCGGAAGATCTGGGCAGGAATGATGATGTTAGTCTGGAAGCTGAGCTGGTAGTATGTGATGCGTACGGGGGAGTTCTGACAGTCTAAGGAGTTACTGGGACAGCTGGTCCGCTCACAGCGTCTGACGAGGAGTCAAGAAAGAGAGAGAGAACAAAAGAGGGTAGATGAGCAAAATAATATTTGGAGGAGACCCAGAGCCATGTAGAGAGCTCCGCGATCCGCCATTGCTGTAAAAAAGAAAGATCCATTGGAGAGAACGTTTATTATTGAGAATTGTGTATTGTTTATTTAGTTTATTATGATTGTATACTGTAGTTTGTGTTAATATGCTTTGGCAATGTTGTATTGTATGCAGTCACGCCAATCGTTATGGACAGAGAGGCAGGAGACACCGATATGGAAACAGATGTATGTTTATTAGATTACAGCCAGAGCAGACAGGTATGCAGGTACGGAGAAGGGGAATCCCGCTGGAGTGGAATGGAGTTGATACCGCGCTGGAGGAGGATGGAGTGGGGAACACGCTGGAGGAGGATGGAGTGGGGAACACGATGGAGGAGGATGGAGTGGGGAACACGATGGAGGAGGATGGAGTGGGGAACACGCAGGAGGAGGATGGAGTGGGGAACACGCAGGAGGAGGATGGAGTGGGGAACACGATGGAGGAGGATGGAGTGGGGAACACGATGGAGGAGGATGGAGTGGGGAACACGCAGGAGGAGGATGGAGTGGGGAACACGCTGGAGGAGGATGGAGTGGGGAACACGCTGGCACATCCCAATGTAAATATTTTGCATATTGCACATCCCTGCACAAACTGTGCAGTCACGTTGTACATATTCTTTATTATTTTCTTATAATTTTTTTTTTTACATTCTTTAATATCTTATTGGCAAGATTATATTAATGATTCTTGACCTCCTTGTATGTGTATTTGGCAATAAAGCTGATTCAGATTCTAACCTGATTTATTGTGGGCGATATGTCTTGCATTCGTATATTTATGCGTATTTGTTTTATTTAGTTTTGATAGGTGCTATATAAATAAACTTTATTATGCTATTATTATCCTAGTTTTTCTTTATTTACATGTCATGTCTAAGAAACTAAAAAACGTGCTGGGCGAAACAATCAGCCTTAAGATTCAGCAGTTGGGTTTGTTATGAAAATGTTCTCTGTAGTGATGTAACTACTGTTAATGTGTTCGCATTGTAGTCACCATAACATGCAAATGGCCAGGATCTGTTGCGGTACTTGCAACAAGATATCTGTCGATAAGTTAGCTCCCAATCCTGCACTGAGCAAATGGCAAGAGCGCAAGGTTTTTAGGATAAGGTAAGAAAAGATAAGCATTTATTGATGCCAAGAGGGGAAATGTGCTTGTTGCAGCAGCACAAGGACAGAAATAAGTACAGATAAATACAGAAAGTGAAAAATAAATAATAAGAGGTATATACAACTAAAATAAGAATAGAAGTAAAAATAAAAACTATATAAGAGCAATTAAAGACAAAATTACCAGGGAATATGACAGTGGTGTGATTATTAGCAGCAGAGTCTAGTATATGTTAATAGTAGGCCTACCCCCGTCTAAGATTTTCCTGGTAAACTAGTAGTCGTTAGTTCAAGACATTAGTCACCTAGTCGTTGCACATTTATGATATTAATTTAATTATTTAAATATATATTTTGGGGGCATCACAAAATGGTTTGAGTTCCAGGGCTGAGAGAGAATGTTATAAGTGACATTGTTACCACTGTGCTACATTTCAGAGAAATACAAAACTGTAAAAATGAGCCTTTAAAATATACATTTTACAAGGGGAACGAAGCGAGCTGCCTGATTAATGCTAACGGCAAAAGCGGTAATGATTCTGAATGTGTCGGAACAACCAGCAAGAAGACTGAATATTTTGTTGATTCATTTCAACACAGTATGACATCCTCGGAGCCAGAGTCCTGGTCAGAGTCGCTATAAATCACCTCGGTACTGTAATCCCCGTCAACAAACTGGCCTCTGGCGGTCTCGGAGGCCAGTCTGGGTAGAGTCAGCTAATAGGACCACTAACTAGCTGATGGCAGCTCGTACAGTTAGCAGCAGTGCGCCGGTAAGTGACTTCCGTGTTACAAGAGAAAAGGTGCGTGTTGCAACAATCGTCTGATAATTTCATCCCGGTGACAAGGCGTAGCTCCTGAATAGAGTTTTTGGGTTTTTTCTGGACTAACTGACTAATGAAAAGTTGTAGACTCTTCTCATCGGTTTAGTCAACTATTAGGGGGCAGCCCTAGTAAACAGCATACACCAGACTAATATTTAATATGACTAAGTAATGATACTTAAGGATTGTTCGTATTAATGTACAAATATAAAAGAAATATAGTATATAATGTAATAAGACATTATAACATATTAACATAAAATAGTATAATAAAGTATGGGATATAAGCTATAGTAAAAGGTGAAATGTAGTAATATAGTATAACAATGCATAGTACAGCAAAGTTGGCAGGTCAGAGTGATTGGGATAGTCTGTGGTCTTCACTGCGGTACAGTCTGATGCCAGTGGACACAAATGAGTGCCTGAAGTGCTCCGCTTTACATAGGTGGGACGATCTGGTGGCTAAATGAGCTGCCCATATGCCACAGCTCGTCGTCGAGAGGAGTTATCAGGATGATGAGGTCTGATCAGGATCAGACCTCTGTGGCCGACCACAGAGCTGGCCTTCCTTACCAGCTTGTTGAGTCTGCTGGCCTCACCAGCCTTGATGCCACCACCCCAGCACACCACAGTAAACAGTGGACTGGCTACTACAAACTGGTAAAAGATCTGCAGGAGCCTGTTGCACACACTGAAGGATCTGAGTCAGTCTCCTCTGTCCCTTCCTGAAGAGGGTGTCAGTGTTGTGTGCCGAGACCAGTTTTTTATTAATTTGGATCCCAAGGTAACTGTATGAGTCCACCCTCAAATCAAATCAAGTTTTATTGTCCCATAACCCAATCATACACAGTTCATCGTATAGTGAAATTCTAAGGTGCCTAGCTCCAGAACAAGTCTCACAAATAGATAAATAAAATAAAGATGAATCTAACAATAGAATAGAAAAGAATCTAGCAAATAGATAACATAAAATAGAAATATAGAAAATAGAGCATTGAAATAATATAATATACCCAGTAGTGAGTTTCAAAAAAACAATATACTGTAGTTAGTTAATTTAAGTTTATTGTCATTCCTCTCCTTACCTCCTGGTGTAAATGTCTTGTAGGGCTGAGAGTTCACATCTGATGGTGTGTTCTGCACCTTAGTCTCGCTGACATTCGCAGAGGTTGTTCTCCTGGCACCAGTTCTCCAGGTGAGTCACTTCCTCTAGGCGGGCCTTCTCTTGATTATCGGAAATCAGGCTCACCACAACTGTGTCATCAGCAATCTTAATGTGGCCACACAGTCATGTGTGTACAGGGAGTTCAGCAGGGTACATCCTTGGGGTCCTCCTGTGTTGATGGTGAGGAGAGATGAGGTGTAGCTGCCCACTCACACCACCTGGGCTATGCCCATCAGGAAGTTGAATTTCCAGTTGCACAGGGTGGAGTCCTAGGTCTTCAAGCTCTGTGACGAGTCTGGAGTTCACTCTCTTGAAGCTCCTTCTCACGTTGTGCACTGGGACAGTGACTGCATGCCTCTCTCTGGTGGGGGCTCCCACCCTTGATCCGATGGCTTGGCGGCTGATGGTAGTGTTAGCCTTGAAGTGCGCATAGAAGGTGTTGAGGTCTTCAGCCAGAGAGACGTCTGCAGTCATTTGTAGTCCGTTATGCTCCGTAGGCCCTGCCACAAGCGCCTGGAATCACTCTGTTGGAATTGTGATGCCAGTTTCTTCCCGTAGCGTTGGACATTTTCCAGCAGTGGTTGACATGTCGTGGAGGGGGGTGGGAGTTGTGATGCAATGCCATTTAATGTCATGGAAAAGTTGGGTTGGGGAGAGATGGAGGGTGAGGGGGGGCTGTCCTCTGAAGTTTGGGGTGTACTGAGAGAGGGGGAGGTAGCCTTGTTCTTGATGTTTTCCATTGAGGGGGAGTCCCCAGCAGGGGTGTGAATGGGGGTAGAGATGATGGGTGGGAACCCAGACACACTGTCTAAGCACACAGGGCTGGGGGTTGTGTCAAACATATTAAAAAACAGGTTCAGGTCTCTAGCAATTCTGGGTCCCCTTATACTCCGGAGGCAGGCTTGCTGCAGCTTGTCATTCGTTTCATCCCATTCCACACCTCTTCACACTGTTCTGTTCCATTCTGGCCTCAATCGTCTCCCTAGAAGGTGTTATTGACCTCTCTCAGTTTCCTCTTTAGCTCCTTTAGGACTGCCCAGAGTTCCTAACGATCTCTTGCCATGAAGGCCCTTGTCTTTCTGGTGAGAAGGCTTTTGATCTCCTTATTAATCCAAGGTCTATTGTTCGGGAAGCAGCAGATCTTTTTGGAGGGTGAAATGCTGTTCACAAAAACGGATGTAGTCTGTTATGCAGTGAGAGAGACCGAGGTGTATCAGGTTGAGGTCTGATCCCCTTGTTGCAAACTTATTGTTTGAGGTTTGTCAGGACAGGAGAGAGGGAGACATGATTGAAGTCCCCACTGATTATTATGAAGGTGTGCGTTTGAAGTCCCGCGGTGACTCTGTGGATGAAGTCACTCGCGCTTGCCGCCACAGCAGATGGTGGAATGTGAACAACCACAACAATGGTGTGCAAAAAGTCCTGTGGCAGATAGTAAGGTCTCAGTCCTGCCGCCATCAGTCCAATATTGGGAGTGCAAATGCATTCTTTCACAGTTACATGTCCAGGATTACACCACTTAGAGTTAACAAAGGAAGCAAGACCTCCTTCTATCTCCTTACCGCTCTGTTATCCCCTGTTCGTCCGTACTAGTGTGAAACCAGCTAGTTCAAGCAGGCTGTCCTGCATATTCCCATTCAGCCATGTCTCTGTGAAGCAGAGCAAACTGCTCTCCCCCTGTAGGCATGCTGGCTGTTCACCAAGGCAGTCAGTTCATCTGCCTTGTTGGCAAGTGACCTCACGTTCCCCATTATAATCAATGGAAGAGAATGTTTAAATTTCCTGTGCCTCTCGATCCTCTCTCTGACCTTCACACCGGCTCTCCTGCTGCAGCGACAGCATCTCCATATCTCCCGGTATGTGTGCTGAAGGAACTCCAGCTCCACGCCAGTAATCCTGTAGCTCATCGTGGGAGTAAACAACCATAGTCTCCACATAACTCCACCAGTTACACAAAAAAATAAAAAACTAATGCAAACACGCTTACATCAAGTGCTTGTGATTCACAGAATGTAAAGTAGAAGTCCAAAAAACAAGACAAAAGCCAAAAAACAAGGAAAGCAGCAAGAGAGATGCTGCAACAGGCTGCCTACTGCTCGGCGCCCGGGAAGAACACGGTAAGCTAACTGTAGCTAGTGAAGTTACAAGCTACTCTTTATTGAAAGTAGCGAGCTACTAAGAAAACTGATCTTCATATAAGAAACAGCTACTGGTGAGTAATACACTGAACACATGCACTCATTAATTTGTGTTGTCATTTATTACAACACAAAACATCTCAATGTCAGAGACTCCACTTCACTGAATGGCAAGGAATTAATTTATACTTTATTTTTCAGTTTCACTTCTGTCCTTCTGTCTGTAGACAAACCCACTCTCTCTTGCTGTTGTTTGATTCTCTCCTGAATCAGAAGACGGAGTAGTGCGGATGCAGGATCTGTGCAGCTACTGGAAACTTGATTTCACAATACGCTATCAGACTGCTACTGGGAAAAATGTAGTTAAACTAGTAGCATCGCCACATGTAGTATTGCTAGTCCCCATCACTGCCCCCCGCTGCAAGGATTCAATGAAAATTGAAATGAGCACAGAAAGGCACAGTAATACAGTGCTGCCACTTGCAGGGCTTTCCCAGCCTGTATTCTGATGCTCCGTGAATGCTTGTCCATCACACATCAGACTCGATGCCCAGAGTAAAGCTTGATGCAGTGCACTGTGAAATTTGCACAGCTCATGCCAAAACAAGAGTGTCTTGGAATCTGCTCCAATGAATCACAGGGTGGCACTAAAGGCAGACCAGGAGACATTTTAATCTGAGCCGTGTGTCCATGGCTGCCAAGTCTACTCATGAATGAAAGATGTCTGTCCATGCTGAGCCAGGCCACGTCACACTGAGGTTATAAGGTGTAACACTGATAAGAGGCCTCCTGTGGGCTGCGTGGAGGGTGTGTGTGCTGTCTCTGTCCACTGGAGTGCAGAATGGGGAGAGCTCCAGAGACAGCCCCGGGAAGCACCAAGCTGATCAAAGCCATCTGACTTCATCATACCACTCGATGGTAGTCATGTTCGGTTACCAGCCAGCCTCTATAGCTGCCACAGGTTTACAGCTAACAAGGCCCTTCTGTGCAGCACACTGCACTGCATGGACATGGATGTACAGTAATTCTCATTAAAGGAGCACAGAGAGGAGCAGAGAGGAAACCCATTGAAAATATCCCACAGATACAGGTCAGTGCTGGAAGGGGCAGTATTTCAGATTTCAAATGCAGATATACTGTAATATAGTATATCTGTGAGCAGAGACTTTATTGGTCCCGCTTACTAATAAAACTTAGACAGTGCTCTGCAAAGGCTTAACGTGATCATCAAATAAGAAAAAGGCAACATTGGAGCAAAACATTTCAACATTTTATAGATGCCGAGAGAAAAGCGTGACTCACATGTCTGACACCTTCTTGTAGTTGTGTGGGCAGTCAAAGGAGAGACATCTGAAGCCCCCCTGGAGGTTATAGCAGGGCTGTCCATATGAACAGTTGTGGGTGCCAGTTGTGCATTCGTCAATATCTGGAAAATTAATAAATAAAAGGGATAACCACACTAACAGTGTTTAGCAGTCTGACTTTGAACAGACTACTTGTTTCATCCTCATCACAGCTGTGATTGTTGTGACAACCCTCAAAATGCAGATTTTAGGAATGTGTAGTGCTGTGTCTTGCATTAGTCATCTCTATTCTTTTAAACAGGCTTTAATCTCGTTTTTAATTATCTTTACACACACGAGACATAAAAGGGGCTGAAAATTGTCAATCTGGCAGGCAGAAATTGCAGCCACTTAATTTTTAACAAGCTCCTTTTCAGTTTTATTTTTATTTCTTGTAGAAAAAGTTACTTCTAAAAATGAGATGTAAGATAAATGAGTAATGTCATATTGCAGAGTAATTGATATCATAAATTTATGCACCAATGAATTCAACTGCACACTACATCAACAAAACGTAACACGTGAAGTAATAGGACGTTAGAAAACTGCTAAAGAGATGAAAAAAATTATAAATAAAATCAATTTCATAACGTGTTCCAAACCTTTAATGGACACGTTTGTGGGCCTCACCTCTGCAGGTGCGTCCATTGGCGGACATGACATATCCATGAGGAGGACAAGCACACTGATAGCTGCCAGCAACATTAACACACAGGAAGGCACAAAGGTTCCCGATGCTCTGGGAGCACTCGTCAATATCTGTTAAACACACACATCTTATCAGTCAGATTAGAGCCTTGTGTGGAAGCCAAAGGCAGGTTCAATTAAGGCATCAAGACTTTTCCTCTTTATCTTTCTGTTGGTGTGTGTGTGTTTTCTATGCCTGCGTGAGTGTCTGCGGGATTAGCGACAGAAGCTACCTTAAGGCCCTGTCGCCCAAGACAAAATAAAATCTGTTACTGATTACTGAGAGTCATGCTGCTGTCAATCCGGTCTCGGCATTCATGGAAACAATGTATGATTATTTGGATCAATGAGACTTAATATAAGCAATTTGAGTTGTTATAGGAGTTAAACCTCCATCACCAATTCGGTCCTGACAAAAAATTGTCCACTCTATTTCCCATATTCTGTTTCGCTCTCTGCCCCTACAGAGCTTCAATGTTGAATACCATACAGTTTAAACTGCTGCAGACTCATCAGCTACAGACTCTGCCAGAGAAGTTGTTGGGTGCTGAAGCAAGAACGTGCTGCACAGCTGTTCTGTTACTTTACTGTATTCACCTCTGGTACACCGTGCATGTTATAAATGTATCGAGACTTGAAACTATTTGCCCTTTTTCCAAGATCTGAAATGCAGACAGTTACTGATGAGACCAGACTACCTACCTGTACCAGTTTTCTGCAAAATACTTTGTATCTTTAAAATTATGGCAAGCTGAAGGTGCAGCACCTTACTGCCTTACATACTTTTACAACTTACATTGGCAGTGACATTTCACTCTGTTTACGGAAAACCTAGTCCTGATTTGTTTGAGTCTTATTCTTTTTCTTATTGACTGGATTGGATCCATGGGGTGCAGGACAAGGGGGGCATGGACTTGCATTAGTGTCTGCTACATTGCCTTTTTTGACATTACCACTATGGAGAACCTAAGTGTCTGTGTACTTTATTAGGTACACTTATACAATCTAATGCAATCCAGTAGAACAGCTCTGCCACATATTTGTTATAGGTGTATCTAATAAAGTGACCACTGAGTGTACTTCTGACATATAATTGCCTTATAAAGTTGTTGTTACTAACGTGTAAGCAATCAATCGCGTAATTATACATCCAGCAGATTCATTTTTAATATTCATTTGAAGTAGTGTATCTGTCCAACTGGCTAATATAAGTCCAATATTAATTCTGGTCTCCACCAAGTTTTGGTCTCCACCAACTCTACCAGTCTCTAACTAGTAACCTTGGTAGAAAATACCTTCACAGGTGTGTCCGTCCTCTTTCAGGTAGTAGCCCTGGCGACAGTAGCATTGATATGAGCCGTAAATGTTGGCGCACTCCTGGCTACAGGGGTTTTTGTCACATTCATTTACATCTAAGCACAGAAAAGAAAAGACATGATTAGACTTCTTCCTGTTTTTCATATTTTGTTAAAGGATAAGCCTGGCCGTATTCTGTATTTTTCTTATTGTCAACAAATCCCATCAAAAGACTAAAATTAATAATTAATATCTCAACACTCTGACATCCCTACCCTGTCTGTGGCACTCAGTCCCAAGCCCATTGCTTCCTACAGAAGATGCAAATCTTTAAAAATTAATCACAAATATATGGTGTCATTTAAAAAAAAAAGTATCAGTAATTTTCCAAAACAGCTGGGCACTGTAGTTTTTATCAAACATTATTCAGACAGGAGGAAATAGTGCATTTGTTGGAGACTATTTTCAGCGGCGGATGAATCCACATGTGGTGCTGTAGTGAGTGTTTGGGGCAGCAGGACGGTGTGTGTGGGGCTGAGTCAGAATAAACTGTGGAACAGAGTGTGTGTTCACGGTGATGAAGGAACATGTCGCCCAGTGCAGCAGAGCGGCTCACTGATGAGTTTTAACAGTTTCTGGACGACAGTGGAGGAAGAAGATCCATCAGCTGTGACACACACACAACACTCGTTAGGAGATCAGTTCATTGTTGCTTTTTGTCTTTTTAGGGGATTTGTTAATACTAGAAATATAAAATACTGCCAGCCTCATCCTTTGATGTAATAAACTCCACCATTTCAACAGACAAGGATATGAGCACCACCTACAGAAACATCATCAGAAGAAAGAAAATACAGAAAAGGGAGTTACTGTATTGATTTATTAGGAAGTGCATTGTGGAATTACCACTTCAGCCATTTTGACGGTGCAATGATGGTCTGTAATGCGATTTGTTATCAAATTGCTTCCCCAAGAAAGACAAGCTTCAAGTGTCTGGAACAAATTAATCTGAAAAGCACTAACCAAAATATAATCATGTCGCTCACAGAAGCTTTTATAAAAAACCCTGATAGGACAGAAACCTTCACAACTTGATTAACTTCCCTGAATAATGGCTGTGACGAGCAGAAGGTGAATCACACTCTTGGTCAGCTTTGCTCTTTGAAGCGCAACCACGTCTTCAACACACTGATGATTGATGGTACCTGAACCTGGAAATCATTATGTATGCACCAACAAATGCCTCCGCATTGCAGAGATGAAGACTAAATTCAATTCCAACAGAAAACTGCTTTTGCTGATAACAAAGATTTACAAAGGACTCATAAACAGTTTTCTATCAATGTATATCATCTCCAAAGTCTGTGCGAAGGCTGCATTTGGCTTTTGATGCCAATGCTCTCCCCAGAGGCTTACCTCTATGCCTAAAGTGCTTCAAGGAAAATAAAACAGTCCAAATTAAAAAAGTGGCATTTAAATTCTCAATGTTAGGAAAAAAAACTAGCTTACCTTCACAGTTCTTGCCATCAAATGCTAAGGAGAAGCCAGCTGTGCATGAGCAGTGGTAGGAGCCTGGGGTGTTTTCACAGGTCTGGGCACACAGCCTGCCAGGATAGCGCCAGCACTCATTTACATCTGTCAGTGCAGGAGTAGGAGCTATTAGACAGCCGACAGATACCTCCGGGCCACTAAGGACTCAACGCCAGTTCTCATTCAGACACAGAAAATGATGTGTAGTGTGACTTTTTCACCTTGTTAGCACATTTTTCATACCCCCAACATACATCTTTTTAACAATAAGCCACACATTTCACAGTGTTTTTTAAATTAAAACGTCAGTGAAGTGGGAAAATTCAAACCTATAGAAGGGTTTCCAGTTAAACAATTGATGATGGTAGGAAACACATTGCCACAATGTCATGATAGTTTATGTATGAATATTTTTTACTAGTTAGAAATGAAGCAACTTGCTGGAAAGCAGAAAAAATACTTTTTAGTAAATTACTTTTTACTAACGTAGCTAGTTAACATGGTACATAGGATTCCAGTGAGAATTGTAGCAGCGATAACGCTAACACAGACTACACAAAGCTCTCTTAGCTCTTACAGGTACAGAGAAATGAACTGTGGGGGGGGCGGGGGGTCCCAAACCATCAACAGACATGCAGAACGCAACATGAAACCTTCTCCTCTTCCTACACACACTGGTCCACTGCCTCCTCCTCATACAGTGATGGTGGTGTGTGGGAGGAATCTCAAAAATTCAAACTCATCGTATAGTGCCATATATTTAAATAGCCACATACAGTGAGGAAAATAAGTATTTGAACACCCTGCTATTTTGCAAGTCCTCCCACATGACTTTTGTCATCGTAGGTGCATGTCCACTGTGAGAGACATAATCCAAAAAAAAAATCCAGAAATCACAATGTATGATTTTTTAACTATTTATTTGTATGATACAGCTGCAAATAAGTATTTGAACAGCTGTCTATCAGCTAGAATTCTGACCCTCAAAGACCTGTTAGTCTGCCTTTAAAATGTCCACCTCCACTCCATTTATTATCCTAAATTAGATGCACCTGTTTGAGGTCGTTAGCTGCATAAAGACACCTGTCCACCCCATACAATCAGTAAGAATCCAACTACTAACATGGCCAAGACCAAAGAGCTGTCCAAAGACACTAGAGACAAAATTGCACACCTCCACAAGGCTGGAAAGGGCTACGGGGAAATTGCCAAGCTACTTGTTGTCCACTGTTGGAGCAATCTTTGTCACATTTTCTTTTCCAGTGTAAAAACTATTTTGCCATATTTTGAGTATTCTTTTTCAAAATATATGGAGTTTATACTCAGGTTTTTTATTTGCAAATTGAAATTTCACATAAATACAGGTGGATGGAAAAAAACCTCTTCCGTGTTGCCTTGTACCTTGAACTGTAACATTTTCTTCAGTTAGCAAGAGAAAGAGACTCTCTTGCCTTTTTCTCTGGGCTTTAGAATAACATTGCTTATTCTGCTTACCATATATTGAAAAAAAATGTGATGGGAATTAACAAGTACCATCTATTTCCAAAATACTTCGAATGTGAAAACACAGAATCCATAATAAAGAGCAACAGAACCTTTTTTGTTTCAGTGTTCATTTTGATTTTTATTACTGCGTTGCAGTCTAAAAAAAAAAATCGTGGAATCCTCACATTATTAGTACTAATTATCAGTAAAAGGCTGATAGGAAGTGTTATCCCCTGTCCTATTTAGTCAAATCTGACATCACATTTAGCACAAAAACTTTGGGTTTTTTTTGGTTTAACTGAGCTAGTGAGACTTTTTCTGCCTCTGGAGCAGCTCTGGCTACAAAAACAGTTTGGACAACCAATCCTCCAATCTGCTCGTCATCATCTCACAGACCTGACACGGCGATACGTACCGGTGCAGACTTTGCGGAGGGCGTCATACTGGTAGCCCGTCTGACAGTCACAGCGGTAGCTGCCAGGGAGGTTGTGACAGATCTGCCCCACTCCACAGCGGTGCGTCCCCATCTGACACTCATCAGTGTCTAGACAGGTAGAGAGAAAGATAAAGTACTTCAGCAATGACCCACTCTGCACCTGACTGGGTCTAGCTTAAACACAGCCAAACTCCAACTCACACCAGCAGACTCAGTACAAACACACACACACACACACACACACTCAAAAATGCATACACAATTCTTCCTCATGCTCACTCTCTGTTTCTCATTCACATAGGGTCACAAAAATTAGAACATTTGGCCTTTTGTGTCCTTGAAACTCTTCAAACCTGGAAGACTACTGTGTACTGTGTTACGTATAAAAACAACAGTTCTGATCATTGATTAATCATTGGTGTCATTGAATGAGCAAAACTGCCAAGCAAATCCTGGTTCCCACTTTTTCCCATTTCTCTGTTAATCTAGCTAATTGAATATCTTTGTACTTAGAACTGTTGGTCGGAGAAAACAAGCAACTTGAAGATGTCACCTTGGGTTTGGGAAATTGTGATGGGTATTTTTTCCCAATTTTGTAACATTTTATAGACTAAACAATTGATTGATCAATGTAAACTAGACTAAGTGTCTACAGCCATTCTCTGTCAGGCTGTACTTGAGCTAAATGCTAACGCCAGTATGCTAACATGCTCACGATGACAATGCTAACATGCTAATGTGACATTGTAATTTTTACATTGTTGACCATGTTAGCATACAAAAATTTGCCAATTAGCACTAAACAAAGTACAGCTGAGGATGACGGGAATGTCATTAGCTTTGCAGGTATTTGGCTGTAAACCAAAGTATGGGACAAATTCAAATTTTGATTGTGGTAATTAATTTGTCAGAGGATCACCAAAGACATTAGGATTAATTCTAAGGGGATGTCAATGTGTGTACAAATGTCAGGCTCATGATGGCGTTAGAGTCAGTAGGATTCATCCTCTGGGACCAACGTTTCATGGCAATCCATCCAATAGTTGTTGACATATTTCAGTTTGAACCAAAGTAGCCTAAAGCCATGCTAGTAGCGTGGCTAAAATAATCAACAGATAGCTGTTCTGGAGCTTTTGATCATCATCAGCAGATGGTGATTTCCCAGTTGTCATGGAATTGTTCAAAAACATTTTCTGAGCACTTAAAGGACTTCATCAGCTAATTAAGATCATGTAATAACACCTAAAGCTCCAGAACAGCAACATAATTACAAACCAATCCAGCAATTACAGACCAATCTCCATTCTTCCATTTTTAAGTAAAATTTTAGAAAAACCTGTGTATATTCAATTAATCAATATTATTAATTCAAACAATAAGTTGGAAATGTTTCAATCAGGTTTTTGGGCTAGTCATAGCACTTTCACTTTCAGTGTTGTTACTACTTGATCTGAGTGCTGCTTTTTATACAGTTGATCACAATATTCTTTTAAATAGACTGAAGAATCACATTGGACTGTCAGGAACTGGTTTTAACTGTTTTTCTTCTTCTCTGTCTGGCAGAGAGTTTTTTGTTGCCATTGCCCATTAGCCCTCGGTGATGTCATCAGGACACACAGCATCTCTTTCCATTGTTATGCCGATGACACACAACTTTATGTGGCCGTGTCTCCTGATGACATGGCTCCAATCAATTTGCTTTTTAAATGTATCAAATATAATTGATAAATAGAATTGTTGTAAGACTGTTCCTCAGTTCCTGTTTCCAAGGTCAGGAATGAACTTTGAACTTCAATCAACAGATTTATTGATAATGAAAATAATCAGTAGTAGCAGCCCTAATTTACACTTAAAGTGGTTCAACCTTGCTGCCCACCCACACACACACCTCATTCTCTACTGTATATAATCCACTTAGTAGTAGTTTTGTAAATGTTGACACTATTGACTTACCCCTCCACTGAAAAATGTTTTTTTCTTATGTTTAAGTCCCTTAAAATGTCAGAACTTGACATTACTGACATCATTAGAGAGGTGTTTTCACTGTTTTTACTGAAGGGGGAGATGTCTGTACACGTAATTTGAGATTCAGTTTCTCCCCTTATGTGGGATAAACAATAAACAAAATATTAATCATAGCAGAATATTTTTTACATAATTTAAAACATGTCTGGAGGGGAACTTTAGAAGTTCAGAAAATATGTACTTAAATATTGTACATGACAAAATGATATTGCATGTTTCTGAAGTTCAAGGACATCATCACAAGTGCAGTGAACAACTTTGACATTGAGTAAAAAAAGACAAAAACTAATGGAAACATTTCCTCCCACAAGGCTATTTTCAGTGCTTGTGGAGTAGGGTAATGGATTTAAACATTTGCTAAAAATAATTGTTTTTAGAGTAGTACTGAAACAATTACTTGATGAATTGATTAGACAGAAAATTAACAATAATATTGTAATATGTCATTCATTTAGGTCATTTATCAAGCAAAAATTACCAACATTTCCTCGCTTTGTTGCTTTCTTTTGTTTTGTATCATTGTAAACTGGTTATCTTTTGACTGATGGTGGGATATAACATGTCATTTGGAGACACGCACAGAGAAATTGTGTTTGGCATTTCTCATTATTTTGTGATTACTGATCATACAAAAAAATCTGTAAATGAATTGATAATGTTAGTGGCAACCTCAAGTGGTCTAACTTTGCTGCCCACTAACATTTAGTACACACCTCGTCCAGTGTATAATCTATTGCATTTAGTCAGTGTAGTTTTGTAAATGCTGCTTCTAAATGGCATATTGCACTATTGACGTAAGTTTTGAGAGAAATGTGCCTGAAATATTGTATACGACAAAAATGTTAAATAAATAAATAATTATGAAATAAATAATCACATGCATACATTGTGTAAAATATATAAATAAAAACATAATTTGTAAAATAATTTAAGAAATTATTAAAAATTAAAACTCATCATTATGAAATGTTATTTCATCATTCTTATAGTTTTACTGAATATCATTTTTATTTCATAATAGAACATTTTTTTTCAAAATGCTCTTTTTCAAAAGCCTGTTTGTATTTCAATGGCATTTTCCCCAATAACACCTTTATTTCATGCCACTTTTAATTTCATGATGTCACATTTCATAATGACATTTCATGTCACTTTTCATGACAGTGTTGTTGTCACTGTTAAACATAGTACACAGATACAGTAACTAAAATCTTAACATCATAACTTCTGTCATGAATTGGCACTATATAAATCTATATTTAACCTAGCCTAACAAGGATGCTCATGCTGCTAACTAGCAAGGCGGGGTTATGAGCTTGGTTTATTACTCAGCATCAAAGTGAAGAGACAGTGTTAACGGCAGCAGCTAGCTGGTTAATTCGGAGATACCTCAGCAGCGTTTTAATTCTAATGTTCCTCCGAGAGTCAAATCTGTGAAGATCAATTCAATACATTTTTTTTAAATATAGCGCCCATTTATAATAGAAGTTATAAATATAGCGCCAATTTAGTTAAGTTATCTCATTGCACAGATCAAAAAGACAGACTGACTTTCTCTGTGCCAACAGGAGCTAACTAAAATGCTCACACAGATTCTTCACTGTGATGCGAGGAAGAAAAAATGTCTATACTGTAATGAAATGAAAATGATATCCAATAAAATTCTGTTATTATGACAATTAGCTATGAAATATAATTTCAGAATAATGAGTTGACTTTTGATAATTTCTCCAACCATTTCACAAATTGATTGACATAAACTGACTTATGAAACTAACTATATATAGTAAACTTATATATAACTAAACATATATTTCACAAAATTTATTTATATGAGTTTTTATTTCCTAATGTCTTTTTTAGTTATTTAACATTGAACACTTTAGGATTTCATACTTGGTAGGATTTAAACATTTTTGATATATATTTGATTTTTGTCATTTGGGAGTTGTTTGATGTGGGTGGGTGTGGCCTTTGCCCAGCACTCACACAATCATAATAATAAATACTAATACAAATCATAATAATGAGTTTTTAAAATCTATTATTTTATAATTTCATGGTTATATTATATATTTTGTCTGTATTAGTCATATTATCATTTATTATTTTATAATTTCCTATTTATTTAATTTTGTATGACTTTGGTCTCCGTATAACTGACCCTAAAAGGCTGATATTCAGACTCATTCTGTTGTAGTTTGTCAAGCAGGGTAGCAGGGAAAGGACCCAAATGCAGACAGGTAGGCAGGGCAGGTGCAGATCAACCATTTAATGATAAACATAAAAAAAAGGCCTACACGGATTTCAGGCAGTCCAACAGAGGCAAAACAATTCAGCAAGCATGCTCGAACGGTAGACAAGCAAAATCCAGAAATCCACAGCAAGGTACATGGAAACAATGAATCCACAGACCGACAAACCAGGACCTTTAACATGGGTACAATGATGAACTGACACTGAATAAATGAAAAACTCTGACTAAATACACTAGGTAGGGGAGACAACAAGACACAGGTGCAACTAATTAGGGTGGGGCAAACAATCAAAACTGGAGGGAAAAGCAAACAAAGACAGGAAGTAAAACAACAAGACACATGAGGAGAGGAGAACACTTCAAAATAAAACAGGAAATAACAGGACAAAAACCCAAAACCATGACACATACTGCCCTATTATGGGATTTTGTAACTATGCATTTGAGCACTTGTAGCCAAAACAAATACAATATCAATGGCCTACTGTCCGTGCTGTTGTGTTTAAGAGCTTAATCTCACCGACACACTTGGCTCCATCAGGGCTGGCTTGGTAGCCGTGGCTGCACATTATGATCTTCTGCTGGCACGTGTAGGAGCCCACTGTGTTGATACAGTTAAAGCCTGAGCTGCATGGCTCACTGAGGCTGCTGCACTCATTTATGTCTGCAGAAACACACAGAGAGAGAATCAAGCCTCAAGACAGATGAAAAATGACAGTTCCACAGGAGAATGATTGTTAGGAGGTTTAATCCTGATTGACAGGCCTACCTATGTCTACTTCCTCCCAGTAATTTTAACAGAACAATTAGGTAGTTGTGTATTTACTTGTTGCCGGTAATCATGTCTTAAAATATAGTATAAATAACATAGACATGTGGCTTAGTGGAAGAGCGGGTCGTCCACCAATCGGAAGGTAGGCGGTGTCCCTGTGTCCCCCACTCCACATGTCGAAGTGTCCTTGGGCAAGACACTGAACCCCAAATTGCTCCCGAGGCCTTGCCTTCAGTGTGTGAGTGTGTGTGAATGATTTACTTTCTTTGAACTGACGGCACCTGCCATCTGTGTGTAAATGGGGTGAATGTGATGTGTAGTTGAAGCGCTTTGAGTAGTCGGAAAAGACTCTATATAAGTCGCTATATAAGTCCAGTCCATTTACATTGAATAGGATTTTGACTTTAAAGTAACAAATAAAAATCAATAAGACAGCCAGGCGGAATTGTAATTATTCGTGTCCGTTAGCTTTTAAACATCACTATATGAACTGATAAAGCACCTTGAGGGAACCAACAAAGTCACAGAAATGCCAAACAGTGCTTGAATAGCAGGTTCATAAGAGGGGTTAGCCTTAAAAATCATAATAAACATTTCCAAACCACAGAAGAAGCAGAAGATTTCCAAAACACTCAAGTTTACATTTGGGGAAAGCTAAAGGAAGCTTTCCACCCTCAGTGATAGATCTGTAATGTATGTGCAATCATCTGCTGGATGATTACTTTGCTCTGCGTGGCTGAACATCAGCCGAGGTATATACTTTTATGATATCAAGAGCACCCAGGGTGAACATTATGGCTACCTCATGATATTCTCCCATTCCAAGATGATAATGTTTCCCTACACACTGCTAAACAAATTGCAAGTAATTTAAAGAAAATCTGGATGTCATTTGTTTAATCCATACAAAAACTGAAGTGTAAAAATGACTAACTGTAGTAACTTCACGGTGACAAGACTCCAGGAAGTCCCTGCACCCAGCCAGGAAATAGTCCAGCACCTAACCCCAATAAAACCACTACTTGTCTTTTTTAGATTTTTGTTTCCCCTTGCCTACAGTCTAAGTTAACCGACTCATAGCTTCATATTTAACAGACAGATATGTTGGATGTCTCTCAGCAAGAAAGCAAGCATATCACCAAAAACTATTTCTTTGTTTTTTTGCAAAATTATATTTTGGGGCATTTTATACCTATATTGGATAGCCGACAGGACAGAGATGACAGGACATGAGGATAGAGAGATGGGGGCACCTTAACCCTTAGACCACCAGGCCGTCCTGAACTATTTATTTAAAGCGGCTATAATCTCTGTTTTATAATAACAATGTATCAAATGAAAATGTGAAAACAATGTTCTGAAGATAAGATTTTGCCCTACTCTCTACTAGCTATTTAATGATCATGTGTTATGAGTTTCCATTAGCCAGCAGAAAGCAGCACTGTCTCTTACCGATACAGTTGCCATGAGAGTCCTGTGTGAAGCCGCTGATGCACTTGTGTTTGGAATTACACAGGAAAGAGCCCACTGTGTTCTGACACACAAAGCCCATCCCACAGTTATGGGTTCGCAGAACACATTCATCAATGTCTGGAAAAAAGAACAGATAAATATAAAGTCATTGAGTCACCTTGACAAACCAAAATAATCCACACTTTATTCAATTGTAAAGAGTTTAAATCTGCTGTCAACTCTCTGAGCTTCAGTCTGAGCTCTCAGCTTGTTAACGGTACAGTAGGTGGCACTGTGGCTCAAGCACAGAATAAACATGTGCAGCATCCCAGAAATTCAAACTTTCACTGTCAGTGTTTAACTCAAGGAAAAATTCCGCTCCCATAAAAACATCACTTGTTCCAACTCTGCAATTAACAGAAGTTGAACAAGACTTTTTAAGTTATGAGCGGACTTTAAATGGAAGATTTGTTCTTTTGTGTGAGCCCGTTTCTCAGGAGTTCGCATTATATTGGGTCGTCTGAGACTTGTCCCTTAAAGACTTCATTTGTGTTGTTCTCTACTAATCGTCATCAGAGGAATACATTTCCAACGCCACAGCACAGATCTCTCCTTTCTTTCAGCTAATTGGTTTTTCCCATGTTGGATGGTCGACTAAATGTTACCTTCATTATCTAGCTACATTGATTAGTCCTCCCTGGTGCCAAGTGCTGATGACATGAGTCACAGAGCTTCAAAGTGCTTTACCACTTGCGCAATGCTGCCTCTCTGGGTGATTATCTTGTCACATACCGAACCTGGGCATCTGCTGAAGCACAAACATCACTATGGGGCCAAAAAACATAGGCATAAATCTTAATGAAGCCTTGGTGACTGAGCTGAGTTTAAGTCATGACCACAGACATACCATTGCCACAGTATGGTAGGAATCTCGGAATGAAAATTATTGTAAAAAATTCACATAACTCTGATTTCTACACATTGCTCTGAGGATTTGTGTCGATTTTTCTGTCACTAATGTTGATTATATTAATCTAAACAGGGACTGAGGTTGAAAATGAGCTGTCTAAATATATCCAGTTCTTGTTAAAGAGCCTCTTTGAAAACAACTGTCTGCCATCAATAATGCCAGGACACTCCAATAACCTCAACACCTATTCATGATGTACTACACTGCAGTCTTGTATTCAGGGATTTGTGAGTGCTCAAGGGGCCCTTTGAGGAAAAATGATTCTTAGTTTTCGCCAAAACAATTAGAAAATGCAATAGAGGGGATGTGATGACAAACTGTAGGACCAGAATAGCCTGTGTGTGCATGCATGAACATCTATTACGCAGTGCCTCAGTTTGAGCCAGGGGTGTTGGACTCGTGTGCTGTTGGTTGCTGGATCCTCTTTAAAATCCTGAGAAAATGGCAACACTGAGTAACGCACTCCAACACCAACATGAGTCTCGGCCAAACATAAGTGGCAAGTTGTGTTATGAAGTGGAAATACCTCACAATATGAGAAGGCTGCAACTACATATGAATGAGTAATATCAGCTTGATGTATTGTCTGGTGATAGGGTTATGGCTTTGTTTTACTGTCCTTTCTGTCGTATTTCTGTTTTCTTACCACTAAAAAGGAGTTTAAAATTCTGTACCGCATATTGAAGGAGACATCGTCAGCATTTCCACAGACTACTTTAGTGGCTCTTGAAATGACTGCTGGGTAAATTGGCTTAATGAAATACATCAGGAACAATGAACTCACCCTCGCAAACACTGTTCCTCAGCTGGTAGCCTGCAGGACAAGTTACCTGCAGCTCGCATACAAATGAACCCACTGTGTTCACACAGCGCTCGCTGGGCCGACAACTGTGGGTGTTGGTCATGCACTCGTCCACATCTGCAGAAGAAGAACAAGGGTGTGTGAAATGACAGGGGCGAGAGGGAGACGGACAGAGGGTGTAGGACTATGAGGTGGAGGTGAAGCACACTCTCAGACTTCTTTGATGGACAGGACCTGTACGTAATTCTTCCTCCCCAGACTGGCCCTGACTGTCACCATGATGAGTCAGCAGCAGATGGATGCCAGCAAAAAAAAAAAAAAAATACTGAAGAAAATAACAATGGAAGTCATTCTTACATCTAGGAGTTTGAGGCATACCAGGAAATTACATGTTTTGCTTTTGCCTGCATGAAAATCACCAGCTGGGAAGCTGTCACGAGAGTCTCAGACTGACACACTTTAAAATTCAAATGAAAACATTTTCAGGTGGGTATTTAAGCTGTACAACGTTACAGCTGATTTGCTAATTAGCAGCTAGTCTAGCCTGCAAACTCTTGTTAGCAATTAATGGTTGGTAGCTCATTCAGCAAGCTGAGATGCAACACAGTTTCCAACTGCTAGAAAGCTTATGTGAGTTGAAGTTCAAATTTCTTTATTTTTTTGTGTTGTATGGTCTGGCTTGTAGTCAGTGTTACCGTCAGCCAGTGATAGTGATGCTGATGATTACCACTTTATGCAAATATGTTATAAATGAAATGATTTGATTGGCCATCCAAACTACATGCCATCTTGGACAGCGTCTCCCACCCACTCCATGACGTGCTGGTCAAACAAAGGAGCACCTTCAGCGGAAGACTCATCCCCCCATAATGCACCACAGAGCACCACAGGAAACTAGACACACATTAAACTGGACATAGATCATTACATCTCTGCAATATCCTGTGTTAATACTCCTGTGCAATATACCCTTTTGCCTATTTATTGATATTGATATTTATTCATACCTCTATTACTGCTGTGCAATACCCTCCGTCTCATTGTAAATAAGCTACACTTAACTTGACAGTTCATGCACTATTACCTTATACTGTATTATTATCATCAAACGGTAAACCCACTTGGTACTTCACACTTATTTTAATTTTATACTTATACCCGCTTGGTACTTAATTTATTTTCTGACCTGTATTATAGTGGATTATAGTTTTTTTGCTTAGTACTTCTCTTCCTGTGTGCACTGACGCGACAGTGAGCTGCTGCAGCAAAAGAGTTTCCCCTCGGGGATCAATAAAGGATTTCTGATTCTGATTCTGACTGGCAAAGAAACAGTGGCATTCTCACTGGTATATCCACAGACAGGAGGTGCCAGCAATAATCAAAAAAATTGACATGTATGGAACGGCATTTTAATTTAGCTGGACTAAATGATGATTTGTTCTTAGTCCCACTGATACTGCACACATTACCCTCACATAATGTGTCCTGGAGTGCTGTTTGGCAGGCCGTTATATCAACTTTGGGCAGTGACTGCTATGTAAATCCCAAGTCAAATTTAAAATATCAGGTCTTGGCAAAAGCTAAGTGATACTTTGCTTGTTATGCCTGTATGTGTGAAATAAAATACACAGTTGCAAATCTTTAAATCTTTATCAGTCAAACGGCACTGCAGCCAGTAAACAGGCGCTGTTGATTTATGACACTGGTGGGCTCATGCCGAGACAGTGGATCGTCGCTCTGCTGTGGCTCATCTTTATCAAACTGCTGCATTCCCTTATCACGCATCACAGAGCGTGGCCGATTAGCTGGATGTGCTGATAGGGTTGGACTGGGATTTTTATGTGTGTATCTGCGCGTTTGTGTGCATGCAGGAGTTTGGCAGTCATCCAAATTTGAAGATCACCCCAAAATGTTGCGCATTCCACAGGGAACCTGACGAAAAGGTCTTGTACAAATCTGCATGAAGGAGCCAAGGCTGAAAAACAAAAGACAGAAACAAGAGGGGAACATATTCTCCTGTATTGCCTGTGTTGGCAGTCCCTTGCTGAAATGTCTTTCTCGACTTTCAAAGCTTTTGCTACCGGGAATTTGAATGAACTGTGTGCCTTACAACACCATACCACAGGGAGCAGACGGAGGAAAAACACTGATCTGAGGTTTTCAGCGTGTTCCTGGTGTGTAAGTAACATCCTGCAGCTATTTTCCCGTAAGGTTATCCACCTTAAAAACTACACAAGCATCACCTCTCACAGCACAGAACATATTTTATTATATGGAGGTGCAGCAAAAACATTCATCTTACTCACTAAAATGAACAGTTCCCCTTTTGACATTGTGTAATGCTCTGGAGAGTCTACTGGATTCATGCTGTACAAGCAGTGTAGTGGTGACATACTCTTGTTTTGGGGCCTGCCTTCGCAAATGTCCCTGTTCGCTCCCCAACTGAGAGACATCTGTTGTCTTCGCTGTAGGGAGGATATTTCCAGGGGCAAATCACACCGAGCACTGAGTCCACCTTGTCCTCTAGGCCCTGCTCTCTGTCAAACCTAGGGATGGACGGGACTGTTTCCAATGTTTGCGTATTGCCAGTGGTGCATAAAGTCGCCTTCTCCTTCCACTCTGGTGGCCAGCATTATTTCCAGTGCGTCAGTGCAAAGGAAAAAGTGCCTATTGCCTCAAGGTCCCCAGGGACAGCTACATTACACAGTTGTGAGGAGTGAAGTGATCCAGTACAAGGTGAAAACAAAGACTATGTTTTGAAAAACACGGAAAGGGGAGATAGCAGCTTTAGAAGAATTCCATCAAGAGACCAGAGGGGGCTGTACACAGGGAGATGTCTGAGAGGCAGCACTTGTAGGCACAGAAGCAAACACACACCCCATTATTCCTTCACACTGGACCCAGCAGACCATTTCTGAAAAGTTCAAGCTAAGGTAGATGAAGTCAGCCTTGGCCTATTTGCAGATTTGGTTTGAGACAGGAGGGTTAGGGTTACACAGACTGGTGGGACTGTGAGGCTAACAAGCTGTGAGCAGGATTTTCAAATCATCAATGACAGGAGATAAAGTCAGGAGGATGTGCCACACAAAGGGGTATATACTGTACATGTGAGCAATATTTTTTCAGGCTTTATCCATAAAAAAAAGATTTAGGGCTCTATTTTAACCCCAAAGATCAGTACAAAGCACAAGTTTGTAAAGTCACTGGGGACCGATCCAAGTGCACCTGCAATTTTTATTCATAAACATGCGGAATGCATGTGCAAACGTGTTGGGTGAGGCGAAATATATGGGCCTATGATGCCCCCCCATCAACTAAAATTCCGATTTAGTTATTTCACATGTGAATCCCTATTATGTGACCAGTCTGAGCCAGCAGTCCCAGTTGGTGGATTCTTAACTGATGTGACACACACACACACACACACACACACACACACATACACAGCCTTGCGGCACTATCTTCGTGGGGGGGCCGTCATTGACATAATGCATTCCCTTAAGCCTTACCTTAACCTTAACCTAACCCTAAAACCAAGTTTTAACCCTTAAACAGCCCTTTAAACTGGGGTCCAGCATCTTGGCCCCACAAAGCTGTCGGGACCCCACAAGTATAGTGGGCTCCCGGTTTTTGGACCCCATGAATATAGTAAAACAAGCCCCCCACCCCACCTCTTCAAAGAAGGAACTCATTTTACAAATTAACACATATACATTATAACATTTAGTGTTACACCAATCCCACTGCAGTTTCTTCAGAAATTGCATTATCTAGTTAATCAGAGCAGCACATCATGAATGAATGAATGCTGAATGCTTAGGAAAAATCTAATAATAATTAATAATAATAATAATAATAATAATAATAATAATAATAAAATTGCCCTAATCTATTCTTATCGAAACGTCAAAGAGACAGATTTCACCCAGTTACCAATAGCATATCTTCAGGCACCCCATCTGCACGGTACTCCCGTCTCATTGTGCCATGAGCACTGGACCGGGCACCAAACTATCAGGAAGCATTTCAAGGTTATGAAAACACCATTTTGCAGGAGTGCTGCTTGCACTAGTCTTTGTGCTTCTATAAAAAGCGACCAAAACAAACTGAACAAACTAATCCGAAAGGCCGGCTTTCCTCGGATTAGTTTGGGAACTACACTTGGAGCCGTCAGAGGTGGTGGTGGAGAAGTTCTCTGGGTCCAGACCTTTGAATCCGCCCACTCCACCAAGTTGACTGATTCTCGGGCATCATAACATGAAGCAGTGGTTTCTCAGTTGAAAAAGCGATTATCCACTGAGCGCCGCAGGGGGACTATCGGTTAGCCAATCAGTGCCACAGGCGGGACTAACACCGGACAAGGAGGAGTCTATTTATTTTACACAGACGGCATGTCAATATTGCCCGACATCATAGTTTGTTTTTAACTTCGCTCCACTCCCCCCTCCCCCCTGGCAAAACCAGTATGTTGGCATGGTTACGCATCAGTGTCAACTTAAAATTACATTAGATTCAGGCGGATACGTTGTTTAGGGAAAATCGAATCCCCCTCCCCCACAGTCTACTTACACCTCTGTTAAATCCTCAGATACCCCCCTCACACTCACAGCTTGTAGTGCTATTTGCTTTGTTTCATTCCAGTCCAAACCAAAAGTTGCCCACCCACATCTTCACATATGGGAATACTTTCGGAGAGAAAGTCCTCACTCTGCTCACTGAATGGAGGGGAAACACTAACTCCCATGCATCCAGAGGTATAATCCCATCAGACAGATTAAATAATTAACTCAGCCAGGACTGCACTTCCAGTGTACAGTATACATTCACTGTCACAACTGCAGGGAAATCACTTTCTCACAGCAGGCCTTCAGTATTTAAGCAGCACATGATCTGAGAAAAAACATTCATACAAGCAAACTCTTTTCATGTTAATATCACTCACTTCCTACCTGTCCATTTCGGTAATGACATCTTGTACACTCACACGTGGTAAGTAACACTTACCACACTTACCACTGGTGTGTATTGAATTCCACAGGTATTCCATATATAATTTTTTCACAAAGGAATATTGCTGCCAAGTTTTCACACTGTTGCAAATTCATGGATCAATTTACCACTGCAGCAAATGTATTACTGTACGGCCAAAACGGTTTATGGCATGGTAACAATTACATTCTCTTCTGGGGAGAGGTTTAATGTCAAGGATTTATTGCAGGGCTGTTGTATTTGACTGCATTAGTTTTAGCTAGGTGTACCTAATAAACTACCAACTGAGTGTATTATCACCTTATAAAGTTGTAATGGCTAACGTGTTAGCAAACAATTGCCTATTTACACATACAGCATACACAGAGTAACCAGTCACCAGCTAGTTGCTAAGTGTGTGTCTGCTGTGTGGTGCTGGGCAGGCGCTGTACAGCAGATTTCTAAGCAACAAGCTAAAACAGGCTACAAAGCTCTGTAAAGCCTCAGAGTTGGGTGATAATTCTGTGATGGTTTGTCACTATGAGCAAAAATCTATTAAAAAATATTGAGTAGTACAGCTTTAATCTACAAAGTATCTGGTAACTGACCAAACTATATAAATAGTAAATGCTATAAATGTGGTGGAGTAGAAATAACAATAGTTCGTTTTCAAATGTATTGAAGGAAGAGTAGAAAGTAGTATAATACAGAAATACTTTCTTATTGTTAATAAATCCCATGAAAAGACAAAAGGCAACAATGAACTGATTCTACAAACAAGTATTGTGTGTATATCAAAGCTTGATATATCTTATATATATCTTCCTCTGAGCCGCAGAGCTCCACTGTCGTCCAGAAACTATCGAATTAAACACATCAGCGAGCCGCACTGTTGCACTGGGTGACATGTTCCTTCATCACCATGAACACACACTCTGTAGCTTATTTATCAATGCCACATACATCGTCCTGCTGCCAGTTTACCAAATGTGTATTAATCTGCAGCTGAAAATAGTCCCCATCAAATGCACTATTTCCTCCAGTATTTAGTCTGTATTTATTTTTAATGGAGCAATATATTTGTGACCCATTTATAAGGATTTATGTCTTCAGTAGGAAGGAACTGGCTTGAGAGCTACAGACAGGGTGGGTAAGTAGAAGTATATAGAGACGAACTAATGCATTGTTGGTTTTGATCTTTTCATGGGATTTGTTGATAAAAAGAAAAATATAGAATATCACCAGCCTTGTCCTCTATGCACAGTGCTTGAGTATATTGTATATTGGAAACTGGAAGAAGAAGAAGATATGATACAAACAATTGTGTTACCATGTGTTTCTTCACACATTTGCAAGCGCCAGGCAGCAAACGCTTGATTATTGTCATTTAAACTTCAACAAACTGCAGTCGTGAATTCTTCACCTGTCAGAGGAGCCACTGTTGCCAAGTTATCACACAGCACTTTATGAAAGGAAGGTAGCTAAGTACACAGATGCTATGTGTAGTGTTTGTTACTGCAGCTATAGCTGCCACACAGTAATTGGCTATGGTTGACTAATACTCCAGGCAACAGTCTCCACCACCAGGAAGTGGGAGCCCAATCAGTCGATGCATTGTTTACTATCACAAGACCTCCATTTTCCTCCTTCATGAGTGACTGCATCCAATTAAAAAGTGTCCCGATCTCTGGACAAACTGCTCCATTGCACTTTTGTTCTGTTGTCATGGCTGTATGTGTTTGTTGTTGTTCATTTACACAGCAGTGAGTGGTATTGTTGCTGGTGTTGGGTTGTTTGTTACCTTGTGCAAACCATGCTTGGGGGAGACAGCTTAAGGGATACATAAAAGCATTGTGAATCGCTCCAATTACTGCCAATGGTACCACGACAGGAAGGCAGGCCTTACCTTCACACATGCGTCCATCTGTCATCAGCGAGAACCCCGGGAAGCAGGAACAGTCAGCCTGGCCTGCCACCACCATGCATTGCTGACTGCAAGGACCATTTTCTGCAAGAAACAAAAATGCGAGCAGCACTTTAATCATCTCTGGATTCCACACAGTTCCGCCTCCAGGGCAGACATTCACTCATAATGTCTTAAATTTCTCATCCTTGTGCTGTTTCTCTGCTGTCCTAGTAATTCATTGCCCTGTTGTCTTGCTCCCAGAGGCTCTTATGGACCTTCACACCCTTGCACTGATCATCACTCCCTGCAGGAAAGATTCTCTCATGAGCCATATATTCAACACAAAAGAATCAATTCTCTCTATTTAACAGCTCGATAGTCCTGTCACAAAGAGGCATGGGCCAGTAACTGTTTCCCACAATTTCTCACCAACACATTCCCCGCTAAAGCTCTGCGGTGGTGAAGTGTCGGAAGGCCGCTCGATACATTGATCAGCATATTCTTATAACTAACAATCAGAGACCCTTTGAAGGAGCAGGGTTTTTGTTGCAGCCTGGAGTAGAGACTCCCGTGGCTCGAGAGTTTGCACTGCTGATCTCCTCCTGACTTGATCAAGATTCAGCTCATGAAGCTGCAGCGGCGTAAAAACAGCAGATCAACAGTTTATCAGTGAAAGTGCATGCAGCGAGGCAACTGTCCCTGTTTTTACTTCTGGTCATAAGGGAGTTATTTGCCTCAGGGCAGTCCCCGAGCACTTGGATACATCATGTCAGCCCTTCTCAGCCCGGCCTACCTGCTACGTTCAATAAAAGCAGAGCTGATGTGTTGAGCAGATGTGTCCGGCCTACTGGACTCTAGACATGGAGTTAGAGGCTGGAGACACCAGCGACTGCCTGCACACCGCACCGCCTTATATGAAACACTCACTAAAGCCCCCAACCCTCTCACTCAGTTGTGTAACACACAACTGTGTGAGAGGGTTGGTTAAGGAAAACCCACATCTCTGCTCCTGGCTACCTTTATACAGTTGGAACTGCAATTTTGGTGAATCATCTCAAAGCACCACAAGTCACCTAATATTTTGGCATCAATCGGCATGAATCGGAAGTTCACTAATTTTCCCATTTCACAATTTAAAGTTATGTATACTGCAAGGTGGGGATATTTGTACCTGAACCTAAAATATGAACAATATATTATAAATATAACAGCTGAGATCATTAAGCCAGCCAAGTTAGTTGTGTAATTTTCATATAATGAGATCAAACTGCAACAATGCATTTAATCAGCAGTGAGGGGAATAGTGGAAATAAGTACCCAGGGCCCCAAAATAAACCCTGAAATTAGTTACTTTTATCTGCAGTATATGTCTGCAGTAAATGTTGCATTAGTAGCATTATAAATAATCTACGTAGGCTGAGTAAATAGTTTGACACACCATTTCTTATAGGAGGGGGCCTCCTCCCTGTAATGTACAATGATTCTCAAGTAAAACTTCATAAGCATTATCAGTTTACTAGTGTATTGATAAGTTTTACCAGTGTGTGCAAACATTACTGATGCAAATAAACCTTCAGCAGCATCAGCAAAGTTTAAGAACAAAGACTGGGTTATTATTCCACATTACTGTATAAAGACCGGCCAATCAGTTTGAGAGTCATATCAGCTTCTAAGATTTCAGATTGTGCAGACTTTCTTAAATGTGTTATAAACACTTGATTACTGATTACCCCAATAACCACACCAGATGCATGTGTTCACTTGTTGGTTCTTGGTTATTTGTGCAGCCGTGACAATGGATGGATTCAAACGGGAGGGAAGCCAAGGAGGCTGCATATGTCCAGTGTCCAGATTCTTGTGTTATGCTGCTGCATTCACTACTTTACACTCCATGATTGGATGTCATTTTATTGCTACAGTAGGTGTAAATGAGAAACTTTGGAGGCACAAAACATCTCTCTCTGGTTTAGTTACATTTTAGTGTGTGGAGCCAAATCAATTCAGTTTGCTACTTGGCAGACAAACGGCAAAAAGAATGTTAAAATATAATGAGCGCTTAGCACTTAAATAACGGATGGCTACACTACTTTTTAAAAGATCAGTAGCAAGTGGGCTTGTTTTTCAAATATTAGCTACTTTCTCTTCGCATTGTTACTTAGCTAATAAAACTGTGGCTCTCTGGCTCTGTCCATTTCTGTTAACTCAAGCAGTAACTTTTTTTTCTGACACCAGAGAAAAGCTGATTCTGATAATGCTTCTGTAATAGTATGGGCCTTTCCTGTGCTTGCAATGCGTGGTGCAAACTGTTATGACGCCTCAGTTGCTTCAGGTTCACCTCCCTAACTTCCTCCACCTCTCACCTCCCTCCTTTAAAAGCCTCCGGTCTCTGTGACGCAGGTTGCATGCTATCATTAGCTAGCAAAAATCCCACACTGAGGCCGGGGACAGTGAGTCACTTGAGCTAGCTCATGGTTCCTCTGGTTTCCTCTTATATCAGAAGGTTTGGTTGGTTTAGCTACTGCAGTGCAGGCTACAATGCAGCAAAATCGCTTCATTTTCTACTTCATTTTTGCTACTGCTACATTTTTCTAATGATTACAGATTAAATCAGTTTTTCTAAGTATCTGCAGCTTTAAGGCAGAAGATGTAGTTTCTGACTATATTTAATGCAAAAATTACTATCACTATCATTTGATCTATTTTCAGTTACACTCTAAGGACAACAACAGTGGGTGTGGCTCAAGTGCCCCCGTCTCTACTGAGGTCCTGACATCACAGCCTCCAACAGCTACCATACTGGCAGCCAGTCAATATCATAATCTCGGTCCTGCTAACGTGAATTAATATGATCAACTAATAATATTGACTGCTGAGGTAGCTAATTTCACGTGACATAGCATTGCCACTATGCCACAGTTGGACGCAGTGTAAAAAACTGCACAAGCAGAAGAAGTGTCAACCCCAGAGTTAAATTTCATCACATTCTTTTCAACAAATATCACCAAGATTTATGGATATTAGCTTTTGGAAGCAGTGGAAATTCTACATAAGAAAGGACCATTGTTTTAGTCAAACTTTGCAGTGATTCTTGAATGACTTTAATATTTAAAAAGTTAACTGTAGCCATTCTTTGGCAAACAGCATTTGAATTTGTAACTACAGTTAAGTATAAGTGATCTCTTTTAAGTCCCTTCCTAAAAATACTTTTATCGGAGAGCCTTTCCTGATTTTACTTAGTTTTAATTTTCTTTAAACTGCCTTTTACTTTCTTTACTTGTTTGTAGAGTTTTTCTTGTTCTTTATGTTTTCTTTTAAAACCAGATGGTTTTATGATTTGTTTGTTTTATTTTGCTGCCTTTGTGAAACACTGTAACATTTTGAAAAGCTGCTCTATAAATAAAGATTAATATTATTATTATCATTATTATTATAAGTATCGTTATATAAGTTGGGAAAGGTAGGCTACTCATGAAGTTATTAATTGAACTACATATAATCGGGTATGGTTTATTGCAGACAAGATGGTTTTTCTCATCATTGACTGACTTTTTCTATGTGGTACGTGCACCTCACCGCCGCAGAGGAGCAAAACAAACAAACAAAATCACAATCAATAATGCATAGAGGTTCCTGACATACAGTATATGTACCATATTTCAACACCGGGGAAATTATGTCGTACTAAACACCAGGGGCCTTTTTTAAAATGGTAAGATCAAATTCATGATGACTTAAGTCAGACAGCGACAGTTGAAGGGCAAATTAAGACGATTCACGTAGTAATCCAAAAAGATAAGGTATCATTTTACCTGAAATTGTAATGTATCGCGAAAAAATGGCAACAGGATGCTCATCATCTTGGCGCACTGAAAGGATCCATTTTCTTCCCTATTTGCCTTTAGCAGTCTGTAAAAACCGGTGCCTGAATCTTTCTAAATATCAAATATGACCAAATATGTATTTTTAATATGAATACTGAAAGTTTGAGTGTTTATCATGCGGGGGGCATGACTGTGACGATTCCTGCACACAGTGATGTCACATGCATTGGAGTGTAATGTTAGTATTACCTGCACAAGGATTAAGGTGGGCAGGGCTGGCGGTGGTTGTACTGGTTGTAGTGGTAGTAGTAGTAGTTTCTGTTGGGACCACAGCAGGACTGTCCTCGCTGACTCTGTTGTCCTCGTCAGGACTCACTGCACATGGACACACAACACCAGAGACCAGAATGAACATGTCAGTTTATGAAGCTCTCCAGCTAACTGAAGGGTTAAACTACAAAAAGGAAATTCATACTTTAAATTCAGTTGAAGATACTGCAAAATGAATGAAGGCAGGTTGATTCACATGTTCCTGATACATGAAACGAATATTAAAAAGAGTAATATTCCACACAATATCTATTTCTTAATGGCAAGACATCATTTGACCCATGCTGGAAGGTTTTGTCATTAAGTGAGAGGTCTGTGAATAAATTATCTTTCATTTGAGGTTGTGGGGAATTTTGATGAGCTTGTTTAATTGACTCTTGCTCAAGTGCCATAAGTATGATGATGAAATCTGTTGTTGGTTTAACCACAGCATAATCATAGTAAAATGACCATAAATACACATACGATAAAAATGAAGATGCATGTATTTAAGCTTTTAATGTGATAAGGCCTATTTTTTCATTATGTGGTTAGCATTATAGCTGGGGGGTCCATAGTCGAGCAACGTATTCATGGTAACAGCCTTTTACTGTGTTTCTTAAAGATCGAATTGACATTACAAATATGTATGTCACAAATACATTACAAATATGTCGCAAAAGTGAGGTACTGTACTTTATATCCACATACATAATTAAAGAGTTTGAGTTCTAAATGGAAAATCTGCATTTTATGTGATTTTGTGCGACCTTCTGACCCTCTTAAAGGGGACACTTGAGGGATCGCTACAACCTGCAAGCGAGGGTGACAGAGACAGCTATTGTAGGCTCACTTTTTAGCTTTGTCTACTTGTAGTGTAAGAAGCTAATCAGTGAAGAAGTGTATAATACAAATGTCCTTGAAAAATTTGTACAACTCTCAAAAGCAAAGGCAAAAAGCTTGTTAATCAGCCTTCTGCATTTCTTTATTATTTCACCTCTATTTTTCTATCCCTGTGATTCAAATATATCAATGTAAACATTTCTAATATAAAATTGATGAGTATGATACAAACAAGCTAAATAATGACTTGTAACAAGCCAACCTCCTGCCAAAATGTGACATTTTACACCACTGGTCAGACTCCTGTGTGGACTGATTGACAGCCAAAGCATACTATGGCAAATATGGCAAACGCAGAGACTGGTTCAACTGAACCAACTCAAAGGGGGTCCCCAAAATGTGTTATTTTTTTATTGATTGATTATTACTGATACAGGCTGCTTAAATATAATCACCTGATTGCGGGGATTGTATGATGATAAGTTTATTTGATTTTTTAAAAAGTGGGGTAGCAAAACTATACCTTTGATCCCCCTAATTGAATAATGGGGATGCATTTGCTCCTCTTGCTCCATTGGTCAGGTGCCTAGGGGCGTGGGCGTGGCTTTCCTTTCCTCACTCTCCCGGCCCCTGGCTCCCTGATCACCTACACACCTGCCTCCAATTAGCTCGTCTACCTGCACTATATCAACCTTGGTTCTCCACTAAGTCTATGCCAGATTGTTTCGCAAGAACTGCGGTAGTTACATGCTTCAGGCCTCTTTTGTGTAGTGCTCCTGAGAGCTATTCCTCGTGTGCATTCCAGGTTGATTACTTACTGTCTTTTCCCTGTGTGTTTCAGGAGCGCCTCACATTTGTCTGCTTGCCTGCCTTCCTGCCTGCTTGCTATCCCTGCACCTCTCCAGCCAGCCGTGCTCACACCCTGCCCAGCCACGCTCCGCCATCGCCCATCTGTCCTCAGCCCCTGCCCAGCCATCATCCAGAGGTGGCTAGAGTAGCCAAAAACTGTACTCAAGTAAAAGTACTGTAAAAAAACAAGTACTCAAGTAGAAGTAAAAGTAATCATCAAAATAACTATTTGAGCTAGAGTACAAAAGTATTTACTGAAAAAATGACTTGAGTAGCGAGTAACTTAAGAAATTTCCATAAAATGAAAAACCATAGATACACTACTGTCTTTTTCCCCAAGTCTTATTTGATGTGGATATGACTAGAATAATTTCAACCACAGATGGTCTTCCTCAGGTAAAGGTAAAAAGGTGAACCTACACCTATATTTATGATGAAGTCATCTCCTGGTTAGATAACCTGCCACATATACACCAGGACACTATTCCCAGTCTGTATCTCTCATGTGTGATCACAAAATATTCCATTACATTAATATTATATCCTTAAGTACACCAATAAGTAGAGACCGTGTCTGTTATGTCAAAGTAAATATAGAGTGTTAACAGTGTCCTTAAATTTTGATCATTCCAGTATCGATGTCCCAGTTCCCATCACAGAGAGCCACAGATCAGGTGTGAGCCCCCCACATCCAGGAATTATGATGAATGCATAAAATAATAAAGAAATAAAAGTAGCGCAATGAATGTATCCAAATGTAATGGAGTAAGAGTAATGATTTTTAAAATGTGCAGCCAACAGGTACCTAGACAATTTCATTAAGTGTACATAATCCAATAAAAACAGTAAGGACTCAGCCTTAGTACATGGTGCGCACGTTCTACCAGGTGAGCTACCGGGGTACCCCGAAACATGTTTAACATTGGCGTGAGCCAGGCTTCTTGCCTGGGCTTTTCAAACGTGGAGTATGCTTTCCTGGTATATTTTTAACCAAATTCAGAAATTTGCAAGCAAAACCAGATGACTTTAAAGGTTCAGTGTGTAACAGTTAGGAGGAGCTATTGGCAGAAATGGAATAATATTCATGAGGATGTTTTCATTAGTGTATAATCACCTGAAAATAAGAATTGTTGTGTTTTCATTACCTTTTTTAGAATAAGCCATTTTTACAGAGGGAGTGGGTCCCCTTCCACAGAGGTCGCCATGTTTCTACATTAGTCCAGAATGGACAAACCAATCACTGGCTCTAGATAGGGCCATTTGAGTTTCGCGGCTAACGTAGTTTCTCCTACACACTTGGAAGGGGAGGGTGATGCGAGAAGTATTCGATGGTTGCAAACTGCAATTTCACTGCTAGATGCCACTAAATCCTCCACACTGGACCTTAAGTCAGAGTTCATGTGTGAATCAACATTCTGAGGTGAGTTGCAGTACCTGGTGCACAGGAGTGTCTGTCCTGCTGCAGGATGTAGCCCTGGTGGCAGCCACAGCTGTAGGAGCCCCAGATGTTGGTACATGTGTGCTGGCACAGCTGGCCCGGGTAGAGCTGACACTCATCCACATCCTCCTGCTCCTCCACCGCATTGGCAGCTTCAACTATGGCAGTGATGGAGAAGGCCTCCTTGGGGAACTTGCTGTCTGAGACTGGAAGGAGTGAGAGTGGAAACTGAATTGAATATACAAAATAGCATCTGCTCCTACTTTTCATTATCATTCAGAGTGTTTAAATGATGCTCTTATCCAGAATTTAATTCCTAAATGACTATCATTACAAGAAACCATCAGTAACAAGTGCAAAGGTCAGGGCCTTAGTAGCACATTTATAGAACTCTTACGACCACAGGACACTAATGTGAGTGTGCAGTGCTGGGAAAAGAAATGCACAAAACAATAGTTTAGCAGAGAGGGAAGGACATGAGGCACTTACTGAAAATGTTTTTAAGCTTACTGTCTCTATTACTGCACATATACAGTCTCTATCACAGTTGTTCACTTGGACTCTAGTCTGGGTACTGTATGCTGAAGATCCCCACTTGATTTGGCTAACTCAGACTGCTGAAGCCTTATGTTCGCTTCACCAAACTCCTCCTACTTAGATCGGGATTGTTCTAAGATGGGATCTTTTTGCTGTCAGCATGGACGGGAGGAACAATTACAGCAATCAATAACTCTTTCAATGTACATATATAGCCATGTGAGTATTCTATTAAGATAGACTTGAAATAACGTGAACCTATCCTTTTAATCAGATGTATACTGCACCAAAAATAAATGACACCCTCGTAAGTCGAGCCTGTCCTCACTAGAAAAACGGCCGTATAGGTCGATTGAGCAAGAAGCTTATTACGCCCCATATTTACGTTTATTGTTTGGCTACGACCTCTAGTGGCTGTAGTAATTATGACGGGAGCTAAGGAGGAAGTCAGGTGCCGTGGTATAAAGAGACAAAGTCTGCGTTAGGAGGTGGATGGGGGAGTAGGGTATCTCTGCAGACCGGAGACTTTGAATGGAAGGGGTAACTGTCAATCATTTTTTAGTTTGGCCAATCTGAGGCTTACAATCTGTCAGTCAAAAACTCATTTCACCAATACGCCACCTGAACCAGTTGTCAATCACTTTTTAATTTGGCTAATTATCGTTCTCATAGGAGAAGGAGGAGGTTCAAATTTACCACGTTTCTGAATGTTTAGATCCTAAGTTTTCAGCTGTAGGCAAAGGATCAAAGTATCAACAGACAGCAACGTTTCAAAGTGGAAATAGAGAACTTTTGATCATAAGAGTATAGTAACTTTCAACACTGCTCATTTTAGAAATCACACATCACGAGTTTAGTTGGAAGGACTGCAGTTGGACCCTTCTCCGGCCCACGGGGCACGATCCTGGGAAAATTAAGGCTCGCTAGCTACACTAGCTAATGCTTAAGCCAGAAACAAACACCTATGATCATTGTCCTTTTGATAATCTAATCTAAGAACATGTTTTCTTGTGGTGGCCTTTCTAAAATGAATCGTGGTAAAACTTACTATATTCTGTTATGATTAAGGAGTTTATAAGCCATAAGCAGACAGCATTAGCTAGCACTAGCTAGTTGAAAAGTTGTCTGTACAAAAGAAATGATGATGGTGCCCCCCTTTTATCATACCGTCAAGTGATTCGCTGAATTAGAAAGTGATTGACAATTAGTTTAGGCGGCGTATTGGTGAATGAAATTTTTGACTCACAGCGGATTGTAAGCCTCTTATTGGCCAAATTAAAAAAATAACTGACAGTTACCACGCCCTCTCAAAGTCTCCGGTCTGCAGAGTCACAGTCTCACACAGGAGACCGAGGTTCATGTCCCGTGTTACGTTACGTATGTAACCTAAACCTAACCTAGTTTTGTTGCATAAACCTAACCAAACTGCAACAGTTTCACAACATTAATCACGTGTTTACTGACTTACGTCACATGACTTGCTGGTACTTTCCAACGGTCATATATGTCGCTTTGGGAGTCATTGACAATCGACCTATTCTGTCGTTAAGTTATGAGGATGTGTTGTTTAAATCAAGGGATAAAGGCCAAAAGTATTCTGTAGCAGTAATGGGTCCAGTTGTGGGTTTAAATAAATATTTCTCACAGTCATTACCTGAGGTTTAAATTTAGAGGAGCAAAGCGATATAAATGTTTCCTGTTTTAATTAAAAGGTGGTGAGTCATAAGATTGGAAACATATTCCCCATGGAAATAATTACAGTGCATTTCATCCATATGTTCCTTCATAAAAAAACTCTCAAAGTAAAGGCATCCTTAACGCATCCTGAGAGAAAGTGTGTGTGTGTGTTGAACAGTTTTTGCAGCTCCTAAACCTTTCCCAGCTTTCAGCAGGTTAATTGATTCCCACTTCAGAATGACATCATTCAAATTTCTCTTTTAAAGCTGAAGGAAATGAGCTGCAGTCGATGGTTAGAACAGAGCCTATTAAAAGGGCGAGATTAAGAGGAATTCCTCTGATGTTGTGAATGAAATCACAGGCTAAATAAGGCAGTGAGGAGACTGACCTTACCTCACCATCATACTTGGATACAACTATTCCCATTAAAGGACAACCACGAAGGCTGACTGATAATGAACTGGAATTCCTGCTGTGTGTCTGGTCCCAATATATAAACTAAAAATCTGAACAAAAGTCTACCAAATCCTGAATCAGTGATTTTTCAGAAAAGGTCTTAGCTCTTGAGTTAAGATGTAGCATCATACTTTAAGTCTTATTTCACCCATCACACCTTTGATGTCATTGATGGAAAAACATGCAAATCCTTTCTCATGGAGCTTACAGCTGCAAACAAGATATATAGGTCATATTCAGAGGCCAGTGCACTGAACAGAAGCAGAAGCGTTCACAAACAAACTGGTTCAACCACGTTTTTGTAGAGATAAGGAGATACAAATGACTACTGGATTTGCACTGAGGCATGTTTATCCTGAACCTCAGCTGCTTGAAAACTCATTGATGTAAATGTCACTGGCATTAGGTACTTGATGGATCAGAGACAGAGGAAAACTTTGCTGGCACAAGTAGAGAGACAACAGCCTGAGCTGCCATCTGTTCTTGATCCATCACAGCTTGCATAAATCTTTTCCCATTACTCTGAATGGTAATGTGACTCCTGACCAATCAGCCGAGAGCATCTGTCTTTTGGAAGATCAAACTCGGCCCATGCCCTACCTCTGACATAAACTTCAATGAGGACAAAATGAAAGTGATGGATCAACCCAGAACAATTCCATATTCCAGTACAGTGCAACGTTTGTTGAAGGTAGTTATAGTAAATATATTTAGTAGGTGAAGCTGTTGAGGAGGCAGAATTAACTGAATGTTGGTGTCCAAGGTAACTAACTGCTAAATGTGGAAAAGAAGTTCGCAAAAAAGAACTATGGCCAGGGACAAAATCAATATGAACATGTATTTCAAAATGTTAAATGTTTAGCAGCCTAGTTAACTAGTTTACCTTAACGGCATCAGAATAGTACATCTAGTTTGAAGACTCCTGTGTTGTGTCCCAATCCAAACTCCACACTAATTCAAAGCAGGATTTGGGTTTGTGGAGCACTCACACTGAAAAACTGACAAAATTAAGTATACTCAACATGTCTATTGTTCCACTATGCAATGCATTAAGAAAATTGAGAAGCTATTTACAGCTGCAAAACATTAAACAAATTGCCAATTGTGGTAAGAAAGCTTGAGGAAGATTTTGGAAAACTATTAAATCTTTTCCTTTTTATTGTTTTTTGTTAGGAAATTGTGCTTTCTCTTTGATTGGCAGTAACATTCCAAAGTCTCTGTTTGACATCCGTCAACATATGGCATAATTTCCAATTACTTTCCATTATTTTAAAGGAATATTGGTACCACTATACTATGATAATAAGCATAGGGCATACTGTAAACAATTAGTATGTAGTATGGAACAGGGATGAATCCCAGGGCCATATACAGTAGCTAATTTGGCATAATTACAATCTTTAGAGGTTCAAAGTTCATTCTTGACCTTGGAAAAAGCAGCTGACAATGTAATCTCACCTAAAGGTCTATTTAGTTGGTGTTCTGGAGCTTTCAATCATATCAGATGATCTTCATCAACAGATAAAGTTTGCCCAGTTGTCAGGGAATAGAAGGTGCTTTTTGGAACACTAAGGACTTCTCATCCATCCGGACAGACTCCATCTAGTTATGAAGATCATTTGAAATGATTGAAAGCTCCAGAACACCTACTAAATGGACCATGAGTTATATATTTTTTTGTTAGCAAATATGCTAGGCTTATTAGCTCCCTCTTTGCTTACCTCTTGCCCCTTTCATTATTGCAGCTCTGGCTCTGGAGTGTAACTGCTTTTACACCTGCAGTAAATCCTTACACTACCAATGGGCATGATGAATGTGTTTCCATGCTGAATGCTCCATGGCAGTGAAACACTACTGTGCACTGGGTAACAGATACCTTTTCTAGGCATGGCAGTTGGTCTGGGCTTCTGCTTTCTCCTCAGCGGGATCTGGCTCGGACCTTCCTCTTCCTCGCAGCAGGTGAGGAAGATGTGACCGCACGGGTAGCCCAGGTACTGGTGAGCATCGCAGCCCCGTCCTTCACTGCGAACCCGTAAGCCAAGGGCACAGCAGCTGCAGCACACCTGCCCATCCAGACACAACAGCAGAGCCTATTAGGAGCGTGTCACTTAGTGATGCGTCGGTTGCGAACGAGTCGGCTCTTTGAGCTCCCTTCAGTGAACGATGGGAGCCGATTTCGCACCCGCAAAAAACGAATGCATGACAACGAACAAATGACACTTTTGAACAGAGCAGAAATATTTTCGGTTTAATAAATCATACAAATTTAATATGTATATGTGCCTGTATACTGTTGTGCAATTATTTATTAACCATACTATTTCATTAGTAGTGTTATTTTTGTTATACAAATAGGATAGTTATTCTTGACATATCCAACTTTTTAACCATCAATATGACAGAATATTTAATTGTATTGCAGATGAAGAATCTTGCGTATTTATTTCTTGCAACAAATAATAAAGTAACTTAGGCAGCGACCAGCAGAAGTGGTACTAAATGAAGAGCCGTTTGGGAGCTGAAAGAACCGGCTCTCGGAAAGGAACGGAGCCATAAGATCCGGCTCCCTTCAAAGAGCCGTAATTTCCATCACTAGTGTCACTGGGGTGCCCATCATATCTCTAATCACCACCTCTCTTTATGGCCCTCCACTTTTAGCCCTGTTTAGTAAACAGCAAAGGAGGGTGAGACATAACAGCTCAACAGGCATCCGTGAATACACTGCAAAGGGTTTCAGCTGCCGCCTCAAGCTGAACCACATATCATGCAAAGAAAACCAGACGTTCACCTTTTTTTTACTTTCCTCTACAACAATGACCTGGCACAACGATTTGGCTCGGCTGCCTCAACACATGAACAGTTGGCTTGAGGGCCAAACCTCCGGGTTTCCTCTGAAACAGGGAATGCTATTTGAACTGACTCTGAGCAAAGGCATGATTCCCATTTCCATATGGAAGTATTCACAGGTCTGAAGGATGCATACAGAAATGGGAGACTTTGGCAGTTCTTTACAAATATATTTCAACCTGTTTGCCAATAAACACAAATAAATTGTCTGACCTTTACAAAAGCCTCTGGCATAGGTATCTGAAATTGAAATCTCACTCTGGCCAAACAACGATGCATTCCAGGGGATTGTTTAAACAGTTTATAGTCTAAAATACACTGGCAAACTCAGTTTTCACCATGTTATTGTGGCAGCTCCAAAGGATTCTTGCTGCCTATGGTTTGAAGTGTTTACATTGTCCAGTTTTGCTGTCTTGAACCATTTGAAACAGTGAGTCATAACCTACCTGACTCACAAAAACAGTTCATATTCTGTTGTAGAGGAAGATGTAAGTACATTTAATCAATTCACTGCTTGTTTTATGGAGAACTTGGTGGCTCAAAAATGTGTGCGCCATCTACCCATGATCCTCTCCTCTTTTAGTCATGACTCAACCATCTTCCTCTTGTTTCTTCCCTGTCAGTTTCCACTGTGTGCTATCTAATAAAGAAAATCTATGGTGGATGCCTTAACTTTTGGAAAACAACCCTGCTGTAAGAGTTCTCATGGTGGTGAGACTGTGATGTACCTGGTAGGAGTCATCTGTGCACTGGTCCTCCTCATCCACTTCACAGGCGCCCCCTCCTCTGGCTGAAGTCATTCCTGATTCACACTGGCTCTCCTTCAAAGAGCTGAGGCAACACTGCTTCTCTGCAACACTGACACACACACACATGCACATACATATATACATGCTATATATTTATACACTATACTGAATGAAAATCAGGTTGAGACAAAATTATGCACACAAAATGGCAGATCAGTTTAGGGCTTCTTAGTCCTGCAAACTGGTTGACTTAAACTTAAAAGCTGACTGAAGCGGAGACAAAGAGAGGAGTTCAACATTGCTCCAAGTTTTAGTAAAATTAAATCAGTAATCAGTAAGTAAGTAAGTTGAATGAAAATCACACAGTGGAATCTGAAATATTGCCTGATATCATGTTTAGAGGACAAACAGAAAGACAGAGCTCAATCCACAGATTAGATTTTGTTGTAGACAACTACTTTTGTCCTGTTCATTTGAAATTAAACATGTATCATCCACTGGCTGCAGCAAACACACCATGAGCAGCTTCTCTGTAAGAGATGCATCAGAAGGGGAGCAACTGGTGTATCTGTTTACAGCGCAGCCAAACAAACTTAATTTAATATAGGAGACTAAAGTAGTCTTCCACAAAACGTGAAATGTGTGCATGCAGCGGCTTTTGTCTTCTGCATCATGTCCAGTACGTAAATGCATTCCTTGTGCGTGCATAAACAATTTCAATCCTAGCACACTTCACCAGAAACACAGAAAACATTCCATATAGAGAGAGAAAACAGAATGCAGATACACTGAATTGCTATTGCTGAAAAAATGCCAGGCATAAATAGTACCAAAAGTGTGTATATATATATATATATATATATATATATATATATATATATATATATATATATATATATATATATATATATAGATAGATAGATAGATAGATAGATAGATAGATAGATAGATAGATAGATAGATAGATAGATATATAAAGAAAATCTTAAGGATTACAACTTTAAAGGGACACTCCGCTAATTTAGCAGCAGATGCAGAGATATCATGACTTTTAGCTCCTAGTATGAGTAATGCCCCAGAAACCTGGGTCCTACACTTGCCATAATGCTTCACAATTAACTAGAGCATCTTTCATTAGACCACAGTTGTAATTTTAAGCTGCAATGTAGTTCAATGACAAAGTAAAGAGGCCTAGCACCTGTCTAACAACAAATGTGGTTGTTTGGCTCCATCCACTGATGGTTCATCCAACCAATAAAATGATTTCTTATAAAAATATTATATATACATTTATGCCTCCAAAGCAGCTTCCAAAAATGTTTGTAAAACTAAAAGTACAATCTGACACCTAAGGTCAGTTCACTTACCTGCATATGTAGTTCTTGTCATTGTTCAGCAGTCGCATGTGGTTGCAGTGGTGATTGTCTGTGGCCCATTTCTGGCCAGCAGCACAGCAGCTCTGCAGCAGGTCTTCAGTAGAGACACCTGGACCTGCAGCCCAGAGACATGCCGTTATGCGTACAGCAGCACACACAAGACTGATGGAATAAAAACAGTTCTGCAGTAAATCCTCTGTGTCTGCACAGTTGCTCTGCATGGAACAGCCTGATGAGTGCAGTGAACACAGTAAGCAGTCATACAGAAACATATGGTAGACTGCACCAGGCCTCAAAGGCGCCTTTAAGATTTCTACAGCTGACTAAAGAGGTGCAGTCACGTTACCAGAATACAGCAGCCTATTTTATGATTGGAAACTGTTTTACTCAGGTCTGGGGAAAAAGATACAGTTAATTCTATAAATAGTTTTCATAGACAGTCCACAGATTTGTGAACAAGAAGTGTGACAGATTGAGTCAGCGTTTATAAAGACATAGGCTGCAACGAGCCACAATGGAGCAGCATGGTGGAAGGAGGTACTTGGGGTGTTCAGGGAAAGTAAAAGTCCCATTCATTTTTAGACAATGTCCGCTAACAGGCAGCTGGAGCGCTTCCAAGGCTTGGATGGACACGAAAACTGTCCTGGTTGAATCATCAGTACAGGTGACTGCATTAGACAGGATTTGGACTCTACAGCCACACTAGCAGCTCTGTGAGGTTGCACTTATGCACAGAGGTGATTTGAGCTAAATGCATTTACAAAGTTTAGCAGGTATAATGTTTAACCTGGTCATCTTCTCACTGTAGTATGTTAGCATGGTAACATTTGCTTATTAGTACTAATATTAATATTAGTATACGTAAATACAAAGTACAGAATGTACAGGTATTTGGTCATAAATCAAAATTCTGACCTTATGATGGCTCTAGATGAAAAGTTGAGGGATTGCTAAAGTTGTTACAGTTCATCCTGAGGCGGGCATGAATTTCTGTACCAAATGTTACTCTGAAACAAAAATGTGGCGCTCATGGTGGCACTAGAGGAAAAGTCAGGGGATCACCTAAGTCATTAGGATTCATTGTCTGGGAGTATGAATATCTGTACACAATTGTGTGCCAATCCATGTGGTAAATGAGATATTTCACTGGGAAGATTAAAAACTTTAACCTGCTAGATGATGCTAGATAAAAAGTGAGGGGATCAACAAAGTCGGTAGGATTCATCCTCTGGAGACAATGAAAGCCTGTCCCACATTTAATTGCAATCCATCCAATATTTGTTGAGATATTTCAGTCTGGACTATACTGGTGCACCGATAGGCCGACAAACACTGCCATTCCTAGAGCAACTCTTCCCAAGTCCCAAAGAGCATTTCGAAACGAAAAATGCAATCACAAAGCTTAAAATTCTACGTGTACAGCGCTAACGGCAAGCGGAAACTAATGTTAACACTGATAAAACCTTCAGCAGCCTCGTAGTTGTTGTTAGAGCTACTGGCCATATGAAACTGATGGGAAAAACATGGTTTTTCAGTATTGGAACACTGATGAAATCATCAAAGAAAGAAATGGGAATTTACAATGAGGAAAAATACTTCCAGGACCAGAGGCTCTTCCCATCAGCTATGAGTTGAAAAATGAGTTTGGGAAAACTATGTGGAGCAGAGACATTATTCCTTTCACTGACACAAAGCTGATTGTGCATCACTATGAAAGAAATATTGGTTAATGAAGCTGACATGACGTAAATTCAATCAGCTGTCATTATTAACTGGCCATTTTAGTCATTCAGTGAAAGAATACCAAAATAAAATTCCAGTAATGGCTCCACTTCAAAACCATCTCCATTTTGCCATCTACTTACTCAGAGGAAAATTGGCATCATTTCAGTGTCATCAACTGAGGGAAATGAGCATAAAACATGTGTTAAACCAGGAACCCATTAAATCCCCATAATTGAATGAATGCATTTCATATTTCTAAACCTCACATTTCTGTTGATGCAAAAAATCAGCCCCACTTTCTTGCTTCCAATTATCTGATATGCAGCAAACCTTGCCTACATCAAGAGGCCGTTGACGTGGCAGCCATCAGTGATCACGGACATTCTTCGCCATACTGCAGGTCCCACAGAGACTGAAATACCCCCACACACACACACACGCACACACACACACTGCTGAGTGGCAGCGGGCTCGGCTGCCCTGCACAGAGCTCAGTCGGTGGATGAACACACTGTGAGGCAAGCTGCTGCTGCTGCTGCTGCTGCTCGGCACTGTAGAGCAGCAAGTGCTCGTCAGCCTCCCCATCGCCTCCACGTCAGACCCAAAGTCGTCTCACCCTGCTGCTTTTATCCACATATTAGCATTAGCACGCACACACATGTACACAAACACCAAACCTCTCCCTGTGCCCTTTGAAGAAAAGCCACAAACAAAGAGCTTTTGTTTTTCAACTCAATAAACCTTCGTTGGCTTGTATATGGTACAGAACATTTGCATATTCTTCATATTCACACTGCTGTGAAATGAAGCTTTGTTTTCTAACTTTGAGGACATGAACCTAATTTATGTCAACAAAGAAACAGTTCATACCAAACATTTTCAATAACTCATACTGTTCTCATGCATAACTGCATTTTGTTGCCTTGTACTTGTACATGTGTAATGACAATAAAGTTGAATCTAATCTAATCTAATCATAAAAGCATCCGGTCATGAAAACACTTGCTACACACACACATAGCAGAGTTCATTGTATTCACCTTAAAGTATAATACATCTAAACTATGCTAATCCCATACTGTACAGTGTACATTCAGATAAAAAAGACTCACAGAGCCAGGAATGCCGTAAATAGCTTCGCTTTGAGCCTCACTTTGAAACTCCTTTTATTTCACTTGGCTGCATTCAGTTTCATCCCTGTCCTGGCTCCTTTAAAGCTCAGTAAAGCATCATTTAAAGCAAAGGCTGTCTGCAGCTTACTGTGCATAATATACAAGCACTGTCTTCAAAAATAGTCTCAAGTTGAGAGAAGAAGACCCCTAAAAGTAAAAGCAACTTCTTATTTTACCCCCAAAACATTTGTGTTTCACGATGTAAAACATTATTATTGTAGAATTTATGCCCTTGTTGAGAGCCTACTTTAAAAAGACTTTCATCTCAGAAATGTTATTAATGCAAACTGAGATCTGTGTCTAATCCCAACAAGGAATAAAGTAAGGTTTGAGGTATGTTTCCTTTTGTTATTGCAGCAGCTCTGAGGACAGATGAACACATACAACAGGAAAAAGATTGCTCAACCAACATCTGTACTGGTTTGCTTTTCATAGATCTTCTAAATGTTTTCAAGAAGCAAAAACATCATCCCAGTCTTACTTTGTACAGGGGAATAAGTAACTCTGGGACTGTATTTGAAGTCACAACTGCATAGGTTTATTATTTCACTAAATGGGAAAGTTGGAGGAAGTGTAATTTCCCACTGTTATGTGAAGTATGTTCCAGGAGTGCTTGCCAAAGGCCAAACACGAGGTTCAGCCGGAGGGTCAGATGCAGCTTAACACTCAGGAGTAGCCTACTAATTACCTGAGAAACAATGGAAACAAGCACACATATTTATAGCTCAGAAACCACACTTTTGTCAATAGCTATTGTTGAAAGAGTCGACATGTTTGGCGGGATGGAAGCATCGCCTCTCCTCCAAACTGGCCTGTTATGTAGCAGATAGACCAAAAATGAGAGACATCTGTCCACTTAAGGAGCTCCCACGGGGTTTGTCTGGACCGATTAGCCCGGCCCCACACTGCTCGCCCATCATTACGCTGTCTGGCCAAACACAGACCTGTCTCACACCACACTGAGACAAATGTCAGACACATCTGCGCCACCTGAGAATGTGTGACAACATCCAGACACCAACTGCAGCATGTGACGTAATTAATGTTTGCACCCACTAATGTCTCTGTAGTATGGACGCTCTTGGTGCTAATGATGTGACGATATATTCATTTGCTGATTTATCATGCTGATATAGGGCTGTCCAGAAGTATCAGCCAATTAGTGTTGACCACTACTGATATGATGGAGGTTCTTCTCTGAATGAACTTCTGTAAAAACTGATCATGGGTCATGATGTACTTACAGTATTCATTTAATTATCCGATAACATTTAAATACATTTTTCCTATAAAGACAGTGATATAGATATATATACACTATATACATAGAGAGAAAGAGAGAGAGAGAGAGTTTTCCAGATATTAAGTAGCATAAAGCTGCACTAATCAATATGTTGTAGATTAACAATGGATCAAATGACCATGTGTACTGTAAAAGGAGTTGTTTGTAGAGACAAACCCACAAAGAATTATCACCCAACTCTACAGTCACCCTCAGCTGTACGGAGATGTTTAGCACCTTTAGCTAGTTTCAGTTTCCCAGCCCATACGTTTTGCCCTCATCAACCCCATTTTCAGCAGCAGTAGGCACATGTTTTCAGAGAAAAGCTCTGATAAACCCACTGTGACCTGCCCAGCAACAAACTACAAAGTTAGCAACTAGCTGGCCAAGAAAGTCGAACATCTAGCACATTCCAAATGAATGCTAATGTTACTCTATGTTTGCTGAATGTGTACATGAATGAATGTGTATGCAATTGTTTGCTAACATATTAGTTTGTTGTGGGGTTCTAAATCCCCAGAGTGTCCAAAGAAATCGTATAATAAAGTTTTTAAAGCACCACTGATAGACTGCTGGAAACAAGGTTGATGAGAGTAATGAGACTGAAGTTGAACAGTAAGGTTGGGGTGTTAAAACCAAAACAAAGAGCTGAAAGATGCTAAAATGCTGTGGGAAACTGCAGAGTCAGGTGATAATTTTCTGTGGGTATGTCACAATGAGCGACACCTTTTATATTACACGTTGTCATTTGATCCATTGTTAATATAAAAATACTGATTGGTGCAGCTTTATTAAAGGGTTGCAAACACTACTAAAAATCCAGTGTATGATTTTTACTGCACAGTGTTAGTGTCCCATGGTAAAGGTAAAAAGTCTGTGGATTTTTCATGTTTCAGGAAGGCAATTCTGGGGGAAATGAACAACTCACAATACTAAATGAAATAGCAAAATAAAAAACAATCCTGATATTCATTGGCTGTTACGCATAGAGATAAGTTTCAGGTGAGAAATCAAGGTATACAGTGAGAGCCCTAACCCTGGCAAACATACCAGCTGGATCAAGACAAAACAACACTGTGTTTCCACTACATTTTATTTGGAGAGGAAAATCCCCCTTCGTTCCTGTTGAACATAATGGATTCTATCTATCCCGCCTTTGAGTGCTTTCTGTTTCGATGTGTTTATTTGTGCAGCCAGTATGAATGGACTGACGAGGCACTCAAGGCATTCAGGGAGTGTCGTTTTTACGATGCCACAATACGAGCAGACCAGAGCGGGTAATGGCTTAGAACAATGCAGGGATGCTAACTGCCTCAACTCCCTCTACTCTGGCACAGTCGTAAGCTTTTCTCGCCTTGAAACACAGTGACGATCATTCATCAGTTTGCTTCCTAAACAAATAAACCAGGCAGAGTGGAACTGACTTACTCCTTCTCCACAACAGTATGAGGATACTGTCAAAATTATACACTACATGCAATGTAGCACATTGGCTGGAACATTTTTCAATATTCAGTGGCACATTAGATCTCAAGTTGCTGAAATATAGTGCAGAGTTCTAGTAAAGGATAAGAAACCATTTCAAAGTATTAAGGGTTGTTTTATTGCGTAAAGCTTCCGTTTATTCTCAAATGCAATTTATTAAAGGCCCTTGAAACATATTTTCTCAATCAGCTACTTACTATGAACGATGGGCTCATACGTGACCATACAAGTTTCAGCTTTAGTTAATTCATGAGATATTTCTGTATTTGCGTTTTTGTCTTAAATCAGATCTAATCTGATCAAACCACACCACACCCTCAAAGTCCTGACAAAGCAGATTAGCTGGGTTTTTAAACTCTTATTAAATTAGTGCATTGCATTGCACTAACGGCGCGTGCAGATGCGGCGGCCAGTAGCTCCTTTAAACTTAGCTACATTTTTGTTTTAATTTGTTATTTTTTCGTCTTTTATTACTGAAGCGAGAATTAATCTTTGGAGGCACATACTACCTATGACAGATATAAACTCATCAACGTTGGCAAACAAAGAACAACCTACTGCTCAACGTCAGCAGAACCAAGGAGCTGATTGTTGATTTTAGGAAAAAGGAGGCAAAGACACACGCCCCTGTCTACATCAGTGGAGCTGAGGTGAGTTGGAGCTGAGGTGGAGCTGAGGTGGAGCTGAGGTGGAGCTGAGGTGGAGCAGGTGAACAGTTTTTGGTTCCTGGGAATCAGCATCACAGAGAACCTGACATGGACATCACACTGGTAAAGAAAGCTCAGAAACAACAGTTTTTTAAGGAAACTTAAGAAGGCAAAATTCCTGTGCCAAGTTCTTGTTAACTTTTACAGAGGAGCAACAGAAAGCTTCCTGACTGGAAACATTACAAACTGGCACGGGATGTGCACGGACAGGAGGAGAGGGCTCTGCAGCGGGTGATTAAAACCGCTCAGAAGATCATTGTTACCAACCTACCGAGCATCAGTGATATCGGTGAGGTGAGGTGACTGCGCAGAGTTCAAAAGATACTAAAAGACAGTACACCCCCACCCCCAGCCCCACCCCCAGCCACAGCCTGTTCACCCTGCTGCCACCTGGCAAAAGATACAGAAGTATCCGCTGTTGTTTTTCCCGTATGTAGCATGAAGGGACTACAGCTTGCATTTCGTTGTACAACCCTGTGTTGTATAATGATAAATAAATGAACCTTAAACCTTGATAAAATAAAGCATAAATATAGTTTGGGGTTCAGGTCTGAAATTTGGCAGTACCAGTCTAGTTAAGCTAGGTTGGGCCAGTTTCAGGTCTCAGTTTTAGCCCATGCAGAACTCTAACCAGTATCTATGAACTGGAAAAATGTTTGTCTTTATTCCAAAGGCTCCAAAGAGAGACCTGTGAGAGACTTCCTGATTGAACTTACGCTGAGCTTCATTTCACTCATTAAGTTTTAATTAGCAGTTTCCTGTGAGTAGAAAACATTTCTAGCCAGAGATCACACCCATTGCAACAATTTCAATTTGGCAGACAGGCCACTTATTAATTTAGGCTGGAAAGACTGGTGTATTTTTATAGAAAAGATTGCTTTTAGTGTTGCTTTAAAAGTAGATGCTTCCTGTACAAATAGCCAGTCAATCAGTGCATTGTTGTCTCAGGTGGAATTTCTGTATCTCTACAATGTCACCTGGTGAACAACCATGACCAACAATCTTGTTTTTAGTCATTCCAAGGATTGTTGAATTTCCCGGATCCATACAAGCTTTTATATGTATACACAGCAATATACAAGTATCATCGCCATTTCTTCTCTGCCTTGCTTCTCACTCAGCCCCCCAGGGTCTCATCTGTAAAGCAGATGGGAATATAATGGACTGTATGCTTGAAAGGACTGTCCTTATACTGAGTCAGGGCTGTCCCTGAAATATATGGTTTCACTAAAATAGAAAAAGAAAGGCCTGTGCAGTACAGCACTGCCTTCTCTCTGTCTCACACTCTCACAAAGCCAGAAATACAGTATTTTCCACTCACCCTTTGCCTCTTGTTTCTGAAACAACAGAGCTAGCGGCTTTGTTGTTGCTCTCAACAATTATTGCTCTTTGCCTGGAAATGCTAAACTACTGCGATGCCCAGCATGCCCATCTGGCCTCCCACCACCAGTCAGCCCTTTTCATGTCTGGCAATCTATCAGCCCCAGAAACCCGTCAACAGCAGCCTGTCCACAGCGGCACCCTGGGCCAGCTCCAGCTGCCTCGTGAGAAATGTCTGCTGCTGTTTTCCCTCAAATATTAGACAACAGGGTGGCTCAAACATAATCCAACTCAAGGATCCAAATTTGGCCTCACAACTTGATTTCACTTTTGATAAGCATGCTACATCAAGTCTACATCTGATTTAGCTTTAAAAGTAAAAATGTCGTAACATGCTAGCTTGCCAGCATGCTAATGCGGTTCATAGACATGTTAGAATTGTTTATAAACTCTAAACTTATTCACACCAAAAGTGAGTAATGAGTGATTTCCTTTGTATTCTGGGATATCCTCTCTCTGTCAGAATTCTTTATGCTCAATGCTGCCAGCATCAGGCAAGGTCATTCTGGTAGGAATCCACCAGCAGTAGCAGTCTGGATGAGATCTGAGCTGTGGACCAGACGTGGCCTTGAAAGCAGAGTTTGAAAGAGCTGCCCTCCTGGCAACAAAAATTCCAGACTCTCTTTCAAATCGACCTCTCACATCTGCCAGTCAGAGCAGCCCCACTGAGGAGAGTTTTAGCCCTAAAGTTTAAAATGTGAAATAAATCGATTTTGAATACTTTTCCACCAATAACATTTCAGCATTCAATTGACATATATCCTGGCATATGAAACAACATAATAATGTGTCTTCAAATACTCCAGTTTTGCTCCTAATACTATATTCTGAAACAGGTAATAGGGCCTGCTGTTTTCCAAAGTATCATTATAGAAGGCGAAAAAGAAAGAAGAAAGATGAAATGTATAAGATTTGTTTGGGAAAACTGGCTACAAAGAAGGTTGGATTACCAATTGGGCAAACCAGGCGACTGCACCGGGGGTTCCAGACACCCCAACATGCAATTCGCTTTCTTGCCAAGAGAGAGGTGTGAAGATCGATATCAATCTCATGGCTGTGCATAAAGTACAGAGCTTGAGTCAGCATGTGGATAGCTTAGCTTAGCATAAAGACCGGAAGCAGGGGAACACCTCTAAGGCTCACTAATTAAAGTGTATCTTAACCTGAAATGTAAAAACGACAATTTGTGATTTTAGACGGAATTGTGTGGTCTAACTATTTCTTGGTGAATAACAGCAGTCTGCAGCGCAGCTTCCTGGAATGTGTCATCATAGAAAAGTTGCCATGTTTGGTGCTATTGTGCCTGTTCAGAAACCTAAACCAAAACGTGTGCTCACCAACCGTATCTGGCAACCCATCTATAGACGCTGCACAAACATGCATGTACATATAATGTACCAGGCAGATGATTAAACTCTTGTTCAACAGTTCCAGCCTGTACAACCACAAATTCTCATTTTTACATTTCTACTGTGAACGGATTAAACACACGAGATGTGTAAATTCATCAGTTTTGGAGGTGTTGGTATGCATATCTTTTTTTAACTTTGGATATGGCCAGCCAAGCTGTTTCCATTTGCTCACAGTCTGTGAAGCTAAGCTAGGCTACCATGTCCCAGCTCCGGCAATGCACGTAATGCACAGACACGAGATGGTTTCGATCTTCACCTCTCACACTTGGAATCAAAGTGTAATTTTCCGCAATGTGATGATTCAGTTACAACCCACATACAGTTTCTGTCTAATATCCATACAAAACACTTTCCATAGCGGCTTTAATATGACTTTTGCAATGTTAAGTCAAGTCAAGTCAATTTTATTTATATAGCCCAATATCACAAATCACAATTTTCCTCAAGGGGCTTTACAGTCTGTACAGCATACATATGTTATGATATGTATAAGACTGATCAGACTGGATTCCTTGTTCACCCAATTTACAAAGAAACACATTATTTTCACTTATCTGTAGTGGTATGTATCCATGCAGATGGTGGTTTGGGTTTTATTTACCCAGGTCTCTGAGATTTCTGCAACCACCTCAGTATAATAAAGGTGAATGGAAGGCCTTGCTGTGAACCATTTCCACTGTAACTACTTTAGACTGAATACATAGTCCCTAAGAAAACTGTTCACATCTTCTGTGGATTATTCAGAGTAATGAGAACAAGACATGTTGCTGTAGTGTCTTTTAAAGGGGACATATTATGCTAATTTCCAGCACTATATTTTTATTCTGGGATTCCACTAAAGTAGCTTTGCATGATTCACAGTTCAGAAAATCCTTATTTATTTTATACTGGCCCTTTATGCAGCCCCTGAGTTCATCCTCTGTCTGAAACAAGCTGTTTTAGCTCCTGTCTCTCTAAGGCCCCCCTCCCTAAAAGCCCACTTTCTTGTGATTGACCAACTTCCAACTAGCTAATGGGACCTCTAGCTGCACGGCTAACTGAGCTAACTAGCTATGGGTAGCTACTGTTTGCAGTTACTTTAGCAACAAAGCTAACTTTCCTTAAAAAAGCACTTACTGCGAGACATACTGCACAATCTCCTGAGCAGAGTTGTAACATAGCCAGAGCTATCTCCACACTTTGTTTTAGCACTGTGCCAGTGATGGAGAAAGCGCTATGAGCAGAGCAGTCGAATACTGAGACAGACTGAGTGGGTGGATGGGCGCGTCCCTGTACTTCGTGGGTGTGCTGTGCCTGGAGCAGATCATGAGGCGATGACCTTAGAAAAAAACGTTGGAAACCTGGTATTCAGAGCAGGCTGAAGCCTGAGCTTTTTCCTCACAGGGATTACTTTTACATACGTTTACCTCATTATTTGAAACTTTGGCCACATTTAATACTGTACATGTTACCAACACTGTAACATTATCTATATGACAGAAAATAAGGAAAAGCATAATAGTTCCCCTTTAAGTGTACTTTTTCAATGCTGTGAACACCACAAGCAAAATCCCATTGTATTGGACAGAGGCAGAAATAAAAACCAAAGCTATTCGCATTTACATACCACTAGATGTAAGTGAGAGGTTGCTGGGGTTTTTATGTAATTTGGGTGAACTGACCCTTTAAAGATGACATGTAATATATGAGATTGTTTGGAAAAGCCACAAGAAGTCTCATTACTGCTTCCCCCTGCAGTTCTGACTCCTTTGGCAGTAACACGAGCTGTGGTTCTTAAGCCTCAACTTCCAACTGTTACACTTGCTCTCCTCGCAAAACTATGTTATTACAAGAGGGCTTACTGCCTTGATTAGTTGAAAAAAATAATACTTTTCCCTAATTATCTCCACTCCTCCTCAAAAAGAAACAAAGCTTGTTTTTGTACTCGACAGCAGATCCAAGTGTTTGTTGAATCTCTCTCGTGCTTAAGTCCTACAAACATGGAAACAAATGCAGTTTTTGCATGATTAGCTGCTTGATGCTCCATTTTATGGCTAGCAGGCGGCATTGAAAGCAGTGTGACTGGGGTCATAACGAAAGTAGGCAGCCCACGCTCATGACCCATTCAGAGATAAGGAGAACACCCCGGATGACAGATGAGGGCCCCACTCTACATCATCATCTGCTTTTATTTAGACGATTTGCTTCCTGCCGACGAGCCCCACAAGCAAAATGGCTCTGACATCGGCTGAGAACAAAGCGGGAGAAGCTTTCACAGATCCACTTAAGATATGTAAAATAAAGCCATCAAGCGGAGTTATATGCAAGAAATATAACAAAAGATGAGAATCAGTATCACCCATTATTCATGATATCTATGCCAGTTGCTTTTAATGTCGACATCTTAAGAGACACTCTCTCTATTGTTGGGAATAACAACAAAAAAAATCTGTCTCTGATTTTCCACCCAGACAGTCGGTGAAGAGCTGAGCTTTATTCCATTCAGAGCCGAGGAAAAACGCCGGAGGCAGTGGAAATAAAGGAAGTACGTGTTCTTTTGTGTGTCTTACATTCTGCTCAGACAGTACGATACAATGACAAAAATGGGATCAGTCCAAGTTAGAATCAGTGTTTTTTTCTGGGCCACTATATAAACATTGGAACACCCTTTTGGCTCGTGCACCGTGCACTACAACACTAGCATACTGCAATGTGAAATCTTCAGGGGCCCATATTTCTAGGTAGTCATCAGTCTATGTGCTTAGCTGCAGAGAATGCAGTACTGTTTTGGTGATTGGGGTCATACAGTAGGTCGGGCTGACATCGGGCGGGAGTGTGCAAAGGAGCGGACCTTCATAACAGCGTTATTACTCAGGGACAGCAGGAACGCAAGAACCTCTGAGGCCAAGGCAATAACAGAATCCTCCCATCTATCTCATGCAAAGCTGCTTTCACGCCCTGACTTCAAATCAGAAAGAAAAAAAACAACCTCAGGGCACTTGAAGATCTAAAATCGGGGGACTGGAGACGGCACATAAGTAGGACACCTGAGGGTCGTCCACCTTAAAGCTGATAATCAGACAGAGCTTCTGCTGACATCGTAAATAACTAGGATTGTGTCCCTTTGCTCTGTTTTACTTCGAGTTACTGACACGCTTCGGGTCAAGTCAGTCCTGTCTGCAACACTTTTAGAGAGCCTGATGATTTGTGCCTGCTGCTGAGCCTGGCTGACTTAATTTAAAGGTTTTCCTCTTGACCTCAATAGCTTGTTCTGGCAAAGGTCTACCAAGAGTAGACCCTGCAACAACGTATATGGATTCCTCTGAAGGACAATAGCATACTGCAACTAAGAAAATAAATCAAAAACAACCGAAGCTTCCAGGTGTTGTTCTAGAAGTAAGAAAACCCTTAAAATCACATTTATGTTTGCAATAATGCAAATTACATAAAATTTAGAACTACAACCTTTCTCAACAGTATGTCCTATGGTTCACTCCCTTTGTCTAGAGGGAGATGATGACTTAAAAAACTGATTTAATGTATCTGTTTTTAGCAGCCTATAACAAACACCGTTTCTAACAAGCCCAAGGCAGTCGCAGGTCACCAGCTTAAAAGGCTCGATGATGGCGGGGGGGGTGAGAATGCATGGGGAGTCCCGAACAATGTAGACATTTTTTTGGACAGCAGAGATCACGGGTAAAAAGTTGAAAAGATGACATTGGAAGAGAGCGTGGGTGGATATCATGGAAAAGGGATAAACACATACAAAGACGCAGTGCAGACCTGAAAAAAAGAAAACGTGGAAGACATTTATTGTCATTTAGACAATAAACATGCTTCTTTCTTCTCTATTATTTCCAAAGCAGTGTTGATCATTTCTTCACGGAGCTAGGCTCCACTTGGAAACGCTGGGGGGTTTTCTGTTTTCACTTTAAATAACGCAGTTGCAATTACTGAAACTTCAATGGGCTTGTCACTTGTTACTTTTGTCTTGATAGCAGACAAACGCAGCCTATTTCCCAGATTTTCCGGTCGATGATCTAACGTCACCCGACTTTACGACAGCACAATGAATCACGTGAATCAGTCAATCAGCATTAGACTGTACACAGTGGCTGACAGTTCAGGCAATGTGGGTTTGCTGTCCTGGAAATATGGACATTATTTTTCCATCCTCAAGATCAAGGACAAAAATATAGTGGTGAGATGTAGTCTATGTGCAGGTGTGAGACTTTATCCACATCAAAGATGAGTGATTCTAATCTTCTGAAGCACCCAGCAAAACAACACGCTTCTACAAAGCTAATCGCAAAGAGGAGCCACTCCATCCAAACAGCCACTATCTCCGAGAATGGAAGCAGATATTTAAAAGTAACGCAAAAGATACTTTCCCTAGTAACAAATTACTTTTATATCAGTGATTGGTAAGTAATGAAATTACGTTTAAAGGAAAGTAACTAGTAACTGTGATTAATAACTAATTTTCAGTAACTTGCACAACACTGCATACCAAACTGTAGAAGGTCGTGTACAGGGCCGAACGTCGTTTGGGATGAACAGATGTACCATTAGACCTGTAATAGACAGTAAACCCCATGAACATGTTTAACTATATTAACGATATTGCATTGAGTTACAGAACCTACCTCGGATGTGACGAAAGGATTTCAGCTCTCTATGATAATGTCTTTTTGAATTTTATTTAATTGATTTGATTTCTTAAACCCATGGAATTGTGGAGCATCCTAAACACAAAGTAGCACGTAACCCTGCAACTGAAAATCATCAAAGTCATCTGACGATATATTGACACAATGAAGATGAAAACAAAAAACTGCATTGATTAAGAGGGCAGAAATAGTGGCTAAAATATCTTGCCAAACAAAACGCTGTGTTGAAATTGTTTCAGATAATAAGAGATGATTACACGACCACCTGGAAGAAACTGATGTGTGTTTGTTTTGGATGTGCTTGCCATAGTGAGTTTACTTCAAGTCATTGCAGTAAGTGACTATTCCTGGAATGTATCACTGCGACTGTTTTATTTTGTAATATTCTCCTTCCCTCTTGTGTCTGGTAGTGTTGCATCCTGTCTTTGATTGCTTTCATTGGTTCCACCTGCGTCTCATTGGCTCCCCTACCAGAGTTTTATTTAAGTCTGTGTTTCCTTTGTTCAGTGTCAGATCGTCGTTGCCCCATGTGCCCTGTGTTTTGGCCCGCATGGTTCCTCTGTGGATTTACCTTGTTGGGCGTTTACCTGAACTTCTCAACTGCCCTCAGTTGTTTAGCCTTCCTTCATAGTTAGAAAATAGTCATCTTTTGTTCATTCCACCGTCTCTGTGTGTATTGTCTGCATGTGGGTCCACCTCCTGAACTGAATGCAACAGGCAGACACCACTGTTTGTAGTTTCCAACGTTGGCTCCCACACAGTTTCTATTACTATACTTAAATTAATTCTCAATTCCCTAATCCCAGTCAAATGCTGGGGTCAGTTTTGTTTTCCTAACCTGCTAAGAATAAAATTGAATACTTTTGGCATGTAAATAGTCAAATATTAGGCAATCAAATCTCTAACCTTCAAGCTGTTTGAATGATCAATAGTGGCCCTGACAAAACCATATCAGTCATCAGTGTTGAACGCGCTCATGATTTTGGTGAACTCAATGTATCCTTTTGCTCACGCACTGTTTTACAGCACCCGGCAAGCCAGCGTTCTGGATCACAGAATCTGATGGGTCAGAATATTTAAATGACACCGAGCTGAAGCATCCGACCAGTCTTGGGGAAATATTTGGGAGTGAATGATGAAAACAAGAAATCATTTACAAAGGGTAAGGCCACAAGTCCCAAGCACCATAAAACACACAAAATGATGATATGAGCCAGTTAGCCTAAACTAATAGCAGTCTCTACACCCTGCTGAAGGATTCAAACCCCTTACTTTTGTATGAAGTGCTGATCAAATCACAGAAGCATGACGACAAGTTGGAAAGCAATCCTGCTGAAAAACCAAGGACAGAAAGTTCAGAGAGAGACGGCTCTTTGGAGACTACTGAATTCGATTTGAAGTCTTTCGAATCCAAGTGGATCCCTGTTCTGTCTTTTCAGCCATGGCGGCTAACACTACTCATGCTAACTACCCAATTATTCCAAACAACTGTGAACCATAAAACTCATCACCTTCTGTGCACCAGAAGCTTATTCCAAGTGATAAGAACTGAAAACCAAAAACCACAATCACCATTGTTTTACTGAACTAATGATGACTGAAATGAGAAACTGACTTTCAGTTGTAGAAAAAGTCAGACTACAGCTTTAATTGCCTCTGAATGAAAACCATTAAAATATTGTGCCTGTCCCAAAATGGCCCTTCTCTCTCTCTCTCAACCTCCAACGCTAATTAATTTGCTATTTTGAGGTAGTCATTATAAATAATCAAATGCGAATGCCCCTAATCAACACTGGTGTCGGAGGAAGCATGTGGGTGATAAAACCAGGCTTGGCTTAAATTTCAGGCAGCAGAGCCAAGGACAAACTGCAAATGGCTTTAGTGACTCGAACTCCATTTGTTCATGTTTGTAATGTAAAAATAGTTCTTTGCAAGTATTTAAAAGGTGACCTTAGTGTGATAATTAGAAACTGGAAGCAGAGGCATACAGAGCCAGGTGGCAGGTCCGTGCTGGGACAGGAGTTATAGACAGGATGAGTTTGTCTTGATGATGCAGAGTTGAGCCAAAAAAACAATCACTGTCTCTTTAGGACCCATCAGTGATTAACACTCTGGTTTGTGTCATAAAAATCTGCTCCCTCTGCCTTTCACCATGGCTGATTTGTTAGCAAACTGACATGAAACAATGCTGAGGCGATGAAGAAACTCTGATGTTGGACATTTCACTTTGGGTTACAGGGAATTTAATGTATGGAATCATAGGTATGTCCCAATAACAACACTTGCTATCTTGAGTGCTTACAGGAAAACAATAGCTTATTACAAGTTGGGAATTTAGTAGCTCTGATAATTCCTATCAGCTAACTGGACGCAGCAACATAAATAGTCAAGTTAAAGTTAAATTTAGAACAAAAACAAAGGTGAGGGAGTTCCCTGAGACAAACAATGGGGATCAGTGATTGGTCGCACATTCACAGCTCATTAACATTTCTGTATGGCGACACCGTCCTCCACACATTTGCAGTCTTAACAGGCACTTGGGCACTGTTGACAATAATTGAAAATACGTCATATCAAGTAGAAACTTGATTTCTTGCAAATACGATAAGGGACTACTGGGACAGACCCTATGTACTGTATGTCCATGACATGAAGAACAAGTAAACAACCTGCAGTGAATCCACACTCTCAGTGGTTTTGAATCCCTTAATGTATGAGACAAGTGCTTCAACATGACACAACTGTAAGTGATGTAAGATAAATGCGCACTCAGCCGGGAAATCCAGTCAGTCACTTCAGCCAACATCACATGTGGTACAGCATTTCAGCAGTTCACTCATCATGTTATACATAGCTCAGTTTTAACAGTGGTACTGTGATTCCGTAAATCATTTCTGTCACTAATACAGACATGTGCCTTTTTAAGCTTCGTGTACATACGCTGCTTGGATGCAGTCCAGTGTTTTGCTATTGTATATCCCAGAGGAAGCAGTGTGGTTATAGGTGAACAGATGGAAACTTTTGTCTCGCATTCAAAGAACACATGCAGACTACCTGGGCGCAGGTCTGAGAGTCTGCTGGATGAGCTCTGCTCATAGAGCTGAAAGAGATTTTGTAGAAATGATGACGTAAAAACTTTTGTCTCTTTGCGGTGCCGCATGGACAGCCATGAGCGGTCCAGACTGTGTGAAGCATATTCCATGACCATACTATCTGTCAGGGCCTGGGAGTGTGACTGGCATTTTGATTGCAGTTTCTCAGGGGACTGTCTGGGACCTTGACTCTGGATCACAAAAAAGTACTTGTGGAGGCACACAAGATCCAGTGTGGGGCTCGACTTAAGGAAAAAACATGTTTTCTGCTATGGAGAGTTATAGTTATATATTTTAAAGGAGTAATAACTAATGTTTTACAGCTCTACAGCAGATGACCATTATAACTCTGCAGACAGTTAACGGGTTTAACTATACCAGTGAGTCAAGAATTACATCACTGGGAGCTGAGATTTCAGGCTTTTCAACACACGTCCCAGGCTGTACTGTGTATTAGAACAAATAGTCCCCAGATATTAGAGCGTCAAGATGCTCCCAGCAGCTACCATGTCGCAAGGCTGGGAGTCTCCTTTCTCAAGCCAAAAAGGCAATTGAAAAATGAGTGTTATTCCACTATTTGCTATGGTGATATACTTAAATGCATGTTTCTATTAGACCTGAGCTGTGATTGACTGTCTGCTAAAAGTAGCTTAGCCAACTTTGCTAGGAGCTGTGGGAGCAGCGAACAGAAACTAATCTCTACACTCTGTCTCCGTCTGTCACCCTCTCTATCTCCATTACAGTTAGTGTTGTAGTGAGGTCAGACTCAGGTTGTTAAAGTTTCTAGTCTGCAATGCTATTATCCTGTGTTGCTCTGTGTACAATGACACAGCTGGAAAAGTGCAGTGAGTCGTTTGACAAATGAGATTCGACCTGGCGGCTTCTGACCGATGACTGGAATCATCTCGTCAATCACCATGTCCTCTACATGTATCATCAGCTGGTGAGGATGCTGACTTATACATGTAGCTTTAGTCCTTTAGCATGATATCATGTATGTAGCTACCGAGTGCATGTGTAAGACCTTTTGGCAGGGTTGCCATTTTAAATTGAGACGGCATTATTTACCAACTTATCGAGCTAAATGCACTTAGCTCGATAACGAAAGCTGATCAAATCTGCCAGCTAAAGTAACATTTATGGTCACTGAATGAAAAGCCTGCTTGTGTGTGAAATTATTAATACATTATTTAAAAAATGAATGAGTTTCGAGTGGTGAATCTGCCATCATTATTAATACTGTAAACTGTATTATTTGCAGTGTTAGATAGGCAAGCGTACTTTCATTATTTAATGTGCCAGATTTATTAGTGTAGTGTTTCTTGTTACAGTACATGCTTATAGAAAATTACATAATGTCCCTTTTAATTCTTCCAATAAATGCAATCAATACACCAGAAATTAAGTTTGGGGGAATCACAAACATCTCAGACAGCTGTTGTCATCGTGCCTGATTGCAGTATCATCACAGAAACATTTGAAAAGTCACTTCAGGACTGACTCACCTGAGCCCAGGGACAGAGTGTGAAGCAGCTGCCTGACAAATGAATCATTCTCGTTCGATTGACCAGCCACTCTATCACCCTGACAGACCGTTTAGGATACCGTACTGGCTGAGCGTCATTTATATAATTCACTGTAGGCAGGGGGCAGGTGAAGTGCTGCACTGCAAAAATCTTTCTACAAACAAGTCAAAGATTGTGTAATCTACAGAAAATTGGTGAGGAGATTCAGACAAGGGTTGAGTACGGAGCGTGGAGTAAGGAATAGAGATTCATTGTGTTCTCGACAAAATCTTTTCCCAGGAAAAATACCTGAACTAAACTGGGATTTATTTATTTTTTTTTTTTTTACATTTTACTGAAAAAATGAATGTGTGTTATCTGGTAACTAGCAAACAAGTACATAATACAACACTTGCTTGTCCATTATGTCATTAATAATTAAATGATCACTTATCTGTTAAAAGGTTTTATCACTTAAGTCTTCACCTAAACTTTTTTCTGGTAAACAATCTCAAGTGAATGCAGCATAAAATCACTTTTTGCCCCTGTCTGTTCCAAATAACTAACTATACACAATAGGTGATTTTGTAAATGTTTAGCAGGGGGTATACCCCCCCCCCCAAGATCAAAACCAGTATGTCTCATATGTTCCGAGATTGTGATGATTATTAAAAGCGGCAATGTGAAATGCCACTACGAGACAAAGTACAGGTTAACAAGGGGGACGGATTGTGGTCATTTTGTTAACTATACACCACAATACCCAGCATGCCTGTCAGCGTTATCCTAAATGTAAAAGGATGCAGTCTGTCACAGGAAATGCGCCCCAGCTGCAAATATTGAAGAAAACTTTCCTCTGGCTCTCCTAGCATTAGGCCCTACTATCTTTCTAACCAATCCGCCATGACCGTTAATAAGCAATGACTTCCACCTGCTCGAGGATGGTGTATATCTTCACTTTACGTTGTAACACGAACAGTGCAACCCGTTTTTTACTATGTTACAGTATAACTCCCACACTACTTCCAATTAAGCTCCATACACACAGCCGGTGCAACAGGTCTCTGCTGTATCAGTTCATCTCTTGGTCAATAAAACATCAGAAACGGGTGAAAAATGCCTATGAATGCCAATAAAAAAAGCTCAAGGTAATGTCAACAAATGTCTTTGTTGAAGCAACAGTCCAAAATATATATCATATATCATATAAGATATTTAATTTACTATATTGTAAGACAAAGCAGCCGATTCTCCCGTTTGAGAAGCTGGAACTGTCAAATGTTTGGCATTTTTACTTAAACGACTAATCGATAATCAAAGTTGCCGATTAAATTTTCTGTCCATCAACTAATCGATTTAAGGCAGATTTTTTTTTTGAGAGGCAGAGTTCTACTTCGCATATGTCACCACTAATGATTTTCTGTTTTTTAATGTTAAAATGGTGACATTCTGATTGTCAAATAGGAGTATGGCATAATATTACACCAAGGTATAAAGGCAAAACAAATCCTTTTTTTCATTTGTGTGAAAAAAAACCCACAAAATCCAAAACATAAACAGATGTATTTCTAGCAGATAACGTGCGAGGCAAGGTTTGTCTTGCACGTTTTCATCAAAAAGATTACCACAAAGACAATTTTATAAAAAAAAATCAGGCCACTTGTGTCAGATGTTGAAGAGTTGCCAAGTTCTATCCGTCTATCCTGAGACGATGAGGAAGAACTGATAAACTTCATTATCAGCAGCCTGGAGAGAGGCCCTGCCTGGCCCTCCCCTCTATCTCCACCATAAGATTGTGAGCAGCCACCTGTCTGTACTCCGGAGCATTATATATCTGGAGGAAGCACTTTATCTGGAATAAGAGCACCCTGCCACACCAACAGATATCTCCGCCTCAGATTATCCTCCTGCATATGCTACAGAGGACAAGCCATGTGTCATTTTCAGGAAGAAACTCTCCACTGCACACGTCCCACCTTTATTACCATGAATCAATGTGCAAATGGCCTGAGAATAAATCAAACGTGGCACACAGTGATTATGTAATTACATTATCTCATCGAAGGATTAATTGATTAAGACCAGCCTCCTAATAGATGAAGAGCTGGATCATTTTATCATCCACGTGCTTCGATTAAAAGTGTTGAGTGGACGTCTCATGATGTCATGTTAGTAGAGAGCTTTACACACAGTAAAGCAACAGCTATACAATGCAACAGTCCTGCAATAACTCCCACATTTATAAAGCTTAGTATTTGTTGATACAACTCTGTGGTCATAGTTTAGACTATACAGTGTGTGCTGCTGTGTTAGATTGCATGATGGCCTTAAATGTATTGGGTTGCAACTAATGATTATTTTAAAACCCTTTAAAAAGGACCCACGTTTTTGCACAAGCCCAAAAATAACATCCAAACTAAAATGGTTTCTATTGATTACGTTTGATTGTTGAGTTTCCTCTTCTCAAAACTACTATCAAAAAATCAGCATTAGTCTAGTTATAAATTTATGAAAGCACAAACATGAAAAAATGTTTTTTTGTTCGTTTTTTTATTTTACTGTTCTGTTTTTTTTTTTTGTGCACTCCTGTTAGAAAATAAGCAACAGTTGTCCCAGTGACATTGGGCTCTCTCTGTCCCTCCCTCCAGCCTCCAGGCCTTCTTTACCTGTCCACCAGATGCCCTCAGACGTTTCCACTGGTCCCATTCACCTGACCCCTACATGCACCTCCTCACCTGTTCCTCATTCCCCAGTTACCTGTCAGTATTTATACCAGCCCCTTCCCCCCGCTCAGTTGCCATACTGTCAGTGCTGCTTATGCCTTTGCTTTCTAGCTGTTTGAACCTAAACCTGCACCTGATCTGTTCCTGCCTTTTTGTTGCCTGTTCCTGTGTTTTGACCTGTTGCCTGTCATGCCCCTCTTCATCCCCTTGAGTAAACTTCTCTTTATCCTACCTGCTTGCTTGGAGTGTATTTGTTTGTGTCATCCTCACTTCAGCAGACGTGTCTCATAGAATCATGAGGCTTTCAAACAGTGTATGGCTGTCACGGCCCATAGGGGGCAGCTTATTAAGGAGTTTCATAATCATTTAGTTATTGACATTTTTCAGAATAAGTTACCAATGTACGGTCAGAAACAGGGATGACACAATTAGTCGATTAATCAATTAGTCAATCAACAATTAATCAGCAACTATTTTGATAACTGAATAATTTTTCAAACAAAAATGCCAAACTTGTTCCAGCTGCTCAGATGTGAGGATTTGCTGCTTTTCATTGTCATATGATAGTTAACTGAGTGGTTTGTTTGTTTGTTTTTTGGAGTGTTGGTTGAACAAATCAAGCAATTTAAAGGCATCACCTTGGACTCTGGGAATTTATCATTTATGTAATGGACATTTGTCACTGTTTTCTGACATCTTATAGACAAAATGATTAATCGATTATTTGGGACAATAGTCGTCAGGTTAATCAATAACGAAAATAATCGTTAGTTACGGCCCTAGTCAGAGAATCTTCACATTTAATACAGTGGAACAAGCTGAAACAGATGTTTGGTATTTTTACTCGACAAATTACTTTAAAAAACTACTGGATTATCAAAACAGTGATATTATATTCTGTTGATTTTCCAACCAATTAATCGGCTAATTATTTCCACTATAAAAATGCCTTTAATATTATATCCCCAAAAACTACTAGAGTTTGAATCGAAACCTTAATGAATGCATACAATGTATTTACATAGGCAGTGTTTATTGAATGATTATTGTATTGCATCACATTATACTATGCAGGCATTGCTGCTGTTGTGCTTTATACACTGTAGACTAATACAGGGATTGAGTCTGACTCTGCATATCTAAGCCCTCCAGGGCACCAACATCTGGATCTGCTGCTGCCTCGTGCTGCACACACCTTTTTTTTAAAAGCCATTTCATATGTATCAGCAACAGATCAAATAACTAATCTATCCCACATAAAGTGCAATGACCTGCTAAACTATTTCGACCAAGCATTTAGGACAAAATAAATGTCTTTATGCTTCACTCTACCATCAGTTTATATGATCCACTCTGTGATTCAATCTATAGCCACTTCATGAGTGCTCTTTCATTTGCTGCTGTGGAGAAAATGTACAGGAACAGAAGTGTTTCACTTTTCCACTTTCTTTGAAGTAAATATAAAAACTGTATATTTGGCATGAGCAGTGATTTCACCTATACTGTATGACTGAGAGGAAAAAAGTGGCACTTATGGAAACTCAAATTTCTTTCAACAGAAAATCCAAGAAGCAGACGACACAGTACCGCGTACACTAATGGACACCACAAACGCCTCAAACTTCGGGATCCTAAAAAATACAGTAATATACAGTTTCCAAATCTTTTAAATGAAAACTTATAAATCTCAGACACACCTCTGAAATAAAAGTATCTGAAGACTGGAGGCCAGAAAGAACAAATCCAGATTCTCAAGCTCCCGTGTCTGAGGCAACATGCAGTCAAAGCGTGGCGAGGCCCTGTGTGCTGGGTGAGGGATTTACTGTTGAGACTGCTGTGGGAGGATGTTCACGACAGGAGTGCTCCAGACAGACCCTGAGCTCACTATTTATGTTGCTCTTCAGATACCTGGGGCCCGGCGAGTGTCTCCACTCCGTGGGACAGAGGAAGGGAGCATTGTTCTGTGAGGACAATGTTTGAAAGACTGAGTTTTAAATGATTTATATTTATATCGGAGATTTAAAAATGTAAAATCAGAATGTACATTGAGGACTACTGTCTAAAATCTTCCAGCATTAAAGCTGCACTAATCAATTTTTTTTTTTTATAGGTCAAAACCCACTGTACACTACCTGTCCACCAGCAAACCAAAGGCAAAGTAAGCACTAGCTGGTGAGCATAGTGGAGCTGCAAAATTAAATTTGGTTTATTAACAGTGGTTCAGATGACTGTGTAGTCATAGAGACATACATGGAGACAGTTATCACGCATCTGCAGTTCCCCTCAGCTATACAGAGCCTTTTAGCATCTTTCAGCCATGGTTTAGGTTTTATGGCCCGCAACTTTACTTGACCCAGCCAAACTGTATTTTGTAGAAACATACAAGTGCCACAAGATGGCAATAGCTACATTTGACGATTGATGGGAACCATGCAAGTCACTTACATTTTCCCGTTATTGGCACCTCTCTGTCATCATCTAGCTTCGGAAAGCAGGAAATGTGGTCTCATATGAGCTGAAACAAAAGAACCTGCCCAACAGCAGTAAGGTCTAGACCAGACATGGGCTTATTAATCCGGCTCGCCGAACGTGACCAAATTATATTAAAATAGGTACGGGTAAACCTTGTTCAATTTACCTTTCCCCTGTAATGCCCACGTTTCCCCAAAAGATGGCACACTTCCGCTACATTGACGGAGGAGATGGGCGCATTTTTGAAGTCGGTGGGGAAATCTGACGAATTTCCTGAGCAAAGCAACAAGAACTGGTTTTGTGATTTTGCGTTTGCTGTGGACATATTTTCACACTTGTGAGCTGAATGTGAAACTACAGGGGAAAGATCAGTTTGTGCACGAAATGTACAAACATGTTACAGCCTTCAACTCTAAGCTAACTTTATTCTCCAGACAAATTGCAAACACATCTTTCACTCATTTCACCACACTTGGCACGCAGAAAGAGGCGACGCGAAACGCAAAGAAATACAGCAAATTACTGGATGACCTGCATGGAGAATTCAGCCGTCACGTCAATGACTTTGAAAACATTGAAAAGTCACTTCAACTGGTGTCCTGTCCCCTGTCGCAAGACCATGAAACCGCACCACAAGAAGTGCAATTGGAACTGATCGATCTTCAGTCTGACTCCGTCTTAAAGGAGAAGTTCAGCTCTCTTAAACTGAATGACTTTTATGCTTCACTTAACGAAGCCATGTTTCCAAACCTCCGGAAGACGGCACAGAAGATGCTGACTTTGTTTGGTTCGACCTACGTACTGTATGTGAGCAGACATTCAGCGTCATGAACATCAACAAAGCCCCTCACAGATCCAGGTTAACTGACCAACACCTGGGATCCATCCTGAGAATTGTCACAACAAAACTTACTCCAGATTTTGATGAACTGGCAAAACAAGGAGTTCAACAACACTGTTCCCACTGAAACTGAAATTGAGTTTTTCTGCTGTGTTTATTGATGCACTGGCAAAAAAAAAAAAAGATCAACAAGTTGTTGATCTTTGGCACTTGATGAAACTGAATTTGTGTTTTTCTGCCGTGTTTATTCAACTGAAATTTAATAAATTAATTATTAATTTAATTAATGCATTTAGAAAACAATTTGTACAATGAGCCTTGCATATTCATGCTTTGCAACATGTTACAGGCCAAATCTCTAATGTAATAAATATATATATATATATATATATATATATATATATATATATATATATATATATATATATAGATATATAGATATATAGATATATATATAGATATATAGATATATAGATATATATAGATATAGATATATAGATATATAGATATATATATATATAGATATAGATATAGATAGATATATATAGATATATAGATATAGATATATATAGATATAGATATATATAGATATAAATATATATAGATATAGATATAGATATATAGATATAGATATATATATAGATATATAGATATATAGATATAGATATATATAGATATAGATATCTATATAGATATATATAGATATCTATATATATTCTGGCCCAGCCCCTCAATCAAATTTTAGAACCCATTGTGGCCCGTGAGTCAAAAAGTTTGCCCAGTCCTGTTCTAGACAGCCAAGCTTTTATTTCCATGTTTTTTCCTGACATTAGAACCTTGTGCTCAGGTAGACATTTTGTTTGCCCCAAGCTGATGGGAACGCGACATTTCGAACACTGGCTTAAAATTCCCTTGATTGTGGAATCTAACGATTGTGCAAAATGATCGTGATCTGCTCAAATAATCATCATGTAATAATTGCGACAGGCCTAGTAGATACCGGACTTACATTCATCAGGTGGCCAGAAACACAACTATAAATGAATGCTAAAGCAGCTTCAAGTCTGGATGTGTAAATAAGCAACTGTTAGCTAAAACATTAGCCATATGAACATTATACTGTATGTCAATGTTTCAGCTTGTTCCACTGTCCCCTAGTGGCCAAAATATATTATATATTTGGGAGTTTTGGAAATCTGATAACGGTATATTGGCCTGTAGTAATTTTTTTTAAACTTAAACACATGACATAAACAACAATCTTGCTATGGATCCCTTACCAAGACCAAGATACATACTGAGCATAACATTTTACTGTGTAAAAATTCAACTTGTCAGTGCTGTCGGGTGGACGAACTATGGAACGGTGACACTGTTTCTAAATTACCTAAGACCTAGTTTGGCATTTCTACATTGCAATTTCTTGTTGCTTATCAGCTGACATAAAAACTAATATGGCTGGCCAATTTATTGGTCTAGCTCTAATAAAAAGTAAAACACGTTGTGGTTACACACTCTCCTACACCTCTGCTCTTGTTATTCCTTATTTTTGGGGCAGAAGCAGGTACTGTAATGTAGAAATGTATTGGAAAAATCTGTTTCCATCAGTTTTTTCACACTCAAATTGATAATGCATCAAGTAATCTATAGTCCGTTCACGTTGGTAACTGGATTACATTCTGAGCATGTTGGTCTGTGCTGTGAAAGCATCTTTTGACTTACCTCCATCAGGTTTGATGAGCAAAACAGGGCGATCTTCCTTCACCTCTTCCTGGTCTTCACTGTGAAGGTTAAACAGCCTCTGACCTGGCGTTCTGCTCGGCTCACTCTCATCCAGCTTTAACCTTACTGGCGGCTGGGTGGTGGTAATAAAATGGACCATAGGGGTTGTCAGGTACTCAGGTCTCCTGGGGGAGCTGGTGCTGGGCTCGGGTGTGGTCTTTTCGTAGCTGCTGGTTGGATCGTTGCTCTCTGACTCCTCCTCATGGCTTCTCTCCAGTTGTGCTGACTTTATCTTGTAGGGCACATCCCTTTCTTCAGGCCCAGTGACACTACGAAATGTTACTATTTCTTCCTCCTCCTCTCCATTAACCCCATCCTCACTGTCCGGCGCAACTGTCCCCTGTAATTCTTTTTGACCATTTGAGCTTGCCTGGGAATGGAGTGGGCTCTCTGGGCTTCTCAGCATGTACAGCGGAAAATTCACTGTATCTGATCGTCTCTGCTGATTGGTTAGACTGTCTGTGCCTCTCACTGGATGACTAACGTTGATCTGACTCTTTGAACCTCTGGGTGTCACACTGTCTGATGCATTTTGGTGATGCGTCTTAGTCTCAGAGCTTCTCTGATGAACTGCACTCTCTGAACTCATATGTGGATTCTCGGGGTGTTTCTCACTCCCCAATCCTCGGTTAAGTGGAAATATGTCACTATCCAAACTTTTGAGTACATGCAATGGATTCTCTAAATCTGTCTGTGTAGTCAGATCACTGAATGTGACACTTTGCACACTTGTTACACCCTGTGAAGGCTGCCAAGAAGTAGTGGCGTCCTTGTGCATATGTGGCCTGACAGTACTCTGCTCTACTCTCGGGGGACTTTCTGTCAATTCCTCTCTATCTGCAGGATGGTCATGAACTCTGTATCGTTCTCTCAGCTCCAGCTTGCTTTGTCTGTCAAAGCTTTGAAGGGAAGAGGTTCTGTCAGGTCTGTCAGAGCCTCGGGACACAGAGATGACCTTGTTGGAGGAGGAAGACTGGGTCGGGAAGACCAGAGATTGAGGGTAGGTCTCTGGAAAATCTGTAGGACCATAATCATACTCTTCTGGCTCCTCCTTATCCAAAGGAGACAATTTGAAGAGAGGAAGATTCCCGTTAGGAGGAAGGCTATACGGTGTGGAGGACTGATCTATGCGCCCTTGTTTGTCAAACCTGTGGCGGTAACTGTTGTGCCTGCTGGCTCTGTCCTCCTCTGTTTGTGCAGCTATATGTTTATGGACTTTGTGCAGGTCACAGTCTGGCACAGGGTAGCACATTAGTTTCCCCCCTTCGTTGGGGCAGTGGCAGACCCGGCAGGGATCGATGTGGAAGGAGTGTCCAGCCTCGTACTTTTGCCCGTCATGGACGCATCCAACGCGTTCACACTGCATGCAGCCGTCTGCAGGCTCTGAAACCTCGATGCAGTTTGGAGGAATATCAGGACAGCTGATGAAGTGGCAGCTGATCCGGCCCCCTCCCGCGGGGCAGGAGCACTCTGTGCTGCCATAATCAACAAAGTAAGAGTCTCCCTCGGGCACCTTGCCATTCTTGAATCCAGCATTGATGCAATCATAGTATTGGTAACCCTCGCATGTGCATCCTTTTTGCAGGCATGAAGCGCAACAGGCGCCACTCTCCAGCACTTCTTCGATACAGTTGTCCAGCTGGGGACAGTCCACACCAGAGCAGTCACGCTGGCACAAGCACACACTCACGTAGAGGAAGAGAAATGTACACCTCAGCAGTGTTACTTCAATTATTCCAAGACCAGCCATGGCACCAGGTGTGCACACAACAGTCAAAGGAGATCGGGTATCGTCCACGGGCTTTAGTTTGCCTTCAGGGATTCTGGCACATTCTGCCCATGTGAACCACCTCTACTCTGCAAGAAATTAGAGAAAGAGAGACAGACAAGCAGAGAGAGGCTTAGTTCTCAAAATGAAAGCAGACCAGCATCTGGCTTCATAGTTGAGCTCACAAGAGTCCAATTTTTACAACCTCATAGTTGTCCTAACAATAAGACTACATACTCCTCATTAACATCAGCTGCAGTATAGTGTTCTGAATCATAATGCAGGCTGTCATCATGATGAAACTTGGAAGCTGCCCGAGTCTTACATTTCTACCACATCGTTGATTATCTCCATAAGAAAAATTGCCATAACAATCTTGTGTTGCAATCAACTCTAAAGTCTAACTGCTGAACATGGAGACTTCATAATGCTTTAGCCGTTGAGTTTGTTGGAAATTGATTACACTTTATGGAAAGTATATTGTCTGAGTAGAGATCAGAGTACAAAGTCATCATCATTAAATAAATTCATGAAGACTTTTGTTAATTTTGTAAAATATAATCAATGCCTCAAATTTGACACAAATCCCTTCTGCTCCACGCTGTTCTGTTCTGAACTACACAAACTACACATTCTCTTTTGGACAGATCTAATATATCACCAACGACACCTAAGCATATTTTCCCATGGCAATGGATGCTGGCTAGCCTGTAGGTCATCTCTACAAGTAAACACACACACACACACACACACATCAAACTGCTCTGTCCCTGGGCTGATATTCAAAGTATCTATGAAGTGCTGAATTCAACACTGATTTGTCACAAATGGTGCTGTCAGAAGTCAGTAAAGCTGCTCTAAATAAGGAAAGTTATTCACATCGTCATCTGTGATGTGAGTCATGAGCAACACATTTAAAGAGGGAACCAGAGGATGGCCTTAACAGCTCGGGAATGGTTCACACATTTTACTCAGAAGTGTATTATATTATACACTGCTTTTGTTACCTTTGCAATGCAATGTAATACAAAAGCATCCAAACACATAAATAACTTGACACCTTGCACTTAAAGAATGTTGTGACACAGTGGAGTGTAGTTGAATTGTTCTATTTATGAAATAATAACTAATATTTCAAAGCATTTTATTTAGAAACCAAAGCCACTAATTTTGTTTGTTATCAGTCGTTCCATGTTTCAGGTTTTCAAAACCAGCAAACTGAACTTCCTTGGCATGGCAAGAAGTAAACGTAAAACAATTGTGTTTAGTTAGAAGTTCAGTCATTTGTTCTGGAGCTTCCCAGACCATTCGAATGAAAAGTATGGTTTTGATATTTTACAGGGTCAATGCCAAGCAATTTGAACCACAAAATAGAAAGTGTGAAGCAGAGAAAAAGAAGAGGGGTTGACTAATTGGCATTTCTTGCTCTAAACTTTCAGAGCTGGAGCTCCTGTGACAGCCTCCCTGGGGGGATAGCTAGCCCCAGCCCACCCCAAAGCCCTTCTGTCACTGATCTGAGCTTATTTCTAGCCTGAGAAGTGGGGATCACAGCAATTCTGTCAGTGGAAGTGACATCCAGTGTTACTGTACTAGACATAATAAAAGTTGGCAAGGCAGCAAAAGAATGCAAACTGAGTAATCGACGCAGCCTGGTGTTTCCCAGAGCAGTGAGGGATGGGGGATTCCTCTGTTTTCTCTGTTCCTGCACACCCACTCTGCTGATCTCTAAACAGTCCCTGATGCAATGCAGCGCTGCCTACATGCACACAAATCTGACCATTCTTTTAAAACCTCACTTATGAAAAACAACTGTGATAGGACAGCTTCTCAGAAAGATGCTATGCACCTCTGACTATATAACTTACTCTGGAATACATGCAGGGAGATTAATACAGTGGTGTATTAAAGATACAATTAACTAAGTTAAAATCTCTTAAGTCATGATTGTTTGCAATACAGATATTACAAAAACTTTGAATACATCTATTGAAGTTTTCTTGTGGAGCATGTGTCACACCTGTATGCAATTAGCAACATAAAAAATCTAGTCTTTAAATAATTAATTGCAATAATTTACAATAGATAAGACAAAAAAAACAACAACTAGAGACTTGGTATGTTCTTCAGTCAAAGTCTTGTGCACAAACTGCACTGCAGACTGTCATCTCTGTCCACCGATAAGTGGGAAAGGAATCCGATTTAACCACTCGTTGCAAGATTGTAGTTTAAAGGAAGTAGCTACAAAGTAGAATTCCAGTTCCCCAATGAAACTAGCGGGGTTTTTGGTTTCTGGTTTGTGTTTAAAGTAGGCTAATCCGTATTGAGCAAAGTTCCTACCACAACCTCCATGCATTAAACTGAATGTTTTAGGCAGGCGAAGTAAAAAGTCGCGGACACACAACAAGTAAAGCACTTTGTAGGTGCCGGTTTGTGTTACCTTGTCATGTACGGGCTGATGGGCTGGAGAGCCGCCGGCTGCCGGTCCTCTGAGCGCCGCGAGTCTGAACCTTTTGACCGTCGCAGCGCTGCTCGGACCGGGCGGGCGGGCGGAGGAGGAGGGGGAGGTACGAAAAGTTTCCCCTGCTGGAGAGTCCGGAGGAGATCTAGGACCGGCCCACAGAATGCAGGTAAAGGGAGATTCATTTGACCTGGTGAGCTTTGGCTCATGGACAGAAGTTATTAAAAATGTAACATGTAAAGAAAAAAAAAAAAAGAGAAGAAGACAAGAATTGCATTCACAGTGTCATTCACAACATTTTGCCTATGGCAACAAGCTGGATTCCAAAAAAATACAGCTGCTAATGCTTGATTGTAGATGCAAGCTACTCAAACAGATTAAAGGATAGTTTGACATTTTGCTAAATATGCCTTGTCTCTTTCTTGCTGAGACTTATATATATCTCATATCTGTCCACAGAGTATGGCACTACATAAGCATAAAGCATGACTTTTGTGTGTAAAAATCTTTTTCTTAAAATTCCACATACACCACTGTGGTCAACTGCTTTGAACTCGTAAGGTTTACATCAGCCCCAAAAGGAAGATAAACTGGGTTGAGGTTCTTATTCCACTCTATTTGTCCTCTCATATTTAGCTTATTGTAGTAACAAGTCAGACTGTATAACCAGAGTTAGTGTGCTGCTGCACTCTGCTATAGTTCCTTTTGAGCCATGTTGTTGGCCCCCAGAGAAACTTTAGCTGCTGGCCCCTGCTGTGTTTTTAAGGATCTTGCATGTACCTCTTAAATTGAAGGCCGTAACCTTGGCTAAACAATAGCTGCTCACATCATTACTCATGTCTCCTGCCAGTTGCAGTCCATGCATGACACAAGGCCATAGACATCTCAACTACTCACAGAAGAACAAATCTCCTCAAATACAGGCCTGTTTTTAATTGCCTGTTGGATCCCATGCTGATAAAGATGCATGTCATTCAAGTGAGCGTGTCTTTGAATTCACATGTGGTAAAGAAATAATTCATCCTCAGTCATTTTAATATATTTTCACCTTTTGTAGGGAGCATGACCCTGCAACAGCAAATGGCAGAAGGCTAAATAACTTTACGACTTGAGACCAATCTTATGTCTCACTTTCACAACACCCCTTCCTTTATTTAAAGCAGCCCCTTTAGAGGGCATCGTAAATTTTGCCCAACACGGCACCTCCAGAGGACGTCTGAGTTCAAAGAGTGTAGGGAGTGTTAGTGTTTGGAATAAAATGTGGCATGCTAGATGTTTGAATAGACTCACTCATCATGTTGGAGCGCAGTGACCCAATCAGCAGTCTGGACCCCTCCCAGCAGCCCACATAAAGGTCCTAATGAGGAGCTGTCAGGGCCTGGGGTGAAGTGGTGCTCGGTGCTGTGATCAACAGATCAGCTCTTATCACAGATAAGACCACTGCCAGGGGAGTGGGCCGACTTTCAGCTAGAGATGAGAGATGAGGTAGAACAATAGAGAGGACTCATGCACATTCAGTGTTCAGGGCTGGGTCCGTGGAAGAACATGTCAAAACTTGCTTGTAGGCCTACAGTTTTTATCTACTGCACTGTGGGCCAGCTGCCTTATTTTTCACATATAAAAATAGACTTGTCTGTGACAGCACTAAGTGCAGTTTTGTCTGAAGTCGCACAGATGACACAGTGTAGGATAACAAGATCAGAGGAGGGTTGCCATGGTGTAGTGAACAAACTTGGATTTTGCATGCGCATAACAGGATCAGGCTCAGCTCTGCTATAAAACACCGAGTGGGACACTACAACAAATGGGTGCGATTTGTGGAATCCCAGTGTGATCTCCGGGGAAAGCCGTCAGACGCAGACAAGGCTTTGGAATAGCTGGGGAGGCCTCAGGGAATCAGGCTTCATGAGTGGGGTCACTGGGGAGCACCTGGCTCAAAACTCACTGGTGTCCCTGTTGTATGGTTTATTGAAGAGAGGCTTGGCGGGGGCCTCAAAATGGCTTTGACAACATGTCTGGGGCCATTTTTGAGTTCCACTTGGAAATTGGCTGCAAGCTATTTAGTATCACTGTATATAACATTATAACATGTGAGCGACACATATTGTACCTATATAAAGACTGCTCGGGGTGGGTGTCAGTCCACAGGAAAATGGAATAATCTTAAGATAACTTTTGTTTCCAGTTGAAACAAGAGAGCTTGAGAGAGAATTTCAAATCCTGCTTACTCTCTCATCTCTGTACGCTTGTTCAAAGGCTGTGAAGTGGCCACGATTGTCTGATCGTCTGTTATGGGGAGAGGGGAGGGGGGAGTCATATGCTGTTTGAGGATCCAACCAAGCACTTCGTTTGAAGCATACTGAGACCTTTTATTGCAATACACATAACATCTCTTTGTCCTGTCATGTAATGTGTTTGTGTGCCTCCTGTGATTAGGGGACTAACTAGCTATCGTCTACTTATGCTCCAATATATTCTTGTTTTGCTTGTTTTTGGACTGTAAATACAGACCTTTTGCCAGAACCACACACAAAAGACAGGATAGGGCACATTAGCCACCTAATGATGCAAGCCCCTCATTATACAGGGCTGGTCACATACAACATACCAACTCCATCTGCTGAGCAGTTCACACACAGGCCACCAATATCCTGTTTGGCTGCAACTGAAATGATTATCATGCAAATGATCTGCACATCCCGTCTGTTACATATGTATCACAACTGTGCTTTTTTAATAAGACACTGTTTAGGTAATGCGATGCACAACTCTGCTGATGTCTCAACTTATGAATTTTGGTTTGTCCTTGAATGACACTATTTAATTGTGGGGGGGGGGGATAAACTACAGTAAAACGCAATGAAGATATTTAATTTCTGGAATGTTCTTGATTCAGTCAGCGTGTTGTTGGCTAAACGTTTTGGTGAATAAATGCATGAAATTACTTCCAGACTAACTATATTCAGATGGTAATGTGTATTGAAAGTATAAATAGAATATTCTGGAAACATTTTTTCCCATCATTGACTGACTGGGAGACTAAAAAGTTTGGAAATATCTGCCTCTTTGTTTTACAACTATGATATGTGCAGCAATTAACTTCTGGCACCAGCTCAACTGCAAATTCATATTTCCTGCAGAACACAGGACACTGATGTCTGAATGTATATCCTCTGCAGTTTATACTATACAGGAGATGTGAGTGCCTGGTCAAAGCATCATCAATGCAGCATCACTGATTATTTCTACCAACAGCACAGAAACATATCTACTTCTGCAAAAATAGAAAATTTTGCCTCTAGTGCACTGCTCCATAGGCTTGAAGAGGACCTTCACATGGGCCTCAGTCTGCAGGGTTATCTGAGGAAGTGGGTGGTGTCGTGCTCTGGAATCTCCATTAGCCCGGCACTGTCGGGGACAGAGCCGCCCTGCCCTGTGTCGCTGATTCTGTCAACACTGGGTCAGGTAACCAAGGTCCCTTTTTAAAAGCAAATGTAAAGCACACTGCCAGTGGACTGTTTTATAAGAATAATATGTTCTGAAATCAAGACTTTAAAAGACTCAGGTGAACCCTACATAGACCTAACCCATGCTGTGTTCCATCTGTATTTGCAGACATATTTAATCTCTATCTGAGAATGGGCTGCACCAGCATTAAGGCTCAAGTTAAATCAAAACCACTACCTGGGCGGATAAACAAAAGCTTAATGCCTTGATCACCATTTGCCCTCAGGCTGTTGTGTGTGTTGTACAAAATGGAATGAAACTTTCCACTTAGATTAATTAAAAACAGTAACTCACAAAACCAAATCTGAACCTATTTGGCTGAATAAAACTTGCCAAATTGGGCAAACAAGGGTCATAATTCCTCATCTGTATTTGTCAGTGTGTCAGCTTATCGTAGTCACTGGCTGACGTGTCTTGTTTGGCAGCACAGTATGTTTGGACGGCGCAGAGTGAGCAAAGAGTGGGGCTTTGACAGGCTCTGACTGCTGCCTGTGCCAGGCAACAGGATGCTAGAGATTTTTATCCTCCATGTACTGACTGAGATTAATAGCATGTTGTTGATACTGAGGAATGAACAAGTGAGAAGGGAATTCAGCATTTAGGGCAAGATTAAAACTGGCCGATTGGTGTGTGTGTCTGTATGGAGTTAAACAAAATAGTCAAAACGTGAATAAATATTAAGATAATTATTGTGGTTTGTGTGGTCATGCATGCAACAACATAAAAGGAAGCTATACAGTATTCATATTTTGTGAGGTGCATTATATGGAAACCATTATAGTCCACATTCACTGGAAGTGTATTGGCAAAGTGCTTAAAGCTGCGCTAATCAATATTTTTATATAAACCATGGATCAAATTACTATGTGTAATGTGTAAGATGTCACTTGTATGATGAACATACAGAGAATTATCATCAGACTGTAGTTCCCCTCAGCTATATGGAACTTTTTTGCATTTTTTTATGATTTTATAGCTCGCAACTTTACGGACAGAGTTAGCGACTAGCTGCGAAACATAGTGGAGCATCTAGCAGCTAAAGAAACAGGTTTTTCTCAGGATCTCATGGGGATCAAAGTTAAAAGAAGAGTCAATATTGGACTTACACTCATCAGGTTGATAGAAACATGATGATGCTAATGTTGCTCCTTGTCTTTTGCTAACCCTTTAGCCATATATGGCCATAATATGTCAAAACGTTGTGGAGTTCTGCCCCCGAGTGGCAAAAAAATAAAATAAATGAGTGCTGCTTTAAAGCTGCATTAATTGATCTTTGTGTCCACTTGGTGCGAAGGAGCTCCATAATAAGATGAAAATGCAACATCTGACTTGATATGGGATTATTTTCCCTTTCTTTTAGCTCATTGTATTGTACGCTACCTGCCCAGCACCAAACGGCAGACCAACAAAGTTAGCAACTAGCTGGTGAACATAGTGGAATATTTAGCAGCTGAAGAGCCAGATATTTCCCTCAGGAGTTGGTGGAGACCAAAACCAGAGTTAAAACAGAACGTTGGACTTACATTCATCAGGCGGACCGAAAACACGACTCCAAATGAATGCTAATGTTGCTCGGTGTGGAAATAAGCACATGTTTGCAAAAAGGTTCACCTTAACAACTTCATGTGATATCAAGTTATGGGATTAGTTTCCTATCTTTATTCAAGAGCGTGTTCTTTTAATTTGAGTGCATGACTTATTGATTTCAGTTCAAATTTTGAATTGCTGTCCATCAAAACCCCGCCCTCGCACTCAGACAGCCCCTGCTTGCACTTAGATTTGCTCTGCCTCTGCTCAAACTGTGTGCTTGCTCTCAGATATGTTGTTGCTTGCACAGATTTCCTGCGCTCCAGCTCCGGCCCTTCTCCTCGCGCTCAGGCTGCTTCTGTGCGCCCGCGAAACGTCTGCTCTCAGATTTCTCTGATTTCTTGTGTCAGAATCACCCAACCAACAGAATGGCAGGTGTAGTGTAGACCAATGAAATGATCCCTGCCTCGTGTGCGTTCACTTTACTTCTTAGAGCGTCCTGTACGGGCGGTTGCTCTTTACCGGGTTCATCCACTCCCGCCCTCCACGTCTATTATATAAATTTCCTTTGCTTTCTTTACAACTTTTGGAATTACATATACCAGTGCTCATACTTTTTACTATAATAGCTAAATACTGTATAGGGAATCCGTGAAGGCACATCAAGCTGTGTTTGACGATGATTTTGTGACATTTACACGGCCATGTTATGAGGATCCTGCTGCCGTTTTCCTCGGGTAAACACTGCTAACATTATTTACTGTACATCTATATAGTTAGTATTTATGCCTAAACACTCTGTTTTACGTTTGTCTTTACAGGTGCATTTGATGTACAGAGCCCAGTGAAGTAGAACGTTTTTGTTGTGAGGAGATACAGAGGTTAGCTTAGCATGTGCAACGATAAACACATACAGTTATTACCAGCATGTGGGGGTGGAAAGTACAATATGAAATAATAGATGATGTGAAACATTAGTCAAGCAATTATTTCTGGTAAAAAGACAACAAGTAAACCCACTAAAGTAATCAATAGCCAGTACTGTGGCCACTGCCCCCGTGTGTTAACCTGACTACACACTAGTTTAACCACACCAGTGACACCATAATGAGTTGGTTAACAGTAACCTGCTTACCTTTTGTTTTGTTTGGCTAAAAGTTGGTAAAAAGTTGGTTAAATCGGTCAAATCTGAGCGAGACGGGAAAAGAGAAAGAAAAGGGACCCTACCCGGAGAAAAATAGAAAAACCGACAACTGACATTCCAGCATAGGAATATTGGTTGGTTTTGGGGCTATAGGTAAAGTAGAAGGTGGGGGAATCGGTGGCTTATTTTTGCCCATGTCTGTGTATCATGTTATAAAACAAGTTTAAGGCATTTTGTATGTCTGAAAAGCAGAGGTCATGGAGTGTGTGGCCATGCCTTATGTACATGCAAAACTTTATTCCACCTGGATTTTAACTAAAAAAGGATGTTTCTTTATATTAGTAATTGTTTTGTTGAATGCAACTATTCGCACCCATTCAGTTAATCAGCTTCTGATTTCATGAAATATGCATGGGCTACCAGCAGGCGCTCGGCAGGGAGCCTTGGTTTCCAGGGGATGTTGCTCGATACGGAGGAGGCATCCAAATTATGCATTGCTCCAAATTGGCTCCCTGTGTCTTCAGCCTTCTACACTGCAGCAAAAACTCAGTCATGGCATTACAGCTCAAAAGTTGCAGACTGTGAAACTCTGAAATCAAGAACTACACATTACCTCAAATGTTCCTTCATCTTTTTAACCCTTGTGGTCTCTTAAGGCTGGCTGCAACACCACTGATTCATCGCCCTGTGTTGACAGGAAGATGCATTCCTGCTGTGAGCTGATGAATGGACCTTCAAGTAAAGTGAACGTCCACGACTTCTGTTGTCATCTCCCTTTGTGGTGAAGGACAAAGCCAGCCTTTAAACATTAAAAACAAAAACAAACACCTGGAGTAGAGTCAGCTGTTCCTTCTCTCAGCAAGGTGTTTGGCTGTAGAAAAACAACACTACTGCAATGTGGAACAGTTCATCATGTCACAAGACTCTGACCTTTACCTTGAATTAAAACAAAGATCACTAAAGTATTATTGCTTTTGGACCAGCTATATGCAAGCTAAATGTCAGATATTATCATAACAGTTTCATCCAATTGTTTGAATCTATACTTTACAGATAATACATGTGATAAACACCAGCAGTACTTAGTAGTGATATCGATTTACTAAAAGCTGTTAAAGCCCTCGTATTATCTTGTACTGGAAAAATCATAAAGCTGTGCCATTTTGGCTCATTTGTAAAAAAAAAAACAAAAAAACAAAACCGTTTGCTTTTGCCTGGGTGTGTTTTTTTTCTCCCATCATTTCATTATAACAGCTATTCAAATGAGTAGCCCTTGAACTCTGCAAATGTCAACCCAATCAACAGTCACACTGAATGTTGAGAGCGCACCATTGTTTTATGCAGCCCTGAGGGCTGTTTGAAAAAGCACTGAATGTCTACAAAATAGGACAAAGGATGTCTTCCCATACGGACAGCAGATCCACATGAGCCGGCCTCAAGCGCTACACCTCTGTCTGCCAGAGAGAATCCAGCAGGAACTACTGGGAAAAACAATAACACATCCTCTTAAAGCTGCTGTTGTTTGTCACGTTATTTCACCAGCATGTAATGATCATGTTGCATCACTTTTTTCCAGGCAGCACAACACCAAGTCCACAAAGAAGTATTTACTGGGCATTCTGCGTGTCCCTTTTCTCAAACTGTTTGGGAATGCATGGTGTAAAGTTTGGAGTCTTGAAATGAAACCCAATGGGTCAGAACGGTTCTGCCTGACCGGTCCCATCGGCCATCCTAGGTCTGTGTTCGGCTTAATGATGCGTGCGATTTGCATAGCTGTCCCGTGTCATCCCAGATGAATCAAAGTGCTGCAGCAGACAAACTGGTTGTGAGATGCCTGCATAAAAACATCTGTCTGATTGTACTAATTCCATTACATTTATGGACTGTTAGTGGTAAATGTGAATTCAGAACATGTTGATTGGACATTCAAACATAATGATAAAAAGGGCTTTCAGATGACATAATGCACCCCCAGGCAGCCATATTGGAGGTCCCCAGCTCTGGGGCACGGAAACACAGAACATCTGCTTTAGTTTCTAAATGGACATCTTTGTTGTTTTGAGTTTTGTTCTGGCGTTTAGTGGAAGCTCCTGATAACTAATGATACACCAGACACTTTTACGTATTATGTAGTCAGCTTTAGCTTTTTGTGCCCAGGTTTTGAGATATCCACCCCTGAAATGTTATGCAGCCACCGCAGCTCCTCAGAAATGGGACTCACAGTGTTAAAGCCTCTATAATTATTCTTCATGATTATTTGGGGGATAATCATGCTGTAAATTTTGGAACTACAGTTCCCATAATGTGTTGGAGGATGTAAAGTATAAGTAAGTATAATGTTGCCATGGATTCAGTGAGTTATGCTGTGGGTTACAACTTAAGTCCCGTTTTTTTTTTGGCCTGTATTTGTTTACATTTTGGCAAATTGGCACCATTTAAAGTTTGCCAGATTAGCTATTAGCAGTTCCTGGTTGCACTGCACCCATGGCTGTACAGACTACTATCATTAGATTACCTTGAAGAAAACTTAAAAATGTGATGATTCTCAGGCAAGTTCTGGAGTTAAAAGGAGCATGTTTTTTCTTTGATTTCTAAGAAAATGTATGGACTTTTATTCGTGATGGCATCAGCGATAATGTAAGTCATTAAGAGGCTGAAAATAGCCCCTTTCTATTTATTCAATCGAGAATTGATTTTGAGTCAAGAGTCGATTCTGATTTGAACCGTGACATCAAGAATTGGAATCGAATTGCATCATGAGATTCCCAAAGATCCCCACCCCCACCAACTGGTCATTTCAAACGAGTGACACAGAAGAGCACAGACAATACACAAATACAGAACATCTCTGTGGAAAAACTGTTTGAATGTTGAAAGAACATTTTGTGTCCATATAAGACCCCATCACTCATTGTAAGATGTTGATTGAGAAAATAGTTTTTCAGGGCCTTAAGTTTTTCTTTTTTTCATTTTTAAACTGTGATGTCCCAGTTCCTCTGGATAATAAACAGACCTCACTGTGAACGGATTTCATTGCGACTATTTCTTAGGTAGAAAGTAGTTCCAATTTGGGATTTGGAAATAATTTGACTTGGAATCACCAATGTGTGTATACAAGGAGCGCACACACAGGAACACACACAATGTTAAAAGTATAAAGACACCAGGGTTGCATCTGGACCTCGTTCCAGCGGTCCTCAGTCAGTGTGAATGGTCTGAGTGTCCGCTGAGTTGGAGGCAAGAACCAGGCAAAGTGCCAACCATGTGTTACATTACGAGGAGAGCTTTATACATTACTCAAAATATGTCACTCTAGTTTGGCAGGGCTGGCTTGGCAAGACTGAGTATCTGAGACAATTTAAAACATTATGGATTGGCTGTAAAATCTTTAAAATCGCAATGTACTTTTGTACAGAATCACGCAATAAAATTCAATAGTAATGAGGTTCGGTCTTGTTAAAGGTAAAGATCCCTGAACATTGACCTAAAGGAAACCAATAGTCTTGATGTCAGTGTGTGTTTCAGCACCAGGTTATGGAGCAGCCTTTCCCAGGGCCTCATGTCTTAATGAAACTACTTGTTCTGCTGGGAAAGGGCAGATGACAGCGCTGGGGTAACCGCGGTTATTTAAACACACAAGCCAGGTTTAACTGACAACTACATTTGTATGTTTGTGTGTTAGCCCAGTTACAAAGAACAAAACCAGTGTGTACCAATACAAGAGTAATAAAACAGGGAATGTCAGTAGTTTTGCAGGTATTTATTCATAAAAGGAATATTGGTCGAATTGAAATTTTGGCCTGATGGTGCTACTGCATAAAAAGTCAGGCGGTCACTAAAATGAATTTATGGAATTTATGCTGAGGGGGCCGTAAATATGTGTACCAAATTTTATGGCAATCCTTACAATAGTTGTCGAGACATTTCACTCAAAACCACATGCCAACCTAAAGGTGGCACTAAATGAAAAGTTGGGGGATCAGGATTCGTCCTCTGGGGACCATAACTATCACTGTATCGCATGTCATTCCATCGAGTAGTTGTAGAAATGTTTCAGTCTGGACCAAAGTGGTGGGTGCTAGCATGGCTAAAAATTTTGCTTTGGAAGTATGATTCTTTAAAATGCAAATACGTTTTTTAAACCATCTGTAGTACTAGAAAATTCTTGACTTTGGTGCCCCCTAGTGGCGTATCAAAAAGGCACTGTGGAAGACAGATATGCATGCTCTTGCATTGTTGCTTTTTTAGCATTTATTTCACATTAAAACAAAAGAATTGAATTTGTTTAAAATTAGTTTCAGCACTATACAGAACTCCATGCACTATTAGCCATGTCTCGATCACAGTGGCAGCAGGCTAGGCACGGTAGCCCAGATGTCCTTCTCCGCAGCCACCACCCTCAGCTCTTTCTGGAGGATCCCGAGGTGTTTCCAGAGCAGTTAGGATATGAAGAATCTCATCCTTTTGAGGATTATGCTGCAGGTAGCTGGAGAATCCAGGTTGTTGAAGCTAGGAGGCACTTCACTGCATCAGCAGTGAGACAGTAGACATGAGTTGAACTTTTCTCTAAGCTGTGTGTGTGTGTGTGTGTGTGTGTGTGTGTGTTTGTGTACAACTGAGTGCAACACCAGTGTGGCCAAGTGCAAAACATTTTGCCTGTAGACGTGTTCGGACGACACTTTGTAGCATATTGAACCCTTTAGAAATGAAACAGTATGGGTCCAGTTATGGTCCGACAACTGGAAGGATGACTGTGTGGCGTTTTCACAGTTAATTCTGAGGGGTTCTTGATAGTGGATGTTTTTATAATATAAATACTTTTTCCCCCTGAGGCAGTCCTAAGAGAGCTCCATGGTGCAGAGCTTAAGCATCCATGCCTGGATGCCATCTGGCCCTAGGCCCTGATCTGCACTGGCACAACTGCCAGCAAATATTCTCATTTTTACAGGGAGGAGCAAGTGCTGATTCCAAAATGGTTAAGCCTCCTAGCTGTTCTTTGAACACATCTGATTGGTTAATCATCACCTGGGATTGTACAGTATGTGCTAGATTTGAGTTGGTTCAGAACTACAAAAACATTGATGCTAAAGAAGGTATGGATAAAACATTTGGTTGAGTGAGGCCTCTACTGAGAAAAGACGTTCTCTTTTAACTTCCAAAGTATGGAACTAGTCCCCAGAACTGGTTGTGGTGGTGGAAGTGAGGGAACCAACTTGTGGCATGTTCTCAGGATATATCTTATGAGATCCAGAGGCCCGTGGGAGCTGAGGCTGTGGGCAGTCTGCAGGATTTCAGTGGAAAGGCAGCTAACTCCATGTATCTCAGCAGCTAATCAGTGTCCCAAAACTTCCTGCACTCTCCGCAGACTGAGTGCTTTCCTTTCTTCAGTTACGAGTTGAAAGCAAACACGTACAGCAAGTCTGTAGAGACTTTTCTCCTCTTAAGGTGCTATTGTCCCTACAGAAGTGCTTTTTTCTCCCAATGACATCTGCTTCAGCGTTAAAATACACAGGCCATCTGCAACTCTTTATTCAACTAAACAGTTTAGAAGTTTAACCTCTCCTCTATCTCTGTTGTAGGAGAAGTTGTGATGCATCAGGGAAGAAGTGTCCCACACAGGGAAGTTCAAACACCCAAGAGGATATGCTACAGAATGACAAAAGCACTTGAAGCATTCATTTTCAGAACACAAGCACATGCTTTCCCATTTGATCTCTTCCTTAAAGGTATCCAGGCATCAGCACTGACTTTGAGAACCCCTGTAAACGTTCCTGACTGTCCCTTTATTCCAGCCAATATAAGGGATTTTTCAAAGATGGCAGGAACAGCAGGGTGCATGTGCTGCTTTTATGGTTTCACACCAATTCTGTCGTTTAATCCCTCCGTCATTCTCATATGGGAGGTAGACAAATGAAGATTCATGTATATGCATAACTACAGGAAAAGCATGGAACTCATTGTCATTTCTTAAAAATGCTACAAACAGTTTTTCTTTATAAATATATCACTGTGAAGTAAGCACCACTGACACATTCCAGTAAAATAAAAGAAATGAAGACCTCTTGACCCTGTTGTCTTTATAAGCAGTAGCTCTAATCAAATGCCTCATGCAGCTTTCTTTTAGTCTAATTTTAGCTTTCAGGCCCATCTCTCAGAGCCTTTAGGTAAACTAGTGAGTTATGAAACGGAAAGAGCAGAGAAAGAAAATAACGATATAATGAGAAGGAGCAGCTCACAGGGACTGCAGACAGTAGCATCGATGACCATAACTGAATATGTAAGACATATTTATTTAAAACACAGAATGGACTTTTAGGCACTTTTACAGGAAAACTACAGCTTATCTTAAGTTTTATTTTCGTTGTTCTGGCCATCACTTCTATCACTTACAATAACGCTGTACTCACTAGGGGTGTACCCGAATATCAATACATTATTCGAATATGCACAGATAATGCGCTCTGAACTGATCCGAAAAACATTGCAGTAATATAGATTTGACTACAGATGTTATTTTTACATCATGATCAGATGTTGAAGTCTGACACTGTGTGCGACTCGACAGGAGACAGGAAGCTGAGGAGCTAAAGTTAGGGACCTTCTTAAAAGTGCATGCTAATGGGCCAAGGCAGTTTTTCAAATTTTCGTCAATAGCTTTCTCATTCATTAATGGACATTTCAAACTAAATATAGTTTAATCTGGACCTCCTGCCACTGCGTGCACCGTCTCCTTTTTTAAAGGCAGTATAAAACAATTTAATGCAGAAAATGAAACACATTAGGCAAATCAGCTTCCGACTCGCCACGCATACTTCCGATATTTTTGTGACATAAACAGATACAAATACAGATAGTCGCTTTGCATTGCACTCCTAGTACTCACAAAGGTAACTGGTGGTCAGACTGGCATTTATTTAGGCGAATAAAGAGAGACTGTCCTCCCAAGAAAAACAACAGCATCAGCTGTTTCAGAAAATGCCCAAAAAATCCTGTTTACGTTTAAGTAACAAAGACCTCTAGTGGCCACAGGAACTCTTGTATGTGGAGAGAAAAGAAGGAAACGTGACGTCAGAGCCAGACAGTAGGACGAGGTTGGGATGGTTGGATTGGTCAACAAAACTAAACTAAAATTATACAGTACAAAAATACAAAGTACAAGTACAAAATGACTCTCCTTTGATCCTTGATCGTATTCATCAAACTTTAGCCGGCATGTTAACATTCTGGTTAAATGCATACCAGCTTTTGATTAGAATCCTTGAGAAATTTAAATAATCCCGATAGTCAGCATGTATTAAACTATGAACGTAAAACAGCATTAAATCCTGAGCCCTGCTCTAGCTCATTTGTGAGCTGGAGCAGCAAGAGTGTGGATGAGACTTCAGGCGGCACCATCTGGAAGTGTTTGGTTCATTCCTTGATGTGCCATCACTGAATCAAAACTATAAGAATAAAATCCCAAATTTGAAATGTGATTTGAGTGTTTTCATGCCAAAATGTGAATCAATCAAACTAAAGTACTAGCAGTGTTATAGCAGACACTCAGCTACAGTCTGAATGCAGGCAAAGATTGTCTGTCTTATAGAAGTTTTGAGAACAATCTGGCTGAATTATCAATCGAGGGCTGTTTTAGATGTAACATTAAGTGTTTCAGGTATGCCCATGATTTACATTAAAAATCCACTAGAAGATTACAATGTATGAATATGAAATAAACAGAGTTTTTGGAGCACACGTAATATTCAAAAGACTTAATAAACTCTGCCTTGTTATGAAAGACCTATTGTTTCCCTAATTTTTTGGTCCTAATTGACTGTGGCAGCTCGGATGTGGAAAGCGGTTTCTTCAGTTGTTCATGGCAGGTCCAGAGACTTCCCTGACAGCTTCGTCTGGGGCGGACGAATAAAAATGCCTGGCTCCCATCCGAGGCCCACCAGCAGGCCGATCAAATGAGGACTAGACCATGACTTCTTTGCCATCTACGCAGCAAGAGCAGCCGGTTCCCCTGAGGAACACTTTTAATGGGTCAGGTAATCAACCTCTGATTCTCCAAACACCCTCCCTTTACATGAACACCACTCTTCTCACTCGGCTACATTCTCTCTCCTTTTCACTTCCAGTTTTATGGAAGCCCTAGATATTTTGATAGAAACAACAAACAAAATCTCTTACTATAACGCTCCAATAGGTAATTATTAGACACTAAATTTGTTGGCTAGTACAGACCTCTGAATCAATGCCCACATCTCTGATTTGTTCAGCGTTTCACATGTCTGGTGTCGTGCTCAGTGACATCTGTCTCCCCATCAACAATCGACTTTCAGATCTTTGAAGCCAGGATACAAAGCTAGCTGGCTACCTATAGATTCATGAAAAATAGCAACAGGAAAAATGGTCATAATGATGGCCATAGATGTGTTTGATTGTCAGGAAAAATGTGAACTGCTCCTAGCAACCACTACTGCAGTTTTGTTGGCGGGACAAATAAATCATTCACTACGGATTGGTTAGGTCTACACAAAACAAAATTACACCACCCTTCCTCCCCTGAAACTGAAATCAGTATGTGAATACACATCAGGCTACAAAAATGTGTCCTATTTCCCCCAAATTCTTGATATGAACACCCACAGAAAGTGGAAAACTTCCAGTCTTTGTGCTAAGGATAAGCTAATAGGCTAAACATGTCAAGGAGTAAGTAAGTAAAACTTTATTTATGTAGCACATTTCTTAAACACAGGTAACAAAGTGAAAAACATTCAAAAATACATACAAACGCAACACACATACAAAAGCATACAGCTTTCTGTGGTTGTATTTTTATATGATTTTATTTTTAAAAGTGGCTGGACACAAGCTGTCTTAAATTGATTGTGGACACATCCGGAGGTGAGGGACAGGTTTATAATAGTCAGTACAGCAGGGCCAATGACAGATAGGATCAGGATTTAAAGAATTTGGAGGGGAAAATATCAAGTTGGCAGGAGGACAGGCGCAGATGAGAAATTGTCTCTCTAAGGTCAGTAAATTTGGAACACTACTAGATAAATCAGAAGAACAGAACGGGGGCACACTGTTGAATCTGATGCTGTTGATTTTGTTGACAAAAAATGATAAAAATACAATTCACAATCTTCAGTTGAGGTGGAGATAGCAGTGGGAGCAGGTTGTACAAGCTGACTGACTGTGCTAAACAGAGCTTGGGATTGTGTTTATTAGTAGTAATTGATTCTGAGAAGGAAGGTGAAGGTGTTGGGGACAGGGAAGGACAGTAGGGGGTGCCAGTACCCAGGTCAGTTGATTGGCGTGGAGCCATAGAAGAAGAGGGAATTGCCCATGGGCATGAGCATGGGCATGATGTCAACAGTCAATCATGTGGTTGAGACAACAGCACATACATTCCTAAGCGTAAAACATAAATTGTTTCCTGAACAGCAGTTAACGCACAGCCCAAAAAAAGCTGGACTCAACAGTGTCTCGTGGCTTTTTATGCTTTTGTGTAAAATCATCCCTTTGCATGATTTCTTGGTATTGAATGTTAGATTTTTCAACACTGAACTTCTCACCACTGTTTGGAGACATACTCGTGAACCTTTAAAAACTAAAATGTTTAACTACTTTTTAAGGAAAACACCTACTAAATCTCCCCAGAAAGAAGAATAGGAGTCTTGCAGATAAAACAGATTCGCGGATAACATTGTTACAGCAAAGATACAAATCATCACTTTCTCTAGACATTGAAGACTGCAGTGTGTCTTGGAACGATAAGTCAACAGCTTGATTGATTCGTTCGTTTTGCATCCAGGCAGAGGGCCATGTCTCGGCAGCTGTTGGTGGATTGAAGGATGAAAGCTCAGTCTGGGGCCCTGTGTGGTCCTGCAGCTCCCGAGGCCTCTGCTCTGGCAACCTCCTCCTGTCTTGAACACACCTACATACATCTTCCTGGAGTTAATCTTTTATTATGAGAAAATATAGGTGGGAATGCAAAACTTCACAAATAGTAACCGTGTACAAGGGAATAGCCCATAATTTGGAAATGGGTTGAATTGCAGACAGTAAAGGAATCTTTTTGATACATTGTCTTTCCTTAATTTGTAGCCTTGGAAAGCAGGCCACTTACTGTGCACCAGCGCCAATAATCACAGTAAGGGATCAAGGAATGTTTGGATATAACTCCTGATTTTTACAGTATGATCATCTGAGCCCTAAGGAAAACTGAACCAGACTCTCAAAGGAAAAGAAACAACATCCCATGAGCAGCTCGCTCTTTTCTCTCTCTGTAAGTAGTCTACTTGCGTCATACTTTATGATTGCTATATTATGTGTACAGCACTGTTAGAAGGAAAATATAGATTGAACTATATTGGCCTTACTTTGAAAAAACTTCTTCTCCAGAACAGGCCCTTACTCTATGTTCATCTTCCTGTGTAGTTTGTCCCAGGCTGTATAAGCAGAGATTCCATTGGTGCAATTGTGAGCAACCGCGGGGAAATCATACTGTGAGGAGACCATATCAGAAGAATAGTAACGTTGTCCAATGAAGATAAATAGACCTCTGTTTGGAGTGGACGCGATTTTAAAGAGTTTTACCTGTGCACTAATCCTTTGTCCGTTTCAATATTTAAAAAGACCTATAGGCGACAGTCACTGCCACTAAATGTTGAACTAGAGCACCAGCATCTCAAACCAAAAGAAATGGGCACTAAAGCGCACCAGACTCCACTGAGAAATTTACCTCGCAGATCATCGTAAAACACACTTCATTCACACTGGACAGAAACAAAATACAATTCATCAAAACCATCTTCGTTAGTCTTTCCAGTGTTCCAACAATCACCAGCTCTGGTTTTGTCAAAATAAACCCTTAATTAATAAGATGTGAAAAGGCAGCCGCGAAACAGGCTGCAATGGCTGCAACGTTATCCATGGGGACAAATGCACCCATCAAAGTACGTCCACTAAAAGTGCATGTTTTTGCTGCTGACAGGCTCAGATTGGTATTCTGTGTCTGACAACATTATGGAAAGGATCCCTACAGAGATAGACCTTTTTGTTAAACAGTAAGATCCTTTTTGTTTAACCAGAACCAGCCGTTATATTGCTCTCGCTCACCACCAGACTCTATTGATAAAAACAATAATTTTACCTCGCTGATCATCTTAAAACACACTTCATTCAAACTGGACAGAAACAAAATAAAACTGACCAAAACCTTGTTTGTTAGTCTTTCCACTGTTCCAACAATCACCAACTCCACATTAGATGAGAAAAGAAACAGCCGGCAACAGTTTCACAGGGAGGGACATACATGCACATGCCGCCGGACCGGCTACCAAAACTAAGAACAAAGAAGCTCGGATGACAACACACACAGTGGGAGTGTGACGTCATTCTCTGCTCAGGACGCCATTACCCCACTAAATGTTTACATTGAAAATTGTTGTTTGCTGCTATATTAATGTACAAAATCTCGTATAACAAACCTTTAACTTTCTTGGTGTCATCCAATAGCCCTCTAGCTTTACAGTTTTGACCACTCAGTGTTATGGTTTTGGGTTTGTGTATAGTTATTTCCTGTTTTATTTTGAAACATTCTCCTTCCCTCATGTGTCTTGAAGTTTTACTTTGTGTCTTTGTTTGTTTTTCCTGCCAGTTTAGCTTGTTTGCCCTGCCCTGATTAGTTTCACCTGTGTGTCGTTGAATCCCCCCACCTGAGTGTATTTAGTCTGTGTGCTTCCCTTATCTTTTTGTCAGATCGTCTTTGTCTCAGTGTCAAGCGTCCCGGCCTTTGTTCCTGTGTTCCCCCATGAGTTTCTTGATTATTTCTCTGTTTTCGCTTGGACCTCACCTGGATTCTTGGACTCTGTTTATTGTTTGCTCCTTGGGACTTGTTTGCCTTTGTTAAACTGCTCCCCTCGCCAGATATCAGTATAAGCCTTTGTTCATTATTAAATCATTTAAACCGCACCAACTTTGCCTGTGCATCTGCATTTGGGTCCTACTCCTGCTTTCCTGGTTCCCGGCTTGACTACCATACAACAATCAGCGGCCTCATAAAGGGATACAAAGCACCTCATTTTGCATCACTTTGTGAACAACAGGCAGGAATGCACAATAACCAAGTCACTTTCAAACCAAGGCCGTTGCCACCAGTATAACCTTATTAACAGCTATATCTTGTTGAAATGTTTTTAGCCACACTAGTGGCATGGCTCTGGGGATTGTAATGTTGGTCTGTCTTTTACCACTTTGGATTGAAATATCTCAACAACTATGGGATGGATTGCCATTAAATTTTGTACAGGCATTCATGTCACCATGACTTTATTGATCCCCAGACTTTTCTCCTAATGCCACCAGCAGGTTGACATTTGGAGTTTTGAGTGAAACATGTCAACAACTATTGGATGGATTACCATGAAATTTGGTACAGACATTCATGGTCCCCTCAGGATGAATTGCAATCACTTCAATGATCCCTTAACTAGAAGTGGGGTTTTTTTTGTTGTTATTTTTAATTCTCTGGAACCAAGTCAAAGACTTCACAATGGCCAAAATCACACAAAATACTTTTATTTTTATTTTTTTTAATGGAAACAGGGAATTTAATGTTGAGTTTCAAGTAATGAATCAAAGCATCTGTATTTGTCAAACAGACCAACGAGAACATTGAAAACGAAGGTGCAACTGTGCAAAAAGCCCCATGTTGAGTTTCTGTCTGTTTGGAACATTGTAGTGTTGTAATCTGTACATCACTGCTTTGATCTTAACACATCTCTTGATTGGTCAAATTAAAACTAAAACATTTGGCCTATGGCAGTTAGACAGCGTAGTGCATGAGGGATCAGACAAGAAACTGCTATACGAGTGAAAAATCTGGAAGTCAAGCTTTCAGCAGCTCCTGTCAGTATTTACTCAGCAGCTGTTGACTGATTTTATATTCAATCTGTTTAACATTACAACTATTGAAGTTTCTTTTTTTAAACAAACGATTCAGTAGCAGTTCAGTTAACGACATTTTAAGGCAGTGGTCACTCATATTTATGTTGACACAACCTTATTTATTTATTACAGTGATATTTTTTACGGTGTAATGTAGAGCACTGTCTGTGATGTTGAACCCAAACGCATGTTTAACTTTAAATGTCAGAATAGCAGGATAGAAAGTAACATCAGACTTATTAACGTTACAAAAATTAGTTTCGATTGATGGGCATTCGATCATCAATCATGATGGACAAAAACCTTTAAGTATATCCAAAGCTCTAAAAGGCAAATCATAATTAGTTGAGTGTACACATATATTGTACTGTATTCAACCTAAGTACCCCTCCACTCAAATGGGTTTTCTTATGTTTAAGTCCCCTAAAATGTCAGACCTTGACTTTACTGACTTGTATCTGTGCAAAGTTTGTCAATAGAGAGGTATTTTCACTGTTCTTTACTTAAGGGTGAGATGTCTGTACACTTTCCTAAAATATGAGATTGAAACATACTCAGAGTAAGCTAGGTTTGAGAAAGCCAATCACAATGCCACCGGCAAAGAAACCTGAAGCCTCCAGCGCTGAGTGGACTTGTCATCACAGAGACAGCAGTGGCTTGCTTGGGGTGATAAAATAATCGCCCTTTTTGGGTTAGATCTGAGGACGCTGATTGGCTTAATTTTATGTCATACGTTTATATCTTTGGCTAAAGTGCTACACAGACCCGCCTCCTGTGGGCGGTTTCTCCATCGCCCCAGAGCTGCTGAGACATGTAGACAGGCGGAGGGGGCGTGTAGGAAAAGAATGTATGTTGCGCAGATGATTTTTCTATTAGATTTTACACATATTACAGGGTGCATTCCATATTTCAAACACATATATTGACAATTTGTTTAATTTCTTCTTATTATTTTTATTAATGTTTTTTTTTGTGTCTCAAGGAGGGCAGCACCCTAGCACCATCTATTGGCCAGCCGCCACTGACACAGCGGTAGTGGGCGGGGCAGTCAGAGATCCAGAATTTCTCAATGAGGGAGAAAGAGTAGATGTGCTTCCAGCCCCTTTTCAGAGTTTTTAAAAAACTTTTTATGTGGGATAACCATGTTAAACTAAATATTAATCATAGCAGAATACTTTTACATACTTTAAAACATGTCTGCAGGGGAACTTTAACTAACAAAGCTGAACTTTTTATTAGATCAGCCTTAACTTTCATCTAACACCATCATCAGGTTAAAATTTTAATTTGTCCAGTACTTTGACTTATGACCAAACAAGTGCAAAACTAATAACATTCCCATCAGCCTCAGCTGTACTTTGTGTTTAGTGCTAATTATTCCTGGCAATCACCCCAGCCTCTGATAGTGAGGCTTTTTAAAATTATCCTGAGCAATGTGAGCTTTCCTGATGGTTTCCTGTGATATTTTGTATGCTATCACCTAGTGTTATGTCTGTGTTGATCTATTGTTGCAGGAAGGTTTTGACAGGATTCAGAAAGCCTCTCCAGCATGAACAAAATACAACACGTTAGAAGTGATCAGTTCTCCTGCAGAAATGTCTTTATGTCTGCTCTGACAGTTCAAGGCACCTCCACCAAGATAGCCAAGAGCAATCTAAAACCATCTTCAGCCATATGCCACATTCATCTACAAGAGGTCGTGTTCATGACAGCCTGACATCATCCAAAGACAACAGTGTTTTTTTCTCTGTGCTCATATTTAACTGCTGCAGTTCTACTTTTTCATTCCTGTGCATGTTTTTGTTGTCCAGTTTTGAAAACTCTTATCTGATCCACCACAGACACTGTTAACAAATGGGGGTCAACAGTTAACAGAAGTGAGGAGGCTTAATTGCTATGTAGTGTTTGTGTTGTGGGAATGTAATTCATTATTCATGCTGTGTTATTGTTGCTTTCTGTAAGTCTGAAGTTCAGAACAGTCATTATTAAGTCTCATTTTCATGACTCTCCTCAAACATGTTTGACATAATGAGAAACCTTGCTATTGCACAGCTATGCACATACAGTACTTGCCCTCTTCATTGGGCCACCTGCTGGTTAGGGGCCAGAATTACAATTTAAAGAAATGAATAATTCATGGCCATCTGTAAGGTGGGAAACTTCAGAGGAAGCCAAACAGCAAGACAGCCTGAGTCATACCATTCAAAACATCAACAAATCACACACAGCTGCCAGCCTTACTCTTTTGGCTCAACATCATGAATCACAATACAGATACTGGCAACAAATGTGTGGACTAAAATCTTTGCAACAGGAGCCATATGCTCAAAATGAGATAAGATATAAGAAGACAGAGGTTGAATTATCCTTAGGGGAGATTGGCAAAATGTCCAACACATCCATGAACTGCTGTGTGTGTTGTCAATGCTGCCATGCTCCACTGGCTGTGAGAAAGCAACGTGAGAGTGAAACACATAGCAGGCGAGGGTGTGGTGTTTTTTGCAGATAACCAAGGCTGTTGCCAGCATTTTAAAGATTGAGGTCATGAGCCCAAATTCCCCCAGCATCACCCCACACCCTGAAGAAAATTTTGGAAAAAGGGTTAAATCTTCTGATTATTTTGTCTTTTCCTGTTTTATTTATTCCTTTAAATGTTCAATTATATTTTTAGTACATTTTCTGTCACAATGATAGTCTAAATACTGCTTCACAGACTTCTCCACAATACCAGGAATATTATCCCACTTGAGAAATATTATTACCTTATGTGATATTTCACTTCAATTTAAAATATTTAATATTGTGTTGCCTAGAAAGCTGTTAAATGTAAAGGCCCTGAAAACCAATGTTCTCAATCATCTTCTTACTACGAGGAATGTACTACACGCAATTAGTAGAATCATCAGATGGGTGGAGTCCTTTCTGACTGTCAGATCAGTGTGTTAGGCTGTATTCACACCAAATCAGGCGTTACGGCAAAAACGCCAGTTCTCCCTTTCATTTGAATGGGGGTAATGCGTTTAGGCTGCGGCGTGGGGGACGAAAAAAAAAAACGCAGCAGCCTTGCGGCAAAAAGTTGAACCCGAATCAACTTTCGGAGAAACGCAACATGACGTCATGCTTCGGAGGTCAATCACACAAGCCGGCGATCAGAGCAGTCAAACTGCTCCACAGTCCCCCTGACAAATCACTGAAACCAGGCTGTCCAGGTGGAGCTCATGGACCAAACTATGATACTCTCCCAGTGAATGAAGAGAAGGAGGCGGTAGCGAGAAAGCCGGTGAATCGGAGAAACAAAACATTATTTTCTGATTGTTTCATAGAACAAATAAACATGCCCACACACTGCCGCACAACCCTGCGCTAATCGCCTCAACGCCCGATTGGGTGTGAATACAGCCTTAGCGTATATTATTTCCAACACTGGGGCCCCATGTTACAGAACAGACAGGCAGGGAACACCGAGATGGAACCAGAATGTTCTTTATTGGATTACTGCCAGATATTGTAGGTATGGAGAGAGGGAAGTCTATAGGAGGAACGGCTCGCTGGAGACAGCAGCTCGCTGGAGAAAAGTCCTATGCAGAGTAGCATATGGAGTCCTTGTCACAAACGAGGTGAGTGCAGGGCTTTTATGCTGGCTGTGATTGGGATCTAATGGGGAGCAGGAGTGTGATTGGGAGCAGGTGTGGATGGTGGATCCTGGCGTACCCGTGACAGTACCTCCCCCCTCCACGGCCAGCTCCCGAGGGCCGAAAAACCCCGAACCCGGAGCCTGGACAGGTGTGGAGCTGGGAGTCTCGGACGGACGACCCGGAGCCTGGTCCTGGGTGTTATGGAGGATCTCGGATGGATGACCCGGTAGCAGAACCAAGGTGGAGCTGAGGACCTCCGGTGGACGAACCGGGGACTGGCCTGGTGCGGAGCTGAGGACCTCCTGTGAACGACCCGGGGACTGGACAGGTGCAGAGCAGGCTTGACCGGTTCGGAGCTGATCTCGCGCAATCTGTGATCAACCCCATCTGGAGGCGTGGCGGAATGGGGGGAGCAATCCTCAGTGATGCATCACAGCCTCTCTATGGTGAATATGAGTTGTTACCATCAGGACAGAGGTACAGGGTACTACCTTTGCGGACCCTAACCCTTCATAACCTCCAGTACAGCTCTGTTAACCAAATCCTTGTGATATGTGGGGTATGTCACTTGCATTTTGTTGTACTTAATTCTTGATTGCTGATGACAACAAACACTGCTGATGTTTGTCTTTAACTGTAATGTCTTTTGTTGTTTGTCTGACAGTTGACACAGACACAAAGGGAATTTTTTATGCGTTTTTTATGCATCCTTTTGGGCCATTATTCAACACCATAACTCAGGAACAGAAGGGGAGATTGTGACTATATTTCACAGTTGGTTTGACACTTTTGACTCAAAGGTCAAAGGTGACCGTAAATAGGTTTTTAGCCATAATTTAAAAATGAATTGGGCGATTCCCGATTTCACACACACACACACACACACACACACACGCACGTTGACTGGGACAACACAATGAGTAAACAATAATGTTTGATAATGTGTCATACCCACAACTCTGCTGCTCTGAGTTTCTTTTCTCTAACAGAAATGCTGTTTTCATTAATTGCTTCCAGTTTGCCATTTTTGGATCCCTGTCAAGCTAGCATCAATAACTCAATACGAGTTTCATTAAAAGTCATCCAGCAGCTCAGTAGGCATAATCCCTTCCATCCTTGGCAGACTTTTAATGTGAAAAATGTACAGGAAGTGTACATTGGCAACAGCTTAACAGCAATAAAAAAATGGCAAAGTGGAACAAACTCGAAATATATATATATTTTTTACCTGGCCTTTATTTGTTTGTGCTGGCCATTATTTGAACACTGACTTTTATTTGAGAATTTACAGTAACTGTACAAACTGCTCCTTAAAAAGATACTGAAGACATGGCCTTGGTATCCTTAATGATAGCTATCCCCCTGCAAATAATATTTAGTGTACTCATAATGCTGGCTGTAGTTTAGGAAGGAAAAGGAGCAAGGCAGGGAAATGATGTGATCACAAAGATTTTTGACAACTGCTGTAGGACTCTCTTGAAAGAGTTTGGTTACTTGGAACAGATCTTCCTAAACTCTGGCAGTGTCTCTCTATAACTGTAAGCTCAGGAGGCATCATGAGGTGGGAGGAACAGCCTCAGTGCACAACAAAAATGTATGTTTTTACACTACCCACTGATAGACTGATAGACACCCTCTTTAATACAAAGAAATTATCCACTTAATGTCTTTGAAGGTCGCTGCTAAGTCCTTCTGATTATATTCAAACCCACTGGGAGTAAAAAATGAAACAATACCCAGCAGTGTGTAGGCAGCCTTCTTGCAACATGAATGGTGACAACAAGGTGAGTGAAGCAACTTAATATTCCCACTGCATTGCAGGGGAGAAATTCCATCATACATTAGGTTGTAAACAAATTCCACTGTGAGGCATTCACTGAACTGGAGGAAAACAATGAGAAAAAATCCCCATGGTCACCCCAGGAGGTCACTGGGCTCAATGACATTAGAATCACACAACACTAACAGCAAGTAGGGGATTATGTATTATGTATTATGGAAGACAGGATAGATTTGTATAGATTTTGCTGTCCGACATGTTATGTAAGAGCTGTGAAAACATGACACTAGCCTGTCATAACTGAGAACAAATACTATTAACTCAAGATCCATTTCTTCCCCATTCATGGTCTACATCAGGTTTGTATACTGCCAGATATGGAGTCGCATCTTGCTGTATTTCTGTCAAGGGGGGTTGGCAACATCCCCAATACTGCCAGTGAACCAGAGCTCATGTATAATACCAGTATGTTAAAGGGTCATTTCACCCACGCTGTAGTGGTTTTCAACAGTTTTCATAGGGACTATTTTTTGGTAGAAAAAAAGCTCAAAAGCTGGTAAACTAAAACCATCAGCATGGATAGATACAACTAGAGCTAAGTGAGAAAATGTGCCATTTTGATTTCACTTTACTATTCAGTCTGACATCGTGCTCCTGTTAGCCATTCTGTTTGTTATTTTGTCCTAACCAATCAGAAGTGAGTGTTGTATGAGTCCTATGGCAGTCGACTTTGAAGATGCGTTAGTGGTTGCTAGGAGCAGTTAACTTAAAGCTGCAATAATTCATATTTTTATATTAACAATGGATGGATTGACTATGTGCAATGCATTGTATGTATTTCTGCATCTCCGGAGGCAGAAATACCAGCTGAAAGCAACAAAAAGCACAGAACTACGGGAGAAGATGTCGAGTTAGTATCATGCAGTAATGGGATAAAAATGCATACAGATGGAGAGGGAGAGGAGGAGAGAGGAAAGAGGTGCATCATGGGAAGTCTCCCGGCAGTCTAGGCCTATAGCAGCATAACTAAGGGATGGTTCAGGACTCACCCAAGCCAGCCCTAACTATAAGCTTTATCAAAGAGGAAAGTCTTTAGCCTACTCTTAAATGTGGAGATGGTGTCTGCCTCCCGAACCCAAACTGGGACCTGATTCCACAGGAGAGGAGCTTGATAGCTGAAGGCTCTGGCTCCCATTCTACTTTTGGAGACTCTAGCAACCACAGGTAACCCTGCATCCTGGGAGCGCAGTGCTCTAGTCGGGTAATGAGGTATTATGAGCTCTTTAAGATACGATGGTGCCTGACCATTAAGAGCTTTGTAGGTGAGGAGAAGGATTTTAAATTCTATTCTATTTAAACCACTTTAGTGCAGTTCCTTTAATGCCAATTGAATGTTCCAGTCTCTGTAATAAATAAACAATGGACAGATATATAAAAATCAAGTAATGCTGCTTTAACTTTTTTCACAACAATCAAAGAAATCTGCCAATGTAAGCGTTGTTATTTTTGAAAGGTGACTTTTAATAACATGTACAGCTGCATCAATGTCATTCACGCTTGTCAACATTTACACGGCAACTTTTCTGTTCCCATTTTTCAGGCTCTGCCACAGACAGATTACCTTCCCATTCTTAATCCGGCCTACAAAACTCACCAAACCTATTTGAATCACAGCAACCGTCGGAGATGTGGGGAGCAATTCACAGATCTGTAACCAGGCTAGAACTGATCCTTTAATGACCCCCAAACTTCCTGTTTTGTTAGATGTGGTAGATGTGGAGTGCTGGAAACCAAATAGGTGAGCTAAAAATGGCTACACCATTGAGCCTCTCTCTGGTTGAAATCCACTAACAATATGAATTACCTACAGTTGAAAAAATTGTGCATTTGTTCCTACACTTGAACATCAACATGACCTCCAGAACATTAAGTGAGGGTGAATAGCTTACAAGTGTGTATCTTAACAAGAAGCAGAGTTGTGGTGATCTTCATTTGAGAATGCAAATCGGTTGCTAGTGCTTCAGCCCCTTTGGCAAAACTGTCAGAGACAAAAAATCTGCTTCACATTAGTTGGAGCCTTCCCCCACTAAAACACTGGCAGCAACTGTCAAAACAATACAACTGTTCTACTTACAGTTTAAGTTATTCCCTGCACACTGCACTTGCCACTTATCAGTGGCAGGCGGGCCGTGTTGAGAGAGCCAAAGTGGCTGGTTTAATTCTGCTTTAAGTGACCGAGTGAGCCTGAATCACTTTGAATCTCCGCCAAGATCACTCTGACACAGACCTTGACCACACACCAAAAGCTTTAAGGTCTACCAACATTTAGTCAAAGTCGTCTGGCCAATAACCGTGGAAAAGAGGCACTTCCATGCTAAATTTGTTCTCAGTCATTTTGTGGCCCTGCCACATCTCTAGCTTTAAACAGTCATTGAAACTACTTAGTGAAACTATCTTTGTAGAGGAGGACTTTGTTATATGAGGCCTGAGGCATAACAAACACTTCACAAATCAGGCACTGAGTCAATACCATCAGCTCTGTGTTTTCTTTAAAGATCAGATTTCAATGTTATGAGAAGGACCGACAACAGTATTGTGAATATCCGGATGACTGATGGGCACCGCTTTGAAACAGTTTGCCAGTGAATACGTTTCCCATACAGCCTTGGATCGGAAACAAATCCAGACCTCACATTATGTTAAGTGTGCCAGTAATTGCTGACTTAGCTTAAACACCTGAGCAAACACTAATACGACTGTCTGATCAAATTTCCATCTAGATTACATCGTCTTCCTGTTCGCCAGGTTTGGCCCATTTACTCTGACAGCGCAGCCCGGAGTCCAGGGTGTCACATGTTGCTCAGGAATGGTGTTTTTAATGATGTTCCTGGGATCTTTGAGCTGGTAGATTCCATTGAATTCTGAAGCCTTTTGTACTGTTGATTTTCCCTGGGACAGTTATGTTTATACAGAGGCAATATTTGCCATCATAACCAGAGGAGATCTGATTGTGTTATGTGATAAATCAAACCATATAAAAGCACAGCGGTTGTATATGACTATGTTTTCTTGGAGCGGGATTTCTCAGTTTATTAGTTTTTTCATGAAATCCTCCCTGCCTTCTAAATTCTCACCTCTTTCAAACCCCATACCTCCTCCTAGCTTGCAATGCAAGCTTTCTGTTAACAAAACTAAGAGTCTGTCACGCTAGCAGCTCTGTGAGGCTGTACTTAGGCACAGCGGCGTTTTGAGCTAAATGCTGAATATGCTAATATGTTCACAATAACAATGCTAGCATTTTATGTGGGTGTAATGTTTACCATGTTAGTTTAACATGTTAGCATGCTAAATTTAATAGTTATCAACCTCATGGTGGTGCTAGAGGAAAAGTCAGGGGGTCACCAAAGTCAGTAGGATTCATCCTCTGTGGACCACGGATGTCTGTACAAAATTCTACGGCAACCCATCAGATAGTTGTTGAGATATTTCAGTCTCGTTCACCAAAGTGGTGGACCGACAGACTGACATTGCCATCCCAAGAGCAATGCCGGCGTGGTTAAAAGCTGAGATAACCCTGATGACATCATTAGGGTTATTTTTTCTTTAGAGAGAAACTTGTCCAGAATGTCCAGAGGACATTATACAGCTGTTTTCACAGGCTGACTCCTTGCGATAAGTAAACTTAACTTTATGTGTAAAAACAGCAGAGTGCCCCTTTAATCTAGCCAAAGACCATACAACTCTCATTATCGCAGTCTTCTGTGAAAGTAAAACATATTGAGCAGAGCTTTCATTAACTTGCTGTAATGTTGTTTTCACACCTGCCTCATTCAGGGCTGCCGATTGTGGACTGTTTATACCCCACTTTGGTTGGTTGGTCTGGAGAGGTAAAAACATCACAATCAACATAGCCAGACAGCAAGCGCTCGACAGTCTCGGCCTCCATCCAGCTGAACCCCAGAACAGTTCATTTGAGGTAAGACGGAGTCCAGGAAGCCAGGCAAACAGACAGGGAATCATGTTTAATGAAGCTTATTGCAAGTTTTCTTTGTCCCACCACCACAGTACATGGTCTGCATGAAATTATGTTGTCATGATTGGTTCTGTCTGTCTGTCTGTGGGTAGACTCTTTCTGGGAATACAATAACTCTATAACAATCCAAGACAACTTCACACGTCTGCCACAGACTCTCCCTGATTACATTTCGGAGCTCCTCCTTAATAACCTCCAGAGTTCGTCTTAATACAACCCATGTGTTATGTGAAGACAAGTATGATGTTACTTAAATATGCACTAATTAATACACTGACTACTGTTATTAATGAGCTCATTAGTATAATTGGTTCTGTCCTATATTATGGTGATTATGGGAGAGCATTAGGTGGCTAAAGTGACTCGTTTTAATCTTGTAACACACCTCAGTACATATGTTCAACACCATTCATTTTTGTGTTTAGTAACTTGAAAACATTCTGTTGAAGAGCAAAACAGCAATACACATGCATAATCAAGCAGACAGAAAAATGAGAGCTGCTCATCATGTTGCAAGTAGAACCGACCATATTTTGTTTGTCTGCACAGCTGCTTGTTATGATTGAATTTCTTTTCAATCAATAGCTGAACTTTGCTGTTGCACTGCTTTGTTCATAAAGTATAGTTTGCTTGTCAGTTGGGAAATGAAAACAACATCAACATGCAGAAAAGTTAAAGCCTTCACACCCACACAGGAGTTTTTTATTTTGCTTGATTACTGTGGACCTCTTCTCAGGACTGTGAGGGGTTGTACAGACTGTGGCTGACTCACTGACTCCCCTGTTAGCTGTGTCCACAATTGTTCACTATTCACTATACAGTATGGTAAAAGATGTAGTGCATTTTCCATTTTGTATTGTCTGAATGTCTAGTGACAGTGATTACCCTATATAGCAGACTCAAATTAGCCCACAATGCAACTTAAAAAAGTTAGAGTAGGGTTTCTAAATAAGATATACTCTACTGCATAAAAAAGTACAGATATATTATCCGCACAATATACAGCTCTGGAAAAAATTAAGAGACCACTGCAAAATTATCAGTTTCTCTGGTTTTACTATTTATAGGTATGTGTTTGGGTAAAATTAACATTTTTGTTTTATTCTATAAACTACTGACAACATTTTTCCCAAATTCCAAATAAAAATATTGTAATTTAGAGCATTTATTTGCAGAACTGGTCAAAATAACAAAAAAGATGCAGTGTTGTCAGACCTCAAATAATGGAAAGAAAATAAGTTCATATTCATTTTTAAACAACACAGTACTAATGTTTTAACTTAGGAAGAGTTCAGAAATCAATATTTGGTGGAATAACCCTGATTTTGAATCACAGCTTTCATGCGTCTTGGCATGCTCTCCACCAGTCTTTCACATTGATGTTGAATGACTTTATGCCACTCCTGGTGCAAAAATTCACGCAGCTCGGATTTGTTTGATGGCTTGTGACCATCCATCTTCCTCTTGATCACATTCCAGAGGTTTTCAATGGGGTTCAGGTCTGGAGATTGGGCTGGCCATGGCAGGGTCTTGATCTGGTGGTCCTCCATCCACACCTTGATTGACCTGGCTGTGTGGCATGGAGCATTGTCCTGCTGGAAAAACCAGTCCTCAGAGCTGGGGAACATTGTCAGAGCAGAAGGAAGCAAGTTTTCTTCCAGGACAACCTTGTACGTGGTTTGATTCATGCGTCCTTCACAAAGACAAATCTGCCCGATTCCAGCCTTGAAAGCCTTGATGTCATCCTACGGTTGTTGAGTGACATTCGAATGAGTTGGCGGTCATTCCAGTCAGTGGAGAGTCGTTTTCGCCCTCTGCCGGTCTGTAGCTTTGTTGTCCCCAATGTCTGCTGCTTGACCTTGTTCTTATGAACCGCCGTCTTTGAAATTTTAAGGATGGAAGCAACCCGACGCTCACTGTATCCCTCTGCCAGTAAAGCCAGAATTGAACCCTTCTTTTCCTCACTCAAAACTTTCCTTTTCAACTTTTTGGCATGGTCAATAGTTATTTTTTTATTCCAATTACTTTTGAGGTACTACTAGCACTGTTTTTGCCATCCAGCTGGTCCCACTGCAAGAGGATAGTGATGACCACAGAAGTGTTTTTTTATACTTTTCCTTATTAAATAAGATTTGGTTCAGGTGATCACCTAATCAGCACCTCATTCAGTAGAATGAGGTGTGCCTGTGTTGGAATTCAACAGACATTGGAATGGAATGGCTTCCATACTTGTAGAGATGCTGATTTAAGAAAACATTGCAGTGGTCTCTTAATTTTTTCCAGAGCTGTAGTTAAAGTATGAAAAGTAAAAGTCCTTATTATGCGGAATGGCCTGCGTAATGGGTACATTGTCCTGTCAGTCCTGTAGGCTGTTGTTTTCTGTTCCGATATGAGTTGTCTTCTGCCCTTTTCTACTGAATATTAGGAAATTGTGTACTGAAAATAAACTGGAAACAGATTCACTATAGGTTACTTCAGTGTCCATACTAGGGCTGCCGCAGCCAGCCTCTGTCTTGAGCCGGGTTTCTACGCAGCCCGTGCTCCTCCTCTGGCCCACTGCTGCTTGGCTAAAGCACCTCCTCACATCAGCCTCTTCTCCACACTTTGTATAGTTCTGTTGAAAGGCTGAACTTCTGAGCCAGCAATGCTCTCCAAAAAATGTTTTCAAATGTTGTTCTTCACTGGAGTCCTGCCAATTCGCAGTGGTCATTGATTAAACAATGGGAAATGCTAACATCAGCATGCTAACAATGATAAAGCTAACATACTGATAAGCAGGTTATAATGTTTACAACAGTCACCATCTTTATTTTGCATGTTAGCAAGCTAACATTGGCTAATTAGCAATTAACACAAAGTACAGCTGAGGCTGATGGGAATGTTGTCAGTTGTGCAGGTATTTGGTCATAAACCAAAGTATCGGACAAATTAAAATTTTAACCTGATGATGGTGCTAGAGGGAAAGTCAGGGGACCACCGAAGTGATTACAACTCATCCTGTCTGAAACAAAATTCATGACAATCTAAAGAAACAGAATCTCCAAAGTCATTAGGATTCATCGTCTGGGAACCATGAATGTCCGTAAATTTCATGGTACTCTAGTTGAGATATTTCAGCCTGGACCGACAGACCAACATTGCCATCCATAGAACCATGCCGCTAGCATGCCTAGAATTCTTAAATTAGCAGAGGGTATCAATGTCCGCGGAGATGTGCTCAGAGAAGCTAAGCTAATTAGCCGTTAGCGTCTTCCAAGGGCAGCTACCAGTACACATTTCTTTCCACGCCCCCTTCCCCCCTCAGTTTGTATGGCAGGCTTTCCATTTCAAACTTGTAGTCTACATGGCCAGACCTGATTTAAACCAGGTGGTCACTCTGCTTTTACATACCGAGTGGTAGTTTTGTAACCAGTAAACTGATTTGATGTGCAAAATTGTTGTAGTTCTCATTTAAGTACTTGAGTAAATGTACAGTTACTTTATCATACTGTATTTATCACCATGCATTGTGTAGACAGCTGCATGATTAAAGGACTGACCTAAAACTGGAATTTATGGTGCATGGTAGTGAATAGTGAATGCTTTAGAAATTTGATTCTCATTAATACATTGAGTTTGGGGACTTCACATAGTTGTACGTACATTAGTGACTCTTACTGAGTCACTAATGTACGTACAACTGTGGGATCTTCATTACATCATATGGGGCAGGACTTTAGGAACACCCATATGGGGACAAGCAGTACTCAATGGAAAATTCAGAGAAATGCTGACCTACATAGCAGCAGTATTAAGTAAAGTTTTCCAAACATACTATACTTTTAGCACATGGGCAGTAAAAGTAATTCAAAGATTAAAAAAAAAATAGCTAAACAGACCTTTTGGTTGCTATAGATTTATTCAACATCATTATGAATTCATAGAAGTAGTTGTCAATGTCAGCACAAATCACAAACACAGTACAGCTTTGAAGACTTCAGTGTTATTTTTGGCACGAAACATTCAATCGTCTGAAATGACTAAAATGCTGGCCGACACGGAAAAGAGCTGATGAACTGGAATTTGGGATCGCATCGGGTATTAAGGACAGGCCTGCTACAATAAGTGATATATTTCGAGTCCTAATTAAAGGTAGACTGCACTAAACCTTTCAGCTGCAATTAAAAAGCAGCACACCAGATCAAAGACTTTAGCTAATTAGCACTGACACCGCTAATATGGCCTGCCTTTCAGTTTCATTAGGAATGTTTCCAAAAAGCTTCGTGGATACGCACCCGAACACTTCTTTTCATGTCGTTCAAAGATAGGTCTTTTAATCCTTTAAATGATCGTGAGTCTGTACTCAAGTCCTTAACTCCCTAACTTTTGCAACAGTTTTTAACAGTAAAGTGAAGCCAGAGCAGTGGAAGATAATGAATGTGAAAATACATTAGAAAATCATTACAGCAGCACCTGCCAGCTGCCACTTCAGGTCCACTCAGCTGCAAAACACATCTAATGCAATGGCAGTCCACAGACGATGTGGTTTTATTATCAAAACTACCCTTTGGCCACTTTCACAGTAACATTAACATCTCTTCTAATTTGGTCAGCAGTTTTGGCTTTCCAAACACTTATTCAGCCCTGCAGGATGTATCAGATCTGGGATGTCAACATTGCTACTTCCAAGCCAACAGTACATGTCTTGGTGTACTGTGCATTTCCCAGGTGTGAACATGTGTGCAACATTCCCTCCTTCTGCAACTACTGTACTCCCCCAAGTTGTTGCCTGGATGTCAATTAGCATGGCTTAAGCTATGTTAGACAAGATTTTGATGTCATGTCTTTTATTGGGCCTTCATCACAAAGTAGGGCACAGAGAGTTTTTCACATTTCTGGTGACAGAAATGGACATGATTTCTATAGTTACTTTTGTGTCTTTATTATGTAATCAAAAAATAGGTTTGAGAGCAAAACTATGCACACTCAAATTTGTGATTAAAAATGTCATCCAAAAGTTTTGTTTGCGAATCTAAAATGTTGAGCTGAAATCTCGTGGGTGGGACCTACAAAAGACGCGTCTCCATTGGCCAGTCTCGATTGGAGTGACAGCTTGACAAAATCCACTGTAAGTAAACACGAGAGGGAGTTTTGAAGTCCGTGGAGAAGACAAAGCGGGAGCAAAGAAAATCAATGGCGTCATAGTAATAGCAAGAATGCTGTGTTTGAACTGGTGCAGCTTTTTGACTGCAGCCAAGTGAGCCGTCGTTTGGATTTTGATGCACGTCTATTCATAAAGTAGCTATGTAGGAAGATGTGATCCCCAATTTAAATCTTTCTGGAAAGATTGTTTAAGACAAGTCTTGTTATCTGACCGCTTGTGTTTCTTGCCCCATAGGGCGTCTTTTTAGTGATGTTGCCATGTTCCTAGATCTCTGCAATTTACTTACACGAAGGCTAAAACCACAGAAATACGACTCAAGACCAGAAGAATTCTTTAATGAAAATTTTCAAACAGTAAAGTCTGACTTTAATTTGGAGCCGCCGACATGCAAAGTTATTTTTTAAAGCTTTACATTAGCATGAAGGGGCAATATGAGTATTTCATGTATGAGTAAGCAATGCACTAATACTTCAGTTAACTTCAAACTGTTAAAATGTTTTTGATGAAGAGTCTTTAGTGTCTTTTGGAAGCTGTGATATTGTTCCAGCTGCTGCATTGATCATATTGATCCAACATTTTTAAAGATCTATTTTGTCTCATTTTACACAACTACTGTATGTGTAAACATCAATAGGGAGTTCTGTACGTCTGACTACAGCAAACCAATCAGAAGTAAAACCCATGAAACAGGCCCGCTCATCAATCACTGAACGTTCTTCAGTTTTTGGACTTTGTAGATGACAGGAACACACTGCAACAGAACATTTTCAGGAGTTTGGGAATGTTCGTGAACTTTCTTTCACCATACACAAGTTAAAGTGCACAGTCACATGTTTTAGTGTTTCAAATGTGTTCACAATACACTTTAGTACCTACAGAAAAATCATAACGGGTTCCCGGTAAACATTAATTGCAGAGATAGAGGGGATTAAAAGCACCCAGAGCATTTAGTACAAAAACTCATCAATGGCCAAGCTTGAGTAATGAAACACCATAACTCTATAATGATTACAATATTATCTAGAGAAAAACACCAGTTTATACTAGAAATGATCAAACTAAATGCTAATGAGGAATGAAGAACATATTTTTTGTAACATTACCATTAGATTATGTTTGACAGTTACAGTTCTAATGTGAAATTATCTTGTGTTTCACCTTCATAACCATAATCTGAGATGACGGATAAAAAATATACTTGTAGCTGTAAGAACATCAAATCTCTCATTGGACAATTATTATATCATATCTTTCACAAATTACATTATTACTTTTCCTGAGATGAAAGAATTCCTCTCTAAAACGCTCCCCGAACATATATTAAACATAAAACCCATCATGCTCCAACTGATAAAAATTTAAATAACTCTTTTTGTGGCATATGAAGGCTTATGAAAGAGAGCGCTATTGTTTCAGTGCAATTTTTCTCTTTGAATGATTACTCCCTTTGAGTAACTTATACATTAAAAATGTAAAAAATTGCCTCTTTTTTTTTTGGTTGTATATGTGCAAACAAGCATTGTGTAACCCCCCTGTGATAAAAAAACAAACAAAAAACACATTTCTGTGTAACAGCAGTAACATTACAATATCGTTAATTGCTGTCACACAGAAACTGCACAATATAAAGTTACTTGAGTGCCTTTAAATGTCACATCTGTAGGGATTAATGCATCTCAGACAGCAGTGAATGTGGATCCAACAGATCCAGAGCTACACATCATGCTGGTCACCAGCGATGATGAGCCCTCCCCCTCCAGAGCCTCTGCTCCAATCAGGCCCTGCCGGTGCAAGTTGAGGATGGAGTCAGCAATGATGCGGGCCGTTTTCTTCTGGTATCCTCCGGATGTCACCATGAGTATGGGGACGCCCCGTCTCCTCGCAGTCCTGAACACAATCTCATCTCTTTTTACAATGCCCTGGCAGAGAAAGACGAGAGAAAAGCTGGTCTGTCAGTCTATCCAAGGCTGCATATAGTACTAGTCTTTTCTCTAATGTTTCTATGGACGCTCCCTGAGGATGGAGGGGAGGCCTGGAGGAAAGAAACACACGTCCCTGTTTGTCTAGGGATTGAGAGTGGGAACAGCTTGTCAAAAATCTCATTTATTATGGAGAAATTTTTAGCACAAGGATGGATTTTAAACATTATTAGGCATGACAGAAACATATGTTCAACCAGAACTATAAATAATAATTATTAAAGCCTAACCAGGAGTTTATTTTTTAATTTCAGGCCATTTACCAGCCCAAATCTCAAATTAGCTCTACAGCACACATCAGTGTGCCATCCCTACTAACACATTCTGCAGATTCACCTTATTTGCTCCAATTATTTTCTGGAATTTACAGGATCACTGGCAGGAAATCTCTGCACACAGGAAGTAATAAATCCAAATTTGGCTCATGCGGATCAGCTCTCAGTATGCTTTCAAAATGCCTGACAGATTAGCTACATGAAGTACTCGCATGAATTGACCCAGTTGAGCCTGCCAGTTCTACATTTCTGTCAATACAGCATTGAAAAATTTTAACTTTTAAAAATGGTCAATCTTTTTTTTTTAAGACTAAAAAGGGATGTAAACTGATCTGCAGATACTCTGCACTTTCATTCTTTAACACCCAATTAATCAGTGCATTGTAACAGACACACTGCTACAGATTTGTGTCAAAATTGGAATTTGTGTTAAGGCTAATTTTGGGGCATTTAGCTTTTTTTTTTAAATTCTCCTTGGTGAATAATATGGACAAAAGATGAGAAACTGTGTTAGAAAAAAGTACAAGCCGGTGTACATGAAAACATATGGGGAGAAAGCAACTACAACTCCCAAAGAGCATTTTGGTGAGAAACATCCCTGAGCTTAAAATTCTGTTGCATATGTCACTAACAGCAAGAAGTTTATGTTTCTTTGTAGAAATCTGATAACACTTAACTTTACGATTCTGGGTAAATGATGAATTCAGCAACTGTGGTGAGGTGTTTTGTTCCCAAATGCAACAATGACGTGCTCTGGATTTGCCACAGCTTTGATATGCGTCTGACTGAGTTCTCCTCCATGGCAACGGCAGCGAAGCTGGGGTATCATAATATTTAGGGCCATTCACCTGTGTTTCTAGGTTGGGAACATTGAGGATATCAGTAAAAGAACTTCCAAACTAAAACTCATAAAAAACCCACTTCCAGAACCAGCTGCCACCTTCTGCACTCAGTGGCCACTTTATAGGGTATACCTGTACAATCTATTGCAATTCAATACAACAGCTCTGCCATAAATTCTGCCTTTATGAAGTTTATAGTGTTCAGTTTATGGTGACATTGTCAGAGATGTGTAGATTAAAATATATGTTTATTACTGAGGTCATAGTTAGTGGTGGTGTTGTACTGGACTACATTATATTGAGAGGTGTTTCTAATTGTTTGTCTTCCCTATTTCCATTTATGAGGGGGACAGAATATTAAAAACACCTCTCAATATAATAACCTCTGAGTCCTGAACAACACATCACTATGACCTGCTAAAACATAATTTCATTAACACCGCTATGACAGTGTCAAAAGAAAAAAACCCTCAACATTATAGGCATCATAAAGTTAGACTTTATGGCAGAACAGCTGGATTTGACTGCATTTAGTATTACAGGTGTACCTAATAAAGTGGCCACTGCAAGTACAACTCTATAGCACACTGAAGCGACTCTAAATCCCCAAACCCCCAAAGTTTATGAACTGTAAAATGTACAGAGCAGGTACAGTACCTGTGGTGATATGGAGAGTCCACCAAGGGAGTCCCCATCCAAGATGTCTGTCCCTGCGTTGTAGACGATTATATCAGGTCGGACCTCGTTCAGCGCTCCGTCAGAGTGGAGCTCTACCTTCTGAAGGTACTCCGAGTCCTCAGTGCCCCAGTCCAGCTCCACCTTCCTCTTTATGGCTCCTGGAGATACAGAGAAATGGAGACTGAATCCACAGGCCTCACATAGGCTAGTAATCGCTGCAGTATTTCATGCAACAGCATTTCTTTAAACACAGGCAAGAGAAAAGGCTTACAAAACGAATTTCTGATAACTGAATTCGGTAACAGTAGTCCGCCTACAGATAGTCTATAGAGTATTTGTAACATTATAACTGTTTCGCTTTGTCTGTAGATGACAGATTATCAATGTATATGTGACAATTCATGAACAACCCCTAACCAAGATGTCTTTGTGCCTAAACCTAACCAAACCTAGAAAACGGGTTTATTTGTGAAACAGTTGAATTGTTGAATCTCAACTAATAAGTAGGCGATAAATGTTACAAATACTAACTAATAAACTATCTGTAGGCGGACTATCCAAATAAAGTCTAACCCTGAATTCATATGAAATGGTCAGGTAGGTAATTGTGTTTCTCCATCTACAGAATGCTCAGACATATAAATCTGCAGCAGCGCTTTAATTAATTAGTATGTATATTTCCAATAACCCGTGCAAATCATGAAAAAGGTTAATTAGGACACCTTTATGTTTCAAAATTCAAACAGAATTAAGCTGCAAAAGCAGGAAAGAACAACGCAATAGCACGCGAAACAGAGTTCTTGGTAGTTTTTCAAGAAGACTTGAAACTTGAAAAATTGTAAGCTTTGTTATTTGAAGAGTGGGACTGTGTGGTTTTTATCTTAAAAAAGCCAGAATGTCCATTTATTTCACTTTCTTAAAAGTAGAAATTAAATTAATTGCAGAGAAGAAGATAGCTGAAGGATGGGGAGAATTTTAAAGGCAGGGCTGTGAGGTTTCATCCGCAGAGTATTGTTAGAATTGGGGTTAAATGGTAACATGTGGTCGCTGTCAGATCAGCTTTAATGTATTGACAGATTAATTTGTGTAAAAGCCATGATTATAATGTTGCATTGACGCCTTCATGATAGATTTCCTGCTGAGTGCTAATAGATTGAGTGGTAGTGCAGATGGAAATCACAGCATAATTCAAATGAGTGACATCTAGGGGCTGGAACTGGAGGAGGCAGCCCCCTCCACTTCAACCTCAACCTCCAACCAGGCATCAGGAGCAGTGTTCAGCTTATTTTGTCACCAGACTGCATCACATTTAAGTCCATGAGAACACTAGAAATGCAAGAACCTGTCTAAAGATATTAAGCTTACAAAATTTCTATGAATTCAAAAGGTAAAAAAGCAAGTTTGAAAAGAAAATTGATGGTGCTTTAACTCACTTTTAGCATATTCGTCCCCGGGATAGATGTAGCGATTATACATATCCATGATGAACACACGTCTGTCATTCAAGAAGTCACGCTCATGTCCATTTCCCTATAACAGAGTGGAACCATTAAAAAAATAAAGCACTTTGATGCTCTCTGCTTCTTTAAACATCATCCAACACTGACAAACTAAATCAAGTAATTGGTTTTTCACCCTTGATGATGCCTCATTCATGTGTAATACAAAGCAGGCGATAACTCATAGCATTTTGACAGTTCCCTACAACACTTGACTGTGCCAAGGTCCACACAGGTGTCACTCAGACCCATTTGTTTACCTCAGACACACTGCGCTGACTGACACCACCAGATCAGGGGTAAATAGTCTTGACTATTAAATGTTTAAAAAAAAAAGTCATGGCTACTCCATCACATTTCATTTCCTTTCCTCCATTTGTCACCCAAAGTGTCTGGCTGCTGTCAGGAGGAGATTAGGCATTATGCCAAGTCTAGTATTACTGGATGAAAAGGAGGATGTATGGGACAAGCAGGACAATTTGGTGTCAGCTGAACATCATGCCCAAGTGACTGTATAAATTCATTGTTGAATGTTATACAAAAAAAGGTTGCTTGTGTAGTCCAGCTGGTTCTACTACAAATTTGAAGTAAAGATCAAGTGATGTGATGCTAAGCTCAGATACTAAAGGAATAGTAAATCCGGTTATTCCCCTTTTTTGGCCAAAAGTTAGATGATTAGATCGATGCCACTCTCATGTTTGTGTCTTAAGTATGAAGCTTAGTATTAGTTTAGCTTACCATAAAGACTGGAAGCAGGGGGAAACAGCTATCCTAGGTCTGTCCAAAGTTCAAAAATATGCCTAGCAGCACCTCTAGGGCTCACTAATTAAAAAGTTGTATCTCATTTTTTTTAACCTGTACATAAACATGCAGTGCTGCTAGAAAGTTTGTGAAGTTATCTGCCTATTTTTTTCCAGTCTGTTCACTCAAAACAGTCTTGCATACGTATCATACAGCCGACATCGGATCTCATAACCTGGACAATTTTATTGGCGATCTCCGGCTCATTTCAGAGATCGCCAAGACATCGGAGGCTACCAACCCGGCTCCACCGGTTGGAAGTGCTCGCAGGCGGCGTCGAGATCAAAGGCAGGGGTAGAGAGAAGGGCTAAGATAAAGCTATCTCCTCATTGGCAATCTCTAACATCAATGTTCGGTCTCTGGCGAACAAAATGGATGAGCCGCGGATCATCTCTCACTAAAGGATTATGGACTGCAACATCATGATTTTCACAGAAACATGGCTCAACAGCGGCGTTCCCGATAGCACCATTGAGCTAACAGGGTGCTACGTCCTCTGGGCAGATAGAACAGCTGATGACTTCGGTAAGACCAAAGGTGGGGGGTTGTGCATTTATGTGAAAAAAGGTTGGTGCACGGACACTGCTATAATCAAGTCATTGCTCTGCTACCCTGGAATATCTTATGGTTAAGCGTAGACCTTTCTATCTGCCCAGAGAGTTTACATCTACTGTTGTGACTGCAGCATATATCCTCCTGGATGCTAATGCTAAACATGCAATGAAAGAACTGCATGCTGCTATTAGCAAACAACAGACTATACATCTGGAGGCGGCCTTTATCGTTGCAGGGGATTTCAACCACTCCAACCTGAAGACTGTACTCCCCAAATTCCACCAGCATGTCCCCTGCCCCACTAGAGGAGACAAGACCTTGGACCATGTCTACATCAACATAGCTGAGGCCTATCCATAGCTATCCCCCTCCCCCACCTAGGACAGTCTGACCACCTCTCATTGTTCCTACTCCCCAAGTACACACCACTCATCAAACGTGTGAAACCTTCACCTAAAGTGTGGCCAGAGCGAGAAGACTCTGTACTACAGCACTGGCCTGAACACACAGACTGGAGTGTGTCTGCTACTCAGGCCACCCTGGACTATCACACGGACATTGATTCTGATGCATCCTCTGTTAAGGACTATATAAACACTACCATCAACAGTGTCACCAGTCTCAAATAGATTACAACGTTCCCAAATCAGAAGCCGTGGATGAACAGAGAGGTCTGCCAACTGCTGAATACATGCGACACCACTTTCAGATCAGGTGACATATACAGTTCATCCAGGGCTAACCTGAAGAGGGGCATCAGGAGGGCCAAGCACAGCCACATGATAAGAATTGAGGAGCACTTCAAAAACAACTTGACCCTTGACGCATGTGGCAAGGCATCCAGGCCATCACGGATTACAAACCCACCAACACCACCCCACCAACCAGTGATGCTTAACAGATTATATGCCTGCTTTGACAGGGACAAGCAGGAGGTGGCGATCAAGGCTGTGCTCCCTGCAGTTAATAATAAAGTTGAATCTAATCCAATCTCAAATGTGATCTTCAAATCTAATATCTAAGTCTTAAAAATACATGGAGGACAGAGTTAAACAAATAACACAAAAACATACTTTTTTCATTTTTCTTTGTTGGAAAAAGTATGTGAAACTTTGCTTTCAGTACCTGGTTTGACCCCCTTGAACCATAACTTCAACCTAACATTTTCTGTAACAGTCCCACATATCAGCTTGGAGGAATTTTGGCTCATTCCTCCTTACAAAACTGCTTCAACGGAGTGATGATGGTGGGCTTCTTTGCATGAACTGCTCTCTTCAGATCTTTCCACAACATTTCTATTGGATTAAGGTCTGGACTTTAACTCAGCCATTCAAAACATTACATTTTTTCTGCTTTAACCATTCTTTGGCAGACTGACTTGTGTGTTTAGGGTCATTGTCTTGCTGCATGACCCACTTTTTGTTGAGCTTCAGTTTATAAACTAATACCCTGACATTGTCTTGAAGAATTTGCTGGTACAATCCAGAATTCATAGTTCTGTCACTGATTGCAAGCTGCCCTGGTCCAGAGGTAAGCAAAGCAGTCCCAAACCATGATACTGCCACCACCGTGCTTCACAGTTGGGATGAGGTTCTTATGCTGGAATGCAGTGTTTGGTTTTCGCCAAACATGATGCTTCTCATTTTTACCAAAGATTTCTATTTTAGACTCATCCACAGACAGAACATTCTTCCTTCTGGTTCACCCATGTGACCTTCAGCAAACTTTGTCAGCAGTTTTCTTCATGGAGAGTAGTGGCTTTCTCCTTGCTATCCTACCATACACACCATTCTTGTTCAGTGTTTGTCTGATGGTGGACTCATTGACATTAGCCAATGCAAGAGAGGCCTGTAGATCCTTAGATGTTACCCTAGGGTTCTTTCTGACCTCCTGGAGTATTACACACCTTGCTTTTAAGAGTCATTTTTGTTGGACAACCACTCCTGGTGAGAGTAACAATGGTGTTGAATTTCCTCCATTTGTACACCACCTGCCTGACAGGGGATTGGTGAAGGCCAAACTCTTTAGAAATGGCTTTGTAACCTTTTATAGCCTGGTGACCATCCACAACTTTTTGTCTGAGGTCCGCAGAAATCTCCTTTGATCCTCGAGGCAATGCACACTTCCACACTTCCTGTGTCGACATCTTCTCTCTCCCGTAGTTCTGTGCTTTCTCGTTTCTCTCCTCTCTCCTTCTGTCGCTTACAGCAGGTATTTCTGCCTCGGGGGTGCAGAGACTGGATCTGTGGTTGTGGGCCACCTGCTGCCCCGGTGTTCCTGCTCGAAAACTGCTACTACAGTTGTTGTTATTGGCTCTGTTACTAATACTGACATTATTTTTCCTTTAGCTGCCATTCCTATTATTATTAATATTAATTTTTTTTTAAATCTAGGTGGTATTTAAATACATACATTTCTGATTCTGATTTGCATTGTGCCTTTGCTATCTCACACCACCACCACCCCCCCCTCCCCCAAAACCTCTCTCTCTCTCCCTCCAATTACCTCTTTAAATGAACTGATAATCAGTCCCGGTGCCAGAGGAAAGTAACTGGCCAGGCATTTGTTTTTGTTTTTTGGGCGGGCCCTGACAATCAAAGTAATTTTTTTCAGACTTTTTAATGCAACAACGGATTCATATTGAATAGTTCAATATTATGTAAAAGTTAGTAAAACAGCGACATCGTGACAGTTGCATCAGCACCATTTACAGCACTACACATCAAACAAGCAAGACTATAACAGCGCACAGCTCAAGGAACATTTATTCTACTCTCTCATATCTATTACTCGATATTGGCAAACATACACAGAAACATACCCAATATTTTTAACCACCTAAAAGCTGTCAGACAATTCAGGGAAAAAAACGTACACTCTGAGGTAGCTGTTGGGCCCCAGAAGTGGTGGTGGTGGAGGAGAGGAGATGGCGGGAGAGATTGCACAGTGGTGGCTGCACTTGTCCCTGCTGCGGTTGTCAGCTTGGTGCTAATGTCAACGCTAGTTCCCCTTTCATTACTGGAATCAACAAAACTGCTAGCGCTAGCTGATTCTTTTAGCGTGGCTGCACCTGCTGAGTGGCCATCCTCAGCTTTTCTTGTTGGTAAACCACTTTCTTATGTCTGTTTCCACAGAGATATGATTGTTAATACTTAAACCAAGCTAGCCAGACACTGGCTGAAGTGAAGCATCATACTGACTAAAAAAAAAAAAAAAAAAGAGGTTGACGTCATTCACGTTGTTACACACAAGTCAAAACCAGTCTAGTGGATCACCAGCAGAGGGTGTACTTAGGCCATATCAGAAACCGAGTCAATTCTTCCACTTTCATCCCACAATAAAAACATTATATTCCATACACTAATGCTGCAAGATAGTTGACTATAAAAGAAACATTTGGATAAAGAACATATATATTCAATAACAACAATAATGATAATAGTAAATCACAACCCCCCAAAAAATATGATAATAACAATAATAATGCTGATTTATCCTGGGAGGGCCAAATTCCAGGATTGGCAGGCCTGGCCCCCGGGGCCAGAGGAAGAAAGGACTTGAACACACAGCAAATTAATCAGTGTTTCAATCCTTTTGTCCCTCTGAAGTCCTACTGTTTTATGATCTTGGATCATTGGACTTTCTGTTTCATGGAACAGTGTGGGTTTCCATTTTAACAAATGTAACAATTCACACCAACTTCGCATATGACGCATATCAAGAAACTGAGTACAAACTTTTTTTTGGCACATTTAGTGAAGAATAATCTCCACAGACAACTGTTGAAATCACACCAATCCCCCAATTTAATCATGCAAGCACAATGAAAAGAAAAGGGAAAAAAGCATTTCAGTGGGAATTAGGTAATTCATTACTTATCAAACTGTCAGCAACCAAGGAGCTGGGTTAATATTAACTCCATCAACCCCCCACAGATATATTCCAGTCATTTTGTACTGTGGTGCAATAAAATAAACTTTCTTTTCCTCCCTTTAATAGTCAATGATGTCATTTAGCATTTTCAAGCAGGTCACATCACAGTAAATGGTATAATCACGATAATCATCAAACTCCCCTGAAATTCTACCATTAGTACTACAATACAGTAAAATTACTACAGTCCCTCATAAGGTCAAATTCATGAATCGATTTTCTGGAGTGCAAGAACTGTAAGTTATTTACTTAAACTAGGATAGCAAGTCATGGAGTTAGAGCTAGAGCTAGACAGACATGGAGCCTGGTTTGCTGGTCCCGCTGTGACTGCTGTGTCTCTGACTGGTAAAAAGGTGCTCCCTTGTGGTTAATCAAAATAAAACTGGTAATGAAGATAGGAGGACTGTGCTGTGTTCACGGAGCCCTCTGAAAACGGAGATAAACACAGTAATGACGGTATTAGAAAGTCGGTACACTAGTACATCTCTAGTCTATATAAAGGGTATAGACCACTGTGAGATTTGGATTTTAGTTTGTGCTGTATCAAAAAACTCATATTGCACTGAGGGCTCATACTTACTTGAGACAATGACTAAATGAATGAAACCAAGTGAATCCTCTGCTCCGCCTTTAAAACACAGACTGAGACTATAAATCATCTTATTATATTATCTTATTAGTCTTATCCTCTCCCCCACATACTGTACAATAAAAGATTGCTGCGTCAATGCCATTTGTTAGTGTCCGCCAAAAGCCTTCACTGCTGGCTTCAAACAGGCCTTTCCTTCAGTTCTTTAAAACAGATATCCTCCCTTACCCAATTCAAACATCTGTATTAAATATTTTGAACCATCTATCACTACTTAAAACATAATCAAAAGGGCAGGAGGACTGGAGCATACAAAAAAATAGAATTTTTTCTTTTTCATCTAAGAGGAACAGAAAGGATGTTGTTTGTGGTAATTCAAAATAAAATAAATTTGATTTATATTGCGCCAATTCATAACAGAAGTTATCTCACTGCACTTTTCCTATAGAGCAGGTCTAGATCGTACTCTTTATAATATTATTTACACAGACCCAACAAATCCCACCATGAGCAAGCACTTGGCGACAGTGGCAAGGAAAAACTTCCTTTAAGAGGCAAAAACCTCGGACAGAACAAGTAACTGTCCATTTCCAGATGATCCTACACATACACAGCATTTATGTTAATTTAGTATCAATATCAATATTAGTATCAGTGGTAATAACACATTTCTAGATAGCAAGTTTAGCATTAGCATCCGGGATAGACACATTGTATATATTAAATAAATAGACTTGACTGATGTATATACAGTAACAGTGTATTAGCTGCTGGGGCAGACCAGAAATGGATGATTTACAAAAAGACAGATATACTAACAGATAATAAGACAATAACAAAACTACTGTTGATCCAGTTTCATGATCATTATAAGCCTGGAGGGGATCATGCCTTTGGTCCTGTGTGTGTGTGTGTGTGAATCTGTCCGCAGATAATCTCGCATACTATTGGACCCATCAGGCTAATATGTTTTGTGCACATATATACTCAAGGACCTCTCGTAGTTGTGGTGATTCACAATTTTAGAAAAACCTATTTTATTGACTGAGCCCATTGTAACGCTTAGACTTTCGTCTTTTCAGCAGTATTTGTCATTTTACGATGTGCTTTACGACATAGCAAATTACATTTCCGGCATCAGCCAGGCTAAAAACAAGGCTTACCTAGTCTGTTGCAGGCCACATTTTGGCTTTTGTCGTGGCTCAAATCATCTGCAGATTAATTCCATACCCGATATGTTATAATCCACTAAAATTAGGCACAATACGAGATGAATAAATCCCTGCATGTCTAAGGTAACAATCTCTTACAGTAGCGTTATGGTAACCCTAATAGGCTTATATGACCATATGTCAAGCTTGGGACTCTTATTTAGCCCGATACGGTTGAGTTGTTGTCTGGGACGACTCGTTTAACGTTACTAACGTTACCATTTTGCAGACGATTACAACACAAGTTGAGCTCCTCAGCCAAAGTGCCAACTTAACATTAACGTTAACCCCTGATGGCTCCATTTCCTTTATGCTGTGATAATATTAGCAAGGATAATACTGTCATAACCACGATGTAATCAAACAATTTGCTTTTGGATTTGTTTTGCAACATAGAACTAATTCATGAGACAACGGTGTAGATATTTAGCTAAAATGGACCTACGTTACTTATGATGTAGTTAAACGGAACGCTTGTGACAGTAGCCTAATTATGTCGCTTGAGAGGGCAAATGCCAAGCTCACTGAAAACGACAGAAGCTGAATTGAAAATTACCTTGTGACAGATTTATGTGAGGACAAGGGTACTTTAAGTGTCATGTTTTAGGGTTGTAATTAGCACTGTACTGCATATCCCCAATATTTCTCTCTTCTCAATTATCTGCTGAGAGGGGCACTTCAGGCCCATCTCCATGCCTTGATGGAGATTTGCTCTTTTGTTCTTCTTCATGAATTATTTACTCAGCATCTGTATTGATCCCAAGCTTGTCTCAATAGGTAAAGGCACATCATTACCAATGAGCCAAAGCTCAAAATGAATAAAGCTCTATTCCTGGAATATAGCCATGGACCTCTGGAACTTGAGACATCATCAATGTTAACACAGTTCTCAAGGCTAATTGGTGGTGGATACAAGTCATTATGTTGAAAACGCAAAGTAAGACTAAAATATGATAATAAGACTTCCAAAAATGTCGAGTCATTGTTCTCTACAGCTAGGGTGAGCTTAGTCGACTAACAGTAACCTGAAAAACAAGACATGCAGCAAAGAGGAAGCACATACTGTACAATGTAAACATAGTAAGAGATGATGTTATAGATCCACACTTGTTCTAATCTCTGTACTATTATGTGTGTTTTCTTATGAGTTCTTTGGACGGTCAAACATGGGAATCTGTTTGGATCAACTGCTGATCAGCTGGCATGACTTATGTGTCCTGCTTGAGCTGACAAAAAGATTCCATCTCTTCTATTCTCAAGTCTGAGTGTCAGAGTGGCCAAATACTCAGAGAGACTTTCTTTTAAAGTGATAACCAACATGCAGTGGGTTCAAACCCCACGCCGGCTAATATTGCCCTGTTAAAGCTCCCTTGAGCAAGACACTAAGGGGGATGTTTACTAAACCTGTCGCAAACTACCTTCAGGGGCACAAAGTTTTGCATCTCCACAGTTTTTCAGTTTATCAGGCTACTTACTAATACTGCAGTTGTAAATGGACCCATCTGCAGTTCATATGCATTTAGTGCATAAATAAGATCTGATGCCGGATTGTTTTGACACGTGTTGCACATGTCTGAAAAGTAATGGAGCACAAAAGAAAGTGTGATCTGCTGCTTAACTTGAAGTAGTGGTTGACGAGAACATACTTTTGGAACTGCTAGCGTGCATTCATCCTGCAAGAGGAAGTCTATATGCAAGGAAATGTCACAGATGTTACATGGTGCAGTGGCTATTTGTGTTTCCATTTCCTCCTCCCATATATTGTGCCTCTGAATAGGAACTCCTTAAAATACATATTGCATGAGACCAAACACTCAATTGTCAGTATTGCCGCTTTTCTTCCATTGTACTTGTGCAAAACCTTGGTGCGGCGCAATAGTAAACAAGGACAAACGCAATTTGACTGTTTACAGCCTAAAAAAGGCCACAAATCCCATGTAAATATTCCCCTAAATCCCTGGCCCCGAACACTGACCTCCCTCTGACAGTGGCAAGCAAAAACAGGACTTTCCTACAGGCATCAGTAAGATGCTTTGTCCTCATCAGAAAAACGATGCTGTTCGACCTGTTCTTGGGTCTTGACAAGCAGCTTCTTGTGGTCATGCAAATAATGACTGCCCTCTATCAGTAGCAAAGGTGGGAGTTACATGAAGTTATTATAACATCTCAAACCTCTTAAGGAGGAGCTACAGGTGGTTGATTGGCCATACAAAGCAGTTTCATGTCCTATCTCCTAACAACAATCAATGTTGGTTTCTTTTAAACATATCAGTGGTGTTTTCCTAACCTTTATCATGGCCAGGTTCTTTACCTATCATTAATCAAGTATTTTTAGTTGCCTAAACATTAACCAGACCACAGAGGTGGCATATACAAAAAAACGCATATTCGTTGTGTTTGGAACAGTCATATGGATCGTGTTGGCACTAACAAATGACCTATTTTGTCATTTAGGTATAAGTTAGATAAATGTCTTTTATAGTATTGAGATTATTGACGTGATTGTATATTTAAAGTGGGTTAAACTGAAGCCAGATCATCAAACTATGCCTCATCTGTAAATCTGTCTGGACAGTACTCATCAAAGTCTTCTCTTGGTGTGCTAAGATGACAATGTCAGATACAGACATCTGTCTTAGCTCAGCTAGTTGCTGATAAGTCTGTAAAACAAACACACTGACATACACTGAGCTGCTTTGTGCGGCAGTACCACAGGCCTTCTGCTACCCTCATCCATCCTTTAAATCCCACTCGAGTTCTAACAACCTGCCACTCACCAAAAACAGGCTTTCTGACTATTCACAATTTATAACATATAGATGCCAGTGGACAAACCTTTCGTAAATGCCCAGATTACCATCTTTAGTCTAGGCTATGAAAAATATAAATATTGGCTTAAATGACAATATATCAATAAAGCCTCAAAATTGATTCTCAAATGACCAGACAACTGTAACTAGATTAGAAGTTACAACCACCAGCATAGCTCTAAGAAAATCCTTACTTTTGAGCTGCTGAAAAAATCAAGAGTACAGAGTTTCCCTAGTCAATACAGGGAGAAAAATAGCCCGAATGACTTAATTCAAGTCAAAGAAAGGACAGAAATTACATTTTAAGATCCTCATCTGGGAGCAACATGGGAGAAAGACTTTTTTGAATCAAATATAGCTGATGATATTTTCATATTTTCATTTTTGTGAAAGATTTTAAATAATTTTAGAAGTTAAAAACTTCTGATTTATCATTTGATTTATCATTGGTACATTGGAGAATTGTCATTAAAGGTTGGGTATGTGATTCTACTCCAATACACATCAAATTCAGCAAATATCTCCTCACGGTCTACTAGCTGTCTGTTCAGTGTGTGCGCTGAAAAAAACTCCGGTGTTCGTACACAGCCCTGGCTCTGTAAATGGGAAATAAACAAAGTGGCTCGGACCGAGCCACACAACACTATTCCAGCCATGATTTGTGTGTCGGGTAACGATAAATGACTTGCCCACGGACATTCAGCTTACTCTCTAGTTTGCCAAGATATGCTGTTGTTGTGATGTTAGCTATAGCAGCAGGAGAGTTGTGAGTATCGCTGTCTGGAGCTGCTGTGCTGGCTCTGGGAAACCGTCTCGTCCTCTCTGGCTTTTAGCTTCGCAGCAACAACTGTAGGGACAGATTGCTAACCCACAACCTAGCTAATGTTAGTTACATTACTTGCTGTGTCGTTGTTCGCTCTATATCATGGTATTTGTCATGGTATTAGATTTCTCCAGAACTGCATACCCCATTTTACTTAAGTTCAATAAATCTTTTTTTTTTTTAAATGCTGATTCTGCAGGCCTTATAAAAACTGAATTATATAGCAAAAGTGGTCCTGCAGCCCCTTTATGGCACTGTTTTTCTACAAAAGCACAGAATGATAATGTGTTTAAAATCATAAAAAATAAAAAGATATTTCAAATGCACACGTCACAGCGTCAACAAGCCCAAACATGCAAGTAGCTGACATTACTGCAGATATCCCAGGAATAGTCCAATATTATCCAAAGCTGGTGTGCACTCAGCTGTTTGCCAGTGGAGATGTTTTTAGATACATTCCACTGAATATGACAGTAAGGGCCAATTTGGTACACAGTTTGCCTCATTGATTGGTGTGGTGGTAAAAGGGGGGCTATCTTGTCATGAATGTCAGCTCCTAAGCAGCGATGCACATTGTCACAGAAAGGTGTAATGGTGTCGGCTCACCTGATGAGCATCCAGATCGATGATAGTAGCCTTGGAGATGCCTTCCACTCTCTCAAACAGAAACTGAGAGATGAATTGAAAAATATTTGCTTTCTCTCTGAAGATAAGACATTCATAGCTCAGATTCTCGCTAAGGGGCTTCAAAGTAAAACCTATACTTTTGAGATGACATTACATTTACACAAATACATTTTGGCATAGTGACCACAGTCAGAATTGCAGGTCATGTGACACGCACTGGCCCAAAAATATTTTTTCCCCATACACAATCATTACAAAGGAAATGGCTGTGAAATGACTACATTTTCATAAATGTAACAAAACACTTGAAAATGACAATAATCCCATGAAAAGCCAAAACAGCAATGCATTACTCTGTCTTCTAATACTTTCTGACTTTCCTACCTTGTCTGTAGGGCTCTCAGCCCCAAGTCCATTGCTTTCTGCTATAGACATAAATCTTTAAAAACTGGTCACAAATCTATGTGTGTAGCCCATCATCACTCTGTGTTTCATACTGAATAGGAGATTACCACTTTGCAATCGCTGTGTTTACATTCTTGTAGTTACATTTTTGAGGAGGCGCACGTTAGCTACGCCGTAGTACAGGGTGTAACCTCAGAGCCTACGCACGTAGACACCATAGGTACAACATAGCCTCTTAATACAGAAGTAATGATACAGCTTTAGAGCTTTACTGAGTATTTCTGGCAGCAGGACGGTGTATGTGGGGTTGACCCAAATTAAACTACAGTGCCTGTATTCATGGTAATGAAGGAACATGTCAGCCAGTGCAACAGTGTGGTTCACTGATTTGTTTTTAATAGTTTTTGGACTACAATGGCAGTCTAAGCCTGAGGAATGAGATATATTAGGTTTTGACTACACAGGCAATAGTTAGTTAGTAGGATCAATTTATTGTTGGTTTTAGTCTTTTCATGAGATTTGTTGACAATAAGAAAAAAAAATTAATATTACCAGCCTTATCCTTTAAAGTCTCCCAGAGCTGAATCAGTGAATTATTTTCGTGCAATTCATGTGTGTGGGGAGTTTGCCTAGTTAGTTAGGTCTGTAATGCCCATGCTGCAGGGTGTATTTTATTGTTTATGAATGTAACTTTTCAAGACTGTATTATTTCTTCTTTCAACAGTTACTTAGTTTAACTTCAATCAAATAAGACTTCTAACTGAATACTAATGGGCTTCTCCCTACATGTGAACATAGCCAGTGTTTGAGTGAATGTTTCCAATGAGCTAACATTGTGCGCAGCAAAAGTCTTACCTTGATGGCCAGAGTGATGTCGGCATAGGCACAAAAGCCCCCTCCCCTATCGCTGGAGCAGTGGTGGAAGCCTCCTCCTAGGACACACACAAAAAAAAAATCTGGCTCAATGTCAGGGCCATTAGACAAGCCAAGCAGGTCACTGCACATCTGAGAAGTCTATTATTCTGACCATAATTGGCAATTAAATAGGTCGTTATTGAATTTATTGCAGTTTATAAAAATGGCTGCTGTTCAACTGTGGTACAACATCAGGTGTACTAACACCTGGGAACTTCTCACATTATATTCCAAAGCTCCAGATCACAAGTCTACCTGATTTATTTGAAGGGGTGATTGGAGTTACACTGGCCACAAAGAGTCAATCAGAAAAAACAAAACAAATAAACAGACTGCAAATTCAAGTTTCACACAACAAGATCAACCTCAACTCAGAGTAGAGAGCAAGGAGATTCAGTACCCTGCTAAATGTAAAAGTTAAACAGCTAGGGAGAAACACAAAAGGAAGACACTCCATGAATACCCAGAGTTCCTCTTCACTGCCTACACCCAACAAAAAGAAGAAAGGAAGAAGAACAACCTCATATTCTTCACTGATTTCATCTACATCTGGAAAGATACTCTGTGCAGCAATTATGCATATGTCTCCAGTGAGGGCATCAGCTCAGGAGGCAGATTAAAGATCTGTAAAGATGAACATCTTGACAAGGATGAAGGCTCTGCTTACTATCACATACTACACCAAAGGAAAGGTCATGGTCCAAGGGAATGAAGCACACCTGGAGTCCTTTCAAGAGGTATTTCCCTTGTTGAGAGCTGAGGTGGACACCAAGAGGATCAATGTCCCTTCTGACAGTGAAGAAGATGAGAGCCCATTAGGGAACCCCACTACCTTGTCCATTTCTGGTCCTCCCACACCTGCCTGCTGAAGGAGAGTATGGAGCTGGACTTTGCTGAATTCAAAGAGCTGACCCAAGCCAGGCTGTCTGACCACCCAGACAACACTCTACAGCAGCTTAAAGACGAGCTCCAGCAGCTAAAGAGAGACAAGCAGGCCTTTGCATCTGACCTCAGAGAAAGTCTGGAGGCACTCAAACAGGAGACCAATGTGCTGTGTGCTCGGTTAGCCAAAGTAAAGGAGGATGCTGAGAATAGAGAAAGGAGCTTCACTAGGCAAGTCCAACACCTGGCAAACCAACTTTCATCAGTCCTCACAATGAGACACAGACTCTCCCTGCCAGTGTCTCAAACCCCTGTCTTGTCTCTCTGACACCCTCTTTGCTCTGCACTCCGCCCAACAACACCACTGCACTTGCTGATACATCCACACAGCCAGCTGCCAACACCCAGCTCTACCCATCCCAGCTTCCTGCCACTCAGCCTGAAGAGGAAGCCCCACTAGTGGTCCTGCTGGCTGACTCTAATGGGAAATTCCTGGAAACAAACAAGCTTTTTCCTGGTAAGAAAGTGTTATCTAAATGCTGCAGCACCACAGGCCAGGCAATGAAGCTTTTGAAAAAGGAGACCCTAAAGAGCCCTCAATGCCTGGTGAGCCACACAGGAACAAATGGCCTACACAGCCTCCGTGAAGACACTGCTGAAGCAGTGAGGAAGATGGTGGAGCAGGCCAGTAGGGAGTTCTCTGACACCCGCATTTTGGTCTCCACCCTGCTTCCTAGGACAGACACCCACATGTCATCCATGACATTACCCAACGTCCCCTTGGCCCTCCACCCAACCATTGGCACCTGGGAACTCTATGATGGACTCCATCTACATAGAGAGCAGATGAAGATATTTGCAAAGACCCTCAAAGACATGGCTCTGGAACACAATGCCCCCACCCCTCCTCTACTAGCATCTTTAGAGACCTTGATGTAATTGTGTTAACAGAAACATGGTGTCAAAATGATCTGCTCACTCACTGTTCTCCAGAATATAATAAAGTCATAGTGCCCTCTATAAAATGAAAAAACATACGCAAGAGCAGAACATCAGGGGGGATCTTGGTGTGGTGTAAAGGGAGACCTTTGACGTCAGATCTTACCAGTTAAAATGGGTAAATCACACATTTGGTTAAAATTAGATCAAAGCCTGGGCATAACTGATAGAGACCTATATCTCTGTGCTATTTATATACCCCCAGTACATTCTCATTATTTTGAAGAAGACATTCTTGAACTCTCCACTCAGAAATCACCTATTTCCAGCCCCAGGGAAACGTGCTTCTAACTGGAGATCTGAATGGATGAAAAAGAATTGAACCTGATGTAATCGACCCACAGGGCAACAACCGTGTGTTTGATCAGTCTCACCTGTTCACCACACCAACCATCACCCTTCAGAACAACCTTGACTCTGAGTATCAGTGCATTCAATTTCAGACAGCAATCAGATGGGCCCAAGACAGTGGAAACAAATTCATTATGGCCTTGAACTCACCTGATCTGATGAATGACATATCAGTATATAACTAAAATCAATATGTCCCTACCAGAGATGGTGTAAAAAAGGCTATCAATATGATATTTCATAAGGCAGCTATTGAAGATAACCTTATAAAACAAAAACGGAAGCCTATTAAAAAGCAAAACGCCGACGAATGGTTTGATCAAGAATGCAAGACCATCAGAAAAGACTTGAGAAAAATAGCAAATGAAAAACATCGCCAACCAAACAACCTAGCCTTATGCATTAGGTACAATGACATTTTAGACAAATATAAATGTACAATTAGGAACAAAAAACAAAATTATACCCAAAAACCTTGAAGATATTCAAAACGCCACTAATCAAAATTAATTCTGGGGTATCATCCATCAATTGGAAGGTGGGCGGTTCAGTATGTCGAAGTGTCCTTGGGCAAAACACTGAACCCCAAATTGCTACCGAGGGCTGTGCCTTCGGTGTGTGAGTGTGTGTGAATGAGTTTGTTTCTTTGTTCTGATGGCAGGTGCCATCAGAACAAAGAAACAAACTCATGTGTGTGAATGGGGTGAATGCGATATGTAGTGTGAAGTGCTCTGAGCAGTCGGAAAGACTAGAAAGGCACTATACAAGTACAGTCCATCCATTTACCATATGTAGAACAACTTCAACACAAAAAAACAACAAGCACTACCCATCCAAAATGGTGACATCTGGAGACCACATTTTGAAAATCTGTACAAAGACATACCAATAGTTCTAATTAATTCAGATCAATGTATTATAAAAGAAAAAGACAACCAAAACCCCCTTGATTTCCCAATTACTTGGGAAGAATTGACTACACAGACTAAGTCTCTCCAGCCAAGAAAAGCTTGTGGTCCAGACAGCATTAAAAACTAAATGCTCAAATGCACAACCCTAGAGATGCAGGGTGCAGTGTTGAAGTTGTTCAATATTGTACTACAGTTTTTCTGACATCTGGTATAATGGGCTCATTTGGGAAAATCAGATCCTGATAACTACCGTGGCATCTGTGCCAGCAGTTGTCTAGGTAAACTATTCTGTAGTATTCTAAATAAAAGGATACAAAATTTCTTTGAAGAACACTCCATCTTGAGTAAAAATCTAATTGGCTTCCACCCAAAACACCGCACCACTGACCATGTATACACCCTTCACACTTTAATTATGATCATAGTGCGCATGCACCAACGTGCATGCTGCCTGTTGCCATAGCTCCGTCTCGTCGTCTTACTTTTTCCAACTTTTAGCTTTCCTTTTTCTAATTTAAACTACGCTCTTTACGAAAATGAGAGTAGAAAGTGTTTTGGTACTTTTTTCACCGTGGAACTTCTTCTCCTGCTACTTGGTCAGGGCACCGCTGCAGATCAGCTGTTTCGCCGCATTGTTTACACCAGGGAACAGCTGATCGCGTTGAAGCCAAGTGGCATGGCGCCCAGGACAACCAATGTCCCCACTGAGATCTGGAGGTGGACACACCAAGGATTCAGAGGTGGAACGAAGCGGCGAGGGAAGAGAAAGGGGTGCAGACAAAAGAGACTTAAGAACAAGAGATTTAAGCCTTCTCTCGTAATGGGCAATGTGAGATCACTGGCAAATAAAATGGACGAGCTAACGGCGTTAGCCCGGAGTCAGACGTTCTGTTCTGTGAGTGTAGTTTGATGTGCTTCTCAGAGACATGGCTACACCAGGATACCCCGGATCATAACGTTTCCATCGACGGCTTCCAGACTGTTCGGGCTGACAGGGATCACACCGGGAGTGGTAAGCGGAAAGGTAGCGGGCTTGCTGTGCCAATCAATGTATTTGGAAAACAGATGTGCTGTAAAAATTGGAGACAAACAAACTGAATCCTTCACCCAGAGAAGAGGTGTTCGTCAGGGCTGCAACTTAAGCTGACTTTATTTAATGTTTATATAAATTAACTTGCTGTACAGTTGGATCAGTGAGCTGCTCCTGGCCTCTCCCTCCTAGATAGAAAGGTGAAGTCTCTGTTTTACGCTGATGACGTTGTTCTACTGTTTCCTACTGAACAAGGACTACAGCAACAGCTGGACATAGTAGAAAAGTACTGCCAGAACTGGGCCCTGGCAGTAAATATGAAGAAAACTAATGTCATGATTTTTCAAAAACGCCCTAGATGCCAGGAGAACAAATACTAGTTTACCATTAATAATCATATCATTGAACACAGTATGAGTTATACCTACCTTGGTATAACCATAACAGCATCAGGGAGTTTCAACATGGTAGTGAATGCACTAAAAGAAAAAGCTCGAAGAGCTCTAAGTGCAATTAAGAGAACATTTTACAATTTTCAAATTCCAATTAAAATTTGGCTTAAAATATTTGATAGTGTCATCCAGCCCATTGGGCTGTATGGTAGTGAAGTACACACACACACACAAATTGTCAACAGTAAATGTACTGCATTTAAAGGCCCCGAAAACCTATTTTCTTAATCAGCTCCTTGCTATCAGTGATGGGGACCTACATGAATGCAAAATTCTCTGCTAAAGTTTTGGTTTCACATGTTGTATTTCTATTTTTCTCTGTGCTCTTCTTTAAAAGACAGCTGGACTGTTGCAGACAAAACACTGTTGTGTTCTGTTAACTGTTTTACACATTTTAATGGGAAAATTCAGCGAAGAGTGTAACAATACAAAAAACTTTTAGTGGCATAAAATCTCAGTGCAGTGCAGACCTGTAGCAGAGCTGAGATGCTGTGGCTTCTTAATGTGGCAGGGCTCATTACTTCTGTTAACTCATCAGTCAGGCTCAGGATAGTTTCAATGACCAAATTAAAACGACGATGATGTCCTCACTGCCACTGGTGTTGGTCTGCAGGAGTCATTGATTGTTACCATGGAAACATGGCTATTAGTTCTGAGTTAGGCTCGGGGCAGTGTGGCTAACTTTTTAGGCTTAAAATAAGTCAGGATGTATTCAAAACCGCCTACTATACCAGCAGTACGTACAGATTTGGTCAGTATGTAGTATGCAAACAAAAGCAAAATACCCTGATTCACAAAAATCCTCCTCTATGTATTGGACCGGTCTACCTTGTGTACTGTGCTGGTCTCGGTCACAACAACCGTTTTTTAAAAATGTATTTAATCTTTATTTAATCAGGCAGTCTGAACAACCGGTCATTGTAGAAATGGCGAACAGAAAGTAACCTGAAGTCTCAGGTCCTAAATTGATTACTGATTACTATACAAAAAACACAACGTTATAACTTTATTCACTGATTTTATTGAAACGATCGTATTTTATGGAGCAAATATTTTCTGGTTTTCCCTCTGATGTTCTCCGGGTGCTTTGCCTCGACTCTGTGATTTACAGAGTTTCCTGATGGACAGATAGCTTTACTTGTTGCCAAAGTAATACACTACTGAGGTGATTTTCTTGCCGGGTTTGGCTCCTGGCACCCCAGGGCTGACCCCGCCGTAACGCCTGCTCAGGCCTCCGGAGGTGGGCGCTGACTGATGCCCGACCCCCTCCCTCTCCCGCTTCACGCCTCTCCTGTCCCCGCCCGAACCTGCTGTGTCTTTGGCGTCCCCAGAGTCAGAGTCCTGGTCGGAGCCGCTGTAAATCACCTCGGTACTGTATTCCCTGTCACCAAATTGGCCTCCATCGTTCTCTGGGGCTGTGTTTGGTCCCGGTTCAACCGTGTTCACTGTCGATGCCAAGGATGCACGCTCGCGTCTCCGGAGTGCGAGTGCGAGCAACAGGACTGCAGTTCACTTAACAGTCATCTGTGTCATAAATAACAAGGATTTTCTGAAAACTCCACACAGTACCTTAAAATGAATTACTCGAGTGTAAAGGTGAAATGTGGACAGTTGGAATGCACCAATCAGACTTTTTCTCTTCCGATACCGATTCTGATACCTATCTGCCTATATTGAATGCCAGATCAATCAGCCAATCAGATACCATTGCTCTATTTTTCCCAAAGTTAAAATTTGTACAACAGCTACAAGACGCTCAAATCACACATCATCATACAAGACACACTATAAATTGGTCACATCAGGCTGATACTCAATGTCAGTATCAGGGCCGATAGCAATCCAGTGGATCGGACCAGTTCATCCATAGTGTACAGTATCAACAACTGTCAAAAAGAACAACACACTTTTGGATAGGAAAAACGCAAAAACATGTTGCCACTGAACTTAATCCAGGCAGAAATTATAGTTCCTGTAACATATTTGGCAAAAGATTTGTAGAATATAAACATACTGTGTAAGAGATAAGGTTGGACACGGACAGTAACAGGT